>NC_068912.1:16875000-17500000 GCF_023091745.1 Budorcas taxicolor
TAGGCTTTCAGTTCCCTGGCACGGGACATCTTACTTAAGTCAGGAGGCCGGAGATTGGTGAGTTGGTTGTGCTGGGTGTGTGAGAGTGTGTGTGTGTTGGGGGTAAAAACTGATGAGGGGAACAATGCTAATACTACCTGTGAGGGTGGATCTCCTTCAGTTTATGGCCCCAGCCAGCCATTCTCACCCTGACCCCTGTACCTTCTCCCTCTAGAAAAACAACAATAAGCCCCCCAGCACTGACCTGAAAACTTGTGACAAGAAGAATACCAACAAGTGCTCCTTGGCCTGACGACTCCTTTCTGCCTCTCCACCCTAAGCCTGGAGACTGAATCTGAGGAAGGCGGGGCTGAGGGACTGGGCAGGGGAGAAATAGCAAATGGGGCTTGGAGGGGTAGAGATGGGTAGATGGTAGAAGAATGGGGAGAATATGGAGAAGAAAAAAAGGAAGGAGAGAGAAGGAAAGAGGAGAAGAAAGGAAGCAGGATAGAGTGGGAAGGAGAGGCAAGAAAAAGAATTGGGAAGGTGAGAAGGAAGTAGGAAGAGAGGGAGGAGGAAAGGAAGATAGATGGTCCTAGGCCTCAGACCTTCTCTGGGTTTCCAGGGCAAATATAAATGTAAATAAACGTTGATTTATTGTTACTGGATTGGGCTTTAGGGTCCTGAGAGAGGCTGGCTCAGTACCACCCTCTGAAGGCTTGGTCCTATGCTGTCACTCTGCATGGTCTTTCTCAGTATTAAAGGCCACCGTTTGCACAAATGTTCCTGGTTTGGGCAACTTTTGTCATTGTCGGAATCGCTCTCTACTCATAAACCTAATTCTTGTCTCTCTGAGGTGGTTGGTCTGCCTGAATCTGGCTGTGTTCCTGTGATGCCTAGTCTACAGGTCTCAGACCTTCCCCAGCTGTTTAATTGATGCGGGAGACAAGGAGCAGAGATTCTCTGAGATTGAAAGTCTGTACATCCTCTTTCCAATATGGGATTTAGAGGATCCTTGCAGGCAGAGTCTTGTCCAGGAGATTCTAAAAGAGAAGGACTCTTTCCTGGGCCTTCCCAAGAGAGTGATAACCCTAGCCTCAGAGAAACAGGAGAACCAGTATTTTTTATTCATTGATTTCTGCAAGCATCTTTGGTTCTGCCAAAAATCCCTTTAAGTAAGTAGTAAGTATTATTACCTGCTCTGATAGGAGGAGAAAATGAGACAGAAAAAAGGTTCATTTAGTCATAAATATTTATTGAGCATCTACTCTGTGCCAAGCACAGTGGTCAAGTTAAAATAACCTCTGGGTGGTACTTAAAGGAAGAGGGACAAGTAAAATTTAACAAAAACAGCTCCTAACGACTGAATAACAAAGAAGCAAAACTACTGACATGCAAAAGAACCATGAACAAAAAACCTAGGCTTGAGTTCCCTTAAGTATACATAGATCCTATTTGTTCTTCACAGTATTTTTTTTAGTTTCCACTATTTTTAGAAAATATTGTCTTCTAAATAGCATTTGCACAGTACAAATGCTTGTTCAGAAAAAAAAACTGAACAAATAGATTTTATAATTAGATGGTTTTGTAGAATTTGCATTTTAGTTAGTATTTCTATAGTCCTCTAAATATGCTCCATAAATTTATGCTTATACCAACATTATATAAATATGCTCTTGCCAGCACTATTTTTTTATATTTGAAATCTTTGAAAAAGAAAAGACATGTTTTGATTTGCATCTGTTTGATTAGTAAATTTGCAATTTCTTTTTAAATTTTAAATTACTTTTTTAATTGAAGGATAATTGCTTTACAGAATTGTGTTGGTTTCTGCCAAACATCAGCATGAATCAGCCATAGGTATACATATGTCCCTTCCCTCTTGAACCTCCCTCCCATCTCCCTCCCCATCCCACTCCTCTAGGTTGTTCCAGAGCCCCAGTTTGAGTTCCCTCAGTCATACAGCAAATTCCCATTGGCTATCTGTTTTACACATGGTCATGTAAGTTTCCATGGTACTCTCTCCATATATCCCACCCTCTCTTTCCTACCTTCCTGCCCGCACCACCCCCTGCTCCCACCCCACCGTGTCTGTGTCTGTTTTCTATGTCTGTGTCTCTGTTGCTGCCCTGTAAATAATTTCATCAGTACTGTCTTTCTGGATTCCATATGTATGCGTTAGTATATGGTATTTTTATCTTTCTGACTTACTTCACTCTGTACAGTAGGCTCTAGGTTCATCCACCTCATAGAACTGACCCAAAAGTGTTCCTTTTATGACTAAGTAATATTCCATTGTATGTATATACCACAGCTTCTTTATCCATTCATCTGTCCATGGACCTCTAGGTTGCTTCCATGTTCTAGCTATTGTAAATAGTGCTGCAATGAATTCACAGTATTTTTCTAAACAGCAAAATTATCTCACAGACTCGATCTTTTATCAAGATGATGAAAATATCAGGTTGGGTTTAGACAAAGTACCACTAGAAGTTTTACTCAAGGAAATGATCAATGTTCAAGGAATTTAAAACATCCTCAAGCCTGCAGTGGAGAAGTGGATAGCACAACCGTGGAGTCCTGGGCAGAGTCTTGGTGTGCTGCTGTTTCTGCTGGTAAAAGACAACACTCAGAAAAAAAGAGCCTGACAGTGCCAGAAGGACTAAGAAAATAATTTGGTACATGAATTAAGTATCTAAGCTTCAGTGGGGTGATAATCCTTATTGTCTGTGGCTTATGTTTGAATTCTGTACTCAACTGCCCAGCTAGTTTAATTCACTCAAGAGGTGAGGAAAGACTTGCATTTTGTGAGTCCCGGCAAGAAGACTGACGGGCCTCTTTGTCATACCCCAGAGTGGATATTTTAAAATCCAGTTTCAGCATAGAGACCGTGTTTAGTTGCTTGGTACAATTAGTGGGACTGAGTAAGGAGTAACAGAATGTTATGTTTTGACCAAAACTTATCATAGCTAAAAAATACTGAGGGGAAAAACCCCCATACCCTACTTTCTATCACATAGAACTATTGACAAATAATATACAAATAGTAACCTAAAGGAACAAATTAATAGTTACAAGCAAAATTGAAACTCAGCCCTCACCGGGGTATTGTTTTCTCATCTCCCACCCAATGATCTTTCCAGTCTGTTAGTTCTTGTCCTTGAGCAGTCAGATTTCAGTCTGATAGGAAGACAGAATCTATGGGACATAGCACGAGATACACTGTTTTTTTGGCTGTGCTGTCTTCATTGTGTGCAGGCTTTCTCTAGTTGTGGCAGGTGGAGGCTACTCTTTGTTGCGGTGCACAGGCTTCTCATTGAGGTGGTTTCTCTCGTGGAGGAGCACAGGGTCCAGGCCCACAGACTCAGCAGTTGCAGTGCGCAAGCTTTAGAGCACTTGGGCTTCAGTAGTTGCAGAGTGTGGTCTTGGTAGTTGCGGCTCATGGGATTAGTTGCCCTGAGGCATATGGAATCTTCCAGGATCAGGGATTGAACCCGTGTCCCCTGCATTGGCAGGTGTATTCTTATTCATTGGACCATCATAAGAGTCCACACCACACATAATGTTAATTGCCAAAAGTGCTCTAGCCCTTATGGATGTGGGGGAGAGTAGCTGTGGCCTTTAGGCTAGAAAGACTTCTTGAGGGAGGAGAGTGTGGAGCAGAATTAACAAGGAAAAAGTATGGGAATTTCTTTGATTTTGAGAGGCAAGATACAGATTATTAATAGGGCCTAGATTTACTTGAAAGTGTTGGTTGCACAGTCATGTCTGACTCTGTGACCCCATGGACTGTAAACAGGCTTCTCTGTCCATGGAATTCTCCAAGCAAGAACACTGGCATAGGCATTGCCATTTCCTTCTCCAGGGGATCTTCCTGACCCAGGGATTCTTCCTGACCCACATTCTGCCAAGGTTTGACTCCACAGGGATGGAAAACAGGCACAAGTCTGTGGCCTGGGAGTTGAAAGTCTGGACTTAGGCCTCAGCTCCCCTACTAGCTGTATGATCTTGGACAAGTAACAGACTGAGCTTATTCATTAAACAGGGACAATACCAACTGACTCCTCAGGATTACAGAAGAGAATCAAAATGAGCTTAAATTCAAAAAGTATGATACAAATGTGAGGCAATAGAAGAAAACAAAGTACTTTAATGAATATTTCCTTTGCATCTTTCAATCCCATGGACATGTAGCCTGGTGGGCTACAGTCCATGGGGTCGCAAAGAGTCGGACACGACTTAGCGACTAAACATGGTCCCATCTAAGTAGAACTGAGTGGGAGCCCAGAGACAGGGGAAGGCTTCACATTCACAGAGTTTCGGATATTGCTGCCCCTTGAGGGAGGAGAAAGTAACAGTTTTGCCTTCAGCTCTGGAACGCCAACCCAGCTTCTCCCCTTGATCATCGCTCAAGGTGGGAATGGGGAGGAGTGTCAGAAAATCGGAGGCTTAATTGTGAGTCCTCGGGTTTTATGGAGAGAGGAAAGTCCTGAGAGGGCGGAGTGTCGTTCCTTTTCATGTCTCGCCGTTGCCCAGAGGGGCAAACAGGTGACAGCCCAGGGAGATACGGCAACGAACGATAGGCTGACCGCCGCCATTTTCTCCGTTCCCGCAAAAGACTACCAGGACCAGAATGCAACGGTGCGCCAAGCCAGTGGGTCACAACGCGCCGCACGAGTGCAGGGAGATCCAACTCCCAGGGAGCAGCGGGCGGAAGACTACGAGGCCCATCAGGCCAGCCGCGGGCCCCCGCCTCCCGTCACTGGCCTAGCTCTGGAAACGGGCCCGCGCCCAGGATCCTCCGCGCGCAACATGGCCGCGCCGGGAGCGGAAGCGGAGCCGAGGGAATGCTAGGGCCGTACGCCTCCTCGGCCTTTCGTCAGGACCGTACCGGTCGAAGAAGGAAACTCACGGTCCTACCCAACAAATCGCCGTGGCCATGGGGGCGTACGGACAGAGCCTTTAGTCTGATAGGCAACTCCAGCATTTCGCAGCCCTGAGTTGGAACCTCTCGGAGGACTGCCGTGTAAGCGCGGACTCTGCGTTCCGACCGAGGCACGAGGACAGGCAGGCAGGTCCCTCTGTCCCGACAGGTGCGACGCAGCACTCCATGCCGGCGGGCGCGGGGGGGCGTGGCCTCCCCCAGGGCCACCGCCTCTGCTGGTTGCTCTGCGCGTTCACTTTAAGGCTCTGGTAAGGAGGGGCTGAGGGCAGGGGAAAGGAGGGGCTGAGGGCAGGGGAAAGGAGGGCACGCGAGGATCGTGTTGTCCCCGTTCCCCGCGTCCCAGGACCGCGGAGGTGGAGTGGGGGTTCCCTGTTTCCTGGCTTCTGACTTTTGCCCCTTCTCCCCACCCGCTGCAGCCAAGCAGAGGCTCCCGTGCGGGAAGAGAAACTGTCAGGTGGGTGATGGTGAACTCGTCGCTCCTATAATTTTGTTTTGACATCTTCCCATATTCCAAGAGATGAGGTGGGAAAGGGCAGTACCACGTGGGACGAGGGCATTCAACAACTGTGCTGGGAAGTTGATGGGCAGAATTTTAGGGGAGAAGAATTGAGGGCAGAAATTTCGGAAGGAAGTCTGAGGCTTGCATTTCTCTTCCTCTCTAGTGAGCACCTCAAATTTGCCGTGCTGGCTGGTGGAAGAGTTTGTGGTGGCCGAAGAGTGTGCTCCGTGTTCTAATTTCCAGGCTGTGAGTATCTGTTTTCTCTCTCTTTTTTCTCACACTGAATCAGACTGGGACGGTGTGACTGTCTCAGGAGTGCCTTTGCATTGTCTTTTGGCCTTTTTTCTTGACGTCTCAGTGTAAGTCCAGATCTGAACTTGCCTTCCTCCTATTCCTTTCCAAGTTAATGGCGACGTTCAGCTAATAACTGTGGTCTGTTCAATTTTAATCTAGTAGGCTCCAGAACCTGCCCGTGCCTCTCCTAGGCTGTTGAGCCTGAAGCGTTCTTACTGACACATACTCCTGGTCATGTAAACACCACCCTGTCACCCCTCCCCCTCGCCCCTCCCCCCCAACTCCTCCTTAGTTCTCTGTTGTCTACCAGCCCGGAGCCATAGCACTTAGACAATTGGTCATGGTGCCCTGCTTCTCCTGCTGCCCGTTCCTAACATGTGCTGTGATGCTTTCCTCCTGGCAGAAAACCACCCCTGAGTGTGGTTCCACAGGATACGTGGAGAAAATAACATGCAGCTCATCTAAGAGGAGTGAGTTCAAAAGGTGAGTGCTGTTTCTCTTCTTGAACCCTCCTGGATCACTTCCTCCTGTGACTTTAGGTAAACAGTCCTGGCTCTTCCTTTTCCTCTGGAGGTAGCTGGCATATTGGAAAGGGGAGGGGATTTGAAGCCAAATTATTTGAACCCAAGTCCCAGCTCTCCTCCCATGATTTTTTATCAGTCAAATTGGTTAGTATCAGCTCTGTTTATCTCACTAAAAATTAAATATTTGAGGGGGATTAATACATTGTAAAACACATTAGAAGGCTGACTCTGGTTTTCTCTCTTCCCTTTGGAGATACCTTCATTAGGATGAAGCAGAAGAGAGATTAGAGGGGGAAGCTCTCTGATCTTTTCTGGGGATAACTGTTTCTTCTTGCCCTCAGCTGCCGCTCAGCTCTGATGGAACAACGCTTATTCTGGAAATTTGAAGGGGCTGTCATAGGTCTGGCCTTGGTCTTTGCTTGCCTTGTCATCGTTCGTCAGCGACAGCTGGACAGAAAGGCTCTGGAAAAGGTCCGGAAGCAAATTGAGTCCATATAGCTACTTTCTCTCCTTTCATCTGGGTCTTAGAAACCCTGCCTCAGACAGGAGGTAGAATAAACTGACTTGTGCCCCTGGTTCTCTGGAACCTTGTGGTAGCACCCCCTTTCTCTCATCTTCCCCATCTATATAATTAATGAGCAGAATAAAAAGAGTAAAATCATTTCCTTCCCTATCGGTAATTTGGTTTGGGGCAGGAAGTCATGGGGTGGTAGAGAGGGAAAGGGGGTAGTGATTTTAGGCCCCAGTTTACCAGGTACCTATCTTCTTCCTCTTCTGCTGCTGCTACTGCTAAGTCGCTTCAGTCGTGTCCGACTCTGTGCGACCCCATAGACGGGGGCCCACTGTCTCTGGGATTCTCCAGGCAAGAACACTGGAGTGGGTTGCCATTTCCTTCTCCAATGCATGAAAGTGAAAAGTGAAAGTGAAGTCGCTCAGTCGTGCTCGACTCTTAGCAACCCCATGGACTGCAACCTACCAGGCTCCTCCATCCATGGGATTTTCCACTACTTACTTAAAACTGTCAGGATATAGTTTTACCAAAAAAAAGTTTATTTCTTAGCCAAAACATCAGTTTCCCTTTAACCCTGTCCTCGAAGAAATAAAATCACAGATACATAATGAAAGTATTTGAGCTTCCCCCTGATATAGGCCAACTAAGCCATGGGGTACAGACATCAAGGGCATCTTTATGGGATTCAGAACCCTGAGGCCAAAGAGCCCTGAGTGGGAACCCCAGGAGGAAGCATAACAGTAGCAGAGCCCTGGATTCGTTATTGTGATTGGGAAGTGAGCCAGGAGGTGTTACAGCTCACATTTCATCTGCATGTAACACGGTTCTGATGTGCCTGCTGGGGCCTGCCCTCCCTCCCGCCTTCTCGAGCAGTGTTCTGGTTGAGCTGTTTGCACCCCTGGCCCCAGGTGGCCCCTCCAGTCTGGACTCTACCACTGCATTTTCAGGATTCTCTGTCATGTCCCTGTGAGTCAGAATGTTCCTGGAAATCACTGTGGAGTGAAGGAAAAAGGTCAGTAGAAAAATGCTCCCTCCCTTGGTCAGGGATCCTAGACAGGACAGGGCCTCCCTCCTATTTCTCTGTTTCCAGAAAACAGAGTTTTTCCTTGCCCTTGCCTCTCACCTCCATGAGGCTGGTAATCCTCAGGCCCGGCTTCTGGCAGGCCCTGAAAGGGGCTGAAGCTGGGCAAGATGATGAGAGCCAAGGAGAAAAGAAGGATCTGGGAAGAAGCAAGAGGACACTTGGGTTGTGGGGACCATCAAGGAAGGGAGCAGAGGGCAGAGTGACTAGGGGGCAGTTGAGGTCATCACAGATGGGATAATAGGTCCGTCTAGGAAGTGAGGTGCATGGGGTGGAAATGTGGCAGAAGGTGGAGGTGACGGGGGAGGTGGGAAATAGACCAGTGGTACCAGAACACAAGTGCTAGTCTGGGCAGCTTTGTTGGAGGTTTGAACGATAAGCATCTGCAGCTGGCGGAGCTGAGTCACCAGGGAGCTGGGAAACAAGGAACGAAGAATCAGATCTCTTGGGAACCAGGGCCCAAGAATGTATGCAGCACACTTCCCCCAACACGCAGACTGTCTTCACTCACATGTTGTGCCTCTCTAGCTCCTGGACTTTTCTCTGTAGTTCCTGGTTCTGTGCAGCACAGGCAGCCACCCTAGGGAGGGTGAAAAGGTCGGATGAGGTTTGGTAATCGTGCATCCCTGACCTCACCAGCCTTGGTAAGGACAGGGGCCCAGGCTTGAAGCAAAGAAACGTGAACCCAAACATACCTGCTCTCTAGGCCATCAATGTACTCCTTTTTCCGCCGCCGGCTATCCTGAGCTGACTGCTTGTTACGGATTTTCCTTCTGACCTTCTTGAGAACCCTCTCCTCTGCCTGGAGGCCCAGGGTGTGTCAGTCCTGGGCCCTCAGCCTCCCCCAACTCCTCAACTTTGTCCTGCTCTCCTGGCTCCTCAGAGGCCTTGATAGGGCTGCAGTACTGGGATACCCTTGGGGGAAGCGTGTTACCTTGGTGAGGGGTAGGTGAGAGGGTAGGGAAACCCCTTCCTGTCCCAGCAGCCGCTTCTCCTCTTCTGTCAGGAGCAAAGTTTGACAGGGCAGCTGCTGGGGCATGAGAGAAGATGAGAATGGAGAGAGGGTCATCCCATTCTCAAGACTGTTCCCCTCTCATGCCTCCTGGGGAGTGTTTCCTGTTTGCTCTGAGGAATAACAAACATGAAATGCAATGAGGGGCAGGGACCTTAATTCAGACAGACTCTCAGTTAAGCCACAGGGACTTCCTGAGGCTGATTAGGGAAAGAGGAGGTGGTTTTGTCGTATTTTTTGTCCACAGATTTAGGCCCTTGGCAGTCTGACTAGGCTAGGGAGGACCTATCCTGATGCATGTTTCTGCAGACCTTAAGAGTATCTGGAGAGGATATGGAGTAACTCACTAAGGTAGAGTTTGCTTAATCTTATAGCAGACAAATGATTTATCTTCAGCCATTAACTTCAGTTTGGCAGTGTTACTGTTGCCTGTCAGCCACAAGGAGATCCCTGGGGTGGTGGCTTGTTCTCCCCTCAAGTCTGAGCCCTACTTCTCAGACTGAAGTTCTGTTCCCTCTCAAAGAATGCCCCAAAGGCAACCAGACTGAACAGAGTATGTGGGGAGGGTAGATGGTGTCTGGTTAATGTGGGCCCATCAACTGAGTAGCTTACTTTTCTAACTAATACTCCTTTTTGAAAGATTTATACTTTGTGACTCAAAGTATATACTTTGCCTTCTGATGATCTTTGACTTTTTAGCTAAACCACTCTACCTCTGACTTTTTCTGATGTTCCTTTCTTGCTTCTGATACTGTTTGGTGCTATATTAGAGGGGTGTCCCTCCCAATCCACCTAATCAAAATCTCTGAAAATGAAGCCTAGACGGTATTTATTTATTATTTTCTTGGCTGTGCCATGTAGCTTGCAGCGTCTTAGTTCCCAACCAGTGATAGATTCCATACCCCCCTGCAGTGGAACCCTTGAGTCCTAACCACTGGATTGCCAGGGAATTCCCCTAGCAGATATATTTTAAAAACAATACCAGGGCTTCCCTGGTGGCTTGGTAGTAAAGAATCTGCCTGCCAATGCAGGAGACATGGGTTCAGTGTCTGATCTGGGAAGAGCCCATACGCCCTCAAGCCTGTGTCCCACAAGAGAAGCTACCACAATGAGAAACCTGCTCACTACAACTAGAGAGTGGCCCTCACTCCTCACAACTAGAGAAAAGCCTGCACAGCAATGAAGACCTAACACACACACAAAAAAAATTAAAAATAAAGAAAATTTTAAAAAAACAACAACTAGGACTTCCCTGGCAATCCACTACAAATGCCCTAGTGTTTTTGATGCACACACAAGTTTAGATGCCTCAGGCTTTTTAAGATTCCTCAGCCCAAGATTCTAAGGTGCTTGGCTTGGCTTCTGGTTTCAGCTTCAATTACAGATTTGCAGGGAGGCTAGAACTTACTCCCTGCCTTTTTGCACACAAGGAGTTCTTTTCAGGATAAAGAGAGGAACAGTGACCTGGGCAAGGCCCCTTCTTCATCCTCACTGCAAGGAACCAGCCCCGCTCCCCTCGGGAAGGTATGTGACGTGTCACACCCCTATGCTGTAACTATGGGCAGTGGGTGACTGCTGAACTATTGTTCCAATAAAAACTGTAATTGCAGTTGCTTCTACACCCTGTGCCCAGTAACCAGTTGGATTCCCAGGCGGCCCATCCCATTTCCATGTCCTGACTCAAGGCTGAGACAATGGCCCTAACTGAGTAGACAGTGCACACAGGACCAGGCTTTCTCCTGAGCCCTATCCTTGGATTCCCTCACCCTACCCTCTCCTTAACTGAGATATTACCCCCTTAACCCCAAGGGCTTCTGTCTCTCTTGTCCATTCCTGCTCACATCTCTCTGGCATTCAGGCCCAATGCCACAAAAACTGGGGCAAAGACAATGTTCAGCATCAGTTTCCCCTCCCTCAACCCCCTTTCCCCAGTTCTGTGTATCAGAGAGTACTGAGTCCAGTGACTCCCCGAGACTCACCAGGGCTGCAGGAGGCGCTGAGTTTACAGTAGGTGCCGTGGGCAGGATGTGAGCATCAGGAGGCAGCTCGCTGACCACGCAGGCGTCAGGCACCGCAAACGGTGGGCTCCACTGATCTGAGGGAGACGTAAGTGGCTGGGAGAAAGGATGTGGATGGCCACAGGCTCTGGGCAGTGGCATAGGTTGGGGAAACCCCCTTAACTGCAGGGTTAGGACTGGACCTGGAGGGCCAATGTCCCCTTCCCACAAAGAACACTGACCTAGTTGGATGGAGATGAGGCCTACAGCTGGCCCGGCTTCCCCCTGCATCCTCTCCAGGGTCCCTGCCTCATAGACAACCTCATAGAGGGCAGGGGAACTGGGTGGCTTGGTGGCAGGGGGACTGTCTGGATGGCCGGGATCCTCAGAGATTCCACTGTCACTGCCGGGAGATGCTTCTGAGCAGTAAACTTGATTGGGGTCAATGAAAAGTTTCAGGAAATCTTCAGGCTCACTCTCTTGAAGACCCTACAGTAGAAGAGGGTGTGAATGTGTATAGGGAAGAACTCTGGAAGTCCTATCTAATGTCAAGAGTAGATCAGTGTCAGTCCCTTCTGTCCTTGGACATGAGGGTAGTTACAGCTCATGTCTGAACTCTGGAAGTCCTATCTAATGTCAAGACTAGATCAGTGTCAGTCCCTTCTGTCCTTGGACATGAGGGTAGTTACAGCTCATGTCTATTTTAGGGGCTCTGTCTTCAGACCTCTAAGTGGAAACTGAAGCCTCTTGCACTTCTTACAACAAGAGATGTCTCAACCCATACCCATTCCCATTCATCACACTCACACAGCCGTGGCCCCCACTGCACTCCCAGCCTTGCAGCCCCTGTTCCTGTAGCCTAGTCACTGGAACCTCTGAAGGTGGACCATGGAGTCCCAGCTCCAGGAAAGATCCTGTTGAGAAGACATCTTCTGGAGGTTCCAGACACATGTCCAGCAGGTCAGGGGTACTGAAATCCATGGTTCTGCTGGGAGGCATGGGGGAGGGGGCGGCAGTTGCAGGAGAACGAGGGCTCTCCCCTCCCCCACCCCACAGTTTCTGAGCTCCTCTCCCTTTTCCATTATACCCCTTTCTCCCCTGTGCAGCCCCCTCAAATGTCACTCCAGCGATCTCGCCTTCGGCCTTATCCCTCTGGTTCAGACCAACAGGCACCCCCCCTGGGTATTATTACCTGTTTCGAAGAGCCCAGCCCTGCCAAGCCAGCCTAGCTCGTCGATGGCCCCAAACAGTACACCTTTTCTTTCTTCCAGGATCTCGCATCCTGGACCTGCCTAGCCAAACCCCGCCCCCAGCCTTACACTACAGAAGTGGGTTGTACCCAGCCAAGAGCCACGGCAGGGGAGCAGTATCTGGAACAGTGATGAAGGGGCTGAGTGTCCACAAACCGGGTTTAAGACATCAGCCTGGCCCCTTTGCCTCAGTTTCTCCTAGTGACAGCAGATCTTCCTGAGGGTTTGATGGCTCCTCAGGGAAGGCTAGAGATGTCTGTGAATGGAGCACAGGACGCTTGGTGCCTGTTCTCTAGCCGTCAGTTTTATAGACGGGAGACTTCGGCGGGGCTGAAAACAGGAGAGAAGTGTCCGTAGGACTGCCGCAGACTGACAGAGGCACCCCTCCCCCACTCCATGGCGCTCCTCCCCCAGTTGAGTCTGACTGGAAGCTAAAGAGGGGCTGTGCCTTGAGCCCGCGGGATTACCCTCTGCAGGCAGGCTGCTCCGTAACTGGTGGGAATTGGCTGTCAAGAGAGAGGCGGAGAGAGGCCAGTGCAGCCAGAGCATTTATTTGTCTGACAGGGATTTGGTTCATGAAAAGGAGGGTAAGAGCCAGACGATTTACAGTAGGGAAGGGGGTGGGGTGAGGGGAAGTTCCGGGAATGTGGGCAGAGGCTTGGTTTGGTTTCACTTGCCACGTGACTCCGAATCTAGGCCGGGAGTAAATAACCAGACAGCGCTTTGACTTTGGAAAGTCGCGCAATCGTGGGTTGTTCAAATCCGTAATCCATGCATTATGCTATTGATAAAGAACAGCAATTATGTATACATACTCACAGGTTAACTAATGGAGGGACAAGGGTCTAGAAAATTGCAAAAGGTTAAAATACTCTGATGTGGTTTGGGAGTTTGACTAATTTTTTGCATATAGTTACCAGTAATAGTATCCAGTATGTATTCTGCATTTGTATAATTTACAATTTTACCAAAGAGGAGACAGATAACATAACACAAATGTAATAACACCAAAAGTTGGGACATTTTGCCTTCATCTAGAGACTGATGGCCCAGGAACTCACTTTGAATAAAATAATGGGGCTTCCCTGGCAGTCCAGTGGTTGGGACTGCCTGCTCCCAGCTCAGACAGTGCAGGCTCAGTCCCTGGGTGGGAAGCTACAATCCAACATGTATTTGGGCATGCCCCCCCCCAAATTTTTTTAATGGAGCTATACTGATTAGGTATGATTTTCATCTGCCTCCCAACAGTACTTCAGATAAAGATTAGTTCAGTGAATAAACCACACAAATTTGGGGCATATATCTGGAGAAAACCATAATTTGAAAAAGATACATGCACCCAAATGTTCATTGCAGCAGTGTTTACTACAGGCAGGACATGGAAGCAATCTAAATACCCATCAACAGAGGAAAGGATAAAGAAGATAAGGTACATATATACAATGGAATATTATTTAGCCATAAAAAAGAAAATTAACGCCATTTGTAGGAATGTGGATGGACTTTTGAGGTTATCATCCTGAGTGAAGTAAGTCAAATACAAATATCATATAATATCCCTTATATATGGAATCTAAAGAAAAGGTACAAATGAACTTATCTACAAAACAGAAATAGAGTTACAGATGTAGAAAACAAATTCACCATTTCTAGGGTGTAAGGGAGGGGGAGGAGTAAATTGGAAGATTGGGACTGACACATACATACTACTCTGTATAAAATAGATAGCTGGAACTTCCCTGGTGGTCTAGTAGTTAAGACTCTGCTTTCCAATGAAGAGGGCACAGGTTCGCACCATGGTCAGGGAACTAAGATCCCACATGCCTCAAGGTATGGCCAAATAATAAATAATAATAAAATAATAGATAACTAATCAGGACCTACTGTATAGCACAGGAAAATTACTCAATGCTCTGTAGTGAGCTATATGGGGAAAAAAATCTAAAAAGAGTGGATATATGTATATGTATAATTGACTTTTTTGCTGTACACCTGAAACAAACACAACATTGCAAATCAACTATACTCCAATAAAAAATTTTAAGTCATAATTTAAAAATAAATAAAGCACAGAAACTTGGGATGTGGATTCAGAATTCAAATGGGTATTCTTCCTGTGAAAATTTAGATAGGTTGAAGGTAAAGAGAAGAATAGGATCTAATCGTTATTGAGTAACTGATATATATGGTCAGGCATTTTTATGTTACCCATATAATTCTCATAGCAATTCACAGCTGGCAGAGGGAAGTTAAACGATTTTCTCAAGATTACTCTTGTTGATTAAAAAAAATTGCTCTATCTAAAAGCTCAGAATTATGTTTTATTTGGTGGTCTTTCTGAGGCCCTCAGGCCCCGGAGGCAGCCTCTCAGATAGCTCTGAGGGACAACTCCAAAAAGATAAGGGAGGAATCAGGATACATAGTTTTTGCAACAAAGACCAGGTATTCAGAACATCAAAAGAGTACTATTAATTAAAGAAAACCAGATATCTCAAGTTAATGAATTTAGCACTTCTCTGTGTATGGAAAGACATTAACAGTTTGCGCTCATTGAAATTATTTTGATTTGCACCTTAGCTATGTGGGGACACTATCCTGTTCTTTCCCATCTTGAGTCCCCTCAGGGGTTACTTTAGGGAGGTGGCTGCAATGACTAAGGGCTTGGCAGCCGGGCAGCCCATTCCTCTCCATTTTGAGTTCTTTCTGGGCTCACCACGCAGCTGTCCTGGCTTGATGGCTCCAACATCCTTTGTTTACTCATATGGCAAGCAACGTTTTTCGTTTATACTTTGTAAGTAGCTGAACCAAGATTTGAATGACTTGGTTCATTCAGGGAACAGAAAACAGAAAAGAGGCTGATGCAGCTGGAGGGAGAGAAGATAGAGAGATCCAGGTGAGATTGGAGAGAATCCTGGCCAGCTGTCCTGAGGCATGGTGAGGATAGACTGGGGTGTGCGGAGAGAGGCTCCTCATCAAGTGGGGTTTCAGCGACCCCTTAGAGGGGTCCCACCACTTTACCCACTTGAACAGGCAGAAGGCTGCACACGTCAGCTCCCACCATTGGTACCTCAAGAAATACTCTGCTAGCCCTCCCTTTCGATTCTTGTCTTTTTTTCTTCCTTGTGGGTGCTAGCAAGTGAAATCAAGCAAGGAAGTCAGTCTTAGGAATGGAATGCTTTCCTTTTGGCGCCCTGGTGCCCAGAAGGGGATCTTGGAATCTTCTAAAAGAGATAAGAAGACTTTGGCCCAGGACCAGGCAGATATCCTCAGAGATATGGAAGGCGGAAGACTTGGTAATGCGGGGGTAGGGTATGGAGCATCATCTTTGCCCGCGGAGAAACATCTAGCTTTCTCTTTTAGAATCTTCGAAGGATCGAAGCCTTTGTAGACCAGTCAGATCCGCGGGTCTGACCATCACCGAGACCAAGGTTCTCAGATCTAGATGCTCTCTGAATTCCTTTCCCTTGCTCGACCCCCCACCCGCAGCTCCGCACTCCCCCAGATCGTCCACGCCTCCGCCGGACTCTGGCTGCCGACCTCTGATTGCTCCTAGCTCACGTCACTCCCAGTCCGGCCCCGCCCTCTAGGCGCTGTCATTGGTCACTGGGGGGCCGGTACGCGGTGGACGCGAGGGGAGGGGGAAAAGAAGGGGAGGGGGCGGGAATTCCCGACTCGCGGCCGGAACCAAGCGGATGCCTTGCAGTGAGACCCTCCAGAGGTGAGTGCTGGGTCCCAGAAAGCGGGATCGGGGTCGGCCACCAAGACCTCCCCGAGCCTAAGAGCCGGAGTCCCAGCTCTCGCATTCTTCTTCAGCTTCCCGGCACTGTGGTGGCCTCAGACCCCGCCTCCCAGAGCCCGGACTTCCAGACACCGCCCTCAGTTGTTGGGTCAGCCCGTTCCTGGACCCCGGACTCCTAGGGCCCCTCTTTGGTCTTCTGTCCCCACATCCCAGCCCGTGGCTTGCAACAGTCGCTCTCTACTTTCAGAGGGATGGCGGCGCTGGGGAAATGGGAGCGGGAAAGCACCCCAACTCGCCCTGTTCAGGTGGTCCACGAAGCTATCCGTGACATCTCTTCTTGAACCCTTTTCGCTTCATCCATTCCTTCCTGGAGGGGGCGGCTGGCATCTACTTTGCTTAAAGGAGCCCAGCTCCCTAGTTTTCTGGGCGCCTCATGTGAAAGAGTAATGAGCTGTTCACACAGTCCCCATACCTCAGTTTCCCCCTTGCTAGGTCCCTGAATAATTCACTTGAAAGGGATAAAATAGGGGAAAGAGGAGTAGCCTCAGGTCAGGAGTGGATGAGTCACTCTGGGATAGGGAAGGTCAGAAAGTGGCTGGGATGAGGGAGCTGCATTCTGTGGGCCATCCTTCCCTTTTCTTTGATACCATATTTCCCTTGTGACCCACTCTATCTTCCTAGGTCTGAGAGTCATTGGAGCTACCGCAGCCACCATGGGGCCCTGGGGAGAGCCAGAGCTCCTGGTGTGGCGACCCGAGGCAGCAGCCTCAGAGGCCCCAGTGCCCATGGGACTGGAGGTGAAGTTGGGGGCCCTGGTGCTGTTGCTGGTGCTCACCCTCATCTGCAGTCTAGTGCCCGTCTGTGTGCTGCGGCGGCTGGGAGCTAACCCTGAAGCCTCAGGTAAGCCTCTCCTTTCCCCTGTTCCATGATGCTTGGCTTAGGGAAGTCCCTGGGGTTAAGGAAGTGGACCTAAGGGGGGACAGCAAGAGTGACCATTGCTTTGATTGGGTAGTGGGGCCTAAAGGGGGTTCATTTACTGATTCCTCTGTGTTCCACTCCTGCCCAGCCTCCCGCCAAAAAGCCCTGAGCCTTGTAAGCTGCTTTGCAGGCGGTGTCTTTCTGGCCACATGTCTCTTGGACCTGCTGCCTGACTACCTGGGTGCTATAGACGAGGCCCTGGCAGCCCTGCATGTGACGGTGAGCCCTGGCCATCTGCGTGTGACCCTGTGTATGTGGATGTTCAGTCACACACTCCAGGAGAGGTGGTTTGTGTGTCACTCTATGACTGTACGAGGACTCTTGGCCTGTGACCCCATGAGCTGTGATTTTTAGTCACAGAGCAGCACAACTCTGTGGGTTCTTACGCCCTCAGTCCTTATGTGACCTCTGTGTACCCTTTGAGACAGTGTGAGGAACCTTATTACCAGGTGCATGATCTACTTTGTGGGTGTCTCTAGTTCCAGCTTCCAGGAAGATAATAGCACTCCAAGAATCATCTTTACCCTCTCAGCACTTTCCTGAAGTGTTGGAGATAGAGGTCCCTACCCTACAGGCCTGGGATGGGTAGGAGACAATTTCCAGGGACCTGGTGTTTCTATAGCCCAAGGAAGAAGGATATGGGGAAGATCATGTCGAAGGCACAGAACAGTCTTATTGGAAAAACTGAGACAGTTGGAGGAACTGAGGAAGTAACACTGACTGTAACCATTTATGTCTGTGACTGAGTGACCTGTGTCTCTGTGTGACTGTGTATAAGCCTGATTGTCCCTGTGACAGTATGTGGCTTAGTGTGTGAGCACTTGGGAAAGAGGGCCAGTGTGTGGCCTACATGTCACACTTTTCTACGTCAGTGACTTTCAACTGGGGGTGATTTTGCCACCTTTCCAATCCACCCCCCTCCTACCCGCCAGGAAACATTCAGTAATGAAATATTTTTGGTTGTCCCAACTCAGGGAGGGACGGCTTGCCTTGCTACTAGCATCTAATGAGTATAGGCTAGGGATGCTGCTAAACATCCAACAGGGCACAGGGCAGCCCTCTACAACAAAGAACTGTCCGATCCAAAATGTTAATAGTACCAAAACTGAGAAACCGTGGTTTCCATGTAACACTGGGAGTGACACCATAATCTGTATGGCTGTATGTCATTCTCAGTCTGTGGCACCAAGTGACTGTATTTTTGCATAACTGAGAGTGGCTTTGTGTTTGTGTGGGACTCCAGGTCTGTGTAACTGGGACTAAACCCTGCATCTGACTCTTCCTCTCCCTTCTTGGCCTGTCTCCTGAACTCCATGCTGTCCCCTCTGCCCGCAGCTCCAGTTCCCTCTCCAAGAGTTCATCCTGGCCATGGGCTTCTTCCTGGTCCTGGTGATGGAGCAGATCACACTGGCTTACAAGGAACAGTCGGGACCACCACCTCGAGAGGAGACAAGGGCTCTGCTTGGAACAGTGAATGGTGGGCCACAGCACTGGCACGATGGACTGGGGGTCCCACAGGCAGGTGGAGCCTCATCAGCTCCCTCAGCGCTGCGTGCCTCTGTATTGGTCTTCTCGCTGGCCCTGCATTCAGTGTTTGAAGGGCTGGCGGTGGGGCTGCAGCGAGACCAGGCTCGGGCCATGGAGTTGTGCCTGGCTTTGGTGCTCCATAAGGGTATCCTGGCAGTCAGCTTGTCCCTGCGGCTGCTGCAGAGCCACCTGCGAGCACAGGTGGTGGCTGGCTGTGGGATCCTCTTCTCATGCATGACACCCCTGGGCATTGGACTGGGTACAGCTCTGGCAGAGTCAGCTGGGCCACTACACCAGCTCGCCCAGTCTGTGCTGGAGGGCATGGCGGCTGGCACCTTTCTCTATATCACCTTCCTGGAAATCCTGCCCCAGGAGTTGGCCACTTCTGAGCAGAGAATCCTCAAGGTCATTCTGCTTCTAGCAGGCTTTGCCCTGCTCACTGGCCTGCTCTTTATCCAAATCTAGAAAGCTCCAAGACAGGCAGGGAAGGTTGGGTACCACATGCCCTTGACCTCCCTCCCCCTCTCCCAGTGTGTGGGGAAAAGGAAGGAGTGGGGAAGGGAGGTATTGAGGGCCAAAAAGTTCTTTGGGAGATAGGCTTGGAGCCTTGGAGACTGTTTGTCCAATGAGAGGAAATTGGGCAGACAAGAGCCTGACCCCCAGGCCCAAGGGACAAAAGATGGTCAAGTCACTAGAGATATGATTAAGGGACATCAGGATTAGGGAAGACCGTGAGTGCTAGTATCAGGGGTCAGACACTACACATAGGGACAAGTGGATACTTGTAAGGCTGGAGGTGAGCACCCAACCGCTGTGGGGGAATAGAGGCGTAGAGAAGGCATAGGCTGAATTGGCAGCCCTATTGGTTCTAGCCCATTTCAGCCCTCTTTCACTTGGAGTGGTTTCCTCCTACTTTTCTTAGCTCCTACTTTCATATCTATCTTCCTCTTCCCTTCTCCCAGGGGACTAGTGCCAAATGGCCTCTTCCTGCCAGTTTTGGTACCTCCTCTGGCTTCTCCAGTCCTGCTCACTACTCTCTTTTTAAAGTGCCAAATAAATCCCCTCCTTCTTTCTCAAAGCACAAGTGAAGGTGCTGAGCCCTGGCCAGCACATCAGTGGAAGGGTTCTCCTTGTTTTGGTCCCAGATGGTGAGCTGTGGTAGAAATGTTTGCTGAGCTGGGGATGGGGGCATGTTGGCAGAGTTACCACCCCCCCATTACTGTGGTGCACCCTAGGAGTACTGAACATGCACACGGTGCCCCAAGCCTAGATGATAAACACTGAGCTGCCAAAACTTTTTTTATACTAGAGGATCCCAAGGGGGAAGGGGAAGGCTCACCCCCAGGGTTATTTTTGGGGGAGGGAGGGCTATGCATAGGGCCATATTCTCTAGAATCTATTTTACTAACTGACCTGTTTTGGGAAATGTTACCCGAATAAAACAAGTTTCTATACATCTGTTCGGTATCTGATTCATTTGTCTTGGGAAAGGGGTGGGCACGTGGGGAATCTGAGAGAGTCTGAGTTTCAGATGTTTAGAGCTGTTTTAATATGCCTGGTCTTACTGTCTTCATTCAGGCCCCTCTAGTCCCTTTCCCAGAAAATGACCAAAATTTTCCTCTTGTCTCTTCCTGCTTCCCTCCCTGTCTCCACCCCTTCCTTTTCCTCCCTTTTTCCTTTACTCTTTTTAAACCCTCGCCCTTCGCATTTGTAGGCTCTGGACCAATATAGAACTACATTTCCCAGTTTGCCCCACGCAGGGAGGAACCGAGAGGGAGGAGCAAAATCCCCGGGTCCCGGAGTCAACAGGGCTGCTGGGAAATGGTGTCCGTTTCCTCCCTCGTATTGCGTGACTGGGGCTGTTAAAGAGTCACGTAAACAAACTACAATTCCCGGCGGTCCCCGCGCGCAGCAGGTCAGGGCTAGGCTGGGGCCGGGTTCGCGGTGCTCGCTGAGGCGGCGGCGGCGGCTACGGCTGGAAGAGCCGGGCCGGGGCCCGCGGCGGAGGCCGTGGCTTGTATTGGGAGGGTGGCGGGGAGGGACGGGGGAGGAAGATGGCGACGTCGGGAGCAAACGGGCCCGGTTCGGCCACGGCCTCAGCTTCCAATCCGCGTAAGTTTAGTGAGAAGATCGCGCTGCAGAAGCAGCGTCAGGCCGAGGAGACGGCGGCCTTCGAGGAGGTGATGATGGACATCGGCTCCACCCGGGTAAGGGGCCGCCTCGGGAAGCGGGAGCCGAGCAGAGCTGTCCCAGAGCGGGGAGCCGAGAGGCGGGGCGGGGGCGGGAGCCGTAGCGAAAGAGGCGGAACGCGGCAGGGGCAGCGGGCGCCGCCGTCTGGGAGGCGCGGGTGGAGGGTCCGAGGGCAGGAAGACGGATTTTGCGGGAGGAGGTAGAAACTCCTGAGAGGTTGGAGAGTTTGGGAACGACTGGGAAGGCGGAGTAAGTGAGGCAGGAATGGACACGGAGAGGAGATGGTCCCCGAAACCCTGAGGAGTTAGGAGGTGGGTGGTCCTTGTGCATCTCTGATTGAGTTCTCTGAGGGACTCAGCATCTTCGATATTGGGTTACGGGGCCGGGTGGGGGGTTGGCCTGCTCGCCCTAGTCTGGCTTCTCTGAATTGGTGATCTCCTCTTATATGGTCTCTCTGCCTTGTTGCGCTACTCTCGGCACTTAGTGTCTCCGGGAAAGGGCCCCATGAGTGGTTTGAACTGGGTATAGTGGGGCAGGAAGTCCCCTCCTGCGTCCCGTCCCTTTGCTTCCTTTTTCAAATACTTCTTGTGGTTTCCTGACGTGAATGAAGGTGAGGTCCATTGCTCACAGACTGGTGCTTGGTATTTTGCCCTGGTCGCCTTGGAGGAGAGAGAGGGCTTTGGATCTCGAAAGGGGGTAGGTAACCAGTAAGCTATCAGTTATGTGGAACCGATGCTTTGCTGAACTTTCTAGGGAGATGGGCGTTTGGGGGGTTAGTTATGGGGTGCTTGGAGGGTCTTCTGTAGGGAGGAAATATTCATTCCTACGCAGTTCCAGAAAGAAAGCATCCTGGCAGAATTGCTTCTGAAGCTACCTAGACCCCTGCCACCCCGATCTTGGTGTCTTGCTTCCCATGGCTGGATGTCAGGGAGAGGTGGGGTGGGAGTTTGCCCAGTTGGTATGCAGTCCTAATTTAGGGACACATTATTCTCAAACAGCAGGTGAGGATATTGCAGTGATCCCTCCTGGCCGGAAGTTAGAAGGAATGTAAAGCTTGATGGATGGCCGAACATGAATACCACATTTCAAAGTTCTTTCTGCTGGTCTGACTGCCTTTGATTGAATCTGTCTGTGACTGGGACTCTGGTTGTATTTGTCTGTGTGTCTCCGTTACCTCTGTTAGTCTTTTTTGTGCTTTTTTACTTTTTTTTTTGAGTCTCTAGAGACCATGTGTCCTAGTTTTGGGGAGTCAGAGAAAGTTAGATGGGGAAGTAAATTGTGTGTGTTTGCACATAATCCCCTCTCACTGTTATGAGACTCATGATCTAACTGTTGACTGCTCCCCTTTAGGAGCTTTTGATCAAGGTGGGGCAGAGACAGGAAGGTGGGCAAGAGGCTGACCTCCAGCTGGCGGCTTGAGGCCATGCCCTCTGGACTGTGACTCCAGCGGAGGAATGATGGGATCTAGGGCTAGCATGTACAAACGAAAGCTCAAACGCTGGACCTTCTCTCTTTGTGGTGCTTCAGTCTGTCCCTTCAGCTCAGCTTAGCCCTGTTGGGTAACTTCTCTTCTGCACATAAAACACCTAGGGCATACATGGTCTGTGCCCGGAGACCTAAAGCTAGAGATTAGAGACCTGGAGTTCAGCCTGTTATCTGGCCAGCTGGGAGGTCTCATGTGAGGCACATACGGCCTGTGGGACCTATACTACTGAGAAGCTGGGGTTATCATATATATGAGTAGCGGTCCTAAAGTGGACCAAAGATCAGTATAGTGCCCACTGAACTCGCTGGACTGACCTCTTAGGACAGAGAGTCAATTCTGTTGTTGGACTATGCACAACAGCATGAGCCATGGAAGCTCTTAGACTTTACCACCGATCAGCTGCCTTGGGTCTCCTTGTTTGGCTGGTGGCAGAGGCTGAGCCTCAGAAGGAGATGCTCATCTCTCACAGAGGGACATGAGATCTTTAGGAAGACTGAATCCATGCCAGGCTGAGGGGTGTGGTGTCTTACTCCAATGCCAGACACATCTCCCCGAAGTGGGGATGAGGCCAAGGAGATAGCTCTAGGCCAGGCTGGAGTAGACTACTGCTTCTCCCCACCACGCACCCCCATTCTGCAGGCTCCCCTGCCTATTTAGGGGCTTTAGGACTAGGTAGAAGAATGCTTATTGGTCTCAGCTCTGTTTTTCCGGGTAGAAGAGTCATCATTTAGTTGTTCTATTTTTGGAGGCTCTGTGTAGCCTTCCTGAGGCTGGGCAAATGGCAGAGCCCAAAAGCCTGTGCCTACCCTCCAGAGCAAGAGACTGGCAGTCATGGCTCTGTGGCACCCACCTGTGACCCTTCTCTTGTCTTCCAGGTAGTCCTGTATGCATCTGGAAGGGAAAGCAGAGTTGCCTAATAGTCACTCTGCCCCAGGAATTCACCCATGTGATTAGCCTGGGGGCTCCTGGCAGCCCCTCAGGAACTCTGTTTAGGCTGATGCCAACTGGGACAGGCCCTGAGTAGAGTGGTAGGCTCTCCCTGGCTGGGTGATGCCAGGCATGAGTGATAGCATGGATGAGGGCAGCCCGCAGAAGAGCTAGGGCAGATTGTTTGTACTGGGTCTCAGTGGGTCTTCCCCCCAGCGGTGGCTTTTCTTCTGGCAGGTCTCTTGAAAGCATCAGCAATAGTAACGTGTCCTGAAGACAGGGATGGCAAACGGGGCGACAGGAGCAGTGCTCAGGACCCTCCTGACGTTCCCGTCTGTCCTCCATGTCTCAGTTACAGGCCCAAAAGCTGCGGCTGGCGTACACAAGGAGCTCCCACTATGGTGGCTCTCTGCCCAATGTGAACCAGATTGGCTGTGGCCTAGCCGAGTTCCAGGTGAGTGGACGCTGGCTTGTGGGATGTCGGGGGTGGAGAGCAGGCTCTCATGGGGCTTCCTCCGTTGACTTGCCTGTCTCTTTTGGCAGAGCCCCCTCCACTCCCCTCTGGATTCATCTCGGAGCACTCGACATCATGGGCTGGTGGAACGGGTGCAGCGAGATCCCCGAAGAATGGTGTCCCCGCTTCGCCGCTACCCCCGCCACATATCCTTCAGGGGCTGTGCAGTCTGGCGGGCGGTGGGGTGGGGTTCCTCAGGAGCTCATGGTGGGAAAAGGGACTTGAGGTGCTGTCCAGTCCCATTTTGCAGAAGCTTCTTGACCCAGTCCGCCTGAAACGTTTGGCCCCTGTGTCAGCACTGGCTCCTGCGACAGGGAGCTGTCCCTCCTGTGGTTGTGCCCGCCGTCTCTGGCCGGTGCTGACCTTCTTGACTTCAGCTTGCTCTTTGCTGCTAGATACATGGCTCCCTGACAACTCTTGCTAGGGTTTTGCTTCCCTCCTGCTCACATTTGTTTGTGGCTTTCAATCTCAGAGACCGTCACAACCACCTGTCTCCCCCAAAGGCTGCTTAGACATTCATCTATTTTTTCTGACTCCATTAGGCCTGATTCCCTTTTTTCTCTTCCATTCTTTGCCCTTATTTTTGGCCGTGTAGAGGAGGAGGAAAAAAAAAGGTGTTTGTTTCTTAAAACAACTCATTGCTGCCTCCGTTATTTTTTTCTTATCTGGTCTCTCTTCCACTCATCCCCTCCTCACTGTTTCCCTTAACTGGCGCTCTTCACATTGACAGCTCTCCCTATAGTCCTGCCTATTTATCTCCTCCCCCGGAGTCCGGCTGGCGGAGGTCAGTGTCCAGGGCAGGCAGGGTCTCCTGCCTACTCTCTGACTTGTCTCTGGCTGGAGCTGGAGTTGGGTCTGGGCCTGCTCGGCCAGGCTTTCAGCCATACCTCCTCCCACAATGGCAGGGCTGGGAGGGGTGGGGGTAGGTGGAGTAATGGGTCAGAGTCCAGTCTTGGCCATGTTGACACGGATGGCCAAGCCTCCCTGTCCAGCCAGAGCAGGACCAATGGTAGCTGGGGTGTGTGTGTGTGAGGGGGAGGGGAGACGGGCAGGGTGGCTGGTGAAAGTGGCTGCCTCCTATCAAGAGTGGGTGCACTCAGATTCTAAACCCCTCCCCTGTCCATCTGATCCCTAATATTCATACCCAGAACATTTGCTAAGCTCTAAGATTCCTATTTAGCTTGTCCTGGCAGATAGAAGTTGAGGATTTCCAGATCTTAGTTTGTTTGTGGAGAGGGTTCACGGATCCCAAGTATCAAAACGATCAGAAAGAAAGAGGCATGATCCCGGGTACCCAGCCCTCTTGGCTGCCCCACATTTCCCCCTCTTCCTCCAGTACCTGTCTTCTGGTCCTTGTGAGCCTTCCTCCTCATGACTTTGTTTTTCCATCCCAGGACAATGCCCTGGGGCAATTTCCCTGCAGAGAAGGGGCAGTTGTTTCGACTACCATCTGCACTTAACAGGTGATGGCCCTTGCCTTCTTTAGGCCACATCTCTCCTTATCTGTAGTTTCTGGGGCCCTGTTCCCCCACCCCACCCTGTCCCAGCCCAGCTAGTGTTTTCCCCTACTGAGCAGGGCACGAGGAGCAGGAAGGCTGTCATGGGTGCCAGCTCATCTCTGTTCCCCTCACAGGACAAGCTCTGACTCTGCCCTTCACACAAGCGTGATGAACCCCAGCCCTCAGGACACTTATCCAAGCCCTGCACCCCCCAGCGTCCTGCCGAGCCGCCGTGGAGGTAAGCAGCCATGTCCCAGGGTGAGGTCAAGCCCTGGAACTTTTGTTTTGAAGCAGGTAGGCAGGTGGGCACACAGTCAACTCCACCACACACAGCCACTCCATCCTTTACAGGTTGTCTGGACGGCGAGATGGACTCCAAAGGTATGTGTTCCTCACCGCATTCGGTATGTGGGGGTACTGAATGCCAGAGAATTTCTGGGCTGGTGTTGGGGGCTTTGTTCAGAGCCAGGGAGGGGTCTCCCTCCTGCCTGCATCTGATTCCTGTCCTGCCTTACTGCCTTCTCCAACCCTCTCATCACCAGTCTTTCTCTTTCAAGTCCCTGCTATTGAGGAGAACTTGCTAGATGATAAGCACTTGTTGAAACCATGGGATGCGAAGAAGGTAGGCATGGCCCACTGTCCCTCTTCTTTCCATGGAGCAGGTCTTCAGGGTTCTCCCCTGAGCTCTGTCCTCATCTGCCACCTTCTTCTTTCTCTCCTCAGCTGTCCTCGTCCTCCTCCCGACCGCGGTCCTGTGAAGTCCCTGGAATTAAGTAAGTACTCTGTGAGGTCAGCTGAGGTGGGGAGAGCTGTAAGGGGAACTGTGGGCTGCTGGGCTCTGCTCTTTGCTGCCCGCTGCCCCCATTTACATCTTGTCTTCTTTCCCAGCATCTTCCCGTCTCCTGACCAGCCTGCCACCGTGCCTGTCCTCCCACCTGCCATGAACACGGGAGGCTCCCTACCTGACCTCACCAACCTGCACTTTCCCCCACCACTGCCCACCCCCCTGGACCCAGAGGAGACAGCCTATCCCAGCCTGAGTGGGGGCAGCAGTACCTCCAATTTGACCCACACCATGACCCACCTGGGCATCAGCGGGGGCCTGGCCCTGGGCCCGGGCTACGATGCGCCAGGTGAGTGGCTGTCCTGGCTGCATGTCCCTGGGGTGCTGTCTAGCTGGAGGGACAAAGGGGTGGGAAGCTTGAGCACCTAGGATTTTCCTGTGGCTGCCCACACCCCACCCTTCATCCGTCTCCCCCCAGTTTCCCTCACTGTAGTCGTCTGCCAGTGAGAGCTGGTGAGTGTGGCTGTTCCTCGAAAGAAGATGGAGAGCAGCCCTCAAGTGGGCAGCGCCAGCCTGATTGCCAGGGGCAGCGTAGGGAGGGCATCGTGTTGCCGCTTTCATAGTCTGGTCACTGCTACCCATTCCAAGCAGAAAGGGGCCCAGTTCCCATCAGTAATGTTGGCATTTCTGGTTTTTTGTCTGTGCCTACAGGACTTCATTCACCTCTCAGCCACCCCTCCTTGCAGTCTTCCCTAAGCAATCCCAACCTCCAGGCTTCCCTGAGCAGTCCTCAGCCCCAGCTCCAGGGCTCCCACAGTCACCCCTCACTGCCTGCCTCCTCCTTGGCCCGCCACGCACTGCCCAGCACCTCCCTGGGCCACCCCTCGCTCAGTGCCCCGGCCCTCTCCTCCTCCGCTTCCTCCTCTCCCGCTCCCTCTCCGGCGCTGGCAGCCGCCCCTTACCCAGCGTCTGCCCCTGGGGCCCCCCCCCGCCACCGCCGTGTGCCCCTCAGTCCCCTGAGTTTGCCCGCGGGCCCAGCCGACGCCAGAAGGTCCCAACAGCAGCTGCCCAAACAGTTTTCGCCAACAATGTCACCCACCTTGTCTTCCATCACTCAGGTATGCGTGGCTGCCTTCCCTAATGTCTGTCTTCCCCTCCTTCCTTCTTCTGCCGAGTTCTCTCCCTCCCACCCTGCTTTCTTCCAGTACCTCTTCTCCTTCACTCCTGGTGTTATCCGACCCCATCCCCTCCATCCTCTACCAGCCCTGCTTGGATCCATCTTGTTTCCTCTTGGCTTTAAGAATGCAAACCCTGGGGTGCAGCCTTCTAATTTCAAATCCTGGCCCCACCTCTTAGCATCAGTCTCCTTCGATGTTTACTTAACTCCTGTGAGCCTCAGCATCCTCATCTGTAAAGCCAGGCCAGCAATGTAAGAATCAGAGGCAATCACATGCGGGAAGCGCTCAGCACCATGCCTGGCCCAGCTGCACACTCACCAAAGGACCGCTCACCCTTGCCCTTTTCTCTCTCTTTCTGGTTCCTGTCCTTCTTTTCTTGTCTGTCTTTTTTCTCCTGCATCCATCCTGCCCCACTCCCTCTCCCATCTGCTCACTTTCCTTTTAGGATTTCATAGAGACTGTCAGGTGATGGATCCCAGTCCCTTCATTTTACAGACGACGACGCTGGGGCCCAGAGGGAAAGTGACTTTCCCGAGTTTACACAGCATGTGAGGGAAGAGTTGGGACCAGAACCCCACATTCTTGGTTTAGGGCTTTTTCCTCGCTGCTGACGTTCTGAGCTCTTCCCTCCTCGCCTGCCCTTTCCCCCTTTTCTGCTCTCTCTGCTCCTCTTCTCCTTTCACCCTGATGCTCTCCTTTCCCTCCCCTCCATTCTAGTTTCCCTTCCTCCTCTGTTGTTCTTCCCTGGAATGTGTGTTCTGTGTTCCATCTTTACGCAGGCCCCCTTTTCTGTAGGAAAGGCTAAGGCCAGGCCAGCAAGGGCTCTGCTCTCCTGGGACTTGGAGGGAGCCTAATGCCAGCTCCTTTCACCCTCCTTCCTCTCGCAGTCCCTCTGGCCTCTTCAGGGCTTTAGAACAGTTGTCAAGGTCATTGTTGTGTGATCAGTAGCTTGTGAGGTGTCTCACACGTAGTTGATTACTGATAGTAGAGTACCCCGCTTTAAGAATCGTTGACTCCTGGAGTGGATTCAGAATTATCCTTGTGTTAAGCTCATTCAGTCACTTGCATTCTGAGATGCTTTCCTGAGAGTAGTTGCACCTCAGCGATGCCCAACGGAACGCTTTTGGTTTTGTGTTGAGGAGGGCTACAACTGAAGAGGGTGAGAAGCTCTGACAAAGAGTTCCTCTTAAGGGGCACACTGAGGGGTAAGCGTCTCCCTTTTTGCTTGCCTCTCCTCAGGGCGTCCCCCTGGATACCAGTAAGCTGCCCACCGACCAGCGGCTGCCTCCATACCCATACAGCCCCCCAAGTTTGGTTCTGCCCACCCAGCAACCCACCCCAAAGCCTCTGCAGCAGCCAGGGCTGCCCTCTCAGGCCTGCTCAGTGCAGCCCTCAGGGGGCCAGCCCCCAGGCAGGCAGCTGCAGTATGGGACACTGTACCCACCCAGCCCCAGTGAGCATGGGCAGCAGTCTTACCACCGGTCGATGAGTGACTTCAGCCTGGGGAACGTGAGTACCTGGGCCCCTAGCTCAGAAGCCGGGGAGGGGATGGAGGTGGGTCAAAAGAGCCTGAGTGGTACTGAGGGGGCCACTCTGACCTGGAACATCTAGGTGGGGAGAGCCTTCCTTCTTCTCCCTAGGTAACACAGTCCCATCAGCTTGGGGCTCCTCTCTCCCTGCGTTTGCCCCCACTCCTGCCCCTCTGCCCCAGCTCCCTCCACGCAGCTTGCTCTTTGCTGACTGCTGCTCTGACCCATTGTCTTCCTGGCACGTGCATGCCCTGTCCCAGTAGGTACGGGGCCCTCACCTCCCCTGGGCCCTCTTCTCTTCTGTCGCTCTGCTTGTTGCCATTTCCCTCTATCTCTGCTTTTGTTCCCGCAGTGTGGGAGGTGAGGTGGGCTAGAGAGAGGTGTATGAAGATTACTGGGCAAGGCGGGTGTGTGAGCAGTGCTCGCAAAGCCAGGCAGCAACACCCTGCTCTGAAGCCCACTTACTCCAGGCTTGTCTGGGTGTCCATAGCTGGAGCAGTTCAACATGGAGAACCCATCGACCAGCCTGGCGCTGGATCCCCCTGGCTTTCCCGAAGGGCCTGGCTTCTTAGGGGGTGAGGGACCAGTGAGTGGCCCCCAGGACCCTCACGCCCTCAACCACCAGAACGTAACCCACTGTTCGCGCCACGGCTCAGGGCCTAACATCATCCTCACAGGTGAGAGGTGTGGACGGTGACTGAGGATGGGAGGAGGGTGAGATACATTGGGTGGCGCAGCAGGAGACTGGGCGGGGCAGGGGGGCGGTCTTGGAAGAGTTCATGAGGCGT
The DNA here is from genome assembly GCF_023091745.1 of Budorcas taxicolor. Taxonomy (NCBI): domain Eukaryota; kingdom Metazoa; phylum Chordata; class Mammalia; order Artiodactyla; family Bovidae; genus Budorcas; species Budorcas taxicolor. The sequence continues at coordinate 16,904,232 of NC_068912.1, forward strand.
GGGGGCCTCACTCGTCTCTTCCGTCCACACAGGAGATGCCTCCCCAGGCTTCTCCAAGGAGATTGCAGCGGCCCTGGCTGGAGTGCCGGGCTTCGAGGTGTCAGCAGCTGGGCTGGGGCTGGGGCTGGGGCTGGAGGAGGAGCTGCGCATGGAGCCACTGGGCCTGGAGGGGCTCAGCATGCTGAGCGACCCGTGCGCCCTGCTGCCTGACCCGGCTGTGGAGGACTCGTTCCGCAGTGACCGGCTTCAGTGAGCCCACCTCAGCGCCATCCCTCTTCTCGGCCCTATCCCTCGTCACTGTCCCTTTCCTCCCTTCCCCTGGCCAGTAGAGATGCCACTCTCTGCCCCCAGATCCTCTTTCTGACATGAATGAAGGATCCCAAGAATGAGAAAAGGCAAGGGGTTTTTTTCCAGGTGGCCCCTGAATTCTGCACAAGTTGGGGGGGGACCTGGGGGACCTCAAGGGAGGGCCTAAAGCACTTGTAACTTTGAACCGTCTGTCTGGAGGTCAGAGCCTGTTGGAAAGTGGGGGGTAGAGGGGAGCCCCGGAGGCAGGGCTTGTCCGGATGCCTAGGGGTGGGCAGTGCCAGCCCCTCCTCACCACTCTTCCCCTTACAGTGGAGGAGAGCCAGAGTGGATATTATTTTTTATTAAATATATTATATGTTAATAAAAAAATCCTATTAAACCCTTGGTGTGGTTGGCTCCTGTTTGGGATACGGCTGGGGATCAGGGGAGTTCTTGGGGACATGAGTCTTTTTGCCTGCTATGCTTTTTTTTTTATTTAATTTGGCTGTGCCAAGCCTTAGTTGCAGCATGCAGGATCTCCATTGCATTCAGGGCATGTGGGATCTAGTTCCCTGATCAGGGATCAAACCTGGGCATTGGGAGCATGGAGTCTTACCCACTGGAACACCAGGGAAGTCCCCTATTACGCATTTTGCATCTTCTCAACACCATGTGGTTTGTGGAGGGGCCCCCCAAAGCCTCAGAATTTGTACTCAGCACGGGACATAGGGCTGCAGGCTGGGTGCAGGCCCCGTGGCAGCACAGGTGCCTTCTCACTTGTCCAGGGCCTTGCTGTGGCATCAGGGGACAGGGGCTTTGACTGCTGCTGCTCTTCCTCAAACTTGAGACCCTGGCAGTGAGTCAGGAGGTGAGAAGGTGACTGCTGGTTGAGCTCTCAGCTCTGGATATTTCTGGTAGAATGACCCCACCTCTCCCCAGGTGTATCTGGCCTCAGTGCTAAGGCTTCCAAGGAGAGAGGATTTAAAAACTACCGAGGCCAGATAGTAAGCCTAGAGGACCTGGAAGTTCGATATGCCGGGCCAGCCTCCAACCCAACGCTTCTCATTCTCATTCTGCCCCTCACCGTGCATGAATTCACATCACCCTCCCACTCCTCACTCATTCAGAGGCTTGAGTGCCAGCTAACCTGTTTTGATGGTTTCCTCTTTTTGGCTTGGGTTGCTAGTCCTCTGACCCTCTGAGCTTCTGCCCTCTTTCCCTCACACAGCACAGAAGAGCAGTGCCGCTCCTCCACTACCTCTGCCTCGGCTACTTGCCCACAGCCCACAGTCCTGGCTTCTCCGCTTCCTCTTTCCAAAACTTGTCATTTTCAAAAATGAGAACTGAGAACTTCTGGCTTAGGCTGGAAGGGAATGCAGTGTGCCCTAAACCTGGAAGTAGGAGCAGCCATCTGGGTCTCCTCACACTAGACTTTCAGGGCCTTCACCCAAGCAGGCAAGCCACATTTGAGTAGGCTCGAGGGCGGGACGAGAGCACGCCTCGGACTTCAGGGGCCGCCTAGGGTCAGTGTCGGGCAATGGCTCGGTGGTGGGAAGCTCCCTGGGTGCAAGGGGCCCTCCCAGCCGCCAGGGGTCGCGCTGCAGGCGGTCGGGCGCTGGGCAGGCGCGGCCAGGGTCACGGCCGCCGGCCGGGGAGGGGGGGTGGGGGGAGCGGCGGCGCCCGTGGTCCCGGAGGGGGGGTTGGGGGGAGCGGAGAAAGCGGGGCGCGCGGAGAAGCACCGGGCCCTCAGCGCGGCAGGAGCCGGGGGGACCGCGCGGCGCGAGCGAGCGGCGCGGCAGCACAGTCCCCGCGTGGCGCAGCGCGGCGGGGACGCTGGGATCGCCCGGATCTCCCTCCAAGGCGCCCTGCGCCCCGGCGCCCTCGGCCGCCTCTTCCTCCTTCACTCGCCGTCCCGGCGGGAGCGGCGCCCGAGTCGGGTGCGCCATGTCCGGGGCCGGGTAGCCTTGCCGTCCGCCGGCCCGCCTTCCGAGCCACCCGCCCGCGGGCCGGCCGGCCGGGCAGTCGCGGGGCAGGCAGGTAGGGGCTGGACCGGGCGGGGCAACGGGCGGAGAAGGGAGGGAGGGAGCGCGGGCGGGGCGGGGGCTCTCCCCAGCTGTTCCCTGGCGTTGCACATCTGGTTCCGGTTCCTCTCTCCTGGGGAAGTGAAAGTGGAGGGGAGGGCGCAGTCTGGAGTTAGCTAGCTGTGCCCGGCGCCCTGCACCCCTCCTGCTCCCGCGGGTCCCGAGCCTGAGCACCCCTCCCTCCCGCTCCGGTCACGCGGCGGCCGGCGCTGCTGCCGTCACGTCCCCGGCCGCCTGCGCGTCCGCTCCTCTCTGCCCTCCTGCTCCTTCCTCAGCCTCCTCCCGCTCGGCGCGCCCTTTGCCCCAACGCGAACTTCCCGCTGTCCGGCTCGTGGGCGCCGGGACCCGGAGTGGTGTCCCTGCCCCTTGCGTTCCCTAGGGAGAAAGGGCTGCCTTCCTGCAGGGCTCTTCCCTAGCTTGGTGAGGAGAGGCCCGGCTGCGCAGGTCCTGCCGATGGGAGCCACTCGCCCCTCAGCTGGTCTCACCTCGTGGCTCCTGCCTGCTGCTTGGGGCAGAGGACATAGGGCTCCCATTCGCCTGCAGTGGACGAGGCACGGGGCTGGGTCCCAGAGCTAAATCAGGAGGCTGACGCCGACTCCTGGCTTCACCTCGCGGATGTGGAGACTAAATTTAGCTGGAGTTGGTGTATGTGTGAGTGACCAGAGGCCAGGTTAAGGAGAGCCAGCTTGGGTCCATGAGAGTCCCTTGCCCCCTCTTCTCTGGGCAAGGGTGAGAGGTTAAGTAGGACTGTACATCCTGGATCTAATCTGAGCTGCCTCTGCCTTGCTCCGGGTCCTTAGGCTAAAAAGCTTCCAACTTGGAATGATGCTGTGTTGGCACCTTCTGACAATACCCCCCCTCCTCCGCACACCCTCACCAGCACCACACACACACCCATAGGCTGACTTCCGCCGAGCTGCAGCTTCCCCTCCACTGTTTCAGGAAGTCACCTCCCTTCCCCTCTGAAGCAGCCCCCACGCCTCCAGTCCTCTGCTGCAAGCCACCCACCAAGCTGTTTCCCAGCTTCTGCACTCAGGGCACCCCGGGACCCTTGATGCTCCTACTTCCGGGGGTTGGGCCATGGAGGCAGGTGAGAAGAGTTACTGAGAGGCCGCTGTGGGCCTGTTTCCGTCTCTGGGCTTCATGGAGGGCTTGGGGATGGTGGGGACTGTCTCCCACAGCTTCTTTGGACTTAACTGAGGATACCTAAGGATCCTGGAGGTTGGAGGGCACTGATTTTTTTTTTTTTTTTTTGGTCAGGTTACTGGAGCTAGGTTAGAAAAAAGGACACTCAAGTCTGGTGAAAAGACACTTAAAGCCTGGGTTTTGTGGGTTCCTCACAAAAACCTAGAGGTGGGCGCTTTAAGAATATTAGCTGGCTCATGAGATTCTTAGAATGTCAACTAGAGTAAGAAGGCCAGAAATCTATAAAAAGACTGTAATGTTCGCCTGATGTCACGGCCAGAATGAATGTTATTGTAGGCCATTACAGAAAAATTGTGATCTCTGTTATGTTAGGGAGTGAAGAGGGCTGGGGTCTTTAAAAGGGATACAGAAACCATGTGATGTCAGAACCCAGAGCCTAAGTTAGCTGTGTGCAGTGGGTTCTTTGGAAAGAGGGCTGGTACCTCCAAGAGGGAGGGTCCTGGTCTCTTTAAGGAGCTGTGGTGGGCTGTTAGGGCCTGGTGATGTCACAGGCGGGAGAGTTCAGGATTGGCTGGCCACTGATCCTGCTTTTCCTTGAAAGTACTAGGAAGAGGAGGGAAGCAAAAGGGAGACTCCCTGGTTGCTGGTTGCCATGGCAACACAAACCTTCCTTGCTTCATCTCTCCCCCACTTGACCATTCCAGATGCAGTGAGTGAGGGGGGGGCCATGGCGGAGGAGCGGCCCCCCCGGCTGGTGGATTACTTCGTGATAGCTGGACTTGCAGGGAACGGAGCACCCATCCCTGAGGAAACGTGGATTCCTGAACCCAGTGGGCCCCTGCGCCCTCCCCGGCCAGCTGAGCCCATCACAGATGTGGCAGTCATCGCTAGGGCCCTGGGCGAGGAGGTGCCCCAGGGCTACACATGCATCCAGGCTTCTGCTGGAGGCCACCCCTTGGAACTCAGCGCTGGGCTCCTAGGTGGAACTCAACCCGTCATCTGCTACCGGAGGGGGCGTGACAAGCCCCCCCTCGTTGAGCTGGGGTGTGTGCACCTACCTACGCCTGCTGGCACCAGGGGAGGCTGGGCGACCTGGGGTGAGGCAGGGAGAGGTAGGGGTATGGGATGAGGGATGTTCAGTGGGAATGGCAAGAGAGTGGTCCTGAGGCCAGGGAGAAGAGCCTGAAGCTGTGTGTACTTAGTCCTCACACAGATTTGGGTGCGTGTACTAGTGCTGCTACTTGCTAGCTCTGTGACCTTTGGCAGGTTATTGAGCCCCTCTGGGTCTATTTCCTCAGCTGTAATTTGGGGAAAATAATACCTCCTCATAGGGTAGTTGAGATGAAATTGACATGAAATGAGATCATCCATATAAGGGACTTAGCACAGAGTCAGTAAATGGTAGCTTTTCTTCTTGGTATTTATTATTGAGCACTGAGAGCCATGGAAGGCCTGAAGTATTGTTACTGATCAAGAAGTAGAGCCTAGGGATTTCTCTGGTGGTCCAGGGACTAAGACTCAGCGCTCCCAGTGCCGGGGGCCTGGGTTCGATTCCTGGTCAGTAGATCCCACATGCCATAACTAAATATCCTGAGTGCTGCAACTGAGACCTGGAGCAGCCAAATAAATGAATATTAAAAAAAAAAAAATTGAGCCACGGGCAGAGAGGGGCGCAGGGTTCTGGAGGGCGGGTTCAGCAAGAAGTGGGCCCTGGTGTCGGTGTTCGACTAGGCTGAGTAGGTAGGACTAGGAAGGCAGATCTAGCAAGACTGGGGGCTTTCTCCTCTGTTGTGGACTTCTGACATCTCTCTCTGTTCTCTGTGCCCAGGGTGTTGTATGAGGGGAAAGAACGTCCCAAGCCTGGCTTCCAAGTGCTAGATACGACACCCTACAGCCACTCAGCCAACCTGGCCCCTCCAGGCCCTGGGCACCCCCGCACCTACCTCACTTACCGGCGGGCAGCAGAGGGGGCAGGGCTGCATGCCCTGGGCATCACTGACCTCTGCCTGGTACTGCCCAGCAAGGGCGAGGGCACTCCTCATACTTACTGCCGATTGCCCCGCAACCTCAACCCTGGCATGGTGAGTGGGGCCCTGGGCCAGGAGCCAAGACTCATGTCATCTCCGTGTAAGGGGTGGACACTGGGCACACAGGGCATGCTAGGACCAAGGCCTCTAGCGGCGGGGGTGGGTCCAGAGGTGTGACACTGGTCTTGGGGGACTGGGATTAACAGGCATTGTAAAGACAAAGACCACTTAGGGGTGGTGGACAAAATAACCCCTCAGAACCTTTGTTAGCTGTGTGTCTGCTTGTCTCTTGCCGTTTTGGGGCAGTGGGGCCCAGCAGTGTACCTGTGCTACAAGGTGGGCCTGGCCAAGGCCAACACGCTGGTGTATGAGGCAGGTGAGTAGCCTGTCTCTGTTCCCTCGACCCTCTGCGTCCCTCTGCCCTGGTGCCTCTCGGCGGGTACCTTCAGTGTCCACAGAACTCACCTCCCCTTTGCCACATGGCCCTTCTCTGGGATCCCCTGGTTCTTTCCCCCGGTGTCTGATGGACCCTACTCCTTTTGGGGACCCCCCACTCTGCCGGGGGTGCAGAGCTGCTGGGCCGCTACCCAGAGGAGGACAATGAGGCGTTCCCGCTGCCCGAGTCAGTGCCCGTCTTCTGCCTGCCCATGGGGGCCACTATCGAGTGCTGGCCTGCCCAGACCAAGTACCCCGTGCCCGTCTTCTCCACCTTTGTGCTCACGGGTGCAGCTGGTGATAAGGTGGGTGTGTGGAGCGTGGTCAGGGGTCTGGGCTCCGCGGGGCCCACCTGACTGCCCTTCTGCCCCTGCCAGGTGTACGGTGCTGCCCTGCAGTTCTACGAGGCGTTCCCGAGGGCCAGGCTGTCGGAGCGGCAGGCTCGGGCCCTGGGCCTGCTGAGCGCTGTGGAGCGGGGCCGGGCACTGGGGGGCCGGGCTGTGCGCAGCCGCCGCGCCATCGCTGTGCTGTCCCGCTGGCCTGCCTTCCCAGCCTTCCGCGCCTTCCTCACCTTCCTCTACCGCTACTCCGTCTCGGGACCCCACCGTCTGCCCCTGGAAGCGTGAGCATGGGGCTTCCCCGATGCTGGGAAGGGTTACGAGGCCAGGAGGAATGGAGGAGAGGACGATGGAGCTGGGGGGGCAGGGGCGCAGAGGAGTCGGGACGGGGCTGTAGGTGTGGCTGGAGAGCTGGCCCATTGCAGGAGTGCCCCTGGCTGAAGGGGCGAGTGGGGCCTGAGACCCAGGCTACACTTGCTTAGCCAAGTCCTGGCCAGGGCCTGTGCACACCCAGAGGGATCTCTCCTGCTGTGCATCAGTGCTGTGCATGGTGGCGGCTCCCGTGGCTGGCGGCAGTCTTGAGGTAGAGCTCAGGGAGGAGCGAGGTCCCTGGGGACAGGCGGAGGAGAAGAGCAAAGGCGCTGAATGGACAGCCTGGAGCCTGCCTCTGACCGCGTCCCTCTCTCCCCCAGGCACATCTCCCACTTCATTCACAATGTTCCCTTCCCTTCCCCACAGAGACCCCGCATCCTGGTGCAGGTGAGGGCTGGGTCTGGGGGGAGAATTCTCCCCTGCAGGGGGAGAATGGGCAGGGGCTAGTCTTCACCATCCTGACCTGTGGCTCTTTTGCCTCTCAGATGTCTCCCTATGACAACCTGCTCCTCTGCCAGCCTGTATCCTCACCCCTGCCCCTCAGGTATATGCTCAGGTTGGGGGGCAGGGCTGTGATGACCAGGGGCGGGGTGGGTGCCAGGCAAGTGGGCACTGGTGTAGAGGGCTGTGCAGGCTGGGCCCAGGTGGTGTCTGTGCCCAGCGATGAGGGAAGGGCCTCCTGCTGACTCTTCCCCCACCTGGGCATTGCCCCCAGTGGTGCCAGCTTCCTGCAGCTGCTGCAGACCCTGGGCCCGGAGCTGGCCATCACGCTGCTGCTCGCTGTGCTCACGGAGCACAAGCTGCTAGTCCACTCACTGCGGCCCGATCTGCTCACCAGCGTCTGCGAGGCCCTTGTCTCTGTGAGTGCCACTCTGCCCGGCCTGCCTTACCCAGAGTGTTCTTTCTTGTGCCCTAGTCCCTGCCTGGATTCTCCTTACTTTTCCTTTCTTGAGGAGGACTTCCTCAGTCTCATCCTTGGGCATGGCCTACAGGGTGTAGAGCTTCAGTCAGGAGCTTTTCTTTGGAGCTCAACTCCAGCAGCTTGTCACAAGCACCACCGGTCAAGGTCCATGCCCCTCTTCTGCTGCCTCCCTGCGCCCTGCTCACTGGCTCTCATCCCCCGATGCTTTAGATGACCTTCCCGCTGCACTGGCAGTGCCCCTACATTCCGCTGTGCCCACTGGTGCTGGCAGATGTGCTGAGTGCCCCCGTGCCCTTCATCGTGGGTATCCACTCCAGCTACTTCGATCTGCATGACCCACCTGTGGATGTCATCTGTGTGGATCTTGATACCAACACGCTCTTCCAGTAAGAGGGCTGGGTCTTTTCTGGGGGTTTCGAGGATGGGCGCAGAAGAGGGCTGGTCAAAGGAGCCTCAGGGAAAACAAGAAACCCTATCACCCTTTCTTCCTTCTGTTTATCTCACAGGACTGAGGAAAAGAAGCCCCTCTCCCCTCGGACCCTACCCCGCAGGCCCTACAAGGTTCTGCTGGCCACACTGACGCACCTCTACCAGCAGCTGGGCCAGAGTAAGGAGCCTGGGGGGAGGCCGGACACCGTTACCGACCTTTAACCTCTGGTCTGGGGAGACCTGTGGAGAGCCGGACCTTACCTGGGGAGGTTAGAAGCACTGAGCTCTCACTGGGTGGGAGTGAGAGGAATTCAAGTTCAAGGTAGAGGTCAAGGCATATGCCACATTAAATTCCTGGATGTGTCAGAAGGCTGGGCTTGCCACCGGGGCGGCTTGCAACTGTTACCGAAAGGTAACTTTTAGTTGCTGTTGGTACTAGGTCTGTTAGGAGCTGGCAGTGGTGGGGGGCAGCAGGTGGTAGGGTTGCAACCTGACTTCTGTGGGGAGCAGGGTTGAGCAAGCCCTGTGGGTGCTGGCCCTGATGCTCAGGCTGCCCTGGTCCCCAGCGTATACTGGCCCTGAGGAGGAGGCCTCCCTGGAATTCCTGCTGACGGACTACGAGGCAGTGTGTGGCCGCCGGGCCCGGCTAGAGCGCGAGGTCCAGGGAGCCTTCCTCCGCTTCATGGCCTGCCTGCTCAAGGGCTACCGGGACTTCCTACGCCCACTCACCCAGGCCCCCTCTGAGGGGTCTCGTGATGTCGACAACCTCTTCTTCCTGCAAGGTAAAGGCAACCTGTCCCTGCTTGGGGAAGGTATCGTGGGACAGGTGACCAGGGGCTGGGCTCCGTGGGGAAGTCAGAGGGCATGTGAAATCACACAGTTACTTGTTTCTAAACTCAGCTGGCATTTTTGTGGTCACCAGCTTTGAGCTATGTGCTCTTCTGGGCCTGGTGAGGGGATAAGGGTACAAAGATGAATCAGCTGTGGCACCAGCCTCTGGGAAGCCCAGGGCTTGGTGGGAACACAATGACACCTGTGGTAAGCCAGCCCAAGGGCGAAAGTCTCCTCTTGGTGACTCCCCAGTCTGAGGCCCTCGATGCCCAAGGATAAAAGGGAAGGATGCCATGGGACCATGGTGCTGGGGCAGCTGAGCTGGTCAGCTTGGCGTGTAGGGCCAGAGGGGCCAGAGAGGATGGCTTTCATGGCCTTGGATGCCAAGTTGGCGGGGAGCCAAGACAAGGGTTCAGAAGCGGGTGGCTGTGGTAGAGCCCCCAGTGACCACCCTCTTGGCCCCCTTCTCACCCATCAGGCTTCCTCAAGTCCCGAGAACGTTCCAGCCACAAGCTGTACTCCCAGCTGCTACACACGCAGATGTTCTCCCAGTTCATCGAGGAATGCTCCTTTGGCTCTGCTCGGCACGCTGCCCTCGAATTCTTTGACTCTTGTGTTGACAAGGTATTGGGATCATCCCTTCTTTTTGTGCCCTCTGCTCCTCTCTCGGCTCTGTCACCCCAGATATAAACACTGTCTCACACGTGGTGAGGCTGGTGCCCCCGTGCAGCGCACACAACTGGCCTCATAGACACACTGTCTTCCTGCCCCTCACTCGTCCCCTGGCTGTATCTCCAGGGCCCTGACAGAGTCTGGGCCCATTACCTGCTTCCCCGTGGCTGTGCTTTCCCGGGAGATGCCATCTTCTGGATCCCTGGCCCTGCTCTGTGCCCACTGTCTGGATGTCCCCTTTCTTACCATCCTGCTTCAGGTCCACCCAGAGCAGGAGAAGCCTGAGCCCACGCCCCTGGTGGAGCTGGAGGAGCTGTCGGGCAGTGAGCTCACCGTGTTTATCACGCCTCCCGAGGAGCCGCCAGCGCCAGAGGGCAGTGAATCCACTCCTCAGTACTGGTGAGTACCTCCCGCCCCCTCTCTTGCTCTGAGGCCTGATCAGCTGACTTAGTACCAACTGCTCTCCATATGGCCTCTCTCCGCCCCTCCAGTTATGATGGGTTCCCCGAGCTACAGGCTGAGCTGTTCGAGTCTCCTCAAGAACAAGCCGGGGCTCTGCCTGTGCCAGGCCCATCCCGCAGTGCCCCCAGCAGTCCTGCCCCTCGCCGTACCAAACAGGTAACCAGCAGGTGGGCCCCCTAGAGGCATCTGACTCAGGCCAGGACTGCTGCTTCAGTTTCTTCATCTGTAAAATGGGTATATCAGTACTTATCCCACAAAGTTGTTGGGAGGTTTCAACATGTCTGGCACAAAGAAGAAACACGAACCATCAGTGTTGTCGTCGTCCTCATCTTCATTTTCTGAGGACTCCGGAAATCCAGGGGCTTGCTGCCTCTGCCAGGACACCTGCCCACACTCAAGCTAAGCATCTGTGCTTGGGAATCCAGGGCTGTGGGCACTGTCCCTGCCACCCCCTCAGCACACAGACCCTTTCTCAGGGTGGGTGCTGCTTCTCCCACACTGTTTCAAGACCTGCCCTGGCATCATTCTCACCAAGGTGTGTCCCCCGCCCTCTTTAGGAGATGAAGGTGGCGCAGCGGATGGCACAGAAGTCAGCAGCTGTGCCTGAGCTGTGGGCCCGGTGCCTGCTGGGCCACTGCTACGGGCTGTGGTTCTTGTGTCTGCCTGCCTATGTGCGCTCGGCGCCCTCCCGGGTGCGGGCACTGCAGACGGCCTACCAGGTGCTGCGCCAGATGGAGAGCCGCAAGGTGGTGCTGCCTGATGAGGTGGGTGCCCGGGCCCAGTACCAGGGGCTGGTGCAGCCCCGGGGGCCGCAGCCGACGGGGAACATGGGCCCAAGTCCAGGAGCTGGGCAGGTGCTCCGTCGTGTTCACTGGATTAGTGAGCGTGTTCAGGTTGTCGCAGCAGGGACTTCGGGGTGGCAGGGTCCGCAGGAAGGGAGGTGGCTCTGTGAGGACTGGGGAGGCTGGAGGTGGGCGCTCACTGAGGCTTGAGGACTGGGGCCGAGAGCGAGCCCACCTCATCCCGCGTGTCTCCGGCCCAGGTGTGTTACCGCGTGCTGATGCAGCTGTGCTCGCACTACGGGCAGCCCGTGCTGTCCGTGCGGGTCATGCTGGACATGCGGCGGGCGGGCATCGTGCCCAACACCATCACCTACGGCTACTATAACAAGGTGCCCAGTCACTCGCCTTTGGGGTGGGCGGTGGGGTGGTGGCAGGGGTATGTGGGGCGGGCGCTGTTCCCCGACACCTGTGGCTTTCCCCTCCCCGTGGAGATCGGGCCCGTACAGTCCAACAGGGTCCTGCGGCCACTGTCCCACAGAGCTCCTCTAGTGCCTCGGCACCTGGGCTGCTTTGAGTCTCACCCACAGCAGTCCTGGCAAGCAGGTTAGGAAAGTACCGCCACCTCCCAGGAATAGCTGATCATGGGAGCCAGGATGCCAGGCTCTGCTCCAAAGACAACATCCACGTAAAGCCATCTTACCTTTCCCACAGCTCCTTGAAGTGGAACGATCCTCGTCCCCATCTTACAGATGAGCCTATGAGGTTGCAGGGGGTTAGTAACTTGTCCGAGGTACCACAGTAAGTTAGGGAGTTAGGACACACACAGGCATATCGTTTCCTGAATCCAGGCCCTTCACCATGACGCTAAACTATTTCCTGTTTTTAGATGAGGAAACTAATGGCCAAAACAAATGAACTGATGTCTTCAAAGCCCACAGTTTATAAACAGCAGTCTGCAGACAGGTTGTCTCCACCGTTTCTGACTTCCTCCAGAACCCCCTGGGTGGCCACCGCCAGCTGTCTGTTCTGGGCTCTTGTTCCTGGCTGAGCCCTTGGCAGGACAATCATAGGCAGGATGTCTGGAGGGAAAGGTGGTCGCTGGGCCCCCAGGTCAGGCAGTCAGCATCTAGCTGAGGCCCAGGGTATGGAGACAGGCTGTCTGCATGGGTGAACACTGTGCTTGGCAGGCTGTGCTGGAAAGCAAGTGGCCGTCTGGCACACCGGGTGGGCGCCTGCGCTGGGCCAAGCTCCGGAACGTGGTCCTGGGGGCTGCTCAGTTCCGCCAGCCCTTGCGAGAACAGCGGCAGCGGCAGCAGAAGCAGGAGGAGGTGGAGACAGCAGCCCAAGAGGCAGGCAGCTCGCAGCCAGGTGGGTAGGGCCTGGTGACACAGGCGGGGACAGGCATGGAGAGCTGGGCTGGTCCAGTGGCTGACAGTCAGTGCGCTGAGGACAGGTAGACTACCCTTGGCAGCCAACAAAAGACAAGAGATTCCGCCTGGGAGAAGCCTTGCAGACCCAGGTCCCCGTGAGGAGCTCTGTTTTGGAGCTGGGGGCCAGGTTTCCAGCTGGCTGTCTTTTGACCCCTTCCTGCCTTCTGCAGAGCCCTATTTGGAGCCCCCCTCCCCAACCCGCCCCCTTCAGCGCCAGACTACCTGGGCCGGGCGAAGCCTGCGGGACCCCGCCTCACCTATGGGACGCCTGGTGAAGAGCGGCAGCCTGGGTAGTGCCCGAGGGGCACAGCCCACCGTGGAGGCTGGTGTGGCCCACAGTGAGTGCCCTCATCCCACGCCCCACCCCTCGGCCCATCAGCTACCCTAACCACTTTCCAGGTGGAGGGGTGGTGCTCTGTGGCAGGTACTGTAGGGTCTGGGGGAATCTTGCCCAGACTGTCATCATGGTGGGGGCTGTGGTGCCAGATTGCATAGCCAGGAATTGTGTTTGCTCAGGTCCCAAGGAGGGCCTGGACTCCATCTTCCCTGATTCTTTTCTGCCTTGCAGTGATAGAGGCCTTGGGGGTCCTGGAACCCCGGGGATCACCCATTCCCTGGCATGATGGAAGCCTCTCAGACCTGAGCCTGACCGGGGAAGAGTCGGCACCTGGAGGCAGCCCAGGGGACTCAGGCTCAGCCCTGAGCACCCAGTCCACTGAAACCCTGGAAGGGCCAAGTGGGCGGGTGCCCAAGGCTGGTGGGCGTCAGGATGAGGCCAGCACCCCCCGAAGAGGGCTGGGTGCCCGCCTCCAACAGCTGCTCACTCCTTCTCGCCGCCCCCCCACCTCTCGTGCCCCCCCGTCTGAGCTGCCCCCTGACCTGCCTCCCTCAGCCCGTCGCAGCCCCATGGACAGCCTTCTGCGCCCCCGGGAGCGCCCTGGATCCACTGCATCTGAGGTAACCACTAAGGGCAGGCTCCAGACACTTTAGCACTTGGAGGCCTGGGGAGGGGCTGCAAACTTGCAGTGCCCAGAAGTGGGCCTTGAAGGGTGGCTGAGCCAGCCTCCTGGATAAAGAGCAGCATGGGGTTGGCTGACTGTGCTTTCTCTCATAATGGCAGAGCTCAGCCTCTCTGGGCAGTGAGTGGGACCTCTCAGAATCTTCTCTCAGCAGCGTGAGCCTTCGCCGTTCCTCAGAGCGCCTCAGTGACACCCCTGGATCCTTCCAGCCACCTTCCCTGGAAGTGAGGATAACCCCTCCCACACAGACTGCTGGAGCTCACATATATACCACACCCAAGGCACCCTGTCAGAGGCAGGGGCTGACGGGAGGCGGGAGGAGGCTGGGCTGGGCTGTGGAGGTTCAAGCCTGGGTAAGGAGCAGGGGCTCCTGAGCTCTGAGGCCAAAAGGGGCCTGCTTCCTGGGGCCTTTCACCTGCAGATTCTGCTGTCTAGCTGCTCACTGTGCCGTGCCTGTGACTCCCTGGTGTATGATGAGGAGATCATGGCTGGCTGGGCGCCTGACGACTCCAACCTCAACACCACCTGTCCGTTCTGCGCCTGCCCCTTTGTGCCCCTGCTCAGCGTCCAGACCCTTGATTCCCGACCCAGGTGCCCAAAGACGGGCAGGGGCTGCGGGTGCGGCAGGGCGGCAGAGGCCTAAGGGCTAACCTTCCCGCCATCTCCTTGCAGTGCCCCCAGCCCCAAGCCTGCCCCTGCTGGTGCCAGTGGCAGCAGCGACGCTCCTGTCCCCGGGGGCCCAGGCCCTGTGCTCAGTGACCGCAGGCTTTGCCTAGCCCTGGATGAGCCACAGCTCTGCAACGGGCACACGGGGGTAAGGGCTGGGCCAGAACCCAGCTGAGTGTGTGTGTGGGTGTTGCCCTGTGGGTAGCCCCAGTGACGCTGAGGAGAGATGGGTACAGAGGGCAAGGGGCGTCCCAGAAGCTGCTGGATGTGGTGGCTCAGTGGGAAGCAGGGCTCTGAGGATGGGGCTGTGGTATATCCCCTCCCCTGCCCTCCTGCTTTGTGCCTGACAGAGTGCCTCCCGGCGTGTTGAGAGTGGGGCATGGGCGTATCTCAGCCCCCTCGTGCTGCGGAAGGAGCTGGAGTCACTGGTCGAGAACGAAGGCAGTGAGGTGCTGGCATTGCCTGAGTTGCCTGCTGCTCACCCCATCATCTTCTGGAACCTTCTGTGGTATTTCCAGCGGCTGCGCCTGCCCAGCATTCTGCCGTGCTTGGTGCTGGCCTCCTGTGATGGGCCCCTGCCCCCCCAGGTCGGTGCGCGGACACAGTCCCTGCCCCCTCGTCTCCTAGCTGTTTCTCAGTCCCCTGTGTCCTTGGCGCTATAGGCAGAGCACAGGTTTGGAGTCGCTTATAACTGGTTGACTCCTGGCCATTTCATTTCACTTCTCTGAGCTTCAGTCTCCTCATCTGTAAGATGGCATAACTGCCCCCTCTCTGGGCTGTTGTTAGGCACCTAGTGTAGTGCCTGTTACCCCAGTACTAATTCGTTAATGTTCATCTATTCATCACTCTGCTCATTGCACCAATATTTATTGGGCACTTTTTAGGTTCCAGGCAGAGTTTTAGGCACTAGGGATGCAGCAGATTACAAAACAAAGTCCTTGCTCTCAGAGAACTTGCATTCCCATGGGGAACAAGAGTTTCTCTCTTCTCTTTAGCTGTGCCTGGTAATGTCCCTGTCCCTTGGAATAGCACCTGTCCGTTTCCCGCCCTCTGCCTCCCACGCCATGAGCCTGTCTTCTTTATCTTGGCCCCCTGCAGGCCCCAGCTCCTTGGACAATGCCTGATCCAGCGTCCGTGCAGGTGCGGCTGCTGTGGGACGTCCTGACCCCTGATCCCGATAGCTGCCCACCTCTCTATGTACTCTGGAGGGTCCACAGTGAGTCTCATATTTGGCCCAGAATGGGAAGGAGTAGGTCCTGTGCTTAGAGGGCTCAATAATCTTGGTTACCTTCTTTTCCACCCAGGCCAGATCCCACAGCGGGTGGTATGGCCAGGTCCAGTACCTGCATCCCTTAGCCTGGCGTTGTTGGAATCGGTGCTGCGCCACGTCGGTCTCAACGAGGTGCACAAGGCTATAGGGCTCCTGCTAGAAACTCTAGGGCCCCCTCCCACTGGCCTGCACCTGCAAAGGTATCACGTTCCCATCCGAGAGGTCCTGGGTCTGTCGCAGGCTCCTTTCCGCCTTATCTCACTTATACCCTTTTGACTCCACTCCAGGAGCATCTACCGTGAGATCTTATTCCTGACATTGGCTGCTCTGGGCAAGGACCACATGGATATAGGTGAGGGAACAGGCAGCGGGCTGAGGGGTTTAGATCTAGGGCCAGGTGTGGGAGGCTGGGGATTGACCTAACATACTGACCTACCTCCACCCTCTTCCCTAGTGGCCTTCGACAAGAAGTACAAATCCGCCTTTAACAAGCTGGCCAGCAGCATGGGCAAGGAGGAGCTGAGGCAGCGGCGGGCACAGATGCCTACCCCAAAGGCCATTGATTGCCGGAAATGTTTTGGAGCGCCTCTGGAATGCTAGGGACCCTTAAGCTTCCTTCTCCAGTCTGGGCTGAGGAGGTGAGGGAGGAAGGATTCTAGAGAGAACCTGCTTCTCTGTTTCTTTCCGAGTTGGGAATAGGCTAGGAAGCATGCCCAGCCATAGGCTCTGAGTGGGGGCAGTGGGACCCACTATTACCAAAAGTCACAATTTCCCATCTCCAGCCTGCCCTCTATGCTCATGCTGATGTTGGAGGAGGCCTGGGGGTAGCTGGCACATCTCTGTTCCACCCCATCCTATACCAGGAACTCCCCTCCAGGGTACCCACAGATCTGCACTGCCCTGGCCATTTTATAAGTTTTTGTTTTAAAAAACAACTGGAAAGATACACAGCTACTGAGCCTTTGCCCTGAACAGGAGGGAGGGATGTCATTTCCCACCAGAGATGGTCCCTTTCCCCTAGAATTGCCGAAGGAGCCTAAGGCTCTCTATGCCTTTCTACCTTAGTGTTTGTATTTTAAGTTATTTATTCTGGAGCCACAGCCCCCTTGCTTAGGAGGTTCTTATGGACAGTAAGAGAGAGAAGGGAAATGGGGCTCCATGGTCCAGTGGTTTGTAGCTCCTTGAAAGTCAGGAGTTAGAAGCTAGAGGAGTCCCAAGCTCTCCTTAGGAAAAATTGGTGCCCCTCTAGTCCTAATCCTTCTTGTCCACTCCATCTTGGGGAATGCCTCACACACCCAAGGCCCTGACTGTGCAATAAGGATTGTTCCTTGTGAAGTTTCGTTGGATGTAAATATAGTAAAAGCTGCTTCTGTCTTTTTCCTTCTGCCTCCTGTTCTCTGGGATAAAGGTGGGGGATACCGCTGTTTTTCTCCTGGCTGCACATCCTTCTCTCCACCTTTTCATCCCTTGCTGCCTTTGGGCACACACTACTTTCCCTGACCAGGTCTGGTGCTGGTCCCTTGGGGCACAGGGAGTCTCAGAGCAGGAGAGGGGTGAATCCGGTGCTGGCTATGGTGGTGCCAGTCTGTGTGGTACTTCCGGCCCTCCCACACAATCACCTCCTTGTCCCTCATCTGTACCCCACACAAAGGCTCCATTCTCTGGGGGCCCTGAGCTCATCTCTGCCTTCTTTCCTCTCCCCCATATCCCCCCTCCCAACTTCTCCAGTACCTCCACAGGGATGACAACCCTCTCCCCAGTCACTGGTGTTGGCCACGCTCACACATCCTGGGAGCTGCTCTAACTGCAGGCAGTACTCTTCCAACCAGGGTCTCAGCCTGGGGACAGCACTAGGAGGACAAGAGCAAGGATTGAGGAGCTCACTACATGTGGGCATCAGGCAGCCAGGCACTACTTCTCTAACCCTTTTGGCCCCACTTGGAGTTCTCCCTTTTTTTCCTATATAATGAAATAAACACAGGAAACAACTCCTAACAGAGCTGCAAA
Organism: Budorcas taxicolor; assembly: GCF_023091745.1. Lineage (NCBI taxonomy): Eukaryota > Metazoa > Chordata > Mammalia > Artiodactyla > Bovidae > Budorcas > Budorcas taxicolor. Next base: position 16,921,409 of record NC_068912.1, read on the forward strand.
ATCAATTACCAAAGGGAATTAACCAGCAAAACAAAAATGCCTTGGGGAAGGAGTGTCAGTGGAGGAAATAACTTACATGCGCCTCTAGTGCAAATTCCTGGGGGTGGATATCAGTAGATGAAGATAGCAGTACTACTGAATTCTGGGACCCTCAGGCCAGAGGATGCTTTCCCATCCTGTCTGGAGCACTGTCCTAAAGGAGCTGCCAAGGAAAGGAGGAGGGGCTTAGGAAATGCCATCTGTTTTTGTCAGGGACTACTAGAAGATGACTTCTTCAAAGGGGAACCTTCACATTGCCCCAGGTTCTGATTAGATCTCACTACCTAGGGTCAAACTTTCCCTGTATCATCCCTAACAACCTGCAAGGGAGCAACTGCCTTCCTGAAAACATAAGTTTCTGATGAGCATAGCATGCCCAGCCATGCACTGAACTGTCTGGAATTACAAAGAGAATTTCAGGGCTCAGTCCCTACCTTACTAGAGCATGCAGTCTTCCTGATCTAGAGTGCCTCCCAGCCTACGCTGCTCATTTTTGGGCTTCCTCAAGAGGCCTATAGTCAGATGGGTGGAATTACAGAATTCTTGAACCACAAGGGTATCTCAGAATTCCAACAGCCAAGTACTCACCGTAGCATCTGACATCTCTGACCTGTGGCCTTGGGGAACTGAATGAGGGGAAGGATATATCCAAATTACCTGGTCCCAATTTCTCTTCCCTCACTTTAGAGTGTGTAGGCTTCAGTATGACAAATTTTATTTAAATCTTGTCTCTGGCACTTGCTAATTTTATTACATCAGACAAGTTACTTAACTGCTTGTGCCTCAGTTTTTCCTCATCTGCGAACTGGGGAGAGGTTGATTAAAAACAAATTTTGAAATCTAGATAAAGTGCTAAACACACTCAATAAACATTAGCTCCAAAAAGAAAACGAACAGATAGAGCCTGCATAGGACAAAGGACATGCCCGCTACTCAGCGGTCTTGCTTACTTGTCTCTCTTGGAGATTGATCACTCTAGATTGAAAGTTGCCCCACCACGGCCTGATTTTAATTTTGTTGAAAGGTATTTTCTCGGGCCTCACTAGTATCTTTCTCAGTCTTATTTCCTCCACCACTGTGTTTCTCTTGTATCATCGCAGCCCTTGAAGAATGGCCCTTCAGACAGCACAGAAAGGACTGAACTGATAATGGACGAAGCAACAGGCTAGGGAAAAGGGCCAGTACTTTCCACGAGGGCAGTGACTGCGTCCCATGTACTGCTCTATGCCCAGCACAAAGAAGAATGTCTAATCACATAACAGGTCCTCTATCATGTGTGAAATAACTGAGCCAATGAAGGTATCAAAATGAGTGGGGGAGTGGTGAAATAATTTTCAATGTAGTATAAGGCAGGTACTACAGATAAAATAATGACCAAAACTGAATTTTGAACTAAGAGGGTGAAATTGTTGGAAAAGTGAGGAAAACTCTCACAATAGTTACTATTATGTTTATGGAGTATTTACTAAGTCCTTGGCACTGTCCTGAGCATTTAAAATGTACTATTTTATAATAATCCTCACAATTACCCTATAAACTAGGTACTCATCAATCATTCCCATTTTAAAGATAGGGAAACTAGGGCGTAGAGAATAGACCTTAAGTAACTTGCACCCAAATCACACAACTGGTGAGAGATCCAAACCCAGGCAGTCAGATTCCAGAGACTATATTCTTTACCTGGACACTACTACAATGAAAAAGAACGTGCTTTACCTGCTTTTGTACATTTTTGTGCGTCTGTTCAGGGTCCACCTGTCTTTTTGTGCCCATGTCCTTCATTAGTTTCATTTCCATTGCACAGCGTGACTTCTAAATGACTTGAAAAACACATTCTAGTGCTTCTGGAGCCAGTTATTTCTGAGTTTGAGCCATTAGTCATTAATTAGCTGCCTGAACTTTGCAAGCTCCTTAGCCTCTCTGAACCCCTTTCTGGATCTACTGGCTTCAAATTTCAGCTCTGCCACTTATATGTAACTCTGGGCAAATCATTTGATTGGTAGCTCGTTTCCTTAATCTGTATAATGGGGCTAACAGTATCTACCTCACTGAGTTACAAGGAATAAATAATCCATGGAAAGCTCTTAAAAAAATAAGAATGCACGTACAGCACAGTGCCTCAGTCTCTGCCCAAAACACTAGCTATTACTTGGTACCTCAGATGCTCAAGAACAATACTTATAGTACATGTTCGAAAAACGCTGGGTTCAGGCGCTCCTAACTGCTTTGGGGAAGTAGGGAGGCTAGCAGGAGTTGGGCCTTGAGTTGATTAGGTGTAGTCGGTGGAGTGGGAGGCTGTTTCCCTCACTGTGAACCTGATCAGACTAGAGATCCGGAGAAAAGGAGCCGCGAGCGCTCTGCGCGGCGTAATTTCTCAGCAATTTGGCTAGCTGTCTTTTTTCCCCCAGTCGTGGTTCAGTCACGACAGGACCGTGCTGGGGTACAATGAAGACCAGGAAGCTCAAGGCCTTTGGGCAGACGGAGACAGGCCACGCCCCAAACAGACTGCAAGGCCCGAGCGCCTCAAGCTACTGCTATCGTGAAATTCCTGGATTCTGTCGCGATGAAACACCACCCAACGCAGACCCCACCGCCGTTCGCCAGTCTCCATCTTTAGAATTGGAAGAATGAGAGCAGGCCAAAGGGGAATCCCGGTTTGGGGATAGTGGGGTACGGCGGCTGCCTGGGGACCAAAACGTCTCTAAGGTAAAGTTGCAGCCTGAAGCGATTTTTTGACCCCCGACACTTAATGGGCTGCTGAAGACCCGGATGTGTCTGGGACTGGCCGAGGTACCCATTAACGCGCCCCCGCTAGACCATCCCCCTCCTCTCTTTAGGATTGGGTCTTACGTACGCCAATCATCACTTCTTCAGCCACTCACTCGTCAAGGGTGGGGTGTAGCCCCGACAGCCCGTCTCCTATTGGTAAGGCCGAGAAGAGAAGGGCGGGGAGGCCGGCTAGGGTCGCCCAATGGGCGTCGTGGCGTGTGGGGAAGGCGGAGCCGAGGTGCTTGGCAGCTGCCCAATCAGCGTCCTTGTTTGTGTGGTGCCGCCGCCGCCGGTGCAGCCGCCGCCGCCGCCGCTGCCCCCGTCTGTACCGCAGTGTCTGCTCCGCCCGCCCGCCCGGGTCCGGCCCGCCCCCCTCCCCCACCCCCGCCCCCGGTCCCGTCAGCGGGGTCCGGAACCTACCGTGCCGTCGCCTCTTCCTTTTTCGACGCCGCCGCCGCCGCCTGAGGAGGCGAGCTAGCCGGGAGTTACACCGCCACCGCCAGGTGAGGAGCTTTGGCCTAGGCCAGCCTGGCCGCCCGCCCGCCCGGGGGCGGTGAGGAGCGAGGAAGGGAGGGAGGCTGGGAGGAGGCGGTGGTGGCGGAGGTGGGGGAAGGGAAAGGTGGAGGGGCGGGGGGAGGGGAAGCGCCCGCGAGCCGACGCCCGCCCGCGCGCCCCCGCCTTGCGTCCCCCTCCCCCCACCCCGGCACCGCGCGCCCCCGCCTCGCGCTCCCCCTTCACCTCATCCCCTCCCCCCTCCCCCCGCTCCGCGCGCGCGCCCCGGTCTTTCACTTCGGCCTCGCGCGCCCCCAGCTCGTGTCCCTTCATTTCTTCTCCTTTTACTCTTTCTCCCCTCCCTCGCGCCCCGTTTCCCCCGCCTTCCCCGCTTTAACTCACTGCCTCATGCCCGCCATGCTCCCCTCCTTTCCTCTCTAGCGCGCCCCCCCCCTTAACTCTCTCCACCCCCAGTGGTGCCCTCAGGGTGCGGGGGCCGCTCCCTACTCTCAGTCTTCTGTATGCCGGCGGTTGGGACAAATAGGGGACCCTTAAGGGTGAGGGAAACATGGGATGATTATCTTTATATAGGCAAAGGGATCAGGAGCGCAGACCCTTACCCCTTTATTTCATCGTTCACCGTTCCTTCGCCCTCCCGTAGAAGGGAATTGTCTAAGCCTGTGTGGGTACTTGTCTTCTGTAGTGACTAAACCATCCCTTTCTTCGGCTGGGCTTCTGGGTCCCACTGGATCTGTATCCCAGTTCAGTCAGTGCCTGAGGGCCGAGGGAACTAGAACTTACCCTTTCCTAAAGCAGATCCGGACTTAGACTACTTTTGGCCTCCCCGCTTTCAATTACAAGAAGGAGATAGCTGCTCCTCTTAGTGCAGAGGTTTGGGGGCCATTTGCCTGCCCCAGGGCACCTTTCCCCCTTCATAAAGGTATGGTAGCCTTTTTGGATTCTTCCCCAGCATCAACTTCCCTCCAAACACATGATGTTATTAGTTCGTAGGGCTGGCACTGAAGTGGAGATGGAGGCTTTGATGGTGGCTGGGTGGCATGTAGGTGCTAACTGAGCTTGCCATCAACCTTTTTTTCTTCCACTGTCACCTGGAGAATCGGGTAGCCCTCTGAGAACAGTTTTCTCATTTCTGAGAAATGGTTATTTAGAGGGCTTTTGTGTAGGTGAGGAGAGCTGGGAGATACTTAAGGTAGTGTATTTCAGCAAAGGAAAAGAGCAATACTTTCAGGCTAGATTGCAGCAGAAAGATTTGAACTTGCAGCAGCTGGAGTAAAAGCAGGTTTAACAGATCTGTGTCCAGAGAAGAGCTGATGCTTTTGAGTTTTTAAAATGTTTTCCCCTCTCAGAATGTTTATTTTTTGAGCAGACAGTGCTTGAATGTGACCCAAAGTGAAAAATCTCTCACCTGTGTCCTCCAGCTTCCAGCCCCCCTCCCCATACAAATGACTTTTGTTTTCTTGCATCAGCATGGTGTCTGTATGTTGTCGTCTATATGTTGAAGATTATCCTGTTTGGGAGTTTAGTGCTAACTTTATTGCTCCTTCTTTGATACACTGACTTAAACTCTTTCTTGAGATAACCACTTGGATTCATACTTTTGGTGCTTGGAGCAGTCCTGGTAGAGAACTGTCCTAGAGTGGCATTTCTGCTGGTCCTAGGTTGGGAAAGAGGTACTATTGGAGCTGCTAAAAGTTGTGCTACGCAGGAGCTGAGTATACTTTGAGGGAAGGTCCACACCTGTTGGAAATGGTGCTGGTTTTTTGGTGACTGATATTTTCTCTGGCTGTTTTGGAATGGACTGGGTCAAGGATGGTCTTTCCTTGGGCTTTTTAAGCAGATAGGCTGTATAAATAAGGAGTTAATGGGAGTATGGATCTGGTAGTACTGTGTTCCCTTTTAAGAAGAATATAATATTTTAGTTTAGTGGCAGTGATAGTCACCATGGTAAGGAATGAAGTAGGTGAGTAATAATCAGCAGGAATCAGAAGGCTGGATCTTTAGCCTGAGTGACCCAGTTTGAGAAGAGGTGAGGCTTAGGAACTTGTGTCCTGCCTGTTCCTTACTTGAGAACACTTTCAAGGAGGTGAGAGTGATTTGTAGCTGACAGCCGCATCCATCTTTATGACACTGTGGTTTGCCTTCCCTGACTATGTGTGATGTCTGTTAACTTCCTGTTTAGAGGCAGTCCCAATAGGGTCTGAATAGAGGCTGCATTCAAATACTTGTCTAGGAACAACGTTAACCAGGTTCCCTGATCAGCACTTCAGATCTTAGTTATGACAGTAACTTTTACTGCTGTGTTAAGCATAATACCACAGGGTGGTGGGGGAGGGAAATGTGAGAATTTTGTTCTTAATCTCATAGTCTTAAAGTACATTCAAAGCCTGTGTGCTGTCCCCCTCCCCTTTTTTGGATAAACGTCTCTCCTTACTGCGCCCCCCCCCCCCCCCCCCAAACTGTACTCAACTTTTTTCTTTTTCTGGCTGGGCCTGGCCAAACCTCCAGGTTGGGTTTTGTTAGAAAACCGCAGTGTGGAAGAAAAAGAGTCAATGTGTCAATAATAGTATCCTGACTGCTGGGGTTCATTCTTTTTTTTTTTTTTTTTAATCTTTTTGTCTCTTTTTTTTAGGAGGGGGGATTCATTCTTGCTTTAAGCATTGTTTTATATGTTGTATGTAAACCAGGCCTCTTGTTTCAATTTTACTGATTGTTCCTTCCTTACCTCCTCCACCCATCAAGCTGGAGGTGCATATTTAGGGGAATAGCAGCTATGGCATCCTGGTTTCTGTACTGGAGCATATTCTTTGTTAGCCACCTCATTGGGACAAGCAACCCCTTAGAACCATCTTAACTGACAAGCAGTCCCTGAACTCAGTCAGAATGCTTATTTAGTTCATTGAGAAAAGCCAAACCAGCTTTGGTCAAGTAAAATGATTGCTAGAGAGGTCATGATTTCAGCCATAACTGGAACTCAAGGACTTTCTTCTCTGGACCCTTTGCAGTACTTAAAGCCCTGCATCATTATATATTAAGGCACAATAGCCAGACATTGTCTGATACAGTTTAGAGGGAAAGAAGAAGAAAAAGAAAACCCAGTCAGTCAGATTGACTATAAATCTAGTCCTGGCATAAAGCTGTCCACCTCTTTGCTCAGGAAGATCCAGCCTATCAGGCAGTGCCACACAAAGTTGCACTTCTGTATTGGCTAAGCCTGGGAAAGGAGATAGAAGGAATTTCAGTTTCTTTTGAAAAGGACTGACTTTGGAAGGGAAAAATATTAGCCATTTTGTTTGTTTTATCCTCAGTAATTCCTGTGATACTTTTTCTATAGGTACTGGTTGGGGGTTTGGTGGCTCTAGAGTTCTTGAAGCAGAGAGCCTCCTGTATTTGCATAGTAGTAATGAAAGCCTCTGGACCGTAGAATTCTCCTCCTTCGTGTTTCATCTTTTACCTTCTCTTTTATGGATATATGAAGTATTCCTATGGCATTTGAGGTTATTCAGTAGGAAAGGAGTGACCTAGGGTCATTATAAGCCTAACCAGCCTGGTTAGTATCTCAGTAATGTTTGGTGTCTCCTTCAAAATCCTCTGGTCTTTGCTTTAAGGTGCCATCAATTGGCAAGAGACTATCAACAGTTTGGGGTTGTAGTACCAAAAGCAACAGATGAATGAGGACAAGTATTTTGTTACTTTTGAGGTATGAAATGGTCAATCCCAGACCTCAAAGAGTCATCATAATTGCAGAAGCTTCCTTGACTGTGAACTTGATTGTCATTAATACTAGCAGTGAGCTATTAAAGAACATGACAATACTTTGACATTCACAAGCCATTATTTTGTTTGTTTTCACATCTGGCTAGTTTACATTTTTAAAAGTAATTCAGATTATCTTTACTTGAATCTGAAAGTCATGTTGTAAGTCTCCTGATAAAGCTTTCTTGATCTAGTCTCATTTTGGGAGGAAGCTGGAATTTGTAATCTCCTCAAATATAGGCTGGAATATTAGGATTTAGATTAGACTTTAGAATTAGTGAATTCTCACTGTGGCTGTGGGGGATTGGATGTGTTAATTGGAGAGGTTGTGCATCTCTAACCTAGAAGGTATTTATTTATAAAGTTAGCTTTTTGAGAGTATTTAAATTCAGACTTCCCAGGAGAGAAGTTGTGGACTAATAAGTGGCAAGTTGGAATAGCAGAACACAAGTAGAGAGTCTAGAAATCCTGGGTCAAATCCTAGCTTTGCCATTTTTTAGGTATATGATTTTGGGTAAGCCTCCTAGTTGTGTTGTTTTTTTTTTTTTTGGCTGCAAGGGTTGTGAGATTTTGGTTCCTGAATCAGGGATAGAACCCAGGCCCTCAGCAGTGAAAATGTGGCGTGCTAACCACCAGGAAGGAAGGTTGATACTCAGTCATATCCGACTCTTTGTGACTTCATGGGCTCCTCTGTCCGTGGAATTTTCCAGGCAAGAATATTGGAGTGGGTTGCCATTTCCTATTCCAGGGGATCTTCCCGACCCAGGAATTGAACCCACATCTCTTATGTCTCCTGCATTGGCAGGCAGGTACTTTACCTCTGGTGTCACCTGGGAAGCTAACCAGACCACCAGGGAATTCCTAAGCCTCCTAATTTTTGAATTCCTATTTCTTGCACAGGAAAAGCCAGTTTTTACAGTGGGCTCTAAGGTATTAGATGCTCTGCACTTCTCTGTTGCTGCTGTTCAGTCACGTCAGTCCCTTTTCTTTTTTGATCTCCTGTCATCCTCTCTTTTGCTCATGCCATCCCAGCCACACTGGCTTGTTCCTTAATACATCAGTCACACTCTTTATCTCAGGACCTTTGCACTAGTTACTCCTTCTAGTGGGAAATATCTGTTTTTCCCACAGAGATAATACAAATGACTAATTTTCATACTTTCTTCAGTCGAATCTTTGTTTAAATGTCACCTTGTCACCTTTTGAGTGAGACTTTATCCTACCTATATTTAAAATTGGACCTTCAACGTCCACCCCTCACTCCTAATCCTTCCCTGTTTTTCACTGTACAGCTTTCTGATACACTTGTTACATTTATTGCTTATTGATTCCCCTGGTATGATGTAAAGTCTGTGAAGACTTGCATTTATTTTGATATTTTATTTAATGCCTAGTACAGTATTTGGCAATATAGTTAATACTCAATAACTATTTCTTTAAAAAAAAGTATTTATTTGGCTGTGCTGGGTCTTGGTTGCAGCACAAGGGAATCCTCAGTCTTAGTTGCGGCATGTGGGATCTAGTTCCCTGACCAAGGATTGAACCTGAGCGCCTTCGATTGGGGAGCATGGAAGTCCTTCGATAACTATTTCTTAATCAAATAGGAATAATAATAACTTTTTTTATCTGTTTGTTTATAACAAAGCTATGAAATGTGGTAAGCATGATATAGGATCTTAAAATGTTTTTGAACTTTGAAGCATTCATTATACAAATAGTGATGATAGAATGATTGCCTTCCCATTGAGATGGTAAATAACACTTGATTATGGAAAAAAATCTTCATATATATTCACATATATTATCAGATCTCCTAAACGCCAGCTCTCTTGTTTCCAGCTGTCCACTGTATGCTAGATGTAGCCATCTCTGTATTCCATTGCTACCTCAGACTAAACATTTTCGTTACCTACTCCCCTTTTGTGATTCATTGAGTCATTGAAGCTAGAGATGTGAGCATTATTGTCAGTTCTCTCTCTCTTACCCGTTACTTTCCAAATATTTCTGAATCTATACCTTTTTTCTGTATTTCCATTGCTGCTGTTCAGGACTATAACAACTTTTATTTGGAATATTGCCATGATCTCTTATAGTTCTCTCTGTTTTTAGTCTTGCTCCCTTTTAAACCATCAGTCATACCCTCTTCAAAATAGTCTAATGGAGATCTGATAATTCAGTTTCCCCTTCTCAAAAGTATTCAGTAGTTTCCAATCATTTAAAGGTACTCTGCATGATATCAAGGGCCGTTTATAAATCTTGACCTTTGTCTTTCTCTCCAGCTTTACTTTTCTCCCTTCACAGTTTATACATGAGCAAATACAGTTCTTTTAGTTACCAGATCAGCTTCCAAATTTCATTTCAAATGCTACTCTCTCTGGGGACCCTTCCTTGGCTTGCCCAAAGAGACCTAGATATACTTTCTCTTTGATCTCATTCTAACTTGTATATATTGCATATCTCCCCCCAGTGGTCTGACAACATTCTGAAATAAAGAGATACCATGTCTTTTTACTATTGTTTCTCCAGTGCCTAGCATGGTGTCTGTCACCTATAAAATGTTTTAAAATAATGAATAAGTCTATGGATTGAGAAAATGCTGCATACATTTAGAAGATGCCCCATTTGTTATATTCTGGGGACAGAAGAACCCAGTTGGTGTCTTCGTTCCATTTATCTGTGTGACCTTGGTTGAGTCACTTGAAGTCTCCCAAGCCATAGTTTTCTCAAATTAGAAATAATCAGTAGCTGTTTTATCTATTTCACTATGTCTCTTTGTCAGTCACATGAGATTACACATGTAAAAATGTTTTATAAACTGTAGAGCACTGTATATAGCTGTTATTATGTGCTGACACAAGCTGAGCTTTTCTCACAACTCATTTTTTCTTGTTTATATTGATGTAGGCCCTTTCATTTTATCATCAAAACCATAAATAACTCTTCCACAACTTGTGTTTTGTTCATGTCCTTTTTCATTAGTAGGCGTGACGTGTTCCTATATATTGTCTTAAATAGGGCAAGTTTAAAGGCTTTCTCAGTAATCCAGTGGGTTAAAGAGGTTGTAAAGTCCTGGAAATTACTCTTCTCAAGGAGTACCTCAGTCATGGGTTCTGTAATTTTTTCTTCAGTTTTTTTTTTTAATGCATTTTTGCAACTTTTGAAACTTGAAGGGAATTTTTAAAATGTAAATATAAATTCATTTGTTGAGTACTTTCTTTGTGTAAGGCTTTATGCTATTTTAATTCTAACAGTAACTCTGTGAGGGAGGTATTATAATTTTACAGATGAGAAAATTCAATTTTCAGGAAGGTTGTCGTTTTGCTGAAATCTCAAAAATTAATAAAAGTGGTGAATCCAGTATTTTGAACAATTTTGCCTGACTCCAAAAGTTACCTTACTGTTCTCTTAACGCTTCTCGTAGAGTTTTGTTTTGCCTTTGCAAAAACAGACCAAACAAGAAAATGATAGTTTTCCTAGTAGATCTTATATGAAAAAAGTTACATGATCAAATTAGGGTTTTGAAAAATTCTGGGTTAAGTTAAGGCAGATTTTTTTACAGCATAAGATCCCAAAGCCTTGCATGTCTAAATACACATTTATATTAGGAGTGGTAAAAGAATGACTAAAGGATGCAAAGCTTCTGGAATTATTTGACCATGAAGAGCATCTCTTTGAGAAGATAGTACTTACTGCACCTTGATAATCTGCTTTCTTGTAGTTCTACTGTGGGTTGATTTTTTTAAAAAAAGAGTTGTCACTCTTGAATGAGGGAATTAAATGCTTCTGTGTGCTAGTTTTCCAGAGAACTAGTATGGTGGTATTATGCTAGATGTTTTTTTAGAAACTTCACTGGTTTGGAGGCTGTAGTTTTTTCCCCCATGAAATCTTCAAAGGCAAATGGCACAGCTCATCCAACTTGGCTCTTACCTTCAATGAGTTCCCAGGAGGATAACTCTAACTGAGCTGCTGCCTCCACCTTCTTTCATCTTGCATGCTAGGAAACAGGAGAGTAAGGTTTCAGCTTTGTGTGTGAGCAGAATCCCTTGAGCCAGGAGCAAGAAGCTCTTCCTTTCTGTAAGGATGGTAGTTTCACACTAAGAGATCTGTAAAGCCCACTGTTCTTTCTCTTCTGTGATGCATGCAGACAGACATGGGCATCAGAGGCAAGAAGGAACAATAGCTTTGATTTTTTCAGTCATACTGGTCTTGAAATTAAAACTTTGGGGGATTTGTATTCTGTTGTTTAAAAGCATAAAGGTTACCTGAATGGTGTTCACCACTAAATAGGTTGAACCACCAGTGAAAAATGTTGAAAATATTTCCTCAATAGAATAACATATTTTGGAGGGAGGGACAGCTTCTAACCACTCTTAAACATATATTTGGCTGGATTGATGTGTTGCTATCAAAGAGAGTGAAGGAGTTGGTCATATTTATTGCAACTGCCTGGGACAGTGTGCCTGGAAGACCCTATATTAGATTTCTGTGGAAATTTGGTGTGAATAGCATGACACTCTTCCCATGTAGTACTGTCCATGAATAAATTGTGTTACTCTAATGCTGTTCTTTTCTCATTTTATAATTCACTTAGTAAAGAATGCTCACTGAAGTCGTTACCTGAGTGCATTGTGAATTTGAAAGTTTTATTTTCTTAGAATATTTTAAATCCAGATTATTTTCTGCCATGTAAATGGAAACTAGAATATGGGTCTTTTACTGCACTAAGATTCAGTCTTAAGTTTTCATTAGCCTGCATTTTTAACTCTTCACTTTGTGCATGGAAAGCTATTTCACAGTTGAATTCTGTATAATTCATTAACATTGCACTGAAAACTTTCAAGGAATATGGGTGACTGGAAAAGGATCTTTTTACAGCTGTATTTACTTGAACAGAAACATCTTTTTATTTATTTATTCATTTATTTATGACTGCTGGGTCTTTCTCTAGTTGCAGCGAGTGGCAGCTACTCTTGTTGTGGAGCATGGCCTCTAGGCATCTGGGTTTCAGTAGTTGTGGTTCACAGGCTTAGTTGCTCCGCAGAACACGGAATCTTCCCAGACCAGGGATCTAACCTGTGTCCCCTGCATTGGCAGGTGGACTCTTAACTACTGGACCCACAGTGAAGTCCCAGACAGAACCATCCTAAAAATAGCAAGTGCAACTTTGAAAAACCTGGAGGGTTCAAAGGAATAAGATGTCTCTAGCTTAACTAGTGGTGTAAAAATTTGAGATCTAATGAATTACTGTACATAAAGGGGTACCACTTGTTATGAACTGTTTCGATTGTTGCGTTTTTAAAAGTATTTAATGATTATTTTTGGCTGCGCTGGGTCTTTGTTACTGTGCACAGGCTTTCTCTAGTTGTGGCGAGCGTGGGCAGCTCTCTAGTTGTGGTGCATGGGCTTCTCATTGCTGTGGCTTCTCTTGTTGCAGAGCACAGGCTCCAGGGCACGCAGTTAGTTCAGTAGTTGCTGTGCATGGGCTTAGTAGTTGAGGCAGACAGGCTTAGTTGCCCTGCGACATGTGGAATCTTCCCTGACCAGGGATTTTAACCCATGTCTCCTGCACTGATTGGCAGATGGACTGCTAGGGAAGTCCTGATTGTTTCACTGATGCTACCAAAGCCTTGATGTATATCTGGAATTAAATCGTAGGTTCCCAGTTTTGTCAAAGACAGAGTGGTAGGTGTCCAAGAAGAGTATAACCAAGGTTGGAATCTGAGCGGTTTCTATTTCCAAATTAAACCTTTAGTCTGGCTGACTGAATACCTGAGAATATTCACAGGAAGGGAGTAAAATACAGTATACTAGAGGGACTTCTTGGTGGTCCAGTGGCTAAGAGTCCATGCTCGCAGGCAGGAGGGCCCAGGTTCAGTCCTTGGTCAGGGAACTAGATTTCATATGCTGCAGCTAAAGAATCTGCATGTTGCCACGAAGATTGATGATCCTGTTTGCCACAGCTAAGACCCAGTGGAGCCAAATAAATAAATAAATTTGGCTGCACCAAGTCTTAGTTACAGCATTTTGGATCTTTAGTTGCAGCATGTGGAATCTAGTTTCCTGACCAGGGATCGAACCTGGGTCCCCGGCCTTGGGAGCCTTGAGTCTTAGCCCCTGAACCACCAGGCAAGTCCCCAATAAGTAAATATTTTTAAAAAAGCAAAACGACAGTGTCTGTAGTTATGTCACTTCTGTGCTGTCTTCTAGATTCAGTTGGGTTAAGAGTGTGAAAAGGACTGTATAAGGGGCACTTTTATGGTACAAAGAGGTATTAGAGGAGAACAGTGAGATTCTTACTTGTTATTTTGTAGCTTTAAGAATTAGCTGAAGAAGCCTTTGGAAGTGATCGTTTTTTAAAGTTCATTATTATTGGAGTATAGTTGCTTTACTGGGGTAATCAGTTTAATTTTGTTATGGGGGCTGCTTACCACATCTATGTGTTGCCTAGACTGCACATTAGTTTTTGCTGGTTGTCTAGAAAAGCTTTGTGCTCTCTCTCTTGTTAATCTTTCCAAGTCAACTATTCTCAGTGTTGTGCATAAATATAATTGTGGTATCTGGATATGAGAAAGTCTAGTATCGGTGCTAATCTTGGGGTGTTTTTACATAATTAGTTGAAATCTCCTTCTACGGTTACACTGGAATAACTTTTGGTCATTTTAAAAAGTATAGTTCTACAGTTAGAAAGTTTTGGGTTCACATTTCTACTTTGCCACTTAACTAGTTGTTAGACCTTCACTTCTCTGTGCCTGGCGGATAGTAACTCTGTACCTATTAAAAAAATAATTGCCCATCATTCCTCAGCTTAGCACCTGGCAACCTCCATTCTACTTTCTTTATCTATAAATTTGAGTACTCTAGGGTCTTCATATAAGTAGAATCATAAAATATTTGTCCTTTTGTGTCTAGCTTATTTAATTTTAGCATAATACCTTCAAGGTTCATCTATGTTGTAGCATGTGTCAGAATTTCATTCCTTTTTAAGGCTGAATAATATTCCCTAAGACCTTGATGCTGGGAGAGATTGAAGGCGAAAGGGAAAGGAGGCAGCAGAGGGTGAGATGGTTAGAGAGCATCCCTGACTCAGTGGACATGAGGTTTAACAAACTCCAGGAGACGGTGGAGGACAGAAGAGCCTGGCATGCTGCAGTCCACGCTATTGCAGAGTCTTGCATATGACTTAGCAGCTGAACAATAGCAAGAACTGTCTTACTGTTTTCTTTTGTGACTATTCATTCTTACCAGCAATGTACTCATTTTTAAATTGGGTTGTTTGTTTTGTTGTCATTGAGTGATAGGAGTTCTTTTTACTGGATATTAATCCTGTATCAGATATATGATTTGCAGATACTTTCTTCCATTTTGTGAGTTATTTTTTACTCAGTTGATAATGTCCTTGGTGCACAAAATTTTGATGAGATCCAGTTTACTGTTTGCTGTTTTTGGTGTCATATTCAAGAAATTGTTATCAACTCTGTCATGAAGCTCTTTCCTCCTGTGTTTCCTTCTAAGAGTTTTTCAATATTAGTTCTTATTTTTAGGTCTTTGATCCATTTTGAGTTAATTTTTGTATATGCTCCAAGGTAAGGGTCCAGTTTTATTCTTTGGAATGTGGATATCCAGTTTTTCCAGCACCGTTTGTTGAAAAGACAGTCATGTCTCCACTGAATGGTCTTGATCTTTGTTGATAATCATTTGATCATATGTGCAAAGGTTTATTTTTGGAGTCTGTATTCTGTTCCATTGCTTTGTATGTGTCTTTATGCTCATACCACACTGTTTCAGTAACTGGGGCTTTGTAATAAATTTTGAAGTCAGTAAGTATAAGTCCTCTGACTCGTCTTCATTTTCAAGATTGTTTTGGCTATTTGGGGTCCCTTGAGATGACATATGAGTTTTACGTTGTGTTTTTCTTTTCATATCCCTTTTTTATATTGGGCCAAACAATATAACACTAAACTGAATGGGATCCTGTTACTATAATATGGCAGCTGGTCCTTGTCATAGAAAGTTTTAATTTCACCCAGCTCCTTGGATCACGTATTTTTCTTTACAGTATTAGAAGCAGGGTTACTCTGGATAACTTTTGCTCTTATAAATGAATTGCTGTGGTTGGAGCATTTTATTTATTGTTAAAAGTTTGGTTCGAATTTATTTTATTTTATTTATTTTTGGCTGCACTGGATCTTTGTTGCTGCATGTGGGCTTTCTCTAGTTGCAGTGAGCAGGGGCTACTCTTTATTGAGGTGAACAGATTTCTCATTGTGGTGGTTTCTCTTGTGGCGGAACACAGCCGCTAGGGCACACAGGCTCCAGTAGTCGTGGTATATGGCTTTAGTTGCCTGTGGTTTGTGGAATCTTCCTGGACCACGGATCAAATCCGTGTCCCCTGCATTGGCAGGCGGCTTCCTATCTACGGTGCTACCAGCGAAGTCCAGCGGTGGCTTTTCTTTTTGCGGAGCATGTTCTCCAGGGCACTTGGGCTGGGCTTCAGTAGTTGTAGTCACCGGCTCTAGGGTGTGGGCTCAGTAGTTGTGGCACATGCGCTTAGTTGCCCCTCAGCATTTGGGATTTTTCCAGACTGGGGATAGAACTGTGTCCCATGAACTGGCAAGTGGATTCTTAACCATTGGACCACCACAGAAGTCCTCAAGTTTAAAAAAAAAATCAAGACACACAATGAGAAGTTTCTCATCACTTCTCACCTGCCTAGTTTTAAACATCATCATTGTTATTCCTTTTCTGTCATTTCAGAATTTTCTATGTATACGTAAGCATATGTGAATTTCTTTTTAGTTTTTCTTTTTATACAAAAGATAGCTTTCTACATCTTTTTTTCATTTAATAATACAGGAGATTCTTTTCAAATCTATATATAGAGAATTTGCTTATTCTTTAAATGATAATTTTGAGGGTGAAAATCTTTTCATGGATATCAAAACTTTGTTGGGAAAGAATATTCAAGTTTATGGCTATGTACCTTTCCTATTGTCTACAAGTCTTGCTCTTTAATAACTTTTATTGCTATTATTCTCTTAGCATTGAATAAACATAATTTGAGTACCGCTATGTTATTAAACTTAGTGCTGATTACCTAGTTTACAAAGTCTGTTTTGTTTTTTCATCTGTAGTCTTAAGTCTCAAATTATATCAGAAAACCCAAGTCTCCAATAAGTGATACAGGGTTATTTTTCTAGTTCCTAGAGTATATAGACCCCAGGTGGTTTTTCTCTATCCTCGATTAGTTTGGTCTAGAAAAAAATGACTGATAAAAGAGAAAACTTGGATCTCTTTACCCATGTGTCAGCACTCTGTTCACTTTGTAACCACTTAAATCTGCTGGTTGTGGGGAACTGAAAAAGCCTGGCTATTCATATGAACATTCATAGGTATTAGGTATTTATTGTATATCTACCATGTAAAAGACATACACATAAGTGTTGTATAGCAAGTAAAGATTAACTATAAAACTTCAGTCCTCAAGAAGATACATAGTCCAGAAGAGAAGACATTTATTAAAATAACTACAAATTAGATACAGTGTGTTTATAAATTAAGTAACCAACATATTAGGAAACAACATATCAACGTCTTTTACAATTTGGTTCAGAGTGTGATTTAAGCTTACCAAATCCTGAAAATTCTACTTTCAAAAACCTCTCTTTATTCCATCTATCTGTATCTGTCCTAACTTGAGTTGTTTTAGTTTTAGCCATTATAATTGCTTGCCCATATCACCTTAGATACGTCTCTTTTGTTTTTGGCCACGTCTTGTGGCTTGCTGCATCTTAGTTCCCAAGTTAGGGATTGACCTAAGGCTCATGGCAGTGAAAACGCCAAGTCCTAATCGCTGGACCACCAGGGAATTACCTTGGATAAGTTTTTTAATAATAACTAACATTACTGGGCTTTTTTATGTGCAAATACTGTTTTAAGCACTTCACATTAACTTGTTTAATCCTCACAGTACCTCCATTTTTACAATAAAAAAACTGAGGCACAAAGAGGTTAAGTGATTTCCCTAAGGTCACAGACCTAATAAATAAAAGAGCTGGGATACAGAATCAGGAAGTTTTGACTGTTTGGCTCAGATTGTTTAGCATTATACCATACTATGTGTATGTGTGTATTACGTACATGTTTATCATTGTTTTGGTGATTGTACAGTATCTCATTGTATGGATATACTTTAGTTTGTACCCAGTCTATCCCCACTGAGGAATATTTAGGATGTTTCTAGTGTGTGAGTGTATTGTCATAACCAGGGTTCCAGTGAAACATCTTACATACATTTTAGTGTATCTGTAGGTAAAATTTCTAGAAATACAATTATTGGACCAAAGGGCATGCACATTGAAAATTTTGTCAGATATTAAATTATCCTCCTGTAATTTGTACCAGTTTACATTCATACCAGCAGACTGTGAAAGTTTCTAAAACAGCTCAGTTTAAATCTAAATTTGAGGGAAGCAATGTGGTTGGATAGTGATGAGTACTGTCTTCAAGTGCCTCTGTATCTTGTTAGCATTTCTTTTCTTAAAAGCATATATCTCTGGATTTGATTATTGGCCATCTAGCTGTAGCCAGTTGTTGGGAAGAGGAGTACACAGTTTAACAGAAAATTTTACTTGTTCGAAATGGCCTTCAAACCAATCAGTTGTCAAACATGGGACTTCCCTTTGAGTCCAGTGGGTAAGAATCTGCCTGCCAATGCAAAAGACCCTGGTCCTCAGGGAATTCCTCAGGGAATTCGATCCCTGGTCCTCAAACTGAGATTCCATATGCCACAGGGCAACTGCTGAGCCTGTATTCTAGCACCCTCGAGCTGCAGCTGCGAAGCTCACATGCCGTAACTACTGAAGCTGTGCTCTGCAACAAGAGAAGCTTCACTGCAATGAGAAGCCCTCACACCACAGCCCATATGCTGCAGCTAAGACCCAGCACAGCCAAACATTAAAAAAAAAAAGAAAGAAAAATTGTTAGTCTAAACCTTTTTAAAACTTTGGTAAGTTGATTTGTCACCACGATCTTTTAAGATCAGGACAACCTCAATAAGAATGAGCATGTATAGTTCCCAGTTGGCTGCTTTCATGGAAACTCCTTACTGGAGTCCCTGTTAAACTCCCAGTGGGCAGAGGCAGAGAGCCAAACACTGCTAAATCACTGTTTTCAGGGAATGGGGATATTAAGACAAATAAGACCAAATGCTTTATACAACTCAGATTTCCTTTCTAACTAGTTTTCCTGCTCATTGGTAAGTTATTTGTCTTCTTCCTCATTCCCATTTCACTGTTTTTAAAGTTAAGGTGATTTGTTTTATTCAGTACATTTAAATTTTGTTTAGCGAACTTGGAACTTATTAGTAGGCCTTCACTTGCCCAGAGTAGGGTGTTACCTTTGCTGGTACCAATACACCACATTCAGGGCCTACAGGCAGGAGTAAAATGAAACAAACTGGTATTCATACACATCCTTAAGCGGGTGACAGGAAATCTGATCAATTCAATGGCATGCATGCTGAGTTGCTTCAGATTGACTCTGCGACCCTATGGACTATAGCCTGCCAGGCTCCTGTGTCCGTGGGATTCTCCAGATGTATTTAAAGTTACCATCTCCTTTGAAGTGGAAAGAGCATTGGAGACTGTTTCCATTAATTACTGGTGATGGTGATGTCTTGCTTCATTTCTATTCAGGAAATCTGTCATTTTATTTCCAAGGACTGAGTAATTGTCTTCTGGGCCTGTTCTATCTGTTCTATCAAGTTTTGGATTACTGTGATATTTTCTTCTGTTGACTGATCAAAGATTTAGATCCACTGCTGATCTTTTTCTTATTGCTTCACTCTGGTTTTTAGAAATGAGGAGGAAAAGAAATGGATCTCCAGATGTCTTATCATCAGTACTACCTGTTTATAGTGAAGTCTAAATGAAGACAACCATGAATGGGCCTCTAATATTAAAATGTTGAAAGCTTAACAGTTTTTATATTTGGCACAAAATTTATTTTTAAAATTTTCTTTTATCTCTTAGCTTTATAAGAAATATTTTTATGAAAGAGAGAGGATCTCTCTTCCATTTACTAAAATTGATCACTTTTTCTTCACTTTCGTATTTTGGATAAAATTAGGCTAGAGCCACTTTTGAGACTTCTCTTGGAAATAATAAAGAGAAAGTGTTAGCGTGCATTAGAGTAAACTCCGTAGAGAGGAGAATTTTGCCTTATTCACTATTGTAGCTCTTGCACCTAAAACAGTGCCTGCCATATAATATGTAATTAATTTGTTGAGTGAATAGGAAGTAGATAACTATATTGTGATACCTCATAGTTGGCATTCTTTGTACCATTTAAGATGAATAAACTAACTAGTTACATGTGTCAACTTGGATAAATGTCAAGGACTTTCCTGGTGGTTCCCTGGCGAAGACTCTGCACTCCCAGTCAGGGGCCCAGGTTTGATCCCTGGTCAAGGAAGTAGATCCCACATGTTACGGCTTCCCAGGTGGCTCAGCAGTAAAGAACCTGCCTGCCAGTGCAGGAGACGCGGGTTCGAGCCCTGGGCTGGGAAGTTGCCCTGGAGGAGGAACTGGCAGCCCACTTGCGTGTTCTTGCCTGGAGAAGTCTGTGGGCAGGGGAACCCGATGGGCCGCAGGTCGCGGGTCACAGAGGAGCAGACAGGCTGAGGGACCGAGCGTGGACTCACACCAGCTAAGATGAGTAGACTGGTTACCTGTGTTAACCGGCTAATATCAGAGGCACTCTTAAAGGAAAAGTTAAGTTGCAAAGTGGTATACATATGTATATAATACCATAAAACTTAAACTTGAAAAATGATGCAATATTTTTTATATAGATACAGCTGTACACTTAAAGCAAAAGTACTGGAAAAAAAAAAAGGTCAGTGATAAACCAAACTCATTGTGGTGATTACTTTGGGGAAAGGAAGAGAAAAATAGGATTGGAATAGTTACTCAGAGAGCTTCAGTTTTATTTGTAGTGTTATATCTCTTATAATAGTTGATAAGTAAATGGTTGTTTGTTATTCTCTACACTTTTTGGTACAGTTGAAATGTTTAATAGTCAAATGAGAGGTTACAGATCAGAAGTCACCAAACGAAGGGCTAGTAGGCCAAATTCTGCTTGTTGCTTGTGTTTTGTCCAGCCCATGAGCTAAGAATTATGATTGCTTCTTATAGTTTTAAATGATTGGAAAAAATGAAAAGGGACTTTGCTGGTGGTCCAGTGTTAAGAATCCGCCTGCCGAAGCAGGGGGCAGTGTGTTCAGTCCCTGCTCGCAGAAGATTCTACATGCCATGGGGCAGCTGAGCCTGCGCACCACAACTGCCGAAGCCCTAGAGTCCTAGAGCCTGTGCCCTGCAACAAGAGAAGCCCCATTTGCTGTAGCTAAGAAGAGCAGCAGTGAAGACCAGTGCAGTCAAACAGAAAAAAATCGAAAGAAGGATATTTCAGGATATTTCAATTTCATGTGAAAATTATACAAAATTGTGATTTTAGCATTCACAAATAATTTAATTGGAGATAACCACACATTCTTTACGTATTGTCAGCGATTGCTTTCACACTGCTATAATATCAAAGGTAAATTGTCACAACAAAGATAAGACTCTCAAAGCCTAAAATATTTATCTGAGCCTTTACAGAAAAAGGCCAATCTGTAGTATAAATGAATTCTGGTCCTAGAATAATGGTGATATAACTGAGCAGATGAGAAGCTATTTGGTGAATACTTGTAATACGTTGGACGTAGTTTTTCCCAGATTGTGTTTTTTAAAAGAACATTTTGATCAAAAGTCAGAGAGATACTGACATTCTTGGAAGTTTAAAAGTGATTGCCCAATAGAATTTCATCTTGTTGAAGAAGTCTAAATCTGATATAGGTGCCCAGGTTGTTGGTGGAGGGAATCCTTCGTTGTTGTTTAGTCACTAAGTCCTGTCTGACTCTATTGTGACCACATGGACTGCAGCCCACCTCCTCTATCCATGGGATTTCCCAGGCAAGAATACTGGAATGAGTTGCCATTTCCTTCTCCGTATTTGACAGAAAATACTAATAGCTCTGTGATTTGGGATTGGTGTTTCGGTAGTTTATTGTTTCTTATTTCCAACGATTTTCAGCAGAGCAGCAGCCTTTTTTTTTTTAAGTTTGAGTGCATCTGATTCTTTTTTTAAAATTATTTATTTTTTTGGTTGTTCTGGGTCTTCCTTGCTGTATGCGGGCTTTCTCTGTAAGTGGGGGCTACTCTTCATTGAAGTACACAGGCTTCTCATTGTGGTGGCTTCTCTTGTTGCGGAGTGCAAGCTTTAGGCAGAGAGGATTCAGTAGTTACGGCATGCGGGCTCAGTAGTTGTGGTGCATGGGCTTTAGTTGCTCCTTGAGGCATGTGGAGTCTTCCTGGACCAGGGAGGTAGAGTCTTATCTATTGTACCACCAGGGAAGTCTCAAGCAGCAGCATTTTAAAGGAATGTGGTGTTTGAGTATGCAGACATAGAAAGTTACTGAAGTAGGGGCGTCTTTTTGGTAATCCTTTTTACTTTTAGGTGTATTAAACTTTGGCCAAGTATTTAGTTTGGGGACCTTAATGTACACAGCAGAAGTGGTGATTTGAATCCATTACAACATAGTTGGTGTTTTTAAAGACATAGTACTGGGTGCCTATAGAAGAAACTTTTCCTGTGCAGATGTTTTCACTTCAGAGCAACATGATACAGTTTTGATTATTTGGAGCAAAGTACATCATGAGAAACGCTGGACTGGAAGAAACACTAGTTGGAATCAAGATTGCCGGGGGAAATATCAATAACCTCAGATATGCAGATGATACCACCCTTATGGGAGAAAGTGAAGAGGAACTAAAAAGCCTCTTGATGAAAGTGAAAGAGGAGAGTGAAAAAGTTGGCTTAAAGCTCAACATTCAGAAAACGAAGATCATGGCATCCAGTCCCATCACTTCATGGGAAATAGATGGGGAAACAGTGGAAACAGTGTCAGACTTTATTTTTTGGGCTCCAAAATCACTGCAGATGGTGACTGCGGCCATGAAATTAAAAGACGGTTACTCTTTGGAAGAAAAGTTATGACCAACCTAGATAGTATATTCAAAAGCAGAGACATTACTTTGCCAACTAAGGTCCATCTAGTCAAGGCTATGGTTTTTCCTGTGGTCATGTATGGATGTGAGAGTTGGACTGTGAAGAAGACAGAGTGCCAAAGAATTGATGCTTTTGAACTGTGGTGTTGGAGAAGACTCTTGAGAGTCCCTTGGACTGCAAGGAGATCCAACCAGTCCATTCTGAAGGAGATCAGCCCTGGGATTTCTTTGGAAGAAATGATGCTAAAGCTGAAACTCCAGTACTTTGGCCACCTCATGTGAAGAGTTGACTCATTGGAAAAGACTCTGATGCTGGGAGGGATTGGGGGCAGGAGGAGAAGGGGATGACTGAGGATGAGATGGCTGGATGGCATCACGGACTCGATGGACGTGAGTCTGAGTGAACTCCGGGAGTTGGTGATGGACAGGGAGGCCTGGCGTGCTGCGATTCATGGGGTCGCAAAGAGTCGGACACGACTGAGTGACTGAACTGAACTGAATGACTTATTTGCGGTTGCCCCAGTGGTTCAGTGGTAAAGAGTTTGCCTGCCAAGCAGGAGATGTGGGTTTGATCCCTGTGTCAGGAAGATCCTCTAGAGGAAGAAATGGCAACCCACTCCCATTTTCTTGCCTGGGAAATCCCATGGACAGAGGAGCCTGGCGAGCAGTCAGAACACAGCTGAGTAACTAAACCACCACCACAATCACTTATGTAGTTCGCAGTATTTCCCTGGGAAACACTCATCTTTCCCTTGTACTCAATTGGATAGTCTGAGACATTTAGCACTGAAAATCAAGTAATCGTATTTGAGCAAACTGTTTCATCGCATTCCCCTGGTGTTATGTAAAACTATTCTGCTCTCATGGTATTAGAAGAAACAGAAAGGGCAAAATCAAATGATCTGAGTGCTCTTCATCTTTTCTTCCTTTTAAAAAGTGTTTTAAGCTA
Organism: Budorcas taxicolor; assembly: GCF_023091745.1. Lineage (NCBI taxonomy): Eukaryota > Metazoa > Chordata > Mammalia > Artiodactyla > Bovidae > Budorcas > Budorcas taxicolor. The sequence continues at coordinate 16,944,539 of NC_068912.1, forward strand.
TATATATTGTTTCAGTTTTCAAAGTCATAACTACGGTATTTTTTAATTAACTGGAAATATTTGATTAATGAATTTTTCTTTTCTAAGAGACCCTTCAAACAGGGATCTTAATACAATTGTCTTGGATTGTGAAAAGCAATGAAGCATTAAATATCTAGTCTGATTGCATTTTCTTCTCTTAAATTTATGGATGTACAAATAGGATATAGAAAGATCTTTTAAACTGTAGTTAGTATTTTAGTCAGTACTAGGAATTGCTTTCTTGATCTGAAAATTTTCTCATCCACTCTCAGGCTCAGAAGCTGTTTAGTTTTTATGATCCCACCTACTTTCCTTTTTGTTTCAGATTATCCCCTTTATCTGCCCTACTTGTTGGAGTAGAAATCCAGTTCTTGTTTGAGTGGGGTTTTTGCTTGGGGATAGGCAATTGTCTTGCTCTTAGGAGCTATTCTGTTTCATACCTGATCTCATGCAGGTTTTTAGTACTATGTAGAGATTTTTCTTGTTAGAGGAGTTTTTGAAGAGCCATTCTTAACTTCCAGAGTCAAAGGTATGAAAGTCTCAGTGAAAGATATATATGACCCTAATCCCAGATATGATTATCAATCTTAGAAAGCTTTATAGGTTTAAAAAAGAAAAAGAATGATTAGTTGGAGCTGTGTGGCCAAAGGAAGGATTTGAATACTGTGTTCTTGCTTGGAGAATCCCGGGGACGGGGGAGCCTGGTGGGCTGCCGTCTGTAGGGTCGCACAGCGTCCGACATAACTGAAGTGACGCAGCAGCAGCAGATATCTTAAAATCAAGAATAAATCATTGCATCATCAAATATTTAGAGACTCCTTTCCCTGCACCTCAAATGTCTTGGTTCTGTACCCTTTGTACCTGATTTCTAGTAGCACTGAAGCAAGGAAATACTATCATGCTTCTTGCCTATCAGTTTTGTTTTGTCGTGTTTTAGGTAAACTTTGTTGTGTTTTTTTGTTTTTGTTTTTTAACCTGAGATACAGTATACATACAGAACATGTTTTATAAGATGACCACCTAAATAAGAGATACAGAAGATTACCTCTACCCATGCTCCCTCCTAGTTATCCTTCCCTTCTCCTAAAGGTATTTGATAGAATTCTTAACTTTTCTTATTTCCTTTGTCAGTATTTATGTTAAATTGCAAGGTTAAGATTGTTGGTAATAATAGCCACAGACCTCCTTGAGGGTAAAATCATGTTGATGGCGTTCGCTCTAATGTAATGGCTCTTAACTGGGAAGGATTTTGCCCTCTACAGGACATTTGGCTCTGTATGGGAACATTTTCTTCTCAAAACTGGGATCTGCTCTGTAGAGGCCAGAGTAAGCATCCTGCAGTGCACAGGACAGAGGCCTACAATGAAGAATTATCTGGCCCCAAGTGCCAGTAATACTGAGGTGGTTAATTTTAGTGTTGAAAATACAGAGAACATATTTTGAAGATACTTAACATTTAATAAAACAGACTTCTCTGAAGCTCAAATGGTAAAGAATCTGCCTGTGATGCAGGAGACCAGAGTTCGATCGCTGTGTTGGGAAGTTCCTCTGGAGAAGGGAATGGCAATCCACTCCAGTACTCTTGCCTGGAGAATTGCATGGACAGAGAAGCCTGGCGGGCGACAGTCTGTGGGGTCGCAAAGAGTCAGAAACAACTGAGCGACTAACACACATAACACATATAACATAAAATTTAATAAAAGGAAAGTTTATGTTAAATTTGACAGTCACACATTTACCACTTTTTTCTTTCAAGATCTTTCCTTTTATATTGGCTTCCATTTTTCTGGTTAGTGTAATACAAGATGGTTGTCCTGAAATTCTAGTATCTTGATGCCTCATAAGTGTACCAAGATTGTCACAGATTGAAGTGAATTCTGAACTTGCCCAACCAGGACAGTAGGCTAGATTCCAAAGTGAGTTCTCCATCTCTGATAATTAAATGGATAGTTAGATCTAGTTTTCTAGTATAGTCTGTTGAGCATAGGAATTCAGTGTGGTAATTATTAAAGTGTAGGATAGATTTTGAAAGTTTATGAAAGTCATTGTGTAGCTGCAATAATTTATTTTACCTTAGATTGTTCCTGGTTGGAGACTCCTTAAAGTCAGAGATTGACTAGAACATGAGCATATAGAATGTAGCTCAGTGTGTGTTGTGTATATGTACATGTACATGTGTGAGTGCGTGAGTGAAAGTCGCTCAGTCTTGTCCGATTGTTTGTGACCCCATGGACTATACAGTCCATGGAATTCTCCAGGCCAGAATACTGGAGTGGGTAGCTCTTCCCTTCAGGGGATCTTCCCAACCCAGGGATCGAACCCAGGTCTCCCGCATTGCAGGCCCATCTGAGCCACCGGGGAAGCCCTACATACATATATATATGTGGGCATTGTTTGCGACTTAGTAATAAAGTTAAGAGCAGTCTTTGCAGCAGAAGTGGAATATGAGAAGCTTAATGTAGAGTTAAAATATCTGAAACTCTAAGCAAAATTGTTCATAGACTAGCTTTACCCATTGAAAGCTAGAGACACTAGTGGATATCTAGTAACAGGAAAAAGCCAGATGAAAAAGAATCCAAGTGCTTAGAAAATCTATGACAAAATGTTGATTTGACTACTAAAAGGCGACTTTCCTCTGTTTCCTCAGCGGCTCTTAGCTGATGACAGGTGTTAGCACATTAGGATGTTTGGGTTGAATTTTGGTTTGTTTTTTATTTTTTTGGCCACACCATGCTGAATCTTATTTCCCTGACCAGGGATCAAACCCATTCCCCCGCAGTGGAATTTTAACCATTAGACTACCAGGGGGGTCCCTTGAGTTGAATTTTCATATGTATGAACATTAGTGATTTGTCTGAGAAGAACTTGGTGCCCCAACAAAGATACAGGGAAGGAACAAATAGGAGAGAATGAAAATAGCAGTCAAGTATTAAGGATTGAGATGTTATTAGGCATGGCCACTAGGAATCACTAGCATGCTGCTGATAGAAGGATTAGAATAAGTTAGGGATTCGAGAATGTAGTTACTTTGTAGATTCCCTGCTTTGTCTTTTGCTTTGTCTTTTGAAAGAGAAGGTTCCAAAACATTCTTTTGTAAGCGTTAAATACATAATGCTCTAGGTGATTTTCCTGTTTCTTTTTCCCCTGGATAGATACTGAAATTCCCTAGTGCCCTTGGGAAACTAAACCACCCTCATAGAAAAGACTGGCTTAGGAACATTTTATGTCTCATGAGAGGTGAAATGGTTGATATAATTTACTTGTTTTATATGGTGATTTAAAAGGGCTTCCATGGTGGCTCAATGGTAAAGAATTTGCCTGCATTGGAGGTACCAGTTCGATTCCTGGGTTGGGAAGATCCCCTGAAGGAGGAAATGGCAACCCACTCCAGTATTCTTGCCTGAAAAATTCCATGGACAGAGGAGCCTGGACTCCTCTGTCCATATGGGCTACAGTCCATGGGGTCGTAAAAAGTCAGACCCAATGGAGTGATAAGCATGTATATGGTGATTAAGTCATTGAGAGTAGGGTATAGCAGTAATTTTAAAATTATTTCTAATACTTAAACAATAGAAGGCTTTTGGCCTTTCTTCTTGAACAAAAAAAAAAGTCTCTCAAACTTTTTTTTGGCTGCACCATGGCTTGTGGGATCTTGGTTCCCTGACCAGGGATTAAATTCAGGCCCTGGCAGTGAAAGTGCCAAGGCCTAACCCACCAGGGAATTCCCTCTACAATAATTTTATTTCCTATAAGTCCAGGAGTGAACACATTGAGGAATATTACTTTGCGGATGGGTGAGGGAAGGGGAGACAATACTCCTTAATTTAAATACTATCTCAGAACAGGAAGCCTTGTTCTTATTTCCTTTTGTTCCCGTATCAGACCCAGTCCATATTCTACTTTATAAGGCAGTGTACTTAGTTTTTATTTGACTTTAGCCAAGTTTCTAATATATACATTCTCCCAATTAGTGTTAGATACTTCAGTATCAATCAGTCCTAATTTGTAACTCCCAAATATTGAAGACTGATTTTTTTTTCCCCATTACAATAGGCATTGTTCTGTTTTACCTACTGGGCGCAAATCATCTGTTCTTAGAGACTCAGTACATTATTTTGGAATAAATTCCAATTTGTGCATCAAGCTTGGGATAGCAAAATCGTTTTCTTTGTAGTACTGTTGATTGCATGCTGTATTATTTCTAAATATGTGGAGAACTCCTATCTTCTCAGAACTAACTTTTGATTAGTTGAACTCTTCTACACTTAATTTAAAAAATGGGAGCTTATTGATCATATGCATAGGGTTCTCCTGTTCTTTGATCTGTTTGTTGTAATAGTGATCTTGAAATGTCATGAGCTGATTTTTCCAAATAGAATAGACTCACTGGAAATGGAACTATACAGAGTTTGCAGGAGAGGACTAACAGCTGGATACTTTAGCTTCGCTCTTTGTTTTTGATACCAATAAATAACTTGTGAATTTTATATAAAATAATCTTAGATATAGGTTAAGATTTTAAAGATCTTTAAATTTTATTTTTTAACTTTAGCAGTGGTTCCTACTTTAATCCACTTGTTCTCTGAGCTCAAAGACATATATTAAAAACTGGCACAAAAAATTTAGCAAATTACTTATAAAATTTGTGAAGTGCAAAGACGGGATAACTGTGTGGTTTTTTTAGATCTGTTTCTGATATTGGTTCTGTGAAGTTCATTTTGTCTTTTAGGAGTACCTTCAAGCAGACTTTTAGTTATTATTAATTTGAATCCTGTTTTCCTGAGTCTGGAAAGATAATCACCTCTTTCCTCATAATGATTACCCTTCATGATTTGACCCTCCCAGACATTTATCTATCAGATGTCTTTCACATATCTAGATTGTATATGCTTATTAGCCTTTCTCGAGAAGTCTTGCATGAAATCTAGGAGTAGAAATTATATGTGCTTATAAAAGAGTTTGTATTTGTTACTTCAGTTGTATTTGACTGATACTTGCTTTAGTGCAGGGAATGGATTAAATAAATGGAGACTTAGAATGGAGATTGGCACAGCAAGTGCAGTGAACTGGGCTCTTGAGTTTTGGCCAAGAAATAGCCAAGTCACCATGCTATAGTGGACCAAGTGTGGGCATTGGAGCCAACATCTACTGAATGAGTTAGCTGAAAGAGTGACTTCATTCAAATTTATTAATTTTACCAAGTTAGTTTCCATATCTATAAAACGGGAAAAGGATCTTACTCTACTGGTTTATTGTGTGGATTAACTAAATATTCAGTGTATTAAATGCTCAGTGAATGTTAAATCTTTTCTTTTTCTTGAAGAATTTTATATTCTTCAGAGCATCACAACTTAAATAACATTTGCCAAGGAGTATTGCTAAGTTTACAATTTTCAACTCATACAATTAAATACTTTTGGTTTTGGATGATGATTTAGTTGAAAAGAGCAGGGTCACTAGCTACCGTATAGTTTTTTTTTTATATATATATATTTATTTGGGTGTGTCCAATTTTAAATCTTTGTTGTGGGATGTGGAGTCTTCAGTCTTCGTTGCAGCATGAAGGATCTTTAGTTGTGGCATGCACGCTTTTAATTGTGGCATGGGAGACCAAGTTCCCTGACCAGGGATCGAACTTGCACCACCCCCTCCAATCCCCGCCAACCCTCCACCCCGAATTGGGAGCACAGAGTGTTAGCCTTTTCATACTGTTCGTGGGGTTCATGGGGAAAGATTGAAGGTGGGAGGAGAAAGGGACGACAGAGGATGAGATGGTTGGATGGCATCACCGACTCGATGGGCATGAGTTTGAGTAAGCTCCAGGAGTTGGGTGATGGACAGGGAGGCCTGGCGTGCTGCAGTCCATGGGGTCGCAAAGAGTCAGACACGGCTGAGCGACTGAACTGAGTGTTAGCCACTGGACCACCAGGGAAGTTGCTACCATGTAGTTCTTTTTTTTTTTTTTTTACCATGTAGTTCTTAACTTTTGAGGATCTTGAAGAAAAATACCTGTTGGTTTGAGCATCTTTGGTATTTCTGGACTACTAATCAGTTTAATATAAAGGCAGGCATTGTAGTAAGCATAGTATACTGTCTTAGCCTGTATAATGTTGGAGAGTTAATTCTTTGCTAATGGAGTCACAAAGAGCCAGCCAGACAGGACTCAGCACAGCACAGCAGCAGTGGTAATCACTCCTGACAGCTTAGCTGTATCTTAAGCCTTTTATATTATCTTAAAGACTGATAAAAATTGACCAGTGTTTAAATGCAATCAAATGTGTGGGCTTAAATGGGCATGCTCTCTGAGCGATTGTTAAAAGATAGACAGTCTTTCCTACCCTGATTAAACATGGAGCTAGTGAATTTCAGTTTGCAATACATAGTTGGTCTCTGGTGGAAATGTGTTGAGTAAGAGAAAAATTGATTATATTCGTTGCCCTATTTATCACAGACATCATATTTTCTTTTATCTCCTAAAATGATAGTGTCTAGATCTGGAGACCTCTGATGGACTCCTATTAAGTACAACTTACTGTGACTGAGATGGTACAGCGTCAACCACTCGAAGCTTAGCTTGATTTAGATGTAGGGTTTTCCTTTATAGTTTGTGGATTATTGAATGCCTTATACCAGTGGTCAATATTTCCTACTAAAGGTTTAGCTCAGTTAGTATTCCTTTTCTGAAAATTGAAGGTAATACTAAGTTGTTCAGGAATACTTTTATTTACAAATTAATATCTTTGGATAGAGTGTTGATTATTTTTCTCTATATTCTCTAGACTCTAGAAGCTTTAATATTTGGACAAAGCGAAGGTTTTGTGAGAGATTCTGATGGAATAAGCACAGATGATTTGAGCCTCAGAGACCCAAGTGAGGCAGGTACTTGGGTGATAGATACCAGTTGAAAAGTAAGAAAATCTCTCCCTTGCTCCCATTATTCCTTGTTAACTGTTTATAAAGAATTTATTTCCTGAAACAAAGATCCTAGAGTAAATGTCCTTCAGCCGATAGATCTCCAAAACAATTATCACTGCCTTAGCTCTTCCTTGGTTTGCTTGGATTTCTTCCCTGCCACTTTCTGACCGCTAATCAGTACTTTTGGGAAATAAAAACTCCTTATAAAGTGATTGGGGAGATTTGTTCTAAAACAGGAAAAGAAATGTTCATTAGGAGAAACTGTTGTAAAATACACAATACAAGGACTTAAGCCGTTTTTTATAGTTTGTGTATACTGTTATGACTACTTCACTGTGAAACCTTGATATATGATTTTTGTTAAATGTGAATTCAGCTGTCCTGAGTGGTGTTAATTGATAGGGGTAAATACCTGTGAGACAACTTAAGGAAAAAAATCTTTAGTGAATACATCTACAGTCTTATCAGTGTCTTTTCCCTAGCACTAGCAATAAGGAATAAAGAAAAGGAGCTTCGTTGGCAATATTTCTTTGTTTTTTTGTAATTTGGGGTATGTTTTGGTGTTGATGCTTTGATTTCCTGTCTTGGATGTTGGCTTTGGAAACTAAACAGTTAAAGCACCATGATTTGAGAGGAAACTAGCTCTCATGAATGAAGGCAAAGTTTGGCACTAGGCCAGAATAATGGGGGTGATAGTTAGGGTGGGGATACTGACTGACTTTTGTACCACAAATGACTTTTAAAAATTAAGAGATAATCCATGTCCTGAGGTTACAAACCGGCTACAACTGGTTCCCCCCCCCCCCCCCCCCCCCCGCTCCTGCCCCCGCTAGGCATCATGGGTAAAAGTAAGCATCCCCCTGTTTCTTTTGTTTAATATAACAGTACGCCATGTGATTGGCAGGGCAGTGCCCGCTTGGAAACCGGGTTTGTGCAGGTCTCTCAAGGGGGCTGGCACGTATGGGGCCGCCCCTGTGCTGTAGAAAGAGCTTCTCTTACGATAGAAGAGAGAAAGGGAACCTCTCCCCCCTCCCCCCAAAACAAAACAAAAACCTAAACCCATCTCTTATTCCTTTTTTCCCTCCTTTTTCTGTCCCCCCCCCCCTTTTCTTGTCTCCAGCTTTCCTGGCAGCTAGAGGAGGGAGCAGAAAAATGTATACCTGTAAGTACATTTAACTGTCTTGCCCCAGCCCCCTTCTTTCTTTTTCTAAAAGCAGAAACTGAATTCTTCACAATCTTTTCCTCACTACATGTAGAAGGTGATATGCTGAGGTTTCTGATGGAATTGAAATAATAAATACCATTGCTTTAAAAAATTTATTGCGGAATAATTGTTCTCATACAAACCCCCTTTCGATTTTGATTCTCAACCCCTCTGCTTCATTTTTTTGCTTTTTGTAATGGTTTCTGGATTCTAGTTTTCTTTGAGCTGAAGCTGTGAGAGGAATGTTATGTTAAGGTCTTTTTCTTTTTTAAAATTTCTTTTGTCTATAGCAGTGATGGTTCTAGCTCCCCCTTACCCTCACTACCCACCCCACCCCCCCTTTTCCATGTCAGCTCCAACCCTGCTCTGTGAATGGAGTCGACCAGCTGACTGAGTGCTGGCATCATGCCAAGGGCTGCAAAGCAATGAGAATGTGCGCGCGCTCGCGTGTGTAAGTGTATACAGAACACAAAGGGAAAGGCCTGCAGTCTAGGAAATCACAGACTATTATATAAGGAAGTCTGCGTCATCTCTGCTTATTTGGGCTAATGGACCAGGAAAAGGGGAAGGCTTAGAGCAAGAAAAATACCCTTTTGATATAAATACACACTTATTCCCTAGCCATCCTTATTTTTTTAAAAAGATACTTTTGTTGTGGCACAATGAGAGCTTCTCTGTCCAGGTGGTAGTGACCATGTTCTAGTGAAGTGTAACTCTTTTGGGACTTGAAGCAGTTTGTTCTGACTCTTCTTGTCCCAATGCAGGTGTGTGTGTTTGAGGAAGAGGGGTGAGTGGAAGAGAAATGCCTCCTGAATTTAACAGCTGTAATTTGTTAGATACTTTTTCCCAAACTGTTTCAAATCATTCAGGATTGCCAAGAGTATGGGGTAGGGGGGAGGTGCTGTTAAGGAGAAGCAAAAGGCCTTGTCACAGAGCAAATTATATATTAGCTTTTCCTTTGAATCTGCCCCCCCCATATTTTCTTTATTTATTGTTGTTTTTTGTTTAGTATATTATAAAAATGCAGTAGTCTCCCCCTGCCATCTGCTGCAGTTAGGGTTGTTCAAAGAGAAGGTCAAATAGTTCTTGAAAGGGAAAAAGAAAGATCTAAGCTTCCAGATATTGCAGGTGTTACAGTTTTGGAATTCAGTTGGCATGATTGAATCTTTCATTGGTCATTAAGAGCTCATTTAGACATTGTATTTCAATTTACCACCAATTTACCACAGTTCCTTTTTTCTTAATTTCTCTTTATGTTTTTCTTAGATGTGTTACATATATATGAAAAGCTCTTATGTTAAATGGAAATGTGAAATAAAGTATATTAGTGAATAAAAGAATGTCATACTGGGACTTCCCTGGTGGTCCAGTGGCTAGCAAGGCTCCACACTAGCAATGCAGGGGGCCTGGGTTCTGTTACGGGTCAGGGAACTAAGATTCTGCATGCTGCATTCAAGACCTGGTCCAGCCAGTCATTTTTTGTAAGTTTATTTTTGCTCCTGCTTGACTGTTTGGAATGATAGTGCTGATGTGCAGTAAGTAGATAAGGAGAGTTTGGAGTGAGAGAACTTTTGAACTAGTTTATCCTGGAATAGGGGCTCCCCAGGTGGGTCAGTGGATAAAGAATCCTCCTGCCATGCAGGAGACGCGATTCAATCCCTGAGTGGGGAAGATCTTCTGGAGGAGGGCATGGGAACCCTCTTCCAGTATCCAATAATCTTACCTGGAGAATCCCATGTACAGAAGAGCCTAGGGGGCTACAGTCCTTAGGGTCGCAAAGAGTTGGACACGACATCCTATAATAAGGTCTGTCTTGTTGCAGTCTAGAGGAAATTGCTTAATTCAGTCTTTTTTTAAATTAATTTTATTTATTTCTGGCTGTGCTGCGTCATTGTTGCTGCGCATGGGCTTTCTCTAGTTGCAGCAAGCGGGGGCTGCTCTCTAGTTGGAGTTTGTGACTTCTCTTCTAATGGAGCTCAGGCTCTAGAGTATGCGGGCTTCATTAGTTGCAGCCTGCGGGTTTAGTTGCACTGTGGCATGTGAAATCTTCCTGGACCAGGGATTGAATCCATGTCCCCTGCATTGGCAGGTGGATTCTTAACTTCTGGACCACCAGACAGTTTGGAGTCTTTTTGATTCTTTGTATTATAGCCCATGAATTTGTGTTCTTGCCAAATTTTCACAAGCAACAGTCTTTTAGTATACTGTGTATATTTTTCTCTTTGATATGTAAGTTTTGGTGCAAGTGTTAGGAGGTGCATATGAAGTTGTACTTTGAGGGTTGCTGGTTGGGACTTAGCAGAGTGGCTGGCCTGCTTATTCCCTAGTCTGCCCTCAGTTATTTCCCCACCACAAGTAGTTGAAGTCTACTCTTCCAAATGTCTATTTTGAATTAAGAGAGATTCTCTCCCCGCACCCCCCCCCCCCCGCCCCCACTTCCACTGTTAGTTGAATACTAAAAGACAAAATAGCAACAGAGACCAGCCTAGCTCAAACATGTGAAAGTGAAGTCGCTCAGTCGTGTCCAACTCTTTGCGACCCCATGGGTTGTAGCCTACCAGGCTCTTCCGTCCATTGGATTTTCCAGGCAAGAGTACTGGAGTAGGTTGCCGTTTTCTTCTACAGGGGATCTTCCCAACCCAGGAATTGAACCCAGGTCTTCCGCATTGCTGGAAGACGCTTTACCATCTGAGCCACCAGGGAAGCTCAAACATAGAGGCTAGATAAAGATTCATTCAGAGTTGTGTGATTCCCTAGTTCTTAGAGGTAATAATTGTGTTTTTGAGTTGATATTATCCTCTTACACTATTATTTTGTAATCCTCTCCATGGGAACCAGCCATTTTACAGGTGTGTAAATATAATATTGTTTTAATTATATGTGATGCTTGCTTATTAGACTGATAGGTTTCATAGAATATCTTTTTGCAGTCTTTAACTTGTAACTTTTCTCTTTGTACTGGGAAGCAGATTAGTAAGGATAATGTTATGGTTAAGATAGTTACATAATCAGTGAGACATAAGTTAACAGATTCTATTAATGGACAGATTTTTTTTCTTAATTCCCATAGGCCCTAGTTACTGTTCAGGAGTGACTGAAGAGTAGTTTTGAAGAGTGTAAAATATGCCTTTTGACCACCTCTTGTCTCCTTCATTCTAACTTTTTTAATGTCTGTCAGCCTCTTTTCGGTATGTATCAGAACTTTTAAACTGATTTACTATAATTCTTTATAATAAATTTTTATAAAATATGTTAGTATAAAATAATATATTTGGGCTGATTTATTATAAGATGACAGTGGGAGAGGGCTGCTTACCTCCTATTCATTAGTTTTTTTTTTAGGCAGGACATCCTAATCTGTCACATTTAAACATAGGAGTCTTTATGGTCCTTGGTATATATTGTTAGACCTAACAGTGTATCATCTAAGACAAGGTCATATAGGCTCTTCATTCAAGGATGTGAGCCAAGCCTTGTGTACTAAACTCAACAGGTAAACAGTGATGGTGTGTCTGCTTTCATTTAGAATTACTGTCTTAACAGTTTGGAAAGATAGAATAGTTTGATGATTAGAAACATAGGCCTTGCAGTAAGAGAGACCTCAAACACAGGTCTTAGCTATTTACAGACTAAGGCTTAGCTATTTACAGACTAAGACCTTGAAAAGTTACTTACCTGTTTTTGTTTTCTCTGTGTAAAAGGAGAATTACTTAAATTATTAAAGCCCTCCTTTAAAGGATTTAAATGAGATAATGCATTGTAAAGCACTTAGCACAGTGCTTAGCAAATAATAACTATCTCTTTTTTAAACTTTTGGCATCTTTTGTGTTACACTGGGTTGATTAACCTATATGTTGGAAGAGCCTAGATCAGGAGTCAGTCAGAAACTACAGCTACTGCCTGTTTTTATAAATCAGCTTTTATTAGAACACAGTTACACACTTTTGCTTACAGCAGCAGAGTTGAGAAGTTAGCCCACAGAGTCTAAAATATTTATTATCTGGCCCTTTACAGAAAAAGTTTGCAGACTTCTAGATCAAGAGTCTGTTGTTTTTGGTTTTTTTTCCTAGAAAAGTGAGCCAGAAAGCAAGTTCTGGAAATCAAGAGGGAAGTAATTAAAATAAGCTAGAAGAATTAATCATCTTAGGTTTTTAGGAATTAGATTTTATAGTGTGGGGAATAGTGGGAAGAGGTCCATTGATGTAGCTGATATGAGTTAGGTGAAGGAAAGTACCATTTGGAGTTGGTTAAGCAATAACAGTACTTTCATGGTCTGTCAGGGCATTTCATAGTAGTGGGTAATAAGGGAAGTACAAAGAAAGAAGAGAGATTTGCTGCCAAGGAGTTTGCATTAAATCTGAAAAATAGTGTGAATTGATAGGTTACCTGTTAAAGTAATGGGTTAGTTAGAGTAGGCCAAGAGTTTTCAAAGTGTGGTCTACAGACTCCTGAAGATCCCTGAGACCCTTACAGGGAGTCTCGTGATGAAAGCTATTTCACAGTAATACAGAGGCATTATTTTGCCTTTTTCCCTTTGTTGACACTTGCACTGATGATCCAGAAGCAGTGGTGAGTAAAACTGCTCTGATGCCTTAGTATGACGAATCAACACAGTACTCCAGTAGTCATTCTTCATTGCCATGCAGTTTAAATTTGCCGATTTAGAAAAAAACAAAATCTTGTTTCACTTAAGAATGTTCTTGAAGCAATAAAAATAAATTTTATTTAATCATGACTTTTCAGAACATGGGTTTCAAATATTTTGTGTGATAAAGTGAGAAATCCTTATAAAGCACTTTTGCTACATATTGAGGTACAGTGTTTACCTCAAGGAATAGTGAAATCAGGTTGCAAGCTACCTAGCTGCTTTCTTCATAGAACATTGTTTTTACTTGTTAATTGATCCAGGACTTCCCTGGTAGTCCAGTGGTGAAAGCGTCTCCCAATGCAGGAGGCATGGGTTCAATCTCTGCTTGGGGAATTAAGATTCCCCATGCCACATGGCATGGCCTAAAAAAGTTTTAAAAAAAGAAAAGAATAATCTGTGAACTATGATCTTTAGATTTAGGTTTTTGGCAGACATATTCTTGAATTTTTCAAGGAAAGCACCTAACTGTATTTGTGCCTCATGATAAAATTCAAGTAAAAATTAAACCATGAGTTTGACAGCTTCTAGGACTTAAATACTTTTCTGATGAGAGTGGTTGTGGTATGGACAAATGTGATTAAATATATATATATATATATATATATATATATATAAAATAATGAACTGTATTGGCATTTGAAATTTACCTCTAGATGACCAGAATGACCTCTAGTGGACCAGAAGTTTTCAGATGATCAATGCATGTTGTAAAAATATGCTGCTTGAATAAAAGATCCATTCAGAGAGTATAAGACAGTGGATTTTAAAATAACAGTATGAAAAGTTTATTTATAAAATTTCAGATTTCACTTTGCAGCTAACCTTTAGAAACTGGTTGATTTTTTTTTAATTGAAGTAAAATTCACTTAACTGAATTAACTATTTTAAGTTGTATAATTTGGTGGTGTTTAGTGCATTCACAGTTTTGCAACCACTACCTAAGTCAAATTCCAGAACATTTTCATCACTCCAAAAGGAAACTTGTGCCCATTAAGCATTTGCTTCCCGTTAGTATTAGTATAATGTTTTTGAGATTCATCCATGTTGTAGCATGTATCAGTACTTTATTCCTTTTTATGCCTGAATAATATCCACTGGAAATATACTACATTTTGCTTATTCATTTGTCAGTTCACAATTGGGATTATTTCCACCTTTTTAGCTATTGTGAATAATGCTGTTGTGAACATTTTGTACTAGTTTTTGTTTGGATACCTGTTTTCAGTTCTTTACCTGTGAATGGAATTCCTGGGACAAACGTAATTCTGTTTTTGATAATCCTAACTTTTTGAGGAACTGCTAAACCATTTTCCAAAACAGATATCCCACTTTATATTCCTGCTGGCAGTATACTAGGATTATACTTTCTCCACATTCTCACCAACATTTACTTTCAACTTTCTGATTATAGTCATCCAAATGTAATGTAATGTTAGTCGCTCAGTAGTGTCCGACTCTTTGTGACTCCATGGACTGTAGCTGGCCAGGCTCCTCTGTCCATGGAATTCTCCAGGCAAGAGTGCTGGAGTGCGTGGCCATTTCTTTCTCCAGTAGTCACTCTAATAGGTATGAATTGGTATCTCATTCTGGTCTTGGTTTTCATTTCTCTAATGACTAATGATGTTGAGCATCTTTTCATGTGCTTTTTGACCATTAGTGTATCTTTTAGATAAATCTCTATTCAAGTCCTTTGCCCATGTGTATTGAGCTTTGACTGTATCAAAAATGAACATATCCAAAATTCTGACCAATTAAAAAAGAGTACTAGAGTATCCCTCATCAATATGAGGTGGCTCAGACAGTAAAGAATCTGCCATGCAGGAGACCTGGGTTCGATCCCTGGGTCAGGAAGATCCCCTGGAGAAGGGAATGGCAACCCGCTCCAGTTTTCTTGCCTGGAGAATTCCCTGGACAGAGGAGCCTGGTTGGCTACAGTCCATGGGGTCCCAAAGAGTCAGACACAACTGAGTGACTAACACACACACATCAGTAGGAACTCATATGAGTTTTAATCTGTATATATACTTATGCGCATATATACAGATAAATATAGAAAAAGATACAGATGTGTGTTTATGTGTGCGTGTGTGTATTTCCTTGTTCACCATAGCAGTGAGCACATTTGACATCAGTTCTTGGTTTCTAGATGCCAGTCTGAAATAAAAGGAACCAGAACTCCTTGGAGAAATGACTAAGGAAGAGAAAAAATTCACATGAGTCTGAAATATCATGTGGTACCAGAAAGTAATGAAATGCTTTAAAAAAAAAAAAAATGGGGAGCCAACATGAAGGAACTGCCAGTGACCAAATCTGGGGACAATTTGAAGAGTAAAATAAATAAAGATAATGGATTATAAACCATGGAATAAGATAAATGTCCACAGTCCATATTGTGGTAAATAAATACTTGAATAAATGGGGAAATGAGGACAGCTGTTTATTACAGTAAAAATTCAGATTAACATATAAGAATTTTTGAAACATCTGGCAAGTACTAATAATTGTTGCAGGCAAGTATTATCTATAGATATTAAAATTAGTGGGTGGAAATTTGATGCAAAATGGAATTTAATGGATCCCCCTGCTATCTCCCATAATAACTTTTCAGTGGAGAGGCCTGGCAGACACCACCTCAGTCAAGTGATTAAAGTTAACAACACCCATAGTTCAGTATATCAACACCACATATTTCCTGATATACTGAAAAGGGCACACCATCACTTTTGTGACATTGCCAAAAATGCATAGCCTCAGTGTAATCATGTGAAGACATCACACAAATCCAAAGTGAAAGACATTTTGCAAAAGAACTGGCTAGTGCTCTTCAAAAATTTGAAAGTAAAGAAAGACTAATAAAGGACTTCCCTGGGCCCAGTGGTTAAGAATCCACCTTGTAATGCAGGGGATGTGGGTTTGATCCCTGGCCAGGAAACTAAGATCCCACGTGGCTTGGAGCAACTAAGCCCTCATGCCTCAGCTAGAGAGCCTGTGTGCCACAACAGAGAGTCCATAGACCACAGTGGAAGATCCCACATGACGCAACAAAGATCCCATGTGCTGCAACTAAGACCCTGATAGAGACAAATAAACATTATTTAAGAAAAAAATACTAGTGAACTGTCACAGGTTGGAGGAGACCAAAGAGACATGACAACTAAATACTATGTGGGATTGTGGATTGTATCTTGGATCTGAAAAGGCTATGAGTAGGAAAACTGGTGAAATTTGCATAAGGCCTGTAGAGTAGTTAATAGTATTGTATTAACACTGTTCATTTCCTGGTTTCAGAATGTTATACTCTGGTTATAAAAGATGTTGCACTGCAGTTATACTTTAATTAAAATTTAATTTAAAAATATTTCAATTTTAATAATTTTTTAAAAGATATGAACATTAGGGAGAACAGAAAGAAGAGTGTATAGGACTTCTCAAAACTATTGTTGCAACTTTTCTCTAAGTTTAAAATCATTTCAGAGCTAAAAAAGTTTTTTAAATAGTGAATTCATTAAAGACTTTTTAAAAAAATACCCTTCCTTTTCTAACTATGTATCTGTTTAAGACCAGATGTTTTTCTCCATATACTTCAGCTAAAACAATATATCACAGCAGATTGAATGCAGCAACAGCTATGGGAATCCAGCTGTCTTTTAAGCCAGACATTAACAAGATTTGCAAAATTGTATAATAATGCCACTAGTATCACTAAATTGTTCTTTTTTGGGAGAAATAGTTATTTTGTAATAAAGGATATATTAATATTAATGTGGAATGTGGGCTTATTTTTTAATGAATTGATAACTTTAAAAATTCTGTTTCAATTTCTAATATTGTAACTATTGATATTATAGCCTACAAGCAAACTCTCTTTGGAGTTTTAATTTTTAAGAGTGTCCTTTGATATATATATATATATATATATATATATATATATATTAATTTATTTGGCTGCGCCAGGCCTTAGTTGCCACAACAGGGTCTTGGATCTTCATTGTGACATATGGGACCTTTAGTTGCAACATGCAGACTCTTTTAGTTACGGTATGTAGGATCTAGTTTCCTGACCAGGGGTCAAACCCAGGCATTGGGAGCAGGAAGTCATAGCCACTGGACTACCCGGGAAGTCCCTAGGAGTGTCCTCTTAAAGGGATCCTGTGACCAAAAAGTTTTAAAAACTGGGAGAATATGCCTAACAGTTGCAACAGAGATAAAAATGCAAGACCTCAAAATATAATAGAAAGTATTTTTTACAATTGGAAACAAATTGTAAATTTGTAATTACACTTTGTAAAACACTTTGTAATTGCCCAAAGTGATTGCGTCCTGATACTCTGTTGTTTCATGTGGCAATTCAGGAACTCAGGTTCTTTTATACTGATTTACCTGCTGATCTCTAGAACAATGATTCTCATACTGTAGTGTGCATCAGAGTTACCTGGAAGACTTGTTAAAGCATAAAAGAAAGTTCCTAGTCCCTATCATCAGAATTTCTGATTCATGGATATGGAATGGAGTTTGTATATCCAACAAATTCCCAAGAAATGTTGATACCACTAGCAGGAGGATCAATTTCTAGGGTATTGTCCTTGTCTGCAGGCTTGAAACTATGTGGCAGCCAATAGGAATGGGAAAAACATGAACGAGTTTGCCCGCTTTTTATAGTTATTAGGCTGAAAGTAGCACATAATACTTTCTCTGTATTCCATTGGCAAGAATTTAGCCTAACAATCACCAATGGAACCTAGGAAATGTATGTAATAAGCCGAACATCTAGGGTAGCCAGTATTTCCATTACTGTGGAAGGAGGAGGAGGAACCAGTTTTGATGGGCAGTGAGCCGCAGTGTCAAGACATTGGAAGAATAAGTACTTAGATAGGATTAATTAACTCAGGAATATGTTTTATCAGATAAAGAACAGGAATTTATACTTAGAAGTGTGTCAGGGGAAGGACTAGGAGAGTAATGTATACATATGTAAAGTGAGGCTGTCTTTTGGAAGATTGGGGCAGAGTAACTTGATTAGGTGGGCAGAGTAGAGGGGGCCAGGTAGTAAGTAGTAGTGGAAAGTATTATATTCAAGAAGGCTTATCAGATTTAATAGAAAATAAATTGAAACAGCAGGAAGCCAGCTGAGAAGCTGTTGTTTCCTGCTGTAAGGGTCTGAAAGTGAAAGTGAAAGTCACCCAGTCGTGTCTGACTCTTTGTGACCCTATGGACTATACAGTCTATGGAATTCTCCAGGCCAGAGTACTGGAGTGGGCAGCCTTTCCCTTCTCCAGAGGATCTTCCCAACCCAGGAATCGAACCCAGGTCTCCCGCATTGCAGGCGGATTCTTTACCAGCTGAACCATAAGGGAAGCCCGTAAGGGTCTTAAGGTTCTTCTTTATTGAAGATGCCCTGTGTTGATATTTTCCCATTCTAAAATCATAGTCACAAAAATAATTTTAGGAGCTCTTGGTGCCCTGGTGTTGATTACCCATATATGTGTATCTGATCCATAACTTTCTCTAATATGACCCAAGGAGGTGAATGAAAATGAAAAATGCAAAGCCAAAACTGAACGGATTACCTAGAATGAGGGTGGGTGGGATATTGTACAGGGGTTGAGGCTTCTTGCTCTAGAAATGGGAAGATGTTTATACGGAGAATAATCATCAGAAGTCTTCCAACTAGTAAGAAGGCTGAATAATCCTGAAATAGTAGAAATGAATCAGTTCTGCTTAAGTTAGAACTGTATACCGTTTGCTCAGTTTCATCTGCTCCCTCTTCCCCTACCAAAGCATCATGCAGATGAAGGGTCCAGTTATTCATTTAACAGAAAATCATTGAGTGGTTTTGTTTAGTTTTGTCTTTTACATTCCAGGAAGTTATCTCAAAACTGAGGATAATAGCAGTGAATAAAATAGACAGATTCCTCACTCCATGGTGTTTATAAGTTAATGGAGGAAGGAGAAAAGCAAAAATAAGCAAATGCATGCTGTATCAGAAAAATGAGTCAAGATTTAGGTGAAAGGGTTAATGTGCCTTTGGTTTCAGTGTAGATCAATTTAAGTACGACGCAATGAGTACAGGTTTCTCATTGCATTGGCTTGTCTTGTTGCGGAGCACAGGCTCAAGGACACACAAGTTTAAGTAGTTGCATCACACAGGTTCGGTAGTTGCGGTTCCCACGCTCTAGAGCACAGGCTTAATAATAGTTGTGGCACACGGGCTTATGCATGTGGATCTTCCTGAACCGGGGATCGAACCTGTGTCTCCTGCACTGGCAGGTGGATTCTTTACCACTGAGCCACCAGGTAAACCCAGGACAGATTCTGATTGTGTCATATATGTGGTTTTTGCATCTTTCATTTGGAGAGTACGTCTTGACTCAGCAGAAAGTTGATAAAAGTGAATTATGGTTTCTTTGGATCTCAGCTTCTTTCTTTGCAGGCTTGGGGCTTTGTAACAGCTTTAATGATACTTGTGACAGTCCCTGGAAAAACCCAAATGAACATTTTGGTCAACTCACTAGTAATCTGCCAGTGTCTTCTATAGTTGGGTCACGTTTATTTCTAACCTATGATTGATAATATTGCTAGATTTATTGTAGATACACTGTAGTATAAGCTACGCTGTGTTCTGTGTCCTATGCTGAGATCAGGTGGTCTCTCTTGGTTCCCTGTTTTCTAAACCTCCTTTTAATGAGAAATAGTTAATAGAGGGTACTACCCTGGTGGTCCAGTGGCTTAGAATCTACGCTCCCAATGCAGGGGGCCTGGGTTAAATCCCTGGTCAACTAAGACCCGCTGCAGACAAATGAATAAAAATAATTATTTAAAGAAAAAGAAATAGTTGATAGGGCTTAGATATTCACATTGATGCATACTCTTCTTAAGCCCTCGTCCACAACCTTTTCTATTCCATCAAGTGATGAATACCAGAGATTGTTATCTCCAGGATTATATGGAAGTGTCTATCCAATAAAATGGTACATTAGAAGATAGCTTCACTCTTTGTCGCATCTAACATACTCTATAGCCATTTTGTCTTTCCTTAGGGGTTTTACCCCCGTTTGAGGAATTTGTTTTGCAGTTTGGTTTGTATATGTTTAAGTTCCTTTAGGAAACTGAGGTAGAGAGCTTCCATCCTAGGAAAGTGTCGAGTTAGTTGCTGGAAATGATTGGCTGTAGGAAGCATTAGATAGCTTGGAAGGAGGTTGGCTATCTGGTGTGCATCAGGGTAGTTTGGAGATGTGCAGTACAGAACCATTGGTCTGTGATCTTTGGCAGGACCTAGAAATACAATATCCGGTTTGGTGGAACTCAAATTGCAGTTCATTCAGCTCACATTTGCAGGTAGTAGGCATGAGCCTATTAATCTCTGAAGCCCCAGTGAGGTAGAATTAATTGCATGGTTATGTTTGCCCCTTTAAAGTACAAGAATTTTCATTAAGAGAAATTTGTTAGACTTACTTTTGTGGAATAAATATTTGGCTAGGTTACTACTTATAACGTTCTCCCTTCTCTGTTATGACTAATTTAGTATACAGAGCTGTAAATATCCTTGAGGGATATTCTGGAGAAATTTTTGTGAAGCCAGAAACATTTGTGAGACTCTCCTAGGGCTTACAGATCACTGCCACTGCCCTTTCATGACCACCCCCCAGCTCTTATTTCCTCAAAGTGCAAAAAAAATGGTTACCCTCACAGGCCACTGAATTAAAATATCTCTGGTTTTACTACTCTGATTATGGGAGTGTGTATATGGTAAATAATTTGTGTGTGTGCACTGCTGTTCTCATATGTTGTACCTATGGTGGAGTTTTAGTAAAGCATTCAGACAGTAATTGAAGTAGAAGATTTATTTGGCAAAAACAGAACTGTGTTCAGCAACATGGAACTGAATTTTATTCTTCATACAAAGTTAAAAGCACATTGTAGTTCCATCCTGACCACTTGGCCAGTCCCCATCTCTTCGAGAGAGAGAGAAGCTTCATCTAAATTATTTCAGCTGATTGATGATTGTCACTTATAATTTATTGCTGCTTCTGTCTCGTGTATTCCTTTGGAAAAGGTGTATGGATTCATTACGTATTGTAATGTATCATCTGTATATCATAAAGTCAAGCATGTATCTGCTGATACTTTTTAAGTTGACCTGTCTTTATACTTAGAAATGTTTCTTACTAGTAGGCTTCCCTGGTGTCTCAGATGGTAAAGAATCTGCCTGCAGTGCAGGAGACCCATGTTCAATTCCTGGGTTGGGAAGATCCCCTGGAGAAGGAAATGACAACCCACCCCAGTATTCTTGCCTGGAGAATTCCATGGATTGCAGAGAGTTGGACACAACTGAGCGACTATCACTCACACTCACCTATGGCAGACAGTGATTGAATAAGTCTTTCCTGATAGAATGTTACAGGTGGCCACCATCAATTAAAAAAAAATTGACATGAGAGTTGAAAACCCACTTCCTTGGTATGGTGATAGGTTTTAATCATGGCTTGCCTATATATTTGTAGGGTCTTCCCAGGTGGCTCAGTGGTAAAGAATCCACCTGCTAATGCAGGACTTGCAGGTTCAATCTGTGGGTCAGGAAGATTCCCTGAAGGAGGAAATGGCAACCCACTCCAATATTCTTGCCTGGAAAATTCCTTGGACAGAGGAGCCTGGCGGGCTATGGTCCATGGGGTCGCAGAGTCAGACACGACTGAGCATGCGCACACGATCCTATGTATTATATCACTTTAGACAGGTATATTTAGCCTTTCTAAGTCTCAGTTACTTCATTCATAGGCTGGAGATAATATGGAATTCATTGGAGTGTTTTGAGAGTTAAATGAAGTGTTGTTTCTATGGTTCTTAGCCCACAGTTTTAATATTTAGCCTCACTCAAATGTTATTCACCTTTCTATTTCCCCTGCTCCTTTGTCCCTGATACACACCATGTTACTTTGCTTCCTATTGAAGTGCACTTCCCCCAACTGTTTTCAAATTTGTGTGGTGAATATATCACTTGAAAAAACCATTTATCTGAGAAAAGGCTCTCCTGAGTAATGTGTATGAAATGTAGCTAAGAGATTATGTTTTTCTGAATAGTGTGAAAAGTCACAACCATTTAATTTAAAACTCCTCTCTCCTACCACCTGTTGTTACTGGTGCCCTCGAATAAAACGGAATTTTTTTTTTTTTTGGTTTTCTTCTTTTAACTATTATTTAAATATTGTTTTAAGTATAACATTCCTAAAGAAAGCCTACATTTTCTCTACTTTGCCCAAAGAAGAATGGAATGTAATAGATAAGTTCTGAAGGAGATTGGAAAAACGTGGTTAACTCCTTGTTGTTCAGTTGCTTAGTTGTGTCTGACTCTTTGCAACCCCATGGACTGCACAGCATACCAGGCTTCCCTGTTCTTCACTATCTCCTCGAGTTTGCTCAGATTCATGTCCATTGAGTCGATGATGCCATCCAGCCATCTCATCCTCTGTCACCCCCTTCTCCTCCTGCCTTCAATCTTTGCAAGCATCAGGGTCTTTTGCAAGGAGTCAGTTCTTCGCATAAAATGGCCAAAGTATTGAAACTTAAGCTTCAGCGTCAGTCCTTCCAGTGAGTATTAAGGGTTGATTTCTTTGCTGGTTTGCTCTCTTTGCTGTCCAAGGGACTCTAAATAGAGTCTTCTCCAGCACCACAGTCTGAAAGCATCAGTTCTTTAGCACTCAACCTTCCTTATTATGGTCCAACTCTCACATCCGTGCATGACTACTGGAAAAACCATAGCATTAAGTATACGGACCTTTGTCAGCAAAGTGATGTCTCTGCCTTTGAATACACTGTCTAAATTTGTCATAGCTTTTCTTCCAAGGAACAAGTATTTTTTAATTGCGTGGCAGCAGTCATCATCCCCAATGATTTTGGAACCCCAAAAGATAAAGTCTGTCACTGTTGCCATTTTTCCCCATCTGTTTGCCATGAAGTGATGGGACCAGATGCCATGATATTAGTTTTTTGAATGTTGAGTTTTAAGCCAGCTGTTTCACTCTCCTCTTTCACCTTCATTAAGAGGCTCTTTAGTTCCTCTTTGCTTTCTGCCATTGGGGTAGTGTCATCTGCATATCTGAGGTTATTGATATTTTTCCCAGCAATCTTGATTATAGCTTGCGATTTGTCCAGCCCAGCATTTCACATGATGTATGTACTCTGCATATAGTTAAATAAGCAGGGTGACAATATACAGCCTTGACATACTTCTTTTCCAGTTTTGAACCAGTCTACTGTTCCATGTCCGGTTCTACCTGTTGCTTATTGACCTGCATACAGGTTTCTCAGGAGACAGGTATTCCCATCTCTTCAAGAATTTCCCATTCTATTCCTTTATTTAATTACATATTCCCTAGGTTACTTACTTGCCTGTTTCTATTATGAAAGTTTAGAACAACAATTCTTAAACTATATGGAATGCCTAATAAACACCAGGAAAATATGATAAAATGTAGATTTCTTGGCTCCTCACTGAGAAATTCCAGTTCATTACTTTGAAATGGGCTTGGGAGGATTTATTTTAAACACGTATCTAAAGTAATTCTGATACAGGGTCTAAAATGATACTTAGCAAAACATGGATATAAAGTAAAAGGAGAATGACAAAGTTAAAGTTATTGAGTTCCATCCATGAGTGACATATTGATCTACATTGCCCTTAATGGTGATACTTCACCAAACCATCTGTGATGAAGGACCAACTTTTTGTTTGGTTTTCTAATATAGATAGCATAGACCAATACTTTTGTAAATATAATGGGATGAATTACTGGAAAAGAGATATCCAGATTCAAGCCCAGTATTTTTTATTGTTAGATTCAACAGGCATGAAATTACTCTGTCAAATTAAAATAAAAATTTCTAAATGCTTACTCTGAATTTCTATGCTTATCTTGTTGCAGAGTGGTAATAAACAGTTCATGGACCAGCACCAGTCTGTGGACCACAGTTTGAATAGCATTGCTCTTCAGAAAGTGAAGATGAGTTTGTGTTGAAACTGGCAAGCTAGAAACCTAGTCTCTTCTACAAATCCCAGGAAGCCTGATTTCTTCATCTATAAAATTGAGACAGTTTTACTACTATGCCTGTCTTACAGAGATGTTGTCCTCATATAAAATGTAATGTGTGTAAGAGTACATTGCAGACTGAAAAAACTAATGTAAGTTATATTAATCATCAGAAGCATTTATTAAACATATTAATATTGTATAGGGACTTTGTTTGCAACTAGAGAAATAGAGATATGGTAAGGAGCTTACTGTTCAGTTATATCTTTGCCCCATAAGGATGGCAGTATCCTGAGCTGATTAAATTCCAGCTTCACATTTTCCTAGACTTGTGCAGGCTTTTTCTGAACTCTAGTAGCTTTTTAATATTTTTTAAACATGTAACTTTGGAATGTTTCTTTGTAGTACCTGAAATAAGAATTTTTGAAAGTATAACATATTTCTCTAATAGATTGAAAACATTCTGGTGGCAGGCCCTCTTTTGAGTTGAAGTTTCTTGTCCTCTTCTTGTATCTATCCTTTGCTGTTAATCCTGGAACAGATTACCCCTTCTTCCGACTGGCTCCCAGTTTCAGACTTGCTGCCCAACACCATACTCTTTCCTCTGACTACCTTCTCTTCTGAGTATTTACAGGAGATAGAGTTCCTTGAAACCAGACATTTTTGACTGTGTTTTATGAACAGATTAGGTGCAAGAGATAAGAAAATGAGTAATACATAAGGTTCCAGACCCCCTGGGAGCTCACAGTTTTTAAAGGGAAAAGGACGAGTAATTCAGTAATGAGACAGGTACTGACATGTTCAAAAATGGTTTGAGAACGGAGTGGGAGAAAAAACTGCCTAGGGGAACAGGGAAGTTTTCATAGATAGGACAACCATCTAATTTACCCTCCAGAATGGCACTATTAAAGGTGAAAGGATCATTGTTACCATCAGGAGGGCACACCAGGTGTAAATTGGGACTGTCCTGTGCAACCAAGACATATTGTCACCCTATTAGTAAAAGAAATATCTGTGTAGTCTTAAAGTAAGAGTTGGAGGATTTACTAGGGAAAGAAAGTAGCATACAGAAGAGCTCAGAAGAATGAAAGAATATGTAGTTGGGCCTAGCTCATGAAATACTTAAGAGCAGGAGTGGCAGACGATAAGGTTGCGAAGGGAAATTGGGACAAGATGAGGTAGGGACCTGTGTGCCAGTGTTGTTGATAATGGGGAGTCTTTGATATTAAAGATGGGATAATGAGACTGGATTCTTTTTTTTTTCCTAAAGATCACTTTACTGGCTATATGGAAAATGAAAGCTGGGGGCGAGGGACTTAGGTACTGAGACCATAAGATCTTTTAAAATATTTGCTATAGATTAGGAGAGAAAAGATGATATTCTGAATTAAGGGATGGCAGGAAAGTTGGAAAGAGTGGAGAGACTCCAGAGATGTTTAGATCTTTTAGAGAGATTTAGATTTGTAGGGGAAAAGGCACTTGGCTTCTAGGACACCATGTTCTCCTGGTTTTCTTCCTACCTCACAGACCACTTCTCAATCTTACTTGCTAGATATTCTGTTCAATTATAAATGTTGGAGTACTCCCAAAGCTCAGCCCTGATACTTCCTCTCTTCTTTGCATTCACTTCTTCTTCTCCTCCTTTTTGTTTTTGTTTTTTTGTTTGTTTATTCATTTGGTTGCACCGGTCTGGCATTTGAAACATAGTTCCTTGATTAGGAATTGCACCCTGCCGCCTTGCACTGGGACCGTGGAGTTTTAACCACTGGACCACCAGGGAAGTCCCTGCATTCACTTCTTGAATGATTTTGTCTACCCCATGACTTTAAATTCTGTCTGTGTGTTTATCACTCCTGAATTTGTATCTTCACCCAAACATCTCCTCTTAACTGTAGACTTGTGTCTAATAGGCATTTCAGACTTAACATGTTAGAACTACATTTTTCATTTTTCCTCCAAACATATTGTTATTCACCATTTTCATAAAAAGCATCATCATTCATTGTGGAGATAACAGTGTTGGAGTAATGCTTGACTACTACTTTTTCTCATCCTTCTCATCCAGTACACCAGCATTTCTGTTGGCTCTTTTTTCAAGATATGTCCTTGGTTTGGCCCTTGGATTACCTCTCCTGCCTCGTGTCCTGCCACTCTCCTTCTTGGAGATGGCACTTCATCGTTACCTTTTTACTGTTTCTGCCATATGCTAAGCACCATTCTGTCTCAAGCAGCATTCTTGCTTTTTTCTCTACCTGTTATATTCTCTTCCAGATACATGCAGAGCTCACTTCTTCACTTAACTTAGGATTTAGTGCAAATGTTAACCTTTTTAGATAGGACTTTCCCAATTCTGTTTTTAAGAATAGTCTCTTCCTCCCATCTGGCACTCCTTCCCCTTTTCTTGCTTAACTTTTTTCAGGGATCTTATCTCTACTTTACCTATTCATGTTGTTAATTTGTTTATTGTTTTTTTTCCCCCACTGGATTGAAGTCCATGAGGATAGAGACTTTGTTCACTGTTGTATCCTCAATGCCTAGAAAAATACTAATAATAAATGTTAGGCGCTTCATAAATATTGTATTTCATGGACTCTAAGATGCTGTTGATACTTGGTTTTAAATTGAAGTGTAGATGATTTACATTCTTGTGATTCTGGTATACAGCAGAGTGATTCAGTTATACATAAAAATGTATTTTTTTCATATTCTATTCCATTATAGTTTATTACAGGATACTGAATATAATTCCCTGTGCTATACAATAGTAACTTCTTTATCTATTTTATATATAATAGTTTGTATCTGCTAATCCCAAGCTCCTAATCTATCCCTCCCTTGCCCCCTTCCCCTGTGTTAACCATGTTTGTTTTCTGTGTCTGAGAGTCTTTCTGTTTTGTAAAGAAGTTCACTTGTGCCATTCATTAGAATTGACATATAAGTGATATCATACGATATTTGTGTTTTTCTGTCTGACTTAGTACGAGAAGCTCTAGGTCCATCCACGTTGCTGCAGATGTGAAGATGCCATTGATTTTAAGATGTATCAATAGTTTATAAACCAATAAGAAAGAAATACTGTCACTTGTCAAATGCTGTTGGTTATAAGATACACCCTGATACCAGAGGTTAAAATAGAGAAAAAATATGTATATTAGAATCCATGAAAAAAATTACTTGTTTGAATGAGTGAAGTAGGAAGGAGTCATCTCACATGACTTCAGAGTTTCTAACTTAATTTAAAAAGTGATATCTATTGTAAATACAGAATAAAGAGAAAGAATAAGGTTGATAGAGGAAAGGATTCCTCCTCACATTTGTGTAACTTGTGTGGCAGAAGCAAGAAGAATCTTGCAAGAAGGGGGAAGAAACCAGCTATCTAGTCTGAAACCTAGAGTCTGTCCTTGAAGTCATCCACATTTTAACACTCTTATTACTAGGTCACTTTTTCTCTGAGGGTAAACACATCTCCAGATTTCTCAATTACTGTATGATCCTTGAATTAATCCTTGAATTGCTTGTATTTCTTACTACTGTGTACATACTAGATGCCTCAGAACAGTTTGATTTGAAGAGAATCTTCACTTGATCCCTTCATTGAGTTGGAGGTTTTCATTTCCTCAACTTTTTTTCTGTGTTGTTGGATTGTCCCACTTGAAGATACTTAACATATTATCTGGGCTTCTCTGGTGACTCAGACCTGAAGAATCCACCTGCAGTGTGGGCGATCTGAGTTTGATCCCTGGGTTGGGAAGATCCCCTGGAGGAGAGCATGGCAACCCACTCAAGTATTCTTGCCTGGAGAATCCCCATGAACAGAGGAGCCTGGCAGGCTACAGTCCATGGGGTCACAAAGAATCAGACACGACTGAGTGATTCAACACAGCAACACATTATCTGCAGGTGAACAGGTCTTGGTAGACCTGTGGCCGATGTCTCCCAGTGGTAGAAAGCAGACCAGAATTTGCACTCTTTTAAAATGTAAGAACAAATGATAGTTTCTGCACTTTCTGTTTATAATTTTCATGAGGACTTGTTTACTAGGATGCCACATTCTGAACGCCATAGCATTCTGTAGTCTGAGCTCTCCCTATATCGCTCTTTTCTTCCTTTTTACCACTCCACTTTTGAACCTGAATAGATGAATATAGTAGGCTTGATGACTAGTCTACATATTTTATTAATATGCAATTAGTTTTATTAAGTGTGTACAGTTGAAAAGGGAATCTTTGTTCTACGAAAGAACACACAGACAAGGCAAGCCAGGGCTATGTATATATTTTTAAGTTCTATTTATAAAAAGTTACAAAGCACATAAATGCCGGGCTGGATGAAGCACAAGCTGGAATCAAGATTGCCGGGAGAAATATCAATGACCTCAGATGTGCAGATGACACCACCCTTACGGCTGAAAGCGAAGAGGAACTGAAGAGCCTCTTGATGAAAGTTAAAGAGGAGAGTAAAAAAGCTGGCTTAAAACTCAGCATTCAAAAAACTGAGATGATGGCATCCGGCCCCATCACTTCATGGCAAATAGATGGGGAAACAATGGAAATAGTGACAAACTTTATTTTTTGGGGCTCCAAAATCACTGTGGATGGTGACTGCAGCCATGAAATTAAAAGATGCTTGCTCCTTGGAAGAAAAGCTTTGACCAACATAGACAGCGCATTCAAAAGCAGAAACATTGCTTTGCCAACAAAGGTCCCTATAGTCAAAGCTATGGTTTTTCCAGTAGTCATTTATGGATGTGAGAGTTGGACCATAAGGAAGGTTGAGTGTTGAAGAATTGATGCTTTTCAACTGTGGTGTTGGAGAAGACTCTTCAGAATTCCTTGGACTGCAAGGAGATCAAACCATTCAATTCTAAAGGAAATCAGTCCTGAATATTCATTGGAAGGACAATGCTGAAGCTGAAGCTGAAGCTTCAATACTTTGGGCACCTGATGTGAAGAACTGACTTACTGAAAAAAACCCTGATGCTGGGAAAGATTGACGGCAGGAGGAGAAGGGGACGACAGAGGAAAAGATAGTTGGATGGCATCATCAATGGACATGAGTTTGAGCAACTTTGGGAGCTGGTGATGGATAGGGAGGCCTGGCATGCTGCAGTCCATGGAGTCGCAAAGAGTAGGACATGACTGAGTAACTGAACAGAACTGATAAAACATACTGTTTATTCTTTTTTAAATATGCAAGCAAGAAGTGAGGAGTCCAAATTTCTCATCTGATGTGTCTGTCTGTTTTTGGCTGTGCCGGGTGTTAGTTGCACGTGGGATCTTCTGTTGTGGCACTTGGACTTTCTAGTTGCAGTGCATGAGCTACAGCAGTTGTGGCACATGGGCTTTCTAGTTGTGGTGCGTGGGCTTAGTTGCTCTCCTGCATATGGGGGTCTTAGTTCCCAGACCAGGGATCAAACCTAGGTCCCCCTACATTGCAAGGTGGATTCTTAACCCCTGGACCACCAGGGAAGTCCTACAACTACTATCTTGAGTCAGCAATGAATGTTTTGCCATATTTGCTTTATTGATAGGTAACATGCATATTTTTGCTGAATCATTTCAAAGTAAGTTTTCGACTTTACCTCTAAATATTGGGTTGGCCACAAAGCTTTTATTGATATTTCCGTAAGATGTAAGAAGAACCTGAACGAACATTTTGGCCCACCTGATACTGAAGGTTATAATGTTAGAATAATGCCCCCTCCCCCAAGGTGTCCACATCCTCATCCCCAGAATGACTGAATTTCAGTTTCTTGGCAAAGGGAGTCAAGACAGCAGATGGAATTAAGGTTGTTAATAAGCTCACCTTAAAATATGGATATTATTCTGGATTATCTGAGTGGGCTCAGTTTAATCACAAAGGTTCTTAAAAATGGAAAATTTTAGGCAAAAGAAAGTCAGAATTATGGCAACATGAGGAGTGGGCCCAGCATTGATGGCTTTGAAGATGGAGAAGTGGCCATGAGCCAAGAGAAGCAGGTGGTCAGCTAGAAAAGGCAAGAAAATAGATACTGCTCTAGAAATTCCAGGAGGAATGTAAGAAGCCTTGCTGATGACCTGAATTTGGTCCAGTGAGACCCATTTTAGACTTTTGACTTCCAGACTGTAGGATAATAAATTTGTACTGTTCAGGGACTTCCTGGTGATCCAGTGATTGAGAATCTGCCTTGCTATGCAGGGGACGCAGGTTCCATCCCTGGTCTGGTAACTTGAGATCCCACATGTCACGGAGCAGCTGAGCCCATGCACCACGACTATTGAGCCTGCATGCCGTAACCAGAGAGTCTGTACACCATAATGAAGGATCTGGCATGAGACAACGAAGATCCCTTAGTGTACTGCAACTAAGACCCAACACAGCCAAACAAGTAAATAAATAAATATTTCAAAAAATTAATCTACTGTTTAAGTCACTTGAAAGTGAAAGTGAAGTCGCTCAGTTGTGTCCGACTGTCTGTAGCCTACCAGGCTCCTCTGTCCATGGGATTTTCCAGGCAGTAGTCCTGGAGTGGATTGCCATTCCCTTCTCCAGGGGATCTTCCCAACCCAGGGCTTGAACCCGGGTCTCCCGCATTGTAGACAAACGCTTTACCGTCTGAGCCACCAGGGATGCCTGGTGAAGTTTAAGTCACTTAGTTTGTGGTAATTTACTGTAACAGCCATAGAAAACTAATATAGTTGCTTCTCTAAACAAGGACAATTTTCTTTTCAACCATAGTACCATTATCACACCTAACAAGATTAATAGTAATTCCCTAATACTATCTAATGCCCAGTCTACTTGGAGTTTCCCCAGTTGTTCCTTAGAATATCTTTTGTAGATTTTCTTTTTAAACCAAGATCTAATCAGATATCATACCTTGTATTCAGTATGTCTCTAAGTGTCTCTTAATCTAGAATAGTTTGCAGCCCTCTCCTCCTCCACATTTTTAATGTCAGCTTTTGAAGAAACCAGACTAGCTGATATGCAGCATGTTCTACGATTTGTCAGATTGTTTCTGTATGATATCATGTAGCTTGTTCTCTGATTCTTTGTATGTCCTGTAAACTGGACTTCAATGTAATGTTTATATGTTTTTGGAAAAATAGTTCATGGGAGATGCTGTGTCTTCATACTGCATCACATTAAGAGGCACATAATATCTGATTGTTTCACTGTTTACACTGCCAGTTTAGATGCATGGGTTAAGGTGACAGCAAGATCTCTCTGTTGGTAAAGCTGTGTTTTTCTCTTTGCAGTTAGTAGTCTTTGGTCTTGTTTTGTTTATTATAAGCTGGGAAGCCTTTCTGCTCTGAGCCTAGTTATTATGAAAATAAATTTAAAATTTTCAGACCATTTTTGACTCCGGAATATGGCACACCATGTTACTAAAACTGTTTGCAATTTCATTACAAAACACCACCTAGTGATGCTGGGTAGAATAAACTTTTTTCTTTTTTCTTTTTAACACATAACCTGAACTGAAAGAAGTAAGGAAAATTCTCAGGGACCACAAAAATAAAAGGGAACTAAAAATGAGCAGTGTGTATGTGACTTAATGCTGTGGCAGTTCTGGGGCGCTTTTCTAGTTTCAGTAACCGAAAGACTTGCTTTTTTTTTTTCCAGCCGCGCTGTGCGGCATGCAGGATCTTAGTTCCCCAACCAGGGATTGAACCCCGGCCCCCTACAGTGGAAGCGTGGAGTCTGAACCACTGGACCACCAGGGAAGTCCCTAAAAGACTTGGTCTTAATGCTCACGAGGGGTCCAAGAGACAACATTTTAGGCCTGTACAGAACAGAAGTAGAGGTGAGAATCCCATATGAAAGCCAGGATCCTTAAAAGCGCATGTTCAGGGAAAGGAGGTGACCATAACAAATTCCATCCCCTAGTTCAAGGAAACAGAAATTTTCTGTCTCAGCCTAGTCTTTGACTAGAGGTGGGTGGAAATCTACCCTGAAAATTTAAGTATGAACCAAACTCATATGAGTTTAAATTATTTTTGTCTGAGATCGCTAAGCTGAGAAATAAATACAAAAAATTACTCAGAACACTTTATATATTCTTGCAGTAGCTGGCAGAAGCACATGAAAACTACTCTGTAGGAACAGGTCCGCAATCCAAACCATACAGGATTCTTACAGATAAAGTGCTAGTGAAGACAGGCTGCTCTTTAAAAAATAACAAAAAGCACAAGAAAACAATTCATTGATGATGAACAAAAGTCACAGATAAAAGAGGCAGCAGCAGGAACTGAAAACTTCAGATAATAGAGCCACTGACTATATAAAATAAATGTATTTAAACTATTAAATACAGAGATTTGAGAAGAAAAGAAAAAATGCTTTGGAAGAGACAGATTTGAAAAAAAAAGAACTAACTAGAATATCTTAAGAGGTGAAGATTGTGGTCTCCTATTCAGCAGGTGTTTATCTAGTACATACTATGGGCCAGGCACTGAATAAAATAGGAAGAAAAAACTGTTCCATGGAGCTTATATTTTAGTGGGTGGGAAACTAGACCAACATATATAAGCCTAATATGCCAGGTAGTCATAATTACCAAGAAGAAGAATAAAACTTTTTAAGGGGTTACAGAGCAATGACAAAAGGTGATAATTGTTTTTGTTGTTGTTTGTTTTCCCTAGTACATGTATTAGGGAAAATCTTTCTGAGATACGAAGCAAATAAGGGAGCAAGCCACATGGCTAACAGGAGAGAACAGGGAGACTAAACAGACTGGAAAGGGAGCAATGGGAGGGTATTGGAAGATGTAAAGTCAAAAGATAGTGGGCCAAGTTATGTAGGGCCTTACAGGCTATGATAAAGACTTGCAGTGCTCTTCTGGTTACTATTGCTGTATATATAACAAATTAGTTACCCTAAACATAGTAACCTAAGACAGCTGTTTTATTATGCTTTTGGATTTTGTGGGTCAGGAATTCATTCAAATTCGGCACAGCCCTGATGGCTTGTTTCTGCTTTACAGTGTCTGGGGCTGCAGCTGAAAAGCTGCAAAAGTGGGGAAGAGGTATTAGTTGGGGGCAGGAATCATCTGAAGGCTCATTGACTTACATGTCTGGTTCCTGGGCTAAGATGACTTAAAGAGTAGACCTGCCAACTGAAGTGTCTACATGTGACCTCTCCCTGAGGTTCTGCTTCTTCACACCATGGCAGCCTCAGGGAAGTTGTACTTCTCAGAAAGCAGCTCAGATCTCCAGACTTCAGCATTCCAGAGAATAAGACAAAACTTGCTTTTTGACCCAGTGGCAGAAGTCACCCAGCATCACTTCTGCTATATTCTACAGATGGAAACAGTCATGAACCCACCTAGATTCAAGAGAAGGGAACATAGATCCCCATCACCACCACCTCTTGGTGTGAGGACTTTCAAAGAATTTGGGGAGACAGGTTTGTAAACCACCACAGATGCCATTAAAGCATTTTGAGCAAAGATATGATACCACTTAAATTTTAGAAAGAGCACTCTGATTTCTCTATGGAACATAGGCTGAGAAGGGCAGAAGCAGAGTTTTAAAAATTGCGGTAGTCTGAGCAGGAGATGACAGTAGCTTGGACTAGAATAATAACATGAAAGTGGTGATAAGGGGTTGCATTTGAAATATATCTAAAAAGGAGTGCTTACAGAATTTACAGATGGAATGCGTGTAGGGTGTGAGAGGAACAAAGAAGGATTGCATAGAGTTTCATATGAGCAGTTGGTTAAATGGTGGTGTCATTCACTGAGGAGGGAAACACTAGGGGAAGACAGTTTTTATCCTGAGAGTTCATGAATTCAGTTTTGGACATAAGTTCATAAAATGCCTGTTAGACACCTAAATGAAGATATCATTTAGGCAGTTGAATATATATAAAAGAATTTTTAGAGGAGGGATAAGGTCTAAGAATATAAATTTGAGAATTAGCAAATAGGTGTTCTTTTAAGCTATAGGAATATATGAGATTATGTAGGGTAGGGAGTGGGTGCAGATAGAGGAAAGGCACACAGTTGAACCCAAGGGCATGCCTAGAGTTAGAACTAAGAATATGAGCAGATACTAGTGAAGGAGAGCAAGAGGAAATGATCATGAAGGCAAATACATGTGCAATTCCCGGGCGGCCTGGTGGTTAGGATTCCAGGCTTTGACTGCTGTGGCATGAGCTCCATCCCTGATTGGGGAACTGAGATCCCTCAAGGCCAAAAATGAAAAAGACATAGAGATGGCAGCAGGTATGTGAAAAGGTCTTCAGCATCACTAATCATCAGGGAAATAACAAAACCACAGTGAGATGTTATCTCACACTTGTTATAATGGCTGTTATCAAAAAGACAAGAAATTAGTATTGGTGAAGATGGGAAATGGGAATCCTGTGCACTGTTGGTGGTAAATTGGTGCAGTCATTTTGAAAAACAGTATGGAGTTTCCTAAAAAAAAAAATTGAAACTAGAGCTACGGTATCATCCAGCAGTTCCACTTCTGGGTATTTATCTAAAGGAAACAAAAATACTAATTTGAAAAGATAATGCACCCTCATGTTTTTTGCAGTATTGTTTGCAATAGAGAAGACATGGAAGCAACCTGAGTGTCCATCAGTGTATGAATAGGTAAACAAAATGTTATATGTATATGTACACACACACACACAAAATGGAATTATTAGCCGTAAAAAAGGAAATCTTGCCATTTGTGACAACATGGATGGACCTTGCGGGCATTATGCTAAGTGAAGTAAGTCAGAAAGAAAAAGATCTCACTGATAATGTTGAATCTAAACAAAACAAAAACACCCAGCTCTTGGGTGCGGAGGACAGATTGGTGGTTGCCCAGTGGGGTGGGGAGGAATGAAACAAAAAATGAGGGGAAGGGATCAAAAGCTACAAACTTCCAGTTATAAAATAAGTCATGGAGATGTGACATATAGCATGGTGACTGTAGTTAGTAATACTTTTTCTAAAAATTGAAGTATAATTGATTCATAACACTGTGTTTCAGATGTAATGCAAAGTAATTCGGATTATTTTCCTTTATAGTTTATTATATGATATTGAATATAATTCCTGTACTACACAGTAAATCCTTGTTGTTTACCTACTTTATGTATAACAGAACTATGTATATAGTTTTCAGACAAAATAAGCTTTGAGGCTATAATTAGAAGAACTTTTAAGAAAAATTGTATTGACTTACTTTTGGCTACACTGGGTCTTTGTTGCTACACAAGGGCTTTTTCTATTTGCTGTGAGCTTGGGCTACCCTGTGGTTGCAGTGTGAGGGCTTCTCACTGCAGTGACTTCTCTTGTTGCGGAGCACAGGCTCTAGAGTGCCTGGGTTCATTAGTTGTGGTGTGTGGGTTCAGTAGTTTGCAGCTGGCAGGCTCCAGAGCTGGCACTTGGTAGTTGTGGCACACAGGATTAGTTGCCCTAAGGCATGTGGAGTATCCCTAGACCAGGGATCGAACCCATGTCCCCTGCATTGGCAGATGGATTCTTTACCGCTGGATGACCAGGGAAGTCCTAGTGGAACTTTTATGATAACAAAAAATATAGATTGTAAAGGAGAAGATTGATCAAGGAAATTTTAAAAGACTGAAAAAGTCTTTATCTCATCTTTGTTTTTAAAAGATACTTTTTGACAGGTATGGTGTTTTAGATTGTCAGATACTTTTTCTTTCAGTATTTTAAAGATGTTGCTGTGTTCTCTTTTGCATTGTTTCCATCAAGAAATCTGATGTTATCCTTGTCTTTACATGTAAGCGTATCTTTTCCCCTCTCACTTTGGCTGCTTTCAAGATTTTGTAGTAGTTCGTTCTTTTTGTTTTTTGGCTACACTGGGTCTTCGTTTCTGTGTGCAGGCTTCTCATTGTTGTGGCTTCTCTTATTGCAGTGTGTAGATGCTAATTGTGCAGGTTTTAGTTGTTGCCGTGCGGGGGTTTGGTTGCCCCAAGGTATGTGGAATCTTCCTGGAACAGGAATTGAACCTGTGTCCTCTGCATTGGCAAATTCTTAACCACTGGACCACCAGGGAAGTCTGTCTGTAGTAGTTTTGAGCAATTGGATTATGATGTCCCTTGGTGTGGGGCCCCACCCCCACCCCATGTCTCTCATGTTTGGGGTTTGTTGAGGTTCTTGGATTTGTAGACCTATAGTTTTCATCATTTATTCATTTGCCATTATTTCTTCATATTTTTTTTTCTATGCGCTTCATCTCTCTCCAGTCTTTGAGAGACTCCAGTTATCTGTATACCTGGCTGCTTCACGTTGTCCTCTAGCCTCCTGAGACTTTTATTCTTTTACTTTTTCTCTTTGTTTAATTTTCAGTAATTTTTATTGCTATGTCTTCTGGTTCGCTAGTCTTTTTTTTTTTTTTTCCTTTAATAATTGAATCTGCTCTTATTATCATCCCTTGTATTTTTAAACATCTTTATTGAGATATATTTCACATACCATAAGATTCACCCATTTATATACAGTTCAATGGTTTTAGTATAGTCAGAGTTGTGCAAATGTTACCACAGTCTAAGATTAGAACATTTTCATCACTCCAAACAGAACACGCCTACCCCTTAGCAGTCATTCTCTATTTTGCCCCTCTCCTCAGCTCTAGGCAACCACTGGCTACTTTGTTTCCATAGATCTGCCTTTTCATGTAAATGGAATCATACAATATAGGGCCTTTACTTAGGATAGTGTTGGCATAGATATGGCATCCTTTACTTAGGGTAGTGTTTTCAGGGTTCATCTATGTTGTAACATGTATCAGCACTTCATTCCTTTTTACAGCTATTATACAGTGTTTATACAGTGACTGTAAATCATTGTATGAATATACCACATTTCGTTTATCATTTTCATTTATCATTTTCGTTTTTCATCAGTTAATGGACGTTTGGGTTGTTTCCACTTTTCAGCTATTATGAATAATGCTGCTGTGAGCACTTGTGTCCAGATTTTTGTGTAGAGATGTTTTTGGTTCTCCTAGCAGTGGAATTGCTGTGTTATATGGTAACTCTATGTTTAACTTTGTGAGGAACTGCCAAGCCATTTCCCAAAGTGACTGTATCATTTTACATTCCTACCAGCAATGTGTGAAGATTCTACCCTCTCTACATGCCCAGTACTTCACCTGTCTTTTTTATGATCACCATCTTTCTGCAGCTCTTAACTTCTATGGTACTTTGTCCTTTTTGAAATGTAGCCGTCTTTGTCTCGCTATACCCTTACACCCTCATCTCCATCTCTTCAACTCAAGAGTCTGCCTGGCTCTTCTCATTTCCCATCCCTGGATCGTGTCCTAGAAATGCTCCTATGGCAGTAAACAAGTGAGTTACAGAGCTTATTTCATTTGTTTCCTGTCCCTCTGGGATCACTGTCCTTGGTAGCCTCATGTCTAGTGTCTTGAAGACTTTGTTTCACGTGTTTTTTGTAGAGGTTTTTTGTTTCAGGTGAGCGGGCATATCCGGCCTGTGTTACACCATCTTGACTAGAAGTGGAAATCAGAGCATTGGTTTTAACATCAACAAATTGATGCCTAAATGCTGAACTGGAGAGAGGATTACTAAATCAAATATTTTTTGCTGTGGAATTCTACACAGCAGTTAAATGAACTAGAGCTTCATATATTTACTTGGATAAATTAAGCATTAAAAAAGCAAAATGAAAAAGGATACATGTAAGAGCTACTTTTAAAATTATACAAACTAAGGAATTCCCTGGTGGTCCAGTGGTTAGGACCCCACCCTTCCACTTAAGAGGACCTGGATTTGATTCCTCGTGAGGGAACTAAGATCCTAAACAAATAAAATACACAAAGTATACTATAAATTTTCCCTGGTGGCTCAGAGGGTAAAGCGTCTGCCTACAATGCAGGAGACCCGGGTTTGATTCCTGGGTCAAGAAGATCCCCTGGAGAAGGAAATGGCAGCCCACTCCAGTACTCTTGCCTGGAAAATCCCATGGACTGAGAAGCCTGGTGGGCTGCAGTCCATGGGGTCGTGAAGAGTCGGACACGACTAAGCGACTTCACTTTCACTTTCTTTCATATATGTTATGTAATGATAACAGATCCATTACAATGGCTTTCTGAGGAGGGAGGAAGGGAGGGTAGAATGTTTGGTGGGAAAGTTACACAGGGTGCTTCAACTGTATCTATTAGGTTTGCATGCATGCTAAGTCACTGCAGTCATGTCTGACTCTTCCTGACCCCATGGACTCTAGTCTGCCAGCCTCCTCTGTCCATGGGATTCCCTAGGCAAGAATACTGGAGTGGGTTGCCATTTCCTCCTCCATATCCCTTCTCCAGGGGATCTTCCCGACCCAGGAATTGAACCAAGGTCTCCTGCATTGCGGGTGGATTCTTTACCAACTGAGCTATCAGGGAAGCCCAATCTATAATATTTAGTTCACTAAAAATAACTTTAATGTGATTAAATGAGGGAATACATATACAGGGCCTTATATATTGCCTGCTAAATAGCAGTCAACTCAGTAGATATTAATTCGTTTTGCTCACCTCTATCCCTCCATCCTCTTCCATCTCAGGATCTTCTAAAAGTCTTCACTGCACACCTGTATTTTGATTTGGGGGTAACAGTGAGTTGAAAACTTCACAAGCATGACACTAAAGCTGTGTCACCATCTGGCCATTCTTAGGTTTTTGCAACAGTTAGCAATGAATTTAAAGCTGGACATTTTTCTGCTGTAATTGTTGCACACAGGTACTCTCCTTTCATTTGTTGACGTGTCATGCTTTCCTAGTTTTCCCTTAGCTCTACTTAGTTTCCTCTGACCAACCAATCCTTATATGTAGGTATTGCCCAAGGCTCTATCCTTGGCTCTTCTTCCGACTGTATATTCAGTTTCATTCATCCCCATATATTATTTCAGTTATCTTCTTTATCTGTTCAAATATTTATCTCCAGCTCTGGCCTGAACTCTGGTGCTGTTGTTTGTGTATCATATATTCACTTGTTTATTGGATATCTCCACCTTGATTTCATTTCAGCATTTCTGACAGAGCTGTCTATCCATTTGGATATTTTCAGTTTTCAGTTCAGTTCAGTCGCTCAGTCGTGTCCAACTCTTTGCGACCCCATGAATCACAGCACGCCAGGCCTCCCTGTCCATCAGAAAATCCAGTTCATGCTGGCTTAAACGTTAAAGGATTTTATTGGTCTGTGTAACAGGACTAGCTTCAGAGTAGTTTGCTTTGGTGGCACAGCTATGTAATTAGCTCTCCTCTCAATGTTCTACAGTGCACAGCATCTGCTTTATCTGCAAACTGCCTTCCCTCATGACCAAGACGGCTGCCAGTAGCAGCATGCCAGCACTACCTGTTTTCTCATTTGGGGCTTCCCTGGTGGCTCAGAAGGTAAAGAATCCGCCTGCAGTGCAGCAGACCCAGGTTCAATCCCTGTCTTGGGAACAGCCCTTATACAAGGGAATGGCTAAATTTTCTCATTGAGAGGAAGGTAATAGAATTGATAGAACTTAGTGACTTAGATTAAGAGTCTGGAAAAGTTAAGGATGATTTCCAGGCTTCTAGCTTTTGCCTCTGAATGAATTGAATTCAGTATGAGGAAGAAAAAGCAGGATATAGCAAAGGCAGAGATAATGAGTTCTTGTAACGTCTAAGTACTTTAGTTACATACACATCTTGTCTCCTGTCAGAATGAAATTGTTAAGGACAGTAACCTGGTCTTTTTTTCACCTTTACTTCTAGTACCTAAGCCAGAACTTGGCACATTGTATATGTTTAATGTCTGGGGGGATGGATGGGTTGGATGCATGTGCAAATGCATGAGTCCACAACACCGCTTCTTAAGATTATTTTGCTCCGAGCAGGGAGATGTACTGTATAATAGATTTTTTTTGACAGGGTGGGGAGGAATAGCTGTAAAATATATAATAGATTTTTTTTTAGGATTTTTTTAGTGTGGATGATTTTGTTTTCAGTTTTACTTATTTGTATTTGACTGTGCCAGCTCTTTGTTCTGTGGGCTTTTGTCTAGTTGTGGAGAACAGGGGCTACACTCTAGTTGCAGTGCCCGTGGCATGTGGGATCTTCCCAGACCAGGGATCAAACCCATGTCTCCTACATTGGCAGGCAGATTCTTTACCATTGAGCCACCAGGGAAGCCCTATAGTAGATTTTTGAAGTGAGCTAGACATGCGTTGCAATTCTAGATTCACTGTGTAAAGCTTTGCAGTCTTAGGATACTTGATTTGACACTTTTTCACCTCTGAAGTAGAGATAATACCACTTAGTAACTTGTTGAGGAGATTTAAATAAGGAAGCATGATAAAGTGTCTAGTAACATGTTTGGCTTTTAAGTAGGTACTTAAGAAATATGGTTATTATTTGAAGCCTGGAAAAAGCAGAAAAGTTTGATTAGGTGTTATAAGACAACATACAACATTTCATTTTACAGAATTTTTGTTTTTCTTTTTGGAGAGGAATTTATGTGTGACCAGCTTAACATTGGAGCAGGAAATGGCAACCCACTCCATTATTCATGCCTGGAGAATCCCATGGACAAAGGAGCCTGGTATGCTACAGTCCATGGGGTTGCAAAGAGTGGAACACAACTGAAGCAACTTAGTGCTAACTCAGCTTACATTGAATATTATTTTTACAGCTTTATTGGTGTATAAGTGTATGATTCAGCAATTTTTAAAAAATAAATGTACAGAGTTCTGTGGCTATAACTACAATCTAGCTTTAGAACATTTTCATCACCCTGAAAATATCATTTGTGGCCTTTTTTAATCTGTTTCTACTAAACTGGATTTTTTTCCTTGTGGCAAACTATACATAACATAAAATTTACTGTTTTTACCTTTTTTTTTTAAATATTTATTTTTATCTATCTAATTTATTTATTTGACTGCACCAGGTGTTAGTAGTGGCATGTGGGATCTAGTTCCCTGACCAGGGATCAGACCTGAGCCCCCTGCATTGCAAGCACAGAGTCTTAGCCTCTGGACCTCAGGGAAGTCCCTAGTTTAACCATTTTTAAATGTTGAATTCAGTTTTTATTACTTTCACAGTGTTGTGCAGCCATCACTACTGTCCATTTAAGAACTTTTTCTTCATCCCAGAGACACTGTTCCCATTAAATAGTAACTCCTCACTACCTTCTCTCCACCCCAAGTCACTGATAGCCTCTATTCTGCTTTATCTCCATGAATATGCCTTGCTAAGTCACTTCAGTCATCTCTGACTCTTCTCGACCCTATGGGCTGTAGCCCACCAGGTTTCTCTTATCCATGGGATTCAAGAGTGGGCAAGGAAAATTTAATCAGAGTTGTCAAGCCATCTGTTGGGAAAGATTGCTTACCTCAGACATTCAAATACCTGGTTCTGGTTTCTCACAACTTGCAGTGTACCCATTTATATCATTATAACAAAGGTGAAATTATTTGAACTGATTAGTTACTTGTATAACCATCAGTTGAAGAAGCCAAGCTAATGATGGCATCCCAATTTCCAACCAGCACCAGGTTGTTGAATTTTGTCATTTTGTCATTCCTTCAGTGCTCGTAAAGATAATTTATCTCAAAACAGTATACTGTATTAACACACATTCGTATATTTTGCTGTGTACTTTTCTGAAGTACTTTTTTCACCTAGGTGTATAATTAGTTGTTTTTTACCTTTTGCAATTCCTCATGGTATTCTCAATCATACTCTCACTATGAGGTGTTGATCAAGTTACTCAGGACATTGTTACTGTGGAATTAGGGCTTAACTTTTTGGTGTTCATTCAACTTTCCAGTCAGTCCATCTGGGGGTATTTTTCTGAAGAGGTAAACCACTTCAGAAATAACACATGTCAAAGTAAATCTTTGGGGAACCTGCAACTAATGAGTGTTCCTGTATGCTATAATATGTTTCATATCTGAAGCTGTTTAACGAAAATTAAGAGGATATGGAGAAATTGGAGCCCTTGTACTCTGCTGGTGGTAATGTGAAATGGTGCAGCCACTTTGGAAAAACAGCCTAACAATTCTTCAAAATGTTAAGAGAGTTACCATAGGACCCAGCAATTCTACTTGTTGGTATACATTCAAGAGAATTGAAGACATGTCGGTACAGAAACGTGTGTACAGAAGTTCATAACAGTATTCATAATAGTAAAAAGTAGGGGACTTCCCTAGTGAGCCAGTGGTTAAGACTCCGTGCTTCCACCATGCGGGGCATGAGTTCTATCTCGGGTCAGGGAATTAGGATCCTGCATGCCGCACAGGGCGGCTGAGAAAATTAAAACATGGAGGAAAGACCCAAATGTCTATCAATTGATAAATGAATAAACAAAATATATATCCATACAATGAAATATCACTAGACCATAAAAAATATGAAGCAATGATATATGCTACATGAATGAACCTTAAAAACATAATGGTAAGTGAAAGAAGTCAATTAGACTACATATTGTATAATTCCATTTATATAAAAGTCCAAAATAGGCAAATTTAGAGATAAATTCAATTAGGTATAGAGGTAAAGGGGGAAGAGAGTGACTGCTAATGGGTATGGGTTTTTTTTTTAAGGAGGATATAATGAAAATATTCTAATACTGATTGTGGTGATCATTGCACAACTCTGGGTATACTAAAAACCACTTAATTACACACTTTAAATAGGTGAACTGTATGAAATGTGAA
Organism: Budorcas taxicolor; assembly: GCF_023091745.1. Classification (NCBI taxonomy): domain Eukaryota; kingdom Metazoa; phylum Chordata; class Mammalia; order Artiodactyla; family Bovidae; genus Budorcas; species Budorcas taxicolor. The sequence continues at coordinate 16,986,994 of NC_068912.1, forward strand.
TTATATCTCAACAAGGCTGTTCTTTGAAAAAGGGAAGAGTTAAGAAACATTACTTGAAAATTCAGAGGTCTGAGTTCTGACTTCTCTCTGTTCTCCAAAAGTTCTGTTTCCTTTTGTTGGAAATTCTTTTGTTGGTTACTCTTTTTCCTTATTATAATTAGAAGAGTTATATTTTACTCTGCACTACAGGAAGGAAGATGCTGCAAGCACATACATGCTTTTCTTTGTAAGAGCACCAATTAACACTGGTAATCTGCTCTGTCCTACTACTTGAGTCTGTGAATTATCAAGCTGAATCTTGTATCTTATGTGTGAAAGTTCTATCCTGAGGGCATAGAAATTAAATTTTACTGAAGGCTTTTCTGAGTACCCACTCTTACAGATGAAAGTTGAGATTTGGGAAGGTAAAGTCACTTGTCAAATGTCTGACCTGTAAAAGTCAACAGCAGTTAGAACCTATGTTTTGATGCCTCAAAAGATTTTCTTTCCAGTGACACATTGCTGTTTCCTACCAGCAAGGTAACCCTGGATTTGCAAGTGTTGGAGAAATTTTGCAGCTAGATTTTGTTAGTGTAACAAATCAAAATGAGAAGGAAAAATGATAATTAGCTTGCCTGTAATTTTGCTGTGAGAGTAAAGAACATAGTACCTTTTGTCTTCCTATGTGCCTGAGTTCTTTGCTGAACAAAGTATCTTAAGATACTGAATCTGTATAGAATTGAGGGCAGATAACAGTGGGCCCCTCTGACCCTTGCTATATCCAGACAACTGAGGATTTCTGTTAGATGCCCTTTGTCTAATTAATCTTCCTCATATTTCTCCATCAGTAAGATAGGCCAGTAAAAGATACGCATGGATGACCTGAGGAACCTCCCATTCATAAAAAAGTCTTTTCTAGGAGAAGAATTTGGCATGAGAGTTAAAACCAAAGCATCTGACTTTGAGCATGCATATACAAAAGGCCAGTCACAAAAGGATGTTTACTTTTTTGAGAGATGTAGGTTCTTAATGGATTATCTCAGTGAGTATGGTCTTTGGTTTCAGACATCTGCACAGTAAGAACCTCGATGACTGGAAGGCATTTGGAGGTTTACTTTCACTGCTGAGCTTGAGATGATACCTCCTTTAATACAGATCATCTAGGAAGTTATAAGGTAGAACGTTAGCTCAGTTAACTTTGACCTTCCATTTATATGCCTGTGATCTTCTTTCCTTGCGGACTGTTTAAGGGACTTGATTCTGATTGCACTCGAATGTTTCTTTCCATAGGATGGATAGAATGACAGAGGATGCTCTTCGCCTGAATCTGTTGAAGCGGAGCTTGGACCCAGCTGATGAGCGAGATGATGTCCTGGCTAAACGACTCAAAATGGAAGGGCATGAGGCCATGGAACGTCTGAAAATGTTGGCACTGCTCAAACGAAAGGATTTGGCAAATCTTGAGGTGCCACATGAGTTACCCACTAAACAAGATGGCAGTGGAGTCAAGGGCTATGAAGAGAAGCTTAATGGGAATCTCAGGCCTCATGGAGACAACAGGACTGCTGGAAGGCCAGGCAAAGAAAACATCAATGATGAACCTGTAGATATGAGTGCCAGACGGAGGTATGGCTTGATTCAGCTGCCTCCATAGTTAAGGTCTTCTCATAAACTAAACCTATGGAAAAGTAATGAATTCCAATGAGAGGAAGGGGTTTTTCTTCCTAAAGCTTCTTGAATGAAGGTATATCTGTGCCATCTAGCTTGACCATGATTCCTCTTATTTCCAAATGAAAATAAGTGCCTCTAAAAATTATTATCCTTAAGATAAAGTAGCCATTGCTGGATCAAGGAGGCAGGAAGAGTTGGTACCCCAACTAGAAGTGAGTTAATATACTTTCAGTCTAATTTTAGGCCGTTTTAGCAGACAAAAACAGTCATTTCTTCAGATCGTCCTGGGAGTTTTGAAATCTGTTTATTATGGATACCCAGCTTTTATTACCTCCAAGAGTATGGGCCTCTCTTTTCTTGTGTGTTCTGTCTTCTTCATGTGCTAATCATCTGCATTTTTACTTCATTTGTGCCACATTCCCCGAACCCCAAACATGCATACACATTCACATTCACTTACACAAGTACCCTCATGCTTGTGCTGTCTCTCTCACATACACAGAACAAGGAAGAAGGAAAAAGGAATGGTTATAATCTTACTTAGGTCTCTTTCTCTACCTTTTCTTCTTAACTTGTAGTATTGTCCCAGAGTTATTTTTTTTAAATCACACCCAATAGGGGAACAATATTCTTGGTAAATAGCATTAAAAACCCTTAAGAAATGTCAGAAAAGTTCTGTAGAGGTTGTGGAAGGAGAGACAAATTTTTTGGAGCAATATGTAGTATCAGCAAAGTATTATAGACTAACCCTTAGACCTTTTTAGGAAAAAAAGAAAAGTGGATGAATGAGATAATGCACCTGAGCAATCCACTTGCCCCGTAATCACCCTTAACCTTCTGGAGCAAATGACTAATCCTCCTTCACTGGGGTCAATGAAGAGGAGAAATGTTAGGTAGATTCCTTACATCCAAATTTGGAACTGAAAATGTATTTTTCATAGAAACATTGTTACACATTTTGGTAAGATCTCCGTGATGTTGGAATTGTACTATATCACAGATAAATTCTGTTGAAAGAGTACCCTGAAAACTCTCCCATTGCATTTAATTTTATTAGAGGATTGAACTTTTGAAACTTGATTCTTTGGAAACTAGGAACTGTTCTTAACGTTCTCTAGGAAAAGAGGCTTGATGTAAACCATCTAGATCCCCATTCTGCATGAAAAAAATAGGCCCTGTCTGCCCTGTCGCTCTTCTTCCCTTTCACCAGACCAGATACACTGACAGCTATTTTCATTTAGCCTCAAGCTTTTTGTAAGAAGAAATAAGATTGATAGATTGCTCAGCATGGAGAACAATGATTTCTTTGATGTGAATAAAAGGAGGAGGGACTTTAAAGGCAGAAAGAAGGAAGGGCTCTTGAAACGATAGCCATATCATAATTGCCTAAATATCTTTTTTTCTTGCCATCAATTATGCAAGTTATGGTATCCGTGAAATAAGATATGCATGAAACCAGCACTGCTTAGGTTTTGGAATGCTATCGAGACATGGCAGTTCTGGTTTTGTTTTTATTAGCTGGATAAAGATTAGGAATTTTATAGTTTCTGGGAATCTGCTAGTCTGAGTTACAAAGTGATAACAGCACCACGTCTGGCTTTCAATAATATCTAATTGGTAGGGTTTCATACTTAAGATGGAGAAGGCGATGGCACCCCACTCCAGTACTCTTGCCTGGAAAATCCCACAGACAGAGGAGCCTGGTAGGCTATAGTCCATGGGGTTGCGAAGAGTTGGACACAACTGAGCGACTTCACTTTCACTTTTCACTTTGATGCATTGGAGAAGGAAATGGCAACCCACTCCAGTGTTGTTGGCTGGAGAATCCCAGGGACGGGGGAGCCTGGTGGGCTGCCGTCTATGGGGTTGCACAGAGTTGGACACGACTGAAGTGACTTAGCAGCAGCAGCGTACTTAGGAACAGCAAGTATTGTAAATCATATGTATGTTTGGGAAAGTAGCAAAATAACTTCTAGCCCCAGAAAAGTTTAATAAAAGCCAGAGTTCCAGGTCAAAAGTGAAAAAAAAAAAAAAAAAATTGAGGAATGAAACTTGACTTGGGCTTTTCCTTACCTGTGCTATCCGTGTACTATGAGTCAGTTATATTTGGGAATGAAATATCATTTAGGGTTTTCTCAGATACAGCTTCCTGATAGGTGTTGCTCAATTCCCAAATCTCCATACTGTAACGTCTCTGCTTGTTCTGGTGCTGGGTAGTCCTTAAGTGATAGGTGCCACTCATTTGAGCAAGGAGAATTCCTTAGGTTAGAAACAATTTGTGAAGTATGTATCCAGCCAGGCCAGGATGGAAAGAGCTTCTGACTGTTGATGCAAACATTGGGGAATCATGTAGAAGAAAGAAATCTACCAGATCTCAAAGTTGTTTACTTACGTTAGGGATGGGGGTGGGGCATGAAGGAATATAGAAACGATAAATAAAAATGCAGTATGTTTAGGCCTGACCATTACTCCAGGAACTGGAGGTTAGAGTATAAAATGTTCTTTTCTCCCTTTAGTGACTTCTTTTTTCTGTAACACTACATTTTCAGCTTGTGTCTGTGACCAGTGGTTATAAAGTGATACAGGCAAATTTAGTAATCCCCAAGATAGTTATTATTATCACTGTCTTCCTAATTTATTTCCTCAGCTAAGCTTGCTTGTTTTGTTAACCTCAGTTTTACCCTGTTGAGGAATTGAATGCCTATCCCAACCATCCAAGGTGCCTTGTTCAAAAGGCATCCAAGTCCCAATGGCATCTGAGACAAGAACCCCTGAGAAATGGTCAAGAGGCTCTCAGGACTAAAGATGTGTAGTTATAAAAGGTTTGAGTTACAAGTTTAAGTAAGACCTAAGAATACATTGTTTTAGACCTACATACTCCTGACTACACTGTAGATTTCAAAAAAGTAGTCAGTGAAGATATCTGAGTTAAGAAATCAAGAGAGAATTATAGGATATGGTCATTGACTTGGGAACCTCAGGCAGTTAGAATTTGCAGGATTCTTGTTACCTAGGTGTTAAAAAGTGAGTGCCATTTTTTATTTTAGAGGGACAAGATGCTTTTTAAGACTAGCCCCAGAAAGATCAAAACTAAAGTTGTCTAATAACTAGAATTGGCCATAGGGCATAGCCAGTGTGAAAGGTTTAGATTTCAGAGTCATTTCTAGACAGTTTTTTTCCTGAGGGAAGATGGTAAGTAGAACTTGCAAGTAGGTGCAAGACCCATACATTTAATTGTGGAGTTTTAATCCTCCAGAAGGCTGTAGACATTATACTTAGCACTGTCCATTCTCTCAAGCCATTGACAACAGTACCTTCTTTCGGCCTAAACCCATGACAGGATAGACTTCACTGGAGTTGCCACATAACCTCCTTTCTTGTAAGTCTTCAGATAGCCAGGATCATGTTCTTATCAGTATCATCATACTGATACAATGCCCCCTTAGCAACGTGTCCTTTGTACCTGGGGTGGACAAGTAGGCTCTACTGCCTTTGCCTTTCTTCCCCTGTCAGGCTAACCATTTCCTTCTTGAACCTCAAGACAAGCCAAAAGGAGACTGAGATATAAGGAAAGCACTTGGAATTTTTATTAAAATTGGTATGATAAAACCACTTACTCTTACTTTCATTCCTAAAGCCATTCAGTGTCTTTGTGTCTGGATCCTCTATAAGGAATTTAGATGGGAAAAGTTCTTTTGCTGTGGTTTTGTCAACACTTCTATTTTGGTTTCTTCTTTATCCTTTGATTTGGATGTCTCTGTCTTCCCTGGGTGAATCAGAACAGATTTAAGTTTCCGTGGATTTCTTTGTTCAGTGTAGAAAAGTTAACTTTTCTATGAACTTTGTTGGAAATACCTTAATTTTTCCTTTTCTTGTCCAGTGAACCAGACCGAGGAAGACTAACTCCCTCCCCAGACATCATTGTTTTGTCTGATAATGAGGCTTCCAGCCCCCGTTCCAGCTCCCGAATGGAAGAAAGACTCAAAGCAGCCAACCTAGAGATGTTTAAGGTAAAAAAAAGAGATTCCTTTCATCATTTCTTGCTTCTACTATTCTTTTTAATTCCCTGAGAGTCCCATTTCTGGGGTTTTTTTTAGTGTTTACTTTTTGGATCTGAATAACTACAAGTGGAGAAGAAAGTTGGAAAAGGGGAGTTTATCTTTGGAAAATGAAAACTTCATACTTCAGATCATGTAAACTCAATTCTTAGCTAGAATATACCTTTTATACTGTATCCTGGGTCTCCGAACATGGGGGAATTCCTAAGTTTTTATGTATTTCTGGAGGAAACACGGGTTTAAAAGATTAAGGAACATTATTTTCAAGGAAAGCAATATCTCCCTTTGGCCATTCTTCTGCTAGGAATCTGGTTAGCATTTATATATGATCTCTTCTTTCATTCTGTAAGCTATTTTTGAATACCTAACGAATACCAGGCACTGTGCCAGACTGTGTGCTAGGAACACAAAGGTAACAATTCCACTGCACCTGTGCTTCTTGTGGAAGATGAAGGTGTTCGACCTAAAACAATAGATCATCTTGCAGGAATGGACTCTGAGTAACTGCTGCTATAGCTGATAGTGTCCATGTTTCCTCAGGGGAAAGGCATTGAAGAACGGCAGCAACTCATCAAGCAGCTGAGAGATGAGCTGCGATTGGAAGAAGCCCGACTGGTGCTGTTAAAGAAACTGAGACAGAGTCAGCTACAGAAAGAGAACGTGGTCCAGAAGGTACTGTGCCCAGGAGACAAAGGACTAGCAGAAAGCAAAGAAAAACTGAGAAAGGGCTGCCCCAGCTAGATTCAGCAGGGTGCCTCATTCTTCTCTGGTCCCCTGGGTTTTAGTCTCTAGGAATAGTGTTATTTTTTTATTTGGGGCCTTAATCAAGAAAACTGTGGTTCTGTTTTTTCATTTTCCCTTCTGGTCAACAGGAGCTTCAGACTGACAAGGAGTTTTGAAAGTCTAGAAGTGTACAGATTTCTACCTCTGATGACTAGCCTTTTCCACTGTCTCATTTTCTCCTCTCTCCCAGACTCCAGTTGTACAGAATGCAGCGTCTATTGTTCAGCCATCTCCTGCCCATGTGGGACAGCAAGGCCTGTCCAAGCTTCCCTCCCGGCCTGGGGCCCAAGGGGTTGAACAGAATTTGAGAACATTACAGGTATGTTGCCCATAGTGTGATCTTAGTTTCAGGGAACTCTGTTATCCTATCTCGGTTCCGGGGCTTTTGTGAAGATCACAGAAAGAACCTGGCCTTGATAGACATGTCATTATTATCAGTAGTCCTGTTGGTCCTTAATGGCGTGATTCAGTCTGCAGTAGAAGGATGAGTAACTGATCTTTCCACTGTAGTCTTTCTACTTCTTAGCCCTTTTCCAGAGAGGGTTAAGATAGTTTATACCAAAAAGCCAGGGAATTCCTAAATACTAATCAAGTTTTACAGTGATGGCAGATTTATCCCATAGATCATTAGACAGAATTACCAAGTCTGACTATGTTTCTACTTAGATACATATTATAGACAGTGTTTTCTGTTTGGCATTTGTGAGGCATTTTGCCACCTATGACTGTATCTTTTCACACTTCAGGGTCACAGTGTCATCCGTTCAGCGACCAATACCACCCTCCCACACATGTTAATGTCTCAACGTGTGATTGCGCCAAACCCAGCCCAGCTACAGGGTCAGCGGGGCCCACCTAAGCCTGGCCTTGTACGCACCACAACACCCAATATGAATCCCACCATCAATTACCAACCGGTAAGAGGGAACCCTAATATGGAAACAGAAAAATCTTTTATTTGCTTTCCCTGTTGAAAAGGTCATAGATTTTAAGTTTTTGGACTAGGACAACAAAGGAAATTTTGGTGGGTTGACAGTGGTCCCAAAAGTTAAATCATGAGGAATTGTATGAATATAGCATGTGCATGCTTAGTCACTAAGTTGTGTCTGACTCTTTGCAACCCCATGGACTATAGCCCACCAGGCTCATCTGTCCATGGAGTTTCCCAGGTAAGAATACTGGAGTGGGTTGCCATTTACTCCTCCAGGGGATCTTCCCAACCCAGGGATCAAACTCGAGTCTCCTCCATCTCCTACATTGGCAGGTGGATTCTTGACCACTGAGCCCCTGGGAAGCCCATGTGAATATAGTAGTAGAGAAGAAGGGTTATATGCAGAGAAGAAGGGTTATGAGCAGCAATAAACTAAAATATGTCTAGAAGAAAGCTAGAGGGAGCTAAGGAATAAGAAGCATAAAGGATGTAAGACAAAGAATCCTGAATCTTTGCAGTTTTAGTTCATAGCCACTGTCATTCTCCTTTCCTGTGTGCCAAAATCCTTTTTCAGTGGAGAAGTTGGACACCTCATGTCATTTTCTGAGTTTGGGGGAAGCTGTGTAGGTCAGACTAGGATCAGATAATGTTCTCTGCCACAAAAGTAAAAATTGGTGCTTTCTCCCACATACCATCACTGACCCCTACACTCAATCTGTTTCAGCAGTCAAGTTCTTCTGTTCCCTGTCAGCGCACAACATCCTCTGCCATCTATATGAATCTTGCCTCCCATATCCAGCCAGGGACCGTGAACAGAGTGTCCTCACCACTCCCTAGCCCCAGCGCCATGACAGATGCTGCCAACTCACAGGCTGCAGCCAAATTGGCTCTTCGCAAACAGCTGGAAAAGACACTCTTGGAGATTCCACCCCCTAAACCACCTGCTCCCTTGCTTCACTTCCTGCCTAGTGCAGCCAATAGCGAGTTCATCTACATGGTAGGCTTGGAGGAAGTCGTACAGAGTGTCATCGACAGCCAAGGTAAGGCTGTTTGTTGGCCAGTCTTTTTATCTAAGCAGTAAGTTGCCAAACCTGATTAATATGGACAGAGTATCACATGGTACTGTGTAATATTAAATAACCTCTCTCTGACTTTTACCAAACCACTCCCATCCTTTATTCAGAGGCTGTTTAGAAACAGCATATCAAAAAGCTTTTTGTGTGTCTGTATGTTGTAGGCCTAATATTTTTATTGTGTATTTTATATAGCTTGTCTTTTTTTTTCCAGCATATCATTTAGCTCTTTTTAAAAATTATTTATTTTCGGCCACACTGGCTCTTCATTGCTGCATAGGGACTGTGTCTAGTGGCAGCAAGCAAGGGTTGCTCTCTGTGCAATGTGTGGGCTGGAGCTTTGACTCTGACACACATTTTCTTTTCAATATTGCATAATAGGAAATCAGAAAAGTTGAGTTTTTATCATCCCAGTTTTGTCATTTGAAACTGTGTTTCTTAGACTTAGTTTCCTCATTTGTAAATAGGGATCAGTTCAGTTCAGTCACTCAGTCATGTCCAACTCCTTGCAACCCCATGAACTGATGGTACTATCTAATTCCCTAAAGTGATACTTTGTAATCAAATGAAATGTAAATATTTTATAAATTTCAGAGTCACTTTTTTAATTCAGCAGAGTAAACTCCTGGAAAAAGATTCATCTGATGAAGAGAAACAGGAGATGGAGAGGAAATGTGAAACCACTGATTATTCTTTTTGTTGGCATCTAGGGAAAAGCTGTGCCTCTCTTCTGCGGGTCGAACCCTTTGTTTGTGCCCAGTGCCGCACAGACTTCACCCCTCACTGGAAGCAGGAGAAGAATGGTAAGATTCTATGTGAGCAGTGTATGACCTCCAACCAGAAGAAGGCTCTAAAGGCAGAACACACCAACCGGCTGAAAAATGCTTTTGTTAAAGCTCTACAGCAGGAACAGGTAAGAATTCTGACTTCTCACCAGCCACCTGACCAGGTTGGATTTTACCAAAAGGCAGTTCTTTCTAGTTTAGAGGAATTGTCTGTGTGAACACTACAGTCCAGGTGATCTAGGTTCTGAAGCGAAGTTCCTTGAACCTAGAGACCTGAGTTCCCTTAATACCCTTCTTACCATTCTGCCTCTCCCATTTCCATGTGACTACTGATTGAGTAAGAGTTTAATGATACGTGATGTCTGAGGTTAAGGGAAAGGGACAAAAGGCTGAGAATCTTGGCTTTCCCTGATAGCACTGAGGAAATTCCTCTATTATTGACTTCATTTCCTCAAACAAATGGATTTTGGTGAAAAGGATTTATATTTGTACTAGAACTTTCTTTTAGAGAAGTAATTATCTGCAGTCCATATTTGACAAAGAAATGACAAAGGGAAGGGTAAATTATAAAGTAGCCCAGTGAAGATTAGTGATTGCTAGTGTGTGTAAATTCTTCATACAGTATTAATAGAATGAGAATATCTTGAAGCAGGGAAGAGGTATTGGGAAGCTCAGATTATTTTCTGCCCCACCACCCATCAGACCCCTCTGGGTAGCATCATGGGTCTTCTGGAAAATGGGTAGACAGGAGTCAAAAATAAAACTTCAGTAACTCTCATCGGCCTTAATTACTTACATTAGTCGGCTCATCACCACCACCTAGCTCTCCAGCCAGCTTCTGAGAGCCAGCTTTCCTGGAGAGAGGGACTCCTTAAGCGTTGAAGCATTGAGGTTGCTGTACCCAGAGATCCTAGTGCAACTACCCCACCAGACTCTTCTGCCTTTTCCATATCCCTCCAGCTAGCTGGCAGCGTTAGAGATAAGAAGACCTCTAGGTTTTTTGGTTAGGAAATTGGGTGCTGTCCTGCCCAACTTACCTGATGACTCCCAACAGGAAATTGAACAGCGATTACAGCAGCAGGCAGCCCTCTCCCCCACTACGGCTCCAGCTGTGTCCAGTGTCAGTAAACAAGAGACCATAATGAGACATCATACGCTTCGGCAGGTGAGGATTTCTCTTGAGGTTTTGTCAGTCATTTATTTCCAGTTCGTCCTTTGTTCTGTGGAAAATTATATTGCTCTTCTGTACTCCTATTCTTTGCTCCCCCTTACACCTTCCATTGTGGCAAAGTTATGATTGCTCGTCTCCTCATCATTGCAGGCTCCGCAGCCCCAAAGCAGCCTCCAGCGTGGTATACCCACATCTGCCCGTTCCATGCTTTCCAACTTTGCACAGGCACCCCAGCTGTCTGTGCCGGGGGGCCTCCTTGGTATGCCAGGTAAGAAGGGCTGATCTGAGAACTTTTCTCGGGAATTGACTGGCTAGTTTGCAGTTCTTTAGCAGTTCCTTTGGGTGATTATTTTGTCTTTTGTTTTCTGCCCTTTCTTTAGGCCCTCCTCCCTTCACTCTTGTTATTCGTCAAATGTTTGCTGAATCCATATTACATGCCAGGCACAGTACACTAAGGTTTTGGTGGTGAAAATGACTTAGTCCTCTCTAGTGTGCCCTTTTGGTGGGCATGTGGTTATTTATCTCTTTTGGCCAGAATAGCAGGGTTAACTGTCCTGATGCTGGTTGAGTGACCTAGGCAAGTTTCTTCAAAGTCAGCAGCCCCCAAACCAAAACTGATTCGATAATTCCCCTCTCTTTGTCTTGATTATTTTCCTCTCACCACCATTTTCTTTGACTTCTATATCATCAAGACCATGTTGATTAGTCTGGTAGGTTTGAAGTTTGGGGAAGGCCTCTCTGCCTAAAGCTTGGGAGCAGGGTGGGTAAGTTGCTACTGAAATAAAGCTTAACTGAGTCTGGACTGATGTAGACAACTTCTAATGTTCCCTCTGCATCTCCAAGACTGCAGCCGGTGGGTATTGCGGAAGAAGGTATCATTTCCTCTTTTAATACCTGCCCTCCGCTTTTGTCTCCTGGGTCTAGGTGTCAACATTGCATACTTGAACACTGGTATCGGAGGACACAAAGCCCCCAGTCTGGCAGACCGACAGCGGGAATACCTTTTAGACATGATCCCTCCCCGGTCTATATCGCAGTCCATCAGTGGACAGAAATAACGCCTGTTCCACTTATACTGCCCCAACCTTGAATCCTTTACCCCTCTCCTCTCCCATTGTCCCCAACTTCCGTCGCATGCAGTGCCTGTACTGGTGCCTACCATACACGGAAAACAAAACAAAAACAGAAGACAAAAAGTAGGAATCAACAAGAAAACACACGCCCTGCCCCGCCACCTCCCCTTTATTTTACACTGCTGCGATCTGTTCTGCCACTTTCTCTCTTCAGTTTTAATAGCGAGGTGGATCTCTGCCTCTGACAGAGGTCAGAATGAGGTCCTGGGGAGAAATCTAAGCCCTTTGATGTGTGTTTCTAAAGTTTGTTTTTATGCTTTAATTATTACTATCATTTTTAATGATGTTGTGTGTCCTCCCTTTGTTCAGTGGACGGTTAAACCTTTTTATTTTCACCCAGTATTTTTTTTCTCTTTTCTTTTGTCTTTTTTCTTTTTTGTAAACACAAATGACATTCAATTAAGTGATAGGAGCATTGCAGTAGGGTCCCCAGCTGCCAAGTAGGACGTGACTGGGAGTGTTAGGGGCAAAAGTTTTTAATGCACTTAACCCAGGGTTTGGGGGGGGGTGGTGGCATCAAACAAGGAGGATAGCACACCAGTTGTGGGGTGTCTCTGAGCTGGACAGTTCAGAAGGCAGTGTTGAGTATTGAAGTTGGGCTCTAAGAAGGAGGGGAAAGAGCCCGGAAGGAGAAGCTTTAAAATGTAACCACTCTCAAAGTGACCCATAGAGAAGAGAAAGGGGCGTGACAGTGAACATAAGTTGAGCCAAGGAGGACTGAGACCACGCCCTAGCCTTCTGGATGCTGGGCGAATGAGATTGGCCTCCTGACCCCAGTGGAGACGCAGAAGACGATTCCAGGCCAACTAGCCCCAGGTTATTTCATCTTATTTTTTTGTAAAGTTCTCCCCCATCCCCATCTCCTTTCTTTTCTTTTTTAAAAAATGCTAATCTGCCCTCAGTAACCACAGCCCCATCTGTAATATAGAGTGTCTGCTCCCAGCCTGACTTTGCTGGGTGTCCTGGAAGTTGGATGGGCATGAGTGAGTGAAATGTCAAAGGGAGGAAATAGAGGAAGAAAGAAAGAGGGGTTTCCCTCCCAACAGTTGCGACTTTCCGTTTGTCTCTACCTTCTGAGTGCCAGGAGGTGAGGGTGAGGGCACCTAATCAGGTTGGAGCCCTACCTGGCCCTGCTGCACTAACTGCAGAGCTGACCGCTCACAGCTGAACAGTTCATGTCAAAACCAATCCTGGACCTGTCCTATAAAAGTAGTAGTTGTCTTGTTTCTCCCCAGAATTCTATAAATTTTGCTTTCTTGTTTGTTTTTATTCTTTTCTTAAGTGCTACTAATGTAGAGAATGAATTGAATTGTGCAATGTTGCTGTTCTGGGGATTGGGGAGATGAGCATCCCATTTGCCCACACCGTGGGGGACAGGGGAAGGGGCCAGGCCGTTTTTGAGGTAAGGGAAGCCCATTAAAGGTAGGGGCTTCTGCTCACTTCTTAGTGGATGTCCACCTGCCTCTCCAGCCCTAATAAAAGCTGTCAGAGTTTGAGGAAGGGATACTCTCAGCAGAGAAGTGTGAAGAGGAGTGTAACATTTTGCCCTTGAAAGCCACCTGGAGAGGTTCCCCCATTTTTATTTTTTAAAATTAAATAATTTTTTAAAGTAAGAAGGCACTTTTAAAATTAACACACACACAAACTGCACATCCTCCCCATAAAGTTTGGGGAGGGGATAGGAGGAGCTGGAATCAGGCTCAGTTCCCCCCACACTGGCCTCTACTCCCCATACTCCAGAGCCACTGTGGGTGATTATACTGGCCCTACGGGCCTTCCTGGCTTTTTTTCTTTCCTCCCTTTCCCCCAATTCATTGAGCACTTAATAAAGGAGCAGAGATGCAGCCTGTGTCTGGGCTCCCCAGTGGTGAAATGATCTGGAAGCTAGACGCTAGTAACAGGTAGTGATGGGGTTGTTTCGAGTATTTTTCTGGGGAATGTGGAACCCCTGACTAAGTGGTGGGAGAGGGAGGGGGGTTAGTGGAACTGGGTCTGGGATTATTTTAAAATTATATATATATATATAAAGATATATTCTTACATCTTTCCTTTGCCCTCTGTGCTTTGAAAGCACTGGATAAATCGTTTGGTTTTGCTTTTCTCTCTTCCACGAAATTGGAAGCTTTTTAAAAAATATTTTCCCTGCAAGTCATCTTGCCTTGTGGCATGTCTGTCTAGCCTCCCCCCCCCCCACCCCATGATGAAGTGCCATTTCTGTTATGTCTCCCCTCCCCCAGCTCAGAGGTGCTCAGAGGTACGAGGTGCCCAAGTTTGTCAGTTGAGATTAAAAGTAAGGAGCAGAGAATGTGCAATACCGTCTGGCTGGGGGCTGTCCCTGCCCTGAGCTGAATCCCTTCCCTGGGAGCCAGGCCACCTTTGAATGGGGTTTGGAAGTAAGATGTGTAGAGACAGGGGATGATGGGGAAGGAAAGCCTGTAGTCACGTGCCTGCCAAGGTGCTGAGGCGATAGGGGAGAGGGTGGAGTCTTCCCTGTTTTTATCCCCTCAGGGTCAGTTACATAGAGGCTGCTTGTTGACTAGTATAGCTCCGTGACCCTTCGCTCAATCGCTGAGGTTTGATTTCTTACCCTCTCTTATCCCCATTTTCATACCCTTCCCAGGGATTAGTGATGGGGGTGAGGTTCCTCTAATCATGGTAAAGTATTAGCCTTCCACCTCCTCCCTTTTCCTCCTCCTCCCCCATCCTCTGTCTTCCTCATTTCTCTCCTTTTTCATCACTGATTGCCTTGTGTCCCTCCAAGTCTATTGCTGTCCATCCCCAGGCCTTGGGCCCCATAGACACTAAACCTCATGCCCTAAAGATAGGGAGAAAGACCCTCTGTACAGAGTTATCCTTCACCCCTGGAGCCCTGAAGCTCAGGGTGATACTAGAGTGAGGATCCCACCAGTTTTGCCTGGCTTCCTCCATCACCAGAGGCTTTAAAAGCAGTAGTTTATGGACAGTGGCTTACTCTTTCTAAGCCTGATACGGGTGAATGAGCAGTAAGGCTTTGGTAAAACTGAGGGACAGAGGTCCTTATTTGTCTTTTTTTTTTTTTTTTTCTTTTTGTCATTTGACCACAGCATCTGGACTTCTTTCATCCCTGGAATAAGTATTTTTTCCACATTTTTTGGATGTATGTATGGTAGACAATTTTTTTTTTAAGACACAGAGATAAATGTTTTCCTGCTTTGGTTACCTTTCCTTTCCCCTTTAAAAGGAATTAGCTATAGAACTGCTTTGTAAAGATGCTTCTTGATATTTTACTTTTGTTCCTTTTCCCTAACCTCTCCCTCTTCTCCCCACTTCTCCAGAAGGCATAACCTTCTCTCCACACCCCCTACCCCCACCCCAGTCCTTGGCTCCCTTCCCCTCCAACAAGACCTTCATTAGCTTATGATATTTGCTGCCGAGATGTTATAACAAGGACTCATTCATGTATATAAGCTATTTCTTGATCCATTTAAAAGGAATTGTACATTGTGTAGAAAAAAAAAAAAACTGAAAAAGAGAAAAAAAAGCCCTAGCCATGGATATTGTGAAACTGTGTTATGTCATTTTGTAATGTGCCCGTTTGTGTATGATCCGTGCAAAAGGGTTTCTGGGGAAGGGGCGGGGGTCGGGAGGCAGGGCTGTGGAGGGTGGGGAGGGGAGTGGGCCGGGCCCAGCACACTGAGACTGGCAGCTGCTCCAACCCCATCCCTCCTTAGAGATGCCACCTCCCCCACCACCCACCCCTAATTTGTGCCTTGCCTCCCCACCCTGGAGTAGTCCCTCCGGGTCACCAGCACTGCCTTGGCAGAGCCCACTCCCTACCCTAACCTGCCCACCCTCCCTGCCCCCCAGCATTAGGTTGAGACTGTGGGGAAGTGCTGGGGGTTGGGAGGTAGCCGAGGAATGGGGCAGTTCCCGGGGGCATTGAAACCAAGTATTATTATGAATTGTAATTGTATTTGCACTGTTTTTTTTTCTCTGATTGCATCAGCATATATACAATATACCTATATAACAAAATTCAGTGTCAAGCTTTCTTATGCAAGGGATTTCCCCACCCCCAAAAAAGAACCTAGTTTCATGGGCCTTTGAGGGTGGATTGTCAGGAGATGATAGAAATAATTTAAATAAGTCATCCTAAGAAAGTCTTCCTTAGGGGAGAGCCATACCCATCTGCACAGTTTTAGGCTTTGCAAATTGGGGTGAGGCTGGGTTACTGCAAGACTCCTAGTCCAGACTGTGGAGAATAAAGAGAACCACAGCACAAAGGAGGTGGGATGGTGGCACAGTCTGGAGACCTGGGGTTTAGTCTCGAGCTTTCCTGCTGACTTGTTATGTGACCTTTGATAGAGCTAATTTTCGGGGTCTCAGTTTTATTTGTGAAGTGATGGCAGACAGGGGAGATCCTCTAGCCACCACCAAGTTTGTAAAGCTTTCTTCCCCAACTGAAAACGAAACAACTTGAGGGGAGGAAACCAAAGTGGCTAGTATTGAAGTGGGTATATGTGTGACAGTGCCCGTGGAGAGCTGCCAGGCCCCTGCTGTTCCTTTTGGTTTAGGAAAGGCAGCAGAGTGATGTTTAGAACTTCAGTTAAATCTGGGACATCTTTGCCCTCATGCCTCTAGTTACCCAAGGGCAGGAACCAGGCCCCAAGCCCCACCTCACAAGCAACTGCCCTCAAGGGTGGTTGACCAATGAATACTCCAGGTTGGTGGTCACTCACACCCTTTGTGAGCTACAGAATGCAGATCTTTCCCCCATTTCTTGGTTGGAGAGCTCAGATATAGTCCACATCTTGTCTCCTTCCCTCAGATCTCATCTGAACCCCGTTAAAGGCAGCTCTCTCAACAGCTATTTCCTTCAGGGGCCCAGTTTCCCCACAGCCTGGGCTGAGTACTCCCACTGTAGGTTCTTGGCTGGTAAAGCCTGGAGAGGATATAGGATGGTGGGTGAAGCCCTGGTGAAGGTGGAAGGATAGATTGGTGGTGGGGGGTGGGGAGCAGGGAGGTGGGATGGGGAATGGCCTTCTCTGAAAGGGGTGGGTGGGAGGGGAACAAGACCCTTTTGCACAACTCTTTTAAGTTTCCTTTTTTTAAAAAAAAAACTCATTCTGATTTTCTGCATTGTGTTTGGGAATTAAAATGAAAAAACTAAGACCAATAGAAACTGGTTTTCAAAAAGGCAAATACACTCCCATCTGTTTCAGATGCTGCTGAGCATTTCAGCGGTGACAGATTCAAATAATAAGCTAATTTTTGGAGAAAGGATTAAAAGAAAAAAAAACTTTGTAATATTTATCACTTGCAAGCTATGTTTAATAAAGAAAGGAATGGTTTCTAAACTTTCCTGTGGCTTGTGCTTTAGTCGTGGAGGGTGGGGATGGCAGTTTGGTGGGAGAAATTTTAGGGGCGATTTGGAGATTGGCTATGATTTATACTCCCTGAAGTCAGTGGGGTACCTTTACGGTTTGTGTCCTTTCTTCAGTTGTGAGGGTTTAAAGCCCTTAACTATTTGTGTATTCTTGTTCCCCTCACTTTTATGTAGATCCGTGTTCTGGAAGCCACTGATCCCACTTTAATTACCTGATGACTTAAGGTCTAAAGGTATCCCGAAGGAGGCTGCATTTAACCCAGAGGCTGGACCTGCATCCTGTCCTAAGGAGAGGTGTACCCTAGTCGTCCTTGGCCCTCCTCCTTACGCTGCTCTGGTCTCCAGTAACAGTTGTTCCTAGCATGCGGGTCTCTCCAGGGGGAGCCTTAAAACGGCCCACACTGTTCTTAGCAAGCTGCATAATACGGACTTCCTTAGTCGGAGTGCAACGTCCCCTGAAAGATCTGTGGCTGCCCTGCCCAAAGCTCTAGCTCCAGCTGTGGACTGTCTTGAAATGTCCTGGCGGTGGCCGAGGAGGCCATGTTCCACCTGGTCAGACCGTCTAGTGGGCAGAGCTGGTGCATATGACATCCATCCCTGGCTGAACGCCTCCGCATGCCAGGCTTTATACTGTGAGCCCCCATGCGCCGGCCCCTTTAATCCTCACTACAAGCTTGTGAGGCCAGCGCTCTTACTTCTCCAAGTTCACAGATGAGAAAACTGAGTGTCAGAGAGGGCAAGTGACTTGTTCAGCCCCAGAGGGCCTGGCAGAAGTGGAACGCAATCCTGGGTCTTGGAAGCACTGCTGAAAGCATTCCCTCCGGGCACTGTGCGCTCCTTCAAAGTCCGGGAAATCCCATGTCCCTGGTGCCTGCCCAGGGTAACGCCTGCCCCAGGGAAGCGCTCTGGGGGTGGATGGCTGGGGCCTCGGTATGCAGATCCTGTCTCCTGTCCCTGGGGAAATGTCTACACTGATCCCAGCTGCCTCTGTGAAATGTAGGCTGCCATGTAGCTCAGTCACTGGCTGATCTGCGCCCAACAAGCACCTGCTTGTCATCTGCCTAAGCTCTCTGGCCATTCAGTCCCCTGCCTCTGCGGCCAGCAGGATGGAGGACCCGTGCCTGCCCAGTCACTTGGCCAGGAGCACTGATCATCATGGAAGCCGGGCATCCTGCCCTGCCCTCATGCCTGGGATGGTCGATGGGAACAGGAAGTGGAAACCCGCAGGAGCCTCACCCCAGCTTCCCTCTGCTCTCAGGGAGGAGCCCCTGATCCCCGCTCTGTGCTTTCAGTTTCTAAGTCAGCTCCAGATGAGAGACACCCCAGATGTCCCCTTCCTCTTTCGGTTTTCAGTTTAAAGATTAAGCATCTTTTGGTAGAATTTTGCCTTGATGCTTGCCCAGTGTTCACTTGTTATCTGTACTGCGGGGGCCCCCTAGTGGATAATTCAGGCATGCTTTCCCCTCACACTCCGGCGGCATCTTGGCTTCAGGCTGTGGCGTGGGTGTTAACCTGTTTCCCGCTAGGTACCATCTCTTCATAGTTTCTGCTGCAACCCTCATTTTGGGCACAAAACTCTCCCACCCCACGTGGCCTGTATTCGGGTCATTTTTGGAGTTTCAGGTAAAAGGCTGTTTTCACCCAAAGGAGGAAACACGCACATGTGTGTGTGCATGTGCACACACACACATGCACATACATCTGAGCACACCATGCACAAACACGAATCTCCCCCAGCATCCACCCCCAGCTGAGTCGCACGAGCCCCTGAACCCATCCGAAGGGCTCCCACTGCTCTCTGGATCAAGCCCAGACTCCTCATGATGGGCCTCACCACCCTTTCCTACATCGATTTTTTGTTTCCTTGAGTTCTCCCCATTCTCTGGTCCAGCAACGTGGAACTGCCTGCATGAGCTGCACTATTCTAACCCTTGTGCTTTTACAGGAAGCAATGCCACCCTCCCCATCTTCCTGACCTTGGCCTGCCTCTCTGCTCACCCTTCTGCACTCAGCTTGGTATAGCTTTGCCCATAGCCCAGGGCTGGGTTAGAGGCCTCTGCCCTGGGTTCCCGCAGCACTTTGCTCTCCACTCAGTTGCCAGCTCTGGGAAGCTGGTGATGGGCTGAGCCTCTTCCACCTGCTTACATCTGTACTCCCACACCCAGCACAGTCCTTGTATGTAGCCAGCGCTCAAAGTTTCTGTACCACATGCAACTACATCAGCCACACCCACTCCCTGCGGCGCCTGCTCCCACATCCTCCTCTGCCAGTGCCCACTCTGATCCCCCGGTCCTCGCTTACCTTTCAGCATCAGCCGAGCATCCTGGCTGTGGCGAGTGCTGGCCACACTGTGAGCCACGCAGCAGTATGTGCCCGGGTCAGCCTGGCTCACGCTAGTGATGAGGAGGATGCCAGCAGGGGTCCGTGGCTGGGCAGTGGCCTGCAGCCTGTCACCCCGCCACACTCCTCACTATGCTCACCTGTGGTCAGCGGTACTCACGGCCATGCCCTTGTGTTCCCAGGAACGGGAAGGCTCAGGCACTCCCCAGGTCATGCGCTGGAAGCAGGTGACTCCACCTGGCTCCTCCTTGACAGACTCTGGATGTTGATAGAAGCATGACAGGCCTGGGACACAGGGAGCACCTGAGCACCCAGAGAGCTGGCCCCCACCTCCGCCACCAGCGACTCGTCCCAGAGCCCCAGCCTCCCCTCTGTGCCCACGGTTGCCGCTCCCCACTGCCTGCCTTCTTGCAGCCCTGCAGTCTCGCATCTCCAGAGGCCATGAGCACTTTACCTTCGTGACATTTAAACTCATGTTTTACATTTGCATTAGTATCGACACAGATATAATCCAGAACTATCAAATAACAACTCACTATTATATATTCATTATTCATTTTTTCTTCTGGTTTTAAAGAAATTATAGTTAAAACATGTTTGTGATCCCCTGAAAGGGCCCTCGGCCTAGGCATGGTGCATGCTGTTGACACTGCCTAGCCCTGGGCAATTCTGTGCCCTGTGGGCACCATCTGTGGGTACCCCCGTGCACTCTCTTCCCCCCCAACCTTCACAGGAGCAGCCCAGTCACTTACTTGCCAGTTGCGTCTGGGCCCACCAGCACCAGGCAGTTCTGGGCCACATGGTGGGACTCGTGGGCACGGGAGGGGAGGCTCCAGCAAGAGGGCAGTGCAGCCAGATGCAGGGAGCCGTTGGGCATCAGGGTGGTGCTGCTGGCATTGATCAGGGCCAGTCTATCCCACTGCCAGGAAATGGACATAGGCAGCTCACCCTCCACCTGGCAGGGCAGCACCAGCAGGCGCTCCCGCACCAAGGCCAGCTCAGAGCCTGCAATGGGACCTGTGGGGACAGCCAGCGAGGCCTGGGCACACCAGCCTCCTGTAGCCCACCGCCTCCCCTCAGTTTTGAGCCCCTCTTGGCCTGGGTGAGGGGTGAGGAGGCAGGACTTGACTTTGGGACACCTCGGGGAAGCACACGAGGAGGGCCTGGCAGTCCAGTCCAAGGAGCACGGCCGCCACTCTCCGGCTGGGCTGCTGCAATCGAAGGCCTCTTTCAGCTGGACCCTGGCAACAGGGAGGGGGCAGGGCGGGCACAGTGGCGGGGTCAGGGGCCCAGGCGTGGGCATTGTGCTCCCCAGGGGCCAATGGCGTCATCCCCTCCTCCCCCACTGGCCCATCTGCCCATCTGCCTGCAGGGTCAGCTTCCCGGGACCCCTGGCTCCCTCTTCCCACTGCTGAGATCCCAGCCCCTGAGTCGGGGAGGAGCGCACTTACATATTCACTCACACTCACATATTCAGTCACACTCAGACTGAAAGCCCAGCCTCACAGACCTGGACACTGCTTCCATCCCAGAACTGTCCTCTCACAGCAGACTCTCACATGGAGACATCCCTACAGACTCCAAAAGTCACAAATGCCCAAGCACGGGATGGCAGACACCAATGTTACAGGCCTGGAAATGCAAGCTCAGAGCTGCGAACCCACATGCACAGACCACCCTACACAAACACCCGGGGATGCAACGACTCAGCCTTCCAGGCTGAGCAGGAACCTGCCCAGCAGATGGGCAGGCAAATGGCAGCCTTTGAGGGGAAGAGCCCACAGGCCTAGGGGTCCGCCAGCCTCGGACATCTGTGGGGAAACCTCTCCAAGACCCTCTGCTCCACAGCCTTTCCTAACCTGCATTCCCTCAGCTCTCCTTCCGCCTGGCACCCCTAGACTGCAGCCCAAGCCTCTGCTCTCGCAGACCCTCCCTTCCCCGAGCTCCTTCCCACAGGTGCGCGCCTGTCCTCCCACTTCCCTCCCTGCTCTCTGCTCTCATCGCCTTGGTGTCCCCCACCTCCCTCCCCCATTTTGCCCCTGGCTCTCCCATCCCAATGTCCTCCCCCTTATCCTCCCACCCGCCTGTCTCCCTGAGGCCTTCCTCCTCCTCTCCCTCACTGCCCTCCTCTTCCTTGTCCTTCCGTGTCCTGCATGCAGGCCCCGACCCTTACCCCAGCCTTGGAGCAGCAGCAGCAGCAGCAGCCCTGGCCCCATGTCCCCACAGGTTTGGCCCTCTCAGTCCTGGGTTGTTCCCCAGGCAGCTGTGATCTGCCTTCAGCCTGGGGTCCCCTGGGCTGTGGGCGTTCCCCACGCATGCACTTGAGGGAGCTCAGTATAGGGGCTCTGGGTCCAGAGGCCTGAAGTCTGGGGTAAAGGTTGGAGGCTGCTGTCTTCCCTGGAGCTGGGTCTCTCTCTGCTTTCAGCCTGAGCCTCCTCCCCACCCCCATCCCCAGTGTCCCCTCCTCCCAGGGCCAGGACCCAGACACTAAGACAGTTGGAGCAGGGACAGGGGACGGGGTGGAGGCCAATGAGAGGAGGGCAAATTTGGGGTCAAACCTGTCCCTTTCCCAGCCTCAGACCTACCTCCTACTCCTTTCCAAACACTGATTGAATGAGTGAAGTTCGCGTGGTGGGGGGAGGCATCCGTTTGCCCTAAGCCCAACTCTGGGGATCCTGGGCCAGAACTGGGAGGCCTGGAGTCTGACATGGGCGTCCTGGGGAGGGGTGCAGAGTCCCCACCCTCCTAGAGGAATCGCTGTCCCAGGTGCTGAGCCGGGCATGGCTGCAGCAGCCCCCTCACCATTCATAGCGTCACTTTCCAAAGCTGTTCTCTCCACACTTATTGGGACAATGGACTGGGGCCCTGGGGACGGGAGGCACTGGCAGGCGGGGGTGAGGACCCAGCCTCCACTGCCCAATCTGAAAGAGAGAAAGCAACCTGGGCCCTCTCCTCTTGCCGTACTGACCATCTAAACAGGCATTAAGGGGGAGGGGGATGCCTTTTCACCAGAGGAGAAGGCCCGAATTTTCAGACTTAACTATTTCTGTAGGACCCCCTTCACCTAAACCGCATCCTCTGCCCTCCAAAAGCAAAGTTTCTGGAAAGATGAGAGGAAGTATGGGGAGTGGGGAAGGAGGTTGTCCGTGAGAAACAATGATGAGGAGAAGCGAGGGTGGGGAATCCACAAGCAGCCAGGCTTCTGGCCCCAGACTGAGCCCCTTCCCCTACTCTTCCTCCTCGGCTTTCCCCAGCTCAGCCTGCGCCCCTCATCTCTTCACAAGCTCCCATCCCTGGTCTTCTCTCTGACGTGTTCAGCCTCCTCCCTGGCTTCCCACCTCATGCAAAAGCATTTTCAGAATCAACTCACCCAACACTGCCTCTACCGGCTCCACCTCCTCCTCCGAGACCAGCAGTCCAGGGTGGGTGACTGAGCCTGAGCTACCCCTGAAAGGGACTGTGGGGAGACAGTCTGCAGCGTCCCCACTGGGCCTTCCTCACCAGCCCTGCATCTCTCTCTCGAAGCCTCCAATTCAGGTTCTCACTCTTTCTCCAGAGTGGCCTACTAAGTCAGCACAGCCTGGATGGGCCCTGAGGTGTCAAGATGTGGTTCAAGTGACTGATAAATCGTATCCTTTGTAAGAAGCCTTACCTGGTGGCTCAGATGGTAAAGAATCTGCCTGCAATGCAGGAGGCCCCTGGGTTGGGAAGATCCCCTGGAGAAGAGAATAGCTATCCACTCCAGTATTCTTGCCTGAGGAACCCCATGGACAGAGGAGCCTGGGGGGCTACAGTGCATGGGGTCGCAAACAGTTGGATATGACTGAGTGACTAACACTTTCACTTTCCCTCTTGAACCTGTTTCATTGATAAAAATGGGGGTGTATGTGATAGAAACCACCTCCCCCCATGACTGGGAGGATTCAGTGGGGCCAGGGCGTAGGACTGTGTGGCCCAGATCAGCGTTTGCAGTGTTTGGCCGGGCCCCTCTATCTGGTTTTCCTGCTGTCAAGACCTCGCTCCAGTACCTACTAACAAGATGTCTCCTTGTCTTCTGTGTCTACCTTGTCACCTCCGAATTCACCAACGTGGCCCGCAAGACAAAGAACCATCATCAGTACGGAAGACGTGGGCTCAAGCACAAGCTCTGTCCTTAACCCGCCATCTCGCCCTGGGCTGGTATCCCTCACCTCTGAGATACCCCACCAGTAATGTGGGAGGGAGAGCAAGACCTGCTTGTCAGGATCGCGATGATCAAATGAAAGGCTTTGCACTTTAAGGGCCCAGTGCCACTCCTCCTCCTTTTTTTAAAAAACAGTTTGGGGACTTCCCTGGTGGTCCAGAGGCTAAGACTCCGTGCTTCCAAGGCAGGAGGCCCAGGCTCCATCCCTCTCTAGGGGAACTAGATCCCACAGGCCACAGATAGAAGTTTGCATGCCGCAACTGACCAAAACCCAGCACAACCAGATAAATAATACACGTTAAAACCATAAAGATAGGAGAGCAGTTTGAGAGAATTTACAGAGCCTAAAGTTCATCCATCTTAGTATGTACAACATGATCAACACTTTTAGTATATTTAATATGAATCAATACTTTTAGTATATCTTACAGAGTTGCACAACCATCACCACAATATATTTTAGAACATTTTCATCACTTCCAAAAGAAACATTGTACCCGTTAACATTCACTCCCAGCCACCCCCCTCCCATGCCTCCCCTGCAGGGACCCACTCTACCTTCTGTCTTTGCTATTCAGGATACCTCTTATAAGTGGGCTCATACTACATATGTTTGTGTGTGTGCATGGCTCATTCCACTGAGCGTGATGTTTTCAAGGTTCATTCACGTTGTAGACACGTGTTAGTACTTCACTCCTTTTTGTGGCTGAACGATCTTCCATTGTATGGCTATACCAGTTTGTTTATCCTTTCACTAGATGACGGACATTTGTGCTATTTCCACTTTCTGGGAATTATGAATAACGCTGCTATGAATGTTAATGTACAGTTTGTGTAGAGACATGTTTTCAGGCCTCTCAGGGCCATACCTAGGAATGGCATTTCTGTGTCATACAGTAACTGCATTTTGAGGAACTGTCAAGCTGTTTTCCAAAGTGACATTCCAAGCACTTCTTTTTATAACCCTCAAGATAGGAGTTAATTTCTATTGGTGCCAAGACCCTTTGAGATTTGGTGAAAGCTTTCCCCAACCTCCAAGGAAACTTACATTTGCGTACACCCCGAGCCCCAGGTTAGGAGGTGCTGTCCCAGGAATAAAGGTCCAAACGGCCTTTTTTTTTAATTTTGGCTGCACTGCATGGCCAGTCATCTGACTTTAAAAGACTACCCTGGATGAGCCTGTGGGTACGTGTAGTCACAAGGGTCCTTAGCAGTAGAAGAGGCTGGCAGGAGTCAGCCAGGAAAGGTCAGGGGGAAAGGTCAGGGTCATATGAGGGGAGAGGGGGCCGAGCTATTGTTGGAGACAAGGGATCAGAGAGCCGAAGAATGAGGATGACCTCTAGAAACTGGAAAAGGCAGGAATGGAGTCTCCTCTGAAGCCTCCCTGAGAACATCTGGCTCCTAGCCCGTGGGGCCCGTGTCTGAACTCCGACTACAGAGCTGAAGAGGGTAACTTGGCAGTGTTGGAAGCCATGACTTGTGGTCATTTGATGCAACAGATAGAAAACTTTTCAAGATCCCTGTCTATTCTATCACCGACACTGTCACCCGCCGACTCCACAGTTCGGGTTTCCCGGGCATCTCCCCAACCTGAGCGTGAGTTCCACCAGGGCAGGAGCTTTGCATAATCCCCTCTGGGTGCCCAAAGCCAGAGCAGATGGCACTCCCTGTCAACACGGGGTAAGGGGAAGATGAAAGGAGAGCCAGCCAGCCTTGCAAAGTCATGCCCAGACCTCCCTCGACTCTGAGAATCATCCGTCTCTCCCTTTCTTGAACACTTGATAGGCGGTCCATGAGCAGAGCCAGGCAGAAAGCGGGTTGAGGCGGCTCCATCCCCCCACCCATGCACACGAGCCCTGACATCACCCTGCCCCGACCAGTCCCTCTCTGACCTGGCTCCCCACATTCCATCAGAGGTACTGTCCCCACCCCGGGATGTTTCTCCCGAAGTTTGGGCTCCACAGGACACGGTCCCAGGCAGTGTCTCCGCTCCCCACCAGCTCCCTCCTTGCCTTGGCCTTTGCCAGTCACTGGCCCTTCCGGCTCTCTGTTTCCCCTGCTGGGCTCATCTTCCCTCAGTCTTCCCTTTCTTTGCGGAAGCATTTTCAAATAAATCCTGGACATCATCTCATTCCACTCCTGTATACTTGTTGTGTGTCTTTTTAAAAATGCAAAACTTTGCATAGCCACAAGGTCATTATCATATCTAACAAAAATAATGCTACCAAGTCCAAGCTCTGATTGATCTGTCCAGTGAGAAGCTGATGAGTTGTTGTGGCAAGGAGTAGCGACTTCATTTAGAAGCCACCAGAAGCTGACAAGGGGGCAGGCTAGCATCCCAAAGAACCACCTTCCTAGTTAGAGTTCCGGTTTGTTTTATACTGAAAGGGTAGGGAGTAAAGTCTTGGTTCCAGCCATCCACTCGAGGCGATACCCTAACTTCTTCCAGCCAGTCATTCCCAGGTGGAAAAGTGAACTAAACAAAGGTATTTTACCTTAATGCTCAGCACCTGGGAGGCAATGTTCCCATTAGGTGTAACTTCAGTTTATAGGCAACATGCCTTTCTTTAGTGACTGACTTGGAATACAGAAGTCTTCTCCTATTATAATCCCCCGCTGTCGATGATCCATTCCACCGTCCCCTGTGAAAGGGACGAAGACTGCCCTAGACCTACTGGACTCTGCTTAAGAAGAGGTGATTATGGAAAGGAATCGATCAGTGCTGGATAGGGAATATTCTTCAGTCTTTTAGTCAGTGGTACAATCTTCTTTGGAGAAGGAAATGGCAATCCACTCCAGTATTCTTGCCTGGAAAATCCCAAGGATAGAGGAGCCTGGTAATCGTCTTTCCTTTTTTATATACAACTATTTGAACCTAGGACTTCCCAGGTGGCTCAGTGGTAAAGAGCCTGCCTGCCAATTTCGGGGCCTCGGGTTTGATCCCTGGTCCTGGAAGAGCCCACATGCTGTGGGGCAACTAAGCCCAAGTACCACAGCTACTGAGTCCTTGCTCTAGAGCTGGGGAACCATGACTGCTGAAGCCCGAGCGCCCCAGAGCCTGTGTTCCTCAACAAGAGAAGCCGCTGCAGTGAGAAACCTACACAGCGCAACCAGAGAGTAACCGCCGCTTGCCGCAACTGGAGGAAAGTCTGAGCAGCAACGAAGACCCAGAAAGAAGTGCCTTCTTCTATGGATATGTTTCCTGGGCCGTCAGCTCTTAGTTGCGGCAGCTGTTAGTTGCGGCATGCAGCGTCTCACCGCGGCACGCAGTCTCTCTAGTAGTGCTCAGCTGGCTTAGTTGCTCCACAGCACGTGGGATCTTCCCAGTTCAGGGATCGAAACTGTGCCTCTTGCATTAGCAGGCAGATTCTCCAGGGAAGCCTGGAGGCCTTTTATTTTTTTGTTTATTTTGCCCAGATGAGGTATGCTTCCGCCGATCCTGAGAGCGTGTCTGAACACTGGCAGGTATCTGAAGTTGCCTGCAGCTCGAGGCATTTAAGCCCATTTTCCAGTCCTCAGTATGGCAGGTTGCTGTGTTGAGTCCTCACCTGGGGAGGTCCAGCAGCAGTCTTTGGGTTATTTTTAGCACAAATGATGCAGTTCTGAGAGATGGCTGGGTCGCCTTTTGTAGGCTAGGCCCCATTGTATACTTCTGACTCCGCTGTAGGGGGCCTCTCCCACGTGATGGGTACCACTGCAAACGGGCTGCCACAGTGTCCACGAGCGCCTGAGGGATCACAGCTCTTTCCTGTGCCCTACACTTGCAGCCAGGTGTGGTGTGGTCAGAGCGAAACGCCACTCTCTGGTCCTCTCTGTCCTTTTCTGAATGCACTGGCTGGCATTTTGATAACACAGTCGGTGGGGGAGGGATGCTATCGCCGCTTGCTAATGGCCTTCCTTTGCTGCTTGGTCAGCTGCCCCGTTGCCTTTCACATGGTGAGGGACATCAAGGAGAGGTGCTCTACTTGGCATTCTATAGTTGTTGGAACCAATAGTTTTGTACCTCGCCAGAGACTCCACGCCTGGGGTGGATCAAGAGCTTTTTTGCACCATCTCAGTGTTAACCAGACTATGATGCACCTGTGTTTACCAGAAAGTCTTTGCTCATCTCCCACTGCCCATCTTACCTGGAGCTCCTGTGGGGAAATGGGAGTTGGGTGCCTCAAGTGCAAGGGAGCCCCTGGGCTTCTTTGTTAAATCATTGCGTTCCTCCCTTTCTACCACGCTGCTGCCGGAAGGGGACCCCTTCCAGGGGGTAAGAGTGGGTTCTTGTCTAACACTCAGAAATTGTCTGAGATGACATAGGTGCTGGCAAAGCACGAGACTTCATTGGGAAGGGACCCCCAGGTGGAGAGCAGCAGGGTAGGGAGAGCCAGGAGGGCTGCTCTGCCACGTGGCTTGAAGCCTCAGGCTTCACGGGGATGGGGCTAACTTTCTGTGTCGTCTCTGGCCAGCCATCTTGCTTGGCCCATATGTGGCCTGACTCAGGGCCCCTCCTGGTGGGGCTCGTACCTCTCACCTAAGATGGATTCCAGCAAGAAAAGTCCTGGGACATTGGCAGGACAATATTGTGGAGGAGCATCTCCTCCCTCCTTTTGGCCCCTCCAGAATTTTCCCCATGTTAGTTTTGGGGGGGGCAGCCCTGTGTTCCTGATTGGGACCTCCTGTTGTGAGACAACTCATGCAAGCTGTTATCATCATGCCTGAGCAAGGCATGTGGTTTTGGTCAATGATTCCCTAATAATACGAGAGGCTCCTGTCTTTTTATTGGTTTCTTATGTTTTAGCCTAGGGCAGTCTTTTTCTAATATCCTTCCTCCTTACAGTCAGCATATCGTTCCTTCCCCAGCGGCACTATGTCTCCTTGGGTTACTCGCCTTTAGGAGTCCAATGCGATGATCAGAAAAGCGGTGTTACGTTCTGCGTCTCCTTTCTTTTGTCATCGTTCCTGTTGTTGCTACCAATTGAGAAGGGTTCATTCCAAATACACCGTCTAATTTTTGCCCCAAACTATATGAGGTGTTTTGCCCAGAAAAGGTCAAATTTACTATTCTATTATATTCAGAGGCTTCAGGATCTGCATCAGTCTATCAGTTCAGTTGCTCAGTCGTGTCCGACTCTTTGCGACCCCGTGAATCGCAGCACGCCAGGCCTCCCTGTCCGTCACCATCTCCTGGAGTTCACTCAGACTCACGTCCATCGAGTCCGTGATGCCATCCAGCCATCTCATCTTCTCTCATCCCCTCTTCCTCCTGACCCCAATGCCTCCCAGCATCAGAATCTTTTTCCAATGAGTCAACTCTTCGCATGAGGTGGCCAAAGTATTGGAGTTTCAGCTTCAGCATTATTCCTTCCAAAGAACACCCAGGACTGATCTCCTTCAGAATGGACTGGTTGGATCTCCCTGCAGTCCAAGGGACTCTCAAGAGTCTTCTCCAACACCACAGTTCAAAAGCTCAATTCTTCGGCATTTGCATCTAGGTCCCCTCAGTAACTGTGTAAGGGAAACTGCCCTGCCCCAGGAGTGACTCCTGGCCCAAACTGAGTGCCTTGTTGGATCTTGGGTGGTGATACCACACCAGTTCCTGTGCCTCAGGGATTTTCTAATTGATCCCTATAAGGAGTGGGAGCTAGTCGGACCACTTCCTGAGCCCCGGGTTGGGAATTGAAGCTGAATAGGAATGGGAGGTGAAGGAAGGAGTGGACATATTGGCATAACAGCTGGAGCAGCTGGGACAGCCAGCTTGGCCCCAGGTTGGAGCAATCTGTCCTCACCCTTCTCCCTTCTCTTTCCTTCCTGTAGGATAGACTTTCCTTGGGCTTCTTGTACCATAAAGTGACACTGTCTGGCTTTTTCTCACCCTGATGTCACAGCACAAATGCTCGCGCAAAGAGGATTTCATCATTCTTCCCCTCTTCT
Source organism: Budorcas taxicolor (assembly GCF_023091745.1). Lineage (NCBI taxonomy): Eukaryota > Metazoa > Chordata > Mammalia > Artiodactyla > Bovidae > Budorcas > Budorcas taxicolor. The sequence continues at coordinate 17,016,385 of NC_068912.1, forward strand.
TCACAGAACAGCTATGCTATTTCTTGTTGTTTAGTTGCTAAGTTGTGTTTGACTCATTCAAAGGCCACCAGAAAACCATAAATAGCAACTGGCCGTCTCTATCAATCAGAAGGGTGCCTTTTGCCTCAGCATCTACCAACCAGGCTGGGTTCTGGGGTGGGGCTTCTGGTGAGATTTTAGGAACCAAGTGAAACCTTTCTCTTCTCTCTGGGAATGTCCTTTCCTCCACTGACAGTCTAAGTGGAGACATGGTACCAAAACCAAATGGAATAAAAAAACCCAAAGAACAGAAAACTCTGAATTTACTCTCAAGTTTGGTCTTGGGGTTTGACATGTCATAAGAACCACCAACTAAAACCCCACGGAATGTGACTCTTGGGAGAGTTGTTGGATCCAGACCATCAACACAGGAGACCAGAAATAATGTAGCAAAGCTCTGGCTTTTCCAGTGGTCACGTAGGGATGTGAGAGCTGGACCATAAAGAAGGCTGAGCGCCGAAGAGCTGATGCTTTTGAACTGTGGTGCTGGAGAAGACTGTTGAGAGTTCCTTGGACAGCAAGGAGATCCAACCAGTCCATTCTAAAGGAAATCAACCCTGAATATTCACTGGAAGGACTGATGCTGAAACTGAAGCTCGCAATGGCTGATGCAAAGAGCCAGTTCATTAGAAGAGACCCTGATGCTGGGAATGATTGAAGACAGGAGGAGAGGGGATGACAGAGGACAAGAAGGCTGGATGGCACCACCTGACTCAATGGACATGAACTTGAGCAAAGAGATAGTGAAGGACAGGGAAGCCTGGCGTGCTGCAATCCATGTGGTCACAAAGAGTGGGACTGAACACCACCACAGCAAAGTGTACAGAGTCCCGAGGCAACCCTGCCTAAACCCCTTGTGGGGTCATAACAGGTACTGTGGCTACACATTGTTACAATAAAACATCATCTGCCTCTCAGTCAGCTTCATAGCTGACATCAGATCGCTTATCCAAAATGTGCCCCAGAGGGCTTTTTTTAGGAATAGTTAAAATATCCCAATTTTTAAAGACAGAAATACAAGACAAATGAAACGTAAGCGGCACACACATGCTAGCATACAAAGAAACAAACCAACCAGTTCACAAATTGGGTAAAATATCTAGCAATTATTTCCTGTAACTGGGTACTCCACTCAAGTACAAAGCAAATTGGCTTATCCCACAGGAAAAAACTCAAGAGAAGTAATCAAATTTCAAGTTCTAGCTCTACACACCAGAGTGGCTTACCCAAGTGTACTGAGCCCATCAACTGTACACACCAGAGCGATTTACCCAACTGCACTGAGCCCGTCAACTCCCAGATCTTGACTCTTTGCTACCACTACCAAGCGCTGGAGTAGCCAGTGCCATTTTGGGGAACTTCAAGGGAAGATCCTCAGGACAAGAGGTCCTGGCAGCTGCTCGGGACTTAGTCCAAAATTCCCCAACCAAGTCAGAGGGCCATGAGCAGCAAGGGTCCTTGATGGTTTCATCAAAATTTGTTACAGAGTCTAAGCTCATACTGCTCTCCGAATAACAGGCCAGCCAATCACCAGATGGGTTGTTGTGGCAAGGAATGGCGACTTTATTCAGAAAGCCAGCAGACAAGAAGACAGCAGGCTAACTTCCCAAGAAACCACCTTCCCCGAGTTAGGATGCAGGCTTCTTTTATACTAAAAGGGGAGAGGCTGAAGTCCTGGTTCCAGGATGTGTTAACTTTTTCCTTCTTGCAACCATTCCCAGGTGGGCCTGGTGAGGCTGTTTTTTTGTGAGCTAATCAAAGGTATTTTAGCTTAATCCTCATTCCTTGGGAGGCAGGAGTCCCAGAGATGGGCCAATATGCAATGTCTAAACTGATAGGCAACATCCCTTTAGTAATTAACTTGTAACAGAATAATACTAAGGGCTTCCCCTGTGGCTCAGTGGTAAAAAATGTGCCTGCAATGCAGGAGTCGCAGGAGATCTGGGTTTGATCCCTGGGTCAGGAAGATCCCCTGGAGAAGGAAATGGCAACCCACTCCAGTATTCTTGCCTGGATTACCCCATAGACAGAGGAGCCTAGGGGGTCACAGTGCTAGGGGGTCGCAAAGAATTGGACACAACTGAAGCAACTTAGCACGTACACTCGGAATAATACAAAGTTTCTTCCCTATCATAGTGACAATAATTTCTTAATATCACCTAGTAACTAGTTCATAATCAAATTTCCCTGATTGTTTTAAAAAAATGTCTTTTTACTCTTTGGACCACTCAGAACAAGGTCGATATTCTATACTACATTTGGTTATATCTTAAGGATCTAACTGAAGCGAGCCTTGCCCACCCCCTTCCTCCACCATACCTCTCTCATATATCATTGAGCTATTGAAGATACTGGATAAATTTTCCAGTAGAAGTACCTGCATTCTGGATCTGTTTGATTTATTTGGTGTTATTAAATATGTTCCTCTGTAAATGGATGTTTCCCTAGAGACTTGGTTAGTTTCACGCTCTGCTCTTGAGAAAGAAAGCCTTACAGGTGGTGCTGTGTGCTAACACTGCATCTCTTCAGGAGGCAAGAAGCGCCTCGCGGGTGGGGTTCTACTTTTAGTGATTCTAAGATTGACTGGTGGCTTCAGGTGGTGATAACCTGACTGATCCCTTGTAAAATTCCCTTCCAGGGTTTCATCTGGTAGTTTTATTCATTGATGATAATTTCCTGCCTCAAATTTATTAGTGGTTGCAAAATGGTAATTTTCCAGTTCTATCATTTTTTTCTCACTCATTAATTGGAAATCTTTTGCAAAGAACTTTCCCTCCTCAACTAGGAGACTTTGGTGACCCTGAAATACAATTCTTGCAGTAAAGGAGGGACAAATGCTTATTAAAGGATAAGTGCAAATTAAAGGGCAAAATTCCTTCCTTTAATGGCCAGTATTCAGAGTAAGGTGTTGGTGCTCTACCCCGCCTGTTTCTCTAACCCTCTGGCCGTTTATCCTCCTAGCCTCCTTTCAGTATCACTCTGGCTACATTTTGTATGTTCAATGTTTCGAGTGCCTTCATTAATCTTTTCCCCAGTTTAGATTGCCCTGTCTTAGGTGACGGGAATGCTGGGAGCGTTGTGTGCTTTTTGCTGTTCCCCCATTTTTTGATATCTTTGCTTTCTGGCACAAGATGCCCCAAGTCTCATCCTGAGTATCTCCTGTTGACCTGGAACCGACCTTTCCTCCAAGGACGTGTGCACCAGCACATCTCACTGTTGTCAAACAGTCTGTTGCTTCTAGGCTTTTTGAGTGACCTTATGAGATTTTTACTTCACTTATTTTATACTTATATCTCTTTTCCTCTTGCTCTGAAAACAGTGATTCCTAATGTTTATTATTATACATTAAATAATAGTATAATAAGTTGATATTAAAAATAGATAATAATACTATTATTAAATAATAGTATAATAATAGCCATAAAAGCTTCAAATAATGCCAATTTTACTATTAAAATGTATACTACCAAATGAAATGCAATATATCTTCATATCTTTATTTGTCCTTGGGGAAAAACTAACTCTGCCATATTCTCCCTGTATTTTAAAAGAACAAACTGTACTTCATCAAAAAATAGACAAACTGTACTTCATCAAAATTTAAAATCTTTATGTTTTAAAGGACACTATCAAGGAAGTGAAAAAAACAAGGGAACTTGAGTCCAGAATATATATTTAAAAAATTTTAAAAATAAAACCCCTAACAAAACAAAGAAATCTCACAACTCATCAATCAAAAGGCAAAAAACTCAATTAAAAAGCAAGGAGATAATCTGGGTAGACATTTCTCTGAAGAAAATATTCAAATGGCCAATATGCACATGAAAAAATGTTCAGTGTTATTAGCCATCAGGGAAATGCAAATCAAAACCACAATAAGATACCTATCACCCCACTATAATTGCTATAGTCAAAAGACAAATAACAACAAGTGCTAGTGAAGATGTAGAGAAACTGAAACCCTCATACCTTGCTGCTGGGGCTGTAAAATGGTGCAGCCCCTGTGGAACAGTGTGGCAGTTCCTTTCAAAGTTAAACACAGAGTTTCTCTAACACCCAGCAATTCCACTTCTAGATATACATCCCAAAGAGTTGAAAATATATTATGTCCACACAAACACTCGTACATAAATGTTTGTGGCAATATTTTTCAAATAGCAAAAGAGTAGAAACAGCCCAAATGCTATCAACTGATGAATGGATAAACAGATTGTGGTATATACATCCCACAGAATGATTATTTGGCCATACGAAGGAACGAAGTACTGATACTTGCCACAAGAGAGATGAATCTACCTCTAAAAATGGTACACTAGGTGAAAGCCACTGGTACACAAAATGTCACATATATGACCCCATTTACATGCAATGTTCAGAACAAATAAATCCATGGAGACAATGCAGGTTGGTGGCTGCCAGAAACAGGAGTGACAGGAAGAATGCTGATAGGTAGGGGCTTCCTTGAAGGGGATGAAAATGTTCTAAGTTAGGTAGTGGCTATGGCTGCACAAATCTATGAATATACTAGAAACACTGAACTTTTGAAAAGGGTGAACTGGATTACATCTCAATTTAAAAACAAAAACAATTTTCTTCCAATATTTGTTCCCTACAGACCCAAAGAAGAAAACTTCCGTTACTTTAACCCTGTTTCCCCACTTGTCTCTTAATTTTAGCCAGGGCTGCAGGCTTCCCACGTAATTCCCAGTGGTAATAAGTCTGCCTGCCAACGCAGGAAACGTGGGCTTGATCTCTGGGTTGGGAAGATCCCCTGGAGGAGGAAACAGTAACTCACTCCAGTATTCTGCCTGGAGAATTCCATGGACATAGAAGCCTGGCGGGCTACAGTCCGTGCGGTGACAAGGACACGACTGAACACACACGCACACACACAGCCCTTACACACACCCGGGGACGGGGCAGCAGGGCGCAGGCGCCTTTCTCCGTTGGAAGGAGGGGAGGGGCTCTCCCCGCCCGTATGGGATGACTCCGCCCACTCCTAGCTTGCCCCGCCTCCCTCGCGCAAGGATGTGGGTGGCAGCGAGTGGCCGGCGCAATCAGCGCTGGCGCCCCAGGTTCGGTTTCCGCGGGTGTGCGTGGCTGCTCCTTGGAGCTTGGTGGCGCGTGGGCGCTCGGCAATGAGCAGGACCTGGCGTGTTACTGCCTTTCCCCACATAATCGACTCAGGCGGCGCCGCATCCCGGGTGCTTTTTGCCAAGCCCTACTGGAAGCAGTCGCCAAGCGTCGCCGGGCCGTCCCCCTGACACTCCCTGTCCTTGCGCGCGGGAAAACTGCTGCCCAGCGGCGGTAGGGACGAGGCCCTAGAACAGGGCAGTCTTTCTGTCAAGGGCCACATAGTAAATACTTTATGCTTTTCAGGCCATATGGTCTCTGTCACAACTACTGTGTTTTTGTAGCAAAGCAGTAGCCATAGATAGTATGTAAAGAAATGCAAGTGGCCTGTTTCATTAAACTACGCGTGGACTCTCAAGTCTGAATCCCATATATCTCATGAAATATTCTTTTGCTTTCTTCAGCCATCTAAAAATTAAAAAAAAAAACCATTCTTAGCCTCTGGCTGTGAAAGAGCGTGGTTTGCCAAGGCCGGTGCCCCTTTACTGGTTCCGGTATTTGTCGAGGACTCGTGGCCTAAACAGCCCGGGGAATTCACTGACACAGAGCTGAGAACATTGCTCTAACTGAAGATGAGGTTAGACAGTTCTCTGATTCCACCACCTTCCCTTCCCTACGCCCAGCATATCAGGGACAAGGGCCATGAGGACCAACCTATCTCAGCAAATTTCTCATAATTCCATTTTATTTTATTCCTTTGGACTTTTTTGGTAGGAAAACTAAATTCTTTTGAAGTTTATTTTATATTTGATTGTGGTAAATGGAAAACCATTGGATCCAGAGTGTGCCTTCTTCCAGCATCTCAGTTTCAGAGGTTATATAGCCTCTGCAACAAAGCTGGTTCAGAGAGCTGCGATTCTGTCTGGAGGACAGCATGCCAACCTCAGCCACCTGGCTCAGCCCATTGGAACAGAAGCCCTTCCGCTGGCTGTCCTCTCCAAAGTGCAGCAGCTCAAAGGCAGGCATCATACAGGGACAGGTGATGTATTCATTTAGTATTTGTGGGTCTGCAGAGGGAGGCATGGGGACAGGATTTAGGCCAGCTCTATTTGGTGGAGCTATAACGTGGCTGGTCTGTAGTTCTACATTTTCTAGTAGCCTTGTTTTTGTTGTTGTTTAGTTGCTAAGTCTTGCCTGATTCTTTGAGATCCCATGGACTGTACCTGCCAGGCTCCGCTGTCCATAGGATACTCCAGGCAAGAATACTGGAGTGGGTATTCTTCTCCAGGGGATCTTCCCATACCAAGGATCCTGTCTCCTGCATTGGCAGGCAGATTCTTTACTGCTAAGTCACCTTTACAAAAGGGAAACCCCCTTTATGAAAGTAAAAATAAACAAGCGGAATACATTTGATATATTTTAACCCGATATTTTGACACATAGCAATATAGAACAGTTATTAATGAAATTTTTTTTACCTTTATTTTGGGTCCTAAGTCTTTGCAACCTGGTGTGTAGTTCACACATCTTGTTGCAGACCAGCCACATGTCAAGCACTCACCAAACACTGGCTGGTGGCCACCATACTGTGCAGTACAGGTTTCAACCAAATGAGACAAGGATTGGGTGCACCTCTTGTCCGTCTAGTCTGTTGGTGATCTGAACTGGGTTTGTTGGTGGAGGGTGGGACAAGGTGTATGTTTTGGAATAGGAGGGTGAGGGTCCATAAGGACCCAGGATAGGTGATGGGGTGTATCCCTTGACCTCTCACGTTGGGAAGAGGGTTTGGAGGGGGAAAGATAATCCAAAAGAAAGTAGTAGAATTTTTTGTGGACCCACAGCTTAAAACAGAAGGGGAGTTTAGTTCTAAGATAAGCAGCAGTTTCATCATTTCAAGCTTTTAAGGTGGTTAACTTTTTTAAAGCTATTTTGAATCAGTTTTATTTATTTAAAGTTTTTTTTTTTTTAAATTTGGTGATCCAGTGCAACTTGCTAGATATCAGTTCCCCAACTAGGGACTGAACCCAGGCCACAGTAGTGAAAGCGTGAATCCTAACCACCAGGGAACTCTCTGATGATTAACCTTTTTGACACCTCTTTCAGGGGCTAAGGAGAGGCCCTTTTCCTTTTGATTTCCCCATCCCTCTGCCACCACAAGCATTTGTGTGTTTAAAGCCCTGCTCCCAGGAGGGCTTTCAGGCAAACTCTCCCCAGAAACTGCACTGCTCCTTCTGGGAATACAGGACTAACTGTGGGTAAGATTCGGAACATCTGAGTTGCACTGAGAGGCCACACCCCTCCCCTTCAGGGAATGGATAACAAAGCCAGTTTTGAGGGGTGAGGGGTGTTTGGAGGGTCGTTTCCCCCAAAATGAAGCCTCTGTTTTGCCCATTTAAGACCCTTCCCCTGGCCCCAACCACAGGTGAGTTTTTGGAGATGTTTGGCTGCCCACAGGGGGCAGTGTTTCCAAACCTCTCTCCACTTAGGCCATTTGAGCGAACCTCTTGGGACCTTGAGCTCCCCAGAGGAAGCAGTGGGGGCCCCACGCTCAGGGAGTGAAACTGGGACAGAATACCCACAGCACAGACATCAGTCATCAGGGGTTTTCCAGGGACAAGGATCACCCGGGGTCATCTGAGAGGAAAAACACTGAGGTCCAGACACTGAGCTCAGGCCCAGAGTCCGGGCAGGAGCGCCTGCGGCTCCGACTGGGAGAAAATGTCAGTGAGAAAAGCAGTTCCACAAACAGACGGGAAAGCGGACACTGTAGAGCAGAAAGACAGAGCCGGAGGAGCTCTGGTCATGTTTATTACAAAATAAAGGTTACAAATCTGGTATAGAAAAGATCCCTAACAGCAGTTCCCCAGCCCACAGGGCCCCCCTGTCGAGTGTGCTGGCGTGGGGGCGCTCAGATGCGAAGGTCCCCGGCCAGGAGGGCGCTGTACCGGGCAGGCGTGAGCGGCAGGTAGGCGCCCCTGGCCTGGTCCAGAATGTAGAGCGGGTCGGACAGCACGCTTGGGTCAAAGCCCTCTTTTGCCATCCGAACCTTCTGCTGCTTGAAGGTCTCTGTGGTGGCCAGGGACTCCTGGGGAAGGGGAGGCCAGAGGAGGCTGAAGTAAGGGGGATTCTGCCCCAGTGGTTCGGGGGAACTGCCTGAGTTTTGTGGAGGGGTAGGTCTGGGGAAAGAGGAGATGAGGCCCAGGTTTAGAGGAGGGGGTGACAGGGAAGGGAAGGGGCCAGGCCTGAAGGACGAAGTGGGGGTGAAAAGCACGTGTCTGGGCAGGCACTGCTTTTTCTCTTCACAGAGTATGTTACATGGGGGTCCTCTAGTGGGGTTTGGGAGCCAGTGACTGCTGCAGATATACAGGGTGAGGTAAAGGGTCAGAGCAGGGGTGGCTGCTTACCTGGAGCCTTAGGAATCGAGGCCGGGCATAAGGTGGCAAGTTCTCAGAAACATGGGCATAGAGCTGCACAAGGTCCAAAGAGTGGGGGGGACGGAGAGCCAGGGCTGCCATCCCAGCCCGGCCTTCATGCCCTGGTGGGTGTGGGGGGCAGGGTCAGCTGTGGGAGCTGACCCCCACGAGGCCCTCTGCTCCCTGTACCTGATGTACCACCACTTCCACATGGTGGGCCTGGTGCCCCTCCCTACTGCCTGGGCACCTGGCACAGTGACTCCGTAGACGTTCACCTCCTGAAGAAAGTCCAGGGCCTCCAAGGCCTCGGCCACCTCGGTGGTGGCCACATTCTCCCCCTTCCACCTGCCAGAGATGGGAAACTGGGAGTCAGGGGGCAGGGCCTCCTGAGCTTGGTGGGGAGACAAAGAGGCTGGGATGAGGGTGAGGTGCCAGATGGTCTCGGGGAAGAAGTTGGAGGCTGGAGAGGAGAGATTAGGTGAGAAGCTGGGTTGGTGCACAGTAGAGGTTTAGAGGGTTTGGGTCCCAGAGATTCAGATGCCCAGGAGAAGAATCAGAAAGTGAGGAGCAGGTACCTGAAAGTATCTCCGGTACGATCATGGAAGCGAAGAAAGCCCTGGTTGTCGCAGACTAACAGGTCCCCGGTGTTGAAGAAAACATCCCCAGGCCGGAAGACGTGCTTCAGCAGCTTTCCCCGGGCCAGCTCTGGCCCCCCAGCATAGCCCAGGAATGGCGACTGCTGGCTCACAGGGGCCACCAGCAGGCCTGGCTCACCTGGCAGAGCCACCGGGGTCAGGGGTGGCCGCCTCCCACGCCATTCTCCATGTACACCACCCCCACCCACCCCACCTGGACACAAACCTGGAGACGTGGCCACACAGTGCCCCTGGGTGTCCCGAACTGGCTCCCCTGTGGCGACATCATAGCGAATCAAAGAGAAGGGGAAGACATGCTGGGGGAAGGGAGACCCAGGGACTGGGTCACTTCCGGTCCATGAGCCCCTCCCCACTAACCACCCCCCCGACTGTCCCCCAGATTTCCTGGCTTCCTCCTGCAACTCACCTTGTAGAGCCAGGAGGCGCGCCCCACAGCACCCTGCTGTCCGGTGTAGTTGAAAGTGGCCACGTTGCCCTCAGTCAGCCCGTATGTCTCCAGCACCTGCAGGGGCCCGAAGCGCCGCACAAAGCGCTCCCAGGTGTCCGGCCGCAGCCCACTTCCCACCACCAGTCGGACCTTATGTCCACGTTCTGCCTTGTTCTGAGACAGGTGGGGAGAGCAGCAGGAGCTTCAGCCTCCGGATGCCGGCCAGCTCCCCGGGCTGGAGCCCTGTTTCCCGTTCTCCTCGACGCCCTTCACTGCGACCACCTTCAGGTGCCCTAAGCATCCGGGTCCGAGCGCCCAGGCTCCTTCTCCCCCTTCCATTTTCTTCTTTTTGCTTCCTCTCTCTGACTCTCAGACAACGGTCTCAGTGGCCCCTGCCAACTGCCCACCTCCCTGCTGCCGTGGCTCTGCCCGGGACCTGCGCCCACGCACCGGGGGCTGGTTGACGAGATACCGGCACAACTCCCCGATGTACTGGAACACCGTCACGCTGTGCTGCTGGCAGTCCTCCCAGAACTGGCCGGCCGAGAACCTGGACTTCAGCACCACTGTGGCCCCTGCCAGGATCGGGGGGGAGAGGAGGAAGGAAGGCGAGCTTATAGCTGGAGGGGGCGTGGGGTCCTGACTCCCTTCTTCCCAGACACCAGCCTTCACTATAGTGTAATTCCCTGAAACACCAGGCTGTGACATTCATACTCGCCACAGGCCAAGCTGGCCCTCGTCCTTTCCACCTGTAATTTAGGGAGGTTAGTGCCCTGTCCCCACTTTCATCCTCACGCAGTCCACTCTCTGAACCCTGCCCCCAGGTCCCAACCCTCTTCTCCATTTGCCCCTTCCTGGCCTCCACAGCCCTCCCATCCCCTGGCCTTTGGAGCCTGGAGTTCCGTGAACTGCGTGCCCCCCTGGTTGCTCAGCCTGTAAGTCTGTGCAGGTGATGCTTCTCCATTGAACCAGGAGCTCCTGGAGAGGAGACCCAGCCTCCTTCCTCTCCATTGTCTACCCTGAAGGGCCCAGGAAGCATCCCCAGGTGAGCACACCACAGTAGGTACTTAGAGGTTTGCTGGCATAAACACTTGCCACGGGGCTGAATGAGGGGTTGCGGTGGGGGAGACTGACCAATGCCCAAGCATCCCACGATGCCCAGCAGGGAGCCGGACATGTGGTACAGTGGGAGGGCGAGGTAGATCACATCCTCCTGGTGGGCACCGCACAGCTGGTAGAACCCCTGGCACTGCAGGACCTTCAGGTGACTGATCCGAGCAGCCTTGGGGAGGCCTGGGGGTGGGGGTGGGGGAGGTCAGGGAAGGGTCTGAACCCAAGCCTTGTCTCCCTCTTTGCCCCCGCTGGGTTTCCCACAGCAAGAGGCAGAGGCAAGGCTGAAACTGAGAAGGCAGGCCGGGATGTCCCAGAAATGAGGGACGTTCAGGGAAGTGGAGAAATGAAGAGGCGTGGGAGGACTGCTGAGGTAGGGGATACTGGCCCTGGGATCACCCTTCTCTTTGGGGGCTGTGGAGGAGGGGCCTAGGAACTAAGGAGGTCATAGTTCCTGTTCCCAGGCCCCTGCCTTCCTTGGCTTTAGATTCTGGGAGGGGAATATCCTCACCCGTGGTGCCGGAGGTGAAGATATACAGGCACGTGTCCGTCATGTTCTGGGGGGCAGACAGGTACCCGGGCACTGGCCCATCCACTTCAGCTGAGGCCTCGGCCAGAAAATCGCTGATTCCAGCAGGACGGGTGTCAGAGCCCACAGCCCACAGGTGAAGCCCCATGCCTCTCAGGGCCGGCAGGTCAGGCTCCAAGGACTCCAAGAATTCTGGACGGGGAGGGAAAACACAGCCCCGCAGTTCTACCCGACCCGGAAGCCTCCCCACACTTTACCCCATTTGTGCCCCCACCCCCGACTCGCACAGTTCCCGAGGAAGGAAGGCTGAAGAGGACAGAACCGACGTCCCATCATGGGCCTGGGACCTGGAGCCCAAGTCTTGGGAAATCTTTGGGAAACCAGAGAGAGGCCCAGCAGCCTCCCGTCACAAGCCCGAAGAACTCTTCTCCGCGCCGCTTCGGAACCCCTTGGAGAGTGCGGCCTCCTCCCCAGCCCACTCCGGCTCGGCCCTCGGCACGCCCCTTTCCGTGGCTGGCCCCGCCCCCGCCTGTCGGGCGCTCGGTCCTTACCTGGCGCCAGCACGAGCGCGCGGGCGCCGCAGCTGCGGAGGCAGTGCTGTAGGGGACCCCGGCGCAGAGCGGTGGGCACAAAGGCCGTGCGCAGGCCGGCCTTGGCCAGCCCGAACCAGAGCCACAGGAACTCTGGGCAGGCGGGGAGCAGCAGCGCCACGGTGGCCCCAGGTGCCAGAGGGGCCGCGCCGTCCCCTTCCCGCACCGCCCGCGCCGCGCCGCTTCCGGCCGCCTGGTCTCTCGCGCAGTGCGCCGCCCGCTCGCCTTCCCCGGCGCCCCCCGTGCCGCCGCCGCCGAGTCCCCCGTCCCAGCCTCGCGCGCGCAAAAAGGCGCGCGCAGCCCGGTTGCTGTGGCGCTCGGCCTCCGCGTAGCTAAAGCGCTGCGCGCCGTGAATGAGAAAGGTGTGCGCCGGGCGCTGCCGGGCCAGCTGCGCGAGGCGCCAGGCCAGGCTGCAGCCCCCCTCGGGACCTTCTGGGTCGGCGGCAGCCGCGGCCAGGGCGCGCGCTCGAAGGGCCCGTTTGCAGCGTAGGGCGCGCATCGTGAAGGCCAAGTCTGCCGCGAGCCAGCGCAACTGCGACCACAGGCGCAGTGGCAGCAGCGGCAGCAGCAGCAGCAGCAGCAGGGGTAGCAGCAGGAGAGGGGCCATGGTGCCCGCTTCCTCCGCTCGGCCTGGTCTGGCCTCAGCAGCTCGCAGACAGGCCCGATACTCCCTTCCGACAAACTGGGGCCGCTGGTCTAGTGCTCAGATCTCTCCTTCCCGGGAGCGCGCGCGCTGGCATACGCCCCTTCCCACCCAGCCCCCCTCCCCACGGGCGAAGAGCGGAGGCCCAGGAGGAGTGCTAGTGGGGGGCGGCCCCGCAGCCTGGCCCTTCCCAGAGCTACGCTCCGCCCCAGGCGCGCTCCCTCCCGGACCTCGCGGCCCGCACCCTACCAGCTCCTGGGCGGCGCTCAAGCCTTCTCTAAACCCCAGGGTCGGGTTGGGTCTGTTTCAAGGTTTTCTCTAGGACAGTCTAGACGTCTGGCTGGACTTTGGACCCCCGGTCAGAGCGCCAGAGCACTAAGAGCCAAGTCCATCGTTCCCCTGTTCCTCTCATTGTCACCGGACGACGGCAGGGTGGCACTACTCTCCCAGGAGCCTGAAGGACTCGGCCTCCTGCCCACATGGTGCTGCAAGTTGCGGCATGGCACGTCGGCCAGAGGCCAGACCCATGCCCTCCCTCCAGCCGCCAGCGGCAGCAACCCCAGGAGATGGGTGGGGGCCGAGAGTGAAGTAGGGGAGAGGTGGGGGCCCAGCCAGCCAGATTTCTGGAGGGGCCACGGAGGCAGAGACCCCATGGAGGCAGAGGCCCCTCCCTTTGGGCAAAGGGACAATAATTGGGGCTAGCCAGCGAAGGCTTTCCATCCTGGTTTTTATTGGGGCAGAGGAAACAGGGGAACTAGAGAGAGGAAGGAAAAGAGGCCTCCGGCAGTTTAAGCTTTCAAAGGAAGGAGCAGCAGCTTTGAGGGATGGGGAAACCTGCATTCTGTAAAAGACAAATTTGCCGGCTTAACAGGAGGAGCTGTCTGCAGTCAGCCCAGACTTCACTCCTTTCTCTTCAGCCTGCCACTCAAGCTCCCAGGACAGCAGCGGAACAAAAGCAGAGCCAAGGAGCTCTTCTGATGGTACACACGGATGGGCAAGTGGCTAGACAGTAAGAGGGTTCCTTCTCTCAGGTATCTGAACTCTCTACACCAGGCACACATATTAGCAACCCCAGCCCAAGCAGGTGGTCCTGCAGTAGCTGGTAAGCATTAGAGTATGACACACTAGCTTCTAGAAGGCAGCTATGCTCACCACTACACCACCAATGTAACACTAGCATTCTGGAAGTTTCTGGAAGCCTTTAGTTTCATGAGATGGATGAGGACAGACAGGCTTCTGGGAGATGGTACAGCATCGATTTCTGCCTGGACAGGTCAGCGCCTGGCCTGCACAGCCAGCAGCAGCAAGAAGGATGTGGGGGTTAAAGCCAACTCCCTCCTGCTCTGGACAAGAAGGGGGCAGGCAGGGAGAGAGAAGGGGAAGGGTGCCAATTAAATCAAGACCACTGGTACATGCACAGGGTAAATGTGGGCAGCAACTCTGGCACAGAAGAGGTTCTGGCTTGTTTTATTGTCATTTAAAAACAACTTTTAAAATGCGATTATCTCTGCCAAAAAAAGAAAAAGAAAAGACAGATCTAAGGAAATGGGGCCATTTGACAGTTCTGTGGAACATGTCTCTGGGGCTCCCAGGGCTCTGGCCCAGCGTGAGGTGAGGTGCCGACTTTGGGTCAGCACAAGCCTCCAGGGCACCCCGGGTGGGGCTGTGGCCTCCCTCTCAGATTCCTTTCTGAACACCTGTGGCATCTGGCCCTCGGAGAGGAAAAGGCGATGTGAGCACATCACAGATTAAATGCTCATTTCACACCGATGTACAGAGAGCAACTATAAAATGCCTGTTCAGAGCAGATCAAGACCCGACAGGGGAGCGGGGAAGGGCGCGCACACAGTTTTTACTCTCATCCTAGCCTCTGTGGCCAGCTGCCCCTCGGCCATTTCTCTCCTCTATTGAAATAGCTTTTGGGGAGGCTGGGGGAGGGGGCGAGGACTTCCTCCACAGTCCAGGCTTCGCACAGTCTCTGGCTTCAGTGGGAGTTTCAGGGGGAGCAGCAGTGCTGGGGCTGTGGGCCCCAGAGAGGAGGGGGTGGGGCTGGGGCTGCATGGCAGCTTCTCGAGAGGGCTGAGCTCCAGGAGGCAGCTCGTCCTTCTCCCCGGGTGAGCTCTGGGATGGGGACAGGCTGCTTCCCCTACGATCTCCCCAGCCTCTGTTAACCTCTGATTCACCAAGGAGGGGAGGGCAGTCCAACTTGGGGTGGACGGGGAACAGGGCCTCAGTCACTGTCAGACCCCACTGCAGAGGACCCTTTCCGTTTCCGCTTGGTGGGCTTCGGTTTTGTGTCTTCTTCCTCCTGGGAGAGAGAGGAGGAAGAGTCGCTAGCAGGGGCAGCTGCCAGGCCCAGCTCCGCCCGCACCCGGCCTCTCCCTGCATCCGTGCGTGGCATGCCCGGCCAGGGGTCTCACCGAGGCACTGCTGGAGCCAGACTCCTCCTCAGCGTTGGGCGGCTGGGTGGCATTCTTTCGACTTCGGGGGCTGGACAGAGCGGCTTTTCGCCGGCTCTTGGGTGGCTTGGTGGAAGAGTCCTCATATTCCTCCGCCAGGGAGAAGAGATCGCTGAACCTGAGGGGGAGAAGGAGCGCTCGGAGGGTGGGCGTCCTGACCCCAGGGCCATGCTCCCACCCTTGTCTCTGCCCTCACGCCAGGGTCTGTTATTTGTTTTCAAGCACCTGGTCTTTCCGGAGACTAAGTCTGTGTCCCCAGCAGGCCACCCTCGCCCAAGCCCTCTCCCACTCCTCCTCAAGGCCACAGGTGCAAGGAGCCTCACTTCATCTTGTGAGCTTCGTCACAGCTCGCCTGGACGTGCTGCAGAGCCTGCAGAATTGGGGTCTGGCTGAAAACTAGAGGGAGAAAGGAGAGCAGGGAAGGGGAGCAGTGAGGTTTCTGAGAGCTGCCCCACCCGGATCCACAGATGGTCTGAGTTGGGGCAGCGCCACGCACGCGGGAGAGGGCGGGGAAGCGTACAGTTCTGCTTGGTGTTGGTCAGGTTGAGACGCAGATTGTCCAGGTGCTCCAAGATCTGCTCCAGAGTCAGCTGGGCCAGCTTGCTGCTGGAACTCCTCAGGCTGCAGGGAAGTCAGGAGAGTGAGTCTGAGCTTGGGGTGCGGGCTCCAGAAGCATGGACAGCCCCTCCACTGGGGTTCCTCCTTAGGACAGAGGCAGCCCCTACAGAGAAAGGGAGGGCAGGACTGGGAGGGGCCGGGCAGGGTAATGGAGGTGTGCTGAGAACAGCGACCAAAGACGGGGCACAAGAAAAAGAGGCGAAGGGGCCACAGTGGTCCTGCACGCCAGGCTGCTTCACACCACTAGGTGTCGCCCGCAAGCCAGGCCGGGACCAAACTGGACTGCCCTGCTGCCGGCCTGTGGGCGCGTGGAGGGTCCCACCTCTGCCTCTTGCGCGGGAGGCTGTTGTTCTTGATGAGCAGGGACTTGATATGCTCAGCCAGCAGCTCGTCATGCTTCATGCACCAGTGCCTCAGGATGCTGGTGGTGAACTGGTCGTCAGGGTGGCAGGGCCGGCTCAGCACCATCTTCACCATCTCCTCGCTGGGCCTGGGGGGAAGAGAGGGGTGCGGGCAGGGGCCCCTGGCTCACACAGCTGACCACAGGAACCCCTGGCGCTCTCTCATGGACTTTTCCCCAGAACCCTGGCCTCCCTACCCCTGTCCCACCCCAGACTTGCGGTAGCTTTCTACTCTCACATCCTTCTCCCTCTTCTCTTTGGGCCAAGGACTGTCTGGTTTCATCCTCTGTGGAAGCCAGGAGACAAGAAGCAAGACTTCTCAGCTTCTGTGGCAGCAGAGGTGCGTGTGTGTGCTGGGAAGGAGCCCCACTGAATCTCCCCACGCTGCCCAAAGCAGTCAGGAAGTGGCCGGGGAGGCAAAAGGACAAGCCTGTGGGGCGTGAGTGCTGCCTGTGCCCTGCCTCGCTGGAGCAGCGGGCCACCCTGGTATCGAGCCCAAGGAAGGGACATGCAGCCCTCCACCTTTCCCACTTCCTGTAGGAAGCTCTGTGCCACTTCCAGTCTCTCAGCCAAGAGAGAAAAGGTGGAAGGAGAGCGAGAAGGTGGGAAGGAAAAGGTGCACAGCTGCTGCCCCATTCACCTGGGGTTTTGGAACAGTGCCTGTGGCAGAGGGAGGGTCTCCCTCTACGCCCCGCCCGTTCAGCCGCCCGCGCTGCAGGGTGAGGGAAGGGACGGTGTGTGGCTCCTCCACTCTGGCCCTTCCTCCTCTAGGACTGGCCTCGCGGTGGCCTCAGGGGCGAGGGGGAGGGGAGCAGGAGCCACCGGGGGTCAGAACTGCTGCGGCAGCAGGAAACAGGGATGTCCGGTCCCCACCTCTGAGGGCAGCTCCTGGTGGGCAGCGGGGTAAAGTCCAGAGGAAGCCCAGATCCCAGGGGACCTGCTTATTTGTAAATCACTTTGGGGGAAGGGCGGAATAAGCAGATGTCAACAACAGGAAAAACCACGGCAGCCAAGGGGCAGGACAGGAGCCCTTTTGTGACAGCGCCTCTTGGTGTGTGCAGAGTGGGGACCAAAGAGCCCCCAGGGCGGGGGCAGAACTCACTTCTCTCTTCGGAGCTGAAGCAGCAGACAGGACAGGGCCTCTGGGTGCTCTACAGGGGAGGGCAGAGGCTGCTCAGAGGAGCGCAAAATTCCGGAAAGAAACTCTGGCACCCCTCCCATCCCCCAACTGCAGCTACTGGCGGGAGTAAAGATAATCTTCAACAAGAAACCAGGAAGAGCGACCCCCAGTCCCACGCCACCTGAGCCCAGTTCAGCACCTGGCTCGGAGGGGCCTGCAGGACACGCCTAAGGAGCAGAAGTGACTGATGGGGGCCTGCCTTTCCGCACTTGGCACTCTGGTGGGAAGGGGAGCTGTGGATCTGGGTGATCTAAAAAGAAGCCCGGGGGCCCAATCCCTGGAGTGTCCTCTCCTCCCCAGTAACACTTGCCGCCCACGACCCTACTCACCCTTGTACTTGAGGTGCTGCAGGATGGGGATGATGGTCTCCAGGGGGATGTTGTGGGCCAGGAAGAGCTGCCAGGCACAGTACTGCTCAAAGGTTTCCCAGTCCAAGCTCTGGACTGAGTAGAGAAGAGACACGCGTATTCATATTCTGTCACACACACACATAGAAGGCCAACCCACTGACTATCGGCACCTCACACAAGGGTGCCACAGGAGTGGGAACAGCGATCCTAAGACCACAGGTACTTTCCCTTTGCAAAGCACACTTCCAAAGCCTTCATGTAGCTTCTGTATTCTCATCACCCTGAGGCTAGAAGGTCAAGGAACTTTTATAGAGCCAAAAAACAGATCCAAACAGATACTGCCAAAGGCCCATGGCAGGCTGGAAGGACCTTCTACCTCATTCTCAGCTCCAGAGCCAGCTTTCCTGTTACTAGAAAGTACACAACAACCTCTGGGAGATAGTGAAGGACAGGGAAGCTTGGCATGCTGCAGTTCATCGGGTCGCAAAGAGTTGGACACAACTGAGAAACTGAACAAGTACACAGGGCTGCCACCCCTCTCATCTCCCAGGGAACCTCAGGGCTTGTTGGCACGCTTACTGAGTATATTGAGGACTGAGTCTTTTCGAAACATGACCAGGTTCCCCATCATCACGTGGCAGACCAGCTCCTGAAGCTAAAGGGGATGAGGAAGAAGGCAGAAACCATTGGTTT
Source organism: Budorcas taxicolor (assembly GCF_023091745.1). NCBI lineage: Eukaryota > Metazoa > Chordata > Mammalia > Artiodactyla > Bovidae > Budorcas > Budorcas taxicolor. The sequence continues at coordinate 17,034,566 of NC_068912.1, forward strand.
TAGAAGAGGCCAGGAAGCTAGTATGGAAGGAGAAGCAGAAGAGCTCATTCAGGAAAAAAAATCAGAGGAAGTGAATGAAACCCGTCATAAAGGAATGGGAAGGAAAGGGCACACGATGGACACCGGGACTCTGAAGGACTGAGGGGACTGGCAAAGGAGCAACTGGCTTCAGTGGGAACCAGACCCCCCTGTTCGGAGCAAAAACTGTTACAAAAAGCCATCCCTTATGTCCTGATGGCAGAGTGAGAAGAGGCAACTTCTCTGCTTGGATGTAGCCTGGGCCCCTGATCCATCCCAGCCTGTGCTGAGGGGGTAAGGGCCATGGGAGGCTGGATTACAGGTGTGGGGAGGAGAGAAGCACAGGTAGGAGGGCTCTTGTGGGGCAGAGCAGAAATGGGACCCCAGTTTAGGACTGAGAAGGGACCACAAGCCAAGCTACAGGCTCGTAGGGACGTATGCGTGAAAGGTCAACTAGAAGTGGTCTGACCATTTTTGTTCTGAGCCAAGAGGAAGACCAACAGAGAGCTGAAAAACAGTCCCCTGGGTTTCCCTGAAGAACAGGAGTGCCCCCAAAGCATGCCCCAAGCATAAGGGGAACTCCAAGTAGGACTGGCCTATACCCAGCCTGCCGCCCTGGGGCTCCACATTCCTTCCCAGCCCCTGGGGCCGAAGGTACACACAGCGGCTGCCAGGAGCAGGGCGCCTGTGAGCAGGACCCCTCTCTGCAGACAGGGGGCGGGGAGCAGGGCCCCATGTCCCCAGGCCTCTTGGGATGACAGCTCTGTGTTCACCTGTGCTGAGTCAATAACAGCCACGATCATGTTGAGCAGCTCCCCGCTCCGCAAGGTCTCATCTGGAAACTGGAGGAAAAGAGGGAAAGAAAGGCAGAAGTCCAAAGTGCACCCCTCAGCTTTCCCCTCACAGCCCATCCCCACTCCCTACACACTGAGGGCATGCTGGGATAGCCAGACGTGGGGTCCTGACATAAATCTCTAAACAAAGACCCAGTAGCTGAGGCTGGGAATTTAATCCTTAAGGAATCCAAGGTTTTAAATGTGTGCGTCCACACAGTGAGTATGAGTGTGTAAGGAAAGGAATGGGGAGCTACCTAGAGACAAAGCGAGAGCTGAATGGGACTGGACATGATGTTAGTTCTGCATGAAGCGACAACAGAATTAGCATTTGCATCTCTGGCAGCAAAGAAATCCAGTGTGTGTTTGGGGAGGGTGCGGGGTGTGCGGTGCGCAGGGCCCCTTCTGGAGAGGGGAGGGGTGCTGGGCATGAGCACCCTTCCTCCCTTGGGTGTTTGGCTGGCATCACACTTTCTCCTGTGATGCCCACAACCTGTGCCCTGATTTCCCTGTTCCTGGGAACTCTCACCAAGTGGAGGAAAAAGAGCTGTTATCTCCTCCTAGGTCCCAATTCCTAGAGACTTGTTAGTAAACAAGGGAAATGGGAGCTGAGTCTCCACTACAGAGGCCCTGGTCTTGAAAGAAATCAGAGAGAACTGGAAGGGCCATCCGACGGCCAGAGAGCTTGAATATGTGAACACGGATCTGGCTGCGAGCCCTGTCTGTCCGGAGTCCAGAGGATGGGGCCAAAGCAGAGGGGACAAGTGGACAGGCCCAGACCCAGCTCACAGGACAAGAATTCTGTGGGTTTTAGACATTTTTCAACATAATGGAAAGAGGCAGGAGGGGACGGCTGTGGTGTGGGAGAAGGGGCCTGCTGAGGCCAGCAGCGAAGGGGAGAGGAGGGTGAGGGCTGTGTGCAACGGGATGATGCGGTCTCCCGAGCCCACCAGCACTGCCGTGCCGTCCCAGGGACACAGATCGAGGTGCTGACCTCTGTGTAGATGGAGGGTGTGAGGTGGCAGAGCAGTCGCACGTCATCCTCCTGGCAGGCCTTCATGTCCATCATTAAGCAGGTGTGCAGGTCGCCCAGCTGGGTGGCCTGGGCAAATGACTCGTACAGGTTCATCTTCCCGGCGGCGGCTTTGCTGCAAGACCAGGCGGGCCTCAGCCAGCAGCCTGACCCTGGCTTCGAACAAGCCCTAAGTAGACCCCCACTCTAGAATCCCTTTGCTGCCCTGGATGCCCTGGGCTCACGTGTCTCATGGCCCGCCCTGGCCTTCCCCAGAGACTTGGCGACTATGGAAATCAGGAGACACTCCTCTTTCTCCCCAACTCTCCCCCATGTTCCAGACAGGGCTCAAACCACAATCAGTGAAGTTACTACCTGGTAGGGCTCATATCACGTTAGAGAAAGCTTTGGGCTCTAAGCAACGAGGGCAATAATACCTACACGTACCTGCTGCTGCTAAGTCGCTTCCGTCGTGTCCGACTCTGTGCGACCCCATAGACGGCAGCCCACCAGGCTCCCCCGTCCCTGGGATTCTCCAGCCAAGAACACTGGAGTGGGTTGCCATTTCCTTCTCCAATGCATGAAAAGTGAAGAGTGAAAGTGAAGTTGCTCAGTCATGTCTGACTCTTCGAGACCCCGTGGACTGTAGCCCACCAGGCTCCTCCATCCATGGGATTCTCCAGGCAAGAGTACTGGAGTGGGGTGCCACCGCCTTCTCCACAGATACCTACCTCACACCATATGCAAAAGACTTCACTCAAAATGGGTCACAGGACTAAATGTAAGAATTGAAATTATATAACTCTTACAGGAGTAAATCACAAATGACAAAAGAAAAAACAAAAAAAACAGGACTTGATCAACATTGAACACTTTTGTGTTTGAAAAGATACCATCAGGAAAGTGAACAGACAACCTACAGAATAGGAAAAAATGTTTACAAACCATGTATTTGATAAGAAAACATCTATATAGAATATCTGAAGAACTCTTAAAAATCCACAAGAAAAAGATAAATACCCAATTGCAAAACAGAGATTGAAACAGAGTTTTTTCCCAAAGAAAATGCAAATGGCCAATAAGCACATGAAAAAATGCTCAGCATCATTTGCCGTCAGGGAGACACAAATCAAAGCAAGGATGAGATGCCGCTTCACGACCATGAGGCTGGCTGTACGCGAAACCCAACAACTGTTGGGGAGCACGTGGAGAGATCAGAACTCTCACACGATGCTGGTGGAAACAAAGTGCTCGCGTCACTTTGGAGAGCAGTCTGGCAATTCTCACAGATGTAAAAACAGTTACCGCTGGACGCAGCAATGCTACTTCTAGGGATATACTCGGGAAAACTGGAAACATCTGTCCGTGCAAAAATCTGTACGTGAGTGTTCACAGCGGCTCTAGTCACAACAGACAAAAAAATGGGAACGACCCAAATGACCATCAGCAGGTGAATGGGTACATAAATCGCGGTGATGTCCATAAACTGGATTATTTGGTCATAAGAAAGAATGAAGTACAGACACACATTACAGTGGAATAAACCCCGAAAACACTGGGCTAAGTGAAAACAGTCAGTCATGAAAGATCAGACACTGTATGATTCCATTTATATGACTATCCAGAATAAGTAAACCTACAGAGGCAGAAAAGCAGATCAGTGTCACACGGGCTGGGTGAGAGGGAGAATGGGACAGTGGCTGCTGACAGGGATGCGGTTTCTTTTTGGGGTGATGAAAACATTCTAAATTAGACAGTAGCAATAGTTACATATCTTTATGAATATACTAAAATCACTGAATTGTACACTTTAAAACTGTTACACACACACACACACACAGAGCTCTGGTGATGACAACCAAGGGGGCTGGGGTGTCGGGCATGATAGGAGAGACACTCTCCAGGATGCTTCCTGACACCTTACACGGGACCACACCCACCTGGCCCTTAGGTAGTACAGCAGGTGGTAGCCAATCTTGGGCTGCTTTTGATATAGCTCAGAGAGAAGGTCCAGAAGCAGAGAGAAGCTGCTGTTGTCTTCTTGCATCTGACACAGGTTCCTGGAGTGGGAGACGGGAGCACAGAGGAAAGCTTCACCTGGGGCAGACTCTCCTGCGGCACTGCCGGGGGGCATGGCTGCCTGTGCCCACTGCACACCCCTCCTTTCTGGAGAACCAGCCTCATTGCCCCAGGACAGAAGCATAAGCGTGCTGACAGGGACGGTGGAGAGGGCAGCGTCTCCTACAGCGAGACCTAAACATCAGACAGAGAGGCTTACCTAAATATTAGGTAGAGAGGCTTCCCCACAGACTCCTCCAGGGACCTACAAGACGAAGGTGATATATGAGAGTCCATGCAGGACAGGGGAGGAAAGGTGCGCTACAGCCAGCTAGTATGGAGGACCAGCTTGAGGCCAGATGCCAGCCTGCTCCTTTCTTAACGAGCATGGAACTTCCTGCTGCCCCAGAGGCTGGCTCACAGAGAAACCAGGGGCCTAACATGGAAGCAGTCTGGTTGATGTCACTGTAAGTGAGACTCCTGCCCTTCAGGGAGTCCCAGGCAAGGGTCCAATCCCACCTGAAGCAGCAAAGACTTGGGGCTGCTGGGTGCAGCAGCAGGGCAGGACATGCAGGGAGGGTTGGCAAGTCCACTGACCCAGGATGCTTGGTGTTCAGCAGGCAAAATAAACCCTCGTTTAAGTGCTTCAGTACGTGTGAGAAGAAAAACAAATGAGGAGATGATCTTCCTCAAGCCCCAAGCAAGGTGCCTCTTAGACTCAGGCCTTAAGAGCGTACCGCTAGCTTCCTGAGGCTGGGGTGGGGGTGGGGGTGGGAAGGGCCCGAAAGGATGAGCCTTACTCCTCAGTGATCTCCTCGGGCAGCACCTCCCCTCGGAAGTGGCCCTTGAAGAGCTCCTGTAGGCAGGAAGCGAGGACAGACAGCTGCTCTGAGTCAAAGTCTTCCTGGGTGGTGAGAAGAGGAGAGACTGTCACCACCCAGACCCAGCCTCACTGTCCCCACTACCCAGAGCCTCTGAGCTCATCTGCTTCCAGCTCCAGGATCAGCAGGCCCCACCCCCAGCAGAAGGGACCCATCCGGAGGAGGGGAAGCTGGGAGTCAGCTGCCTGGGGGGCTCTGGGCTGGGCTGCTTCCTCCTCACCTCCAGGACCTGGTCCACGATTTCCTGCATGACCTCACACTGGGCCTCTGTGTCACTACAGAGCAGAAGGGAGAGGAGATCTCAGGGACACGGAGGAGAGCAGAGTGCGGGACACACACCTGGAATGTGTGCACAAGCACACTCGCGTGCACACAGACAAAACACAGGACCTCTGTGGGAATCCGGGCTGTGGTGAGGGCCCCCTGGGCAGAGGCCCAAGAAAGGGGGATCCCCACAGTAATGCTTCGGTCCCGGAGGCTCTTCTACTCAGAACCTTGGAGTGAGGGTCTGGCATGCTGCGAAACAAGGCTGCCCGCTCCCAGCCCAGACCCCGCAACCTAAATTGTAGAAGGCATCTCCTGTGCAGCTTTAGTCACCTCTCCACACACCCCCACCAGAACCCTTCCAAACCTACCAGTCTGCCACCCACCAAATACCAGGCAGACACCCAGGGCGGGCACCCACCTCCCCTTCTGGAGCTGGAGCACCTTGTCCCTCAGGGACTCATCCAGCTGGTCAAGATAAGGGGTAATATCAACTGGTTCCTCCACCACTGTCTCCTTGATCGGGTGGAAGCGAAACTCTCTCTTCTTCCCTGAAGGGAGTGATTTAGGAAAGGAGTTACTCGGCCCAGACATGAGAAGCACAGAGAGCCCCCTAACAGTCTGGGCCCCCTGACCCGAGCTGGGTGTGCACCATTCACTCAGAGCTACTGAGTGCCTGAAGCACTTCCCTGAGTGTGGCATGTTCTAGCCTCAGGAAGCAAGAAAAGACAGGGACCACTTGTCCTTTTTTCCCTCCTGCTTCAGTGTCAAGTTCTGGAGTCTCATCCAGGAACACTGATAACAAAACTAACTCAGAGGCACAGAGAGGGCAGACAGTCTGCTTCTGCCAGCTAGCCCTCCTAGGACTGACATAAGCCTGGACTACCTTTGCTGTTAAGATCCTCCTCATCGTCACTGAAGGCTGCCTCTGCATTGTCATAGCAACTCTCATCCTTGTCTGACATGTGGTTGTCCATCTCCATGGAAACTGGCTCCTCAATTTTGACTTGGAAGTAAAGAAAGACAAGACATTTGATGGCCTCCTGTGTCCCATGCTCTTGGGAAAGGGAGACAAAAGGGTAAGTGGGAGGATAAGGAGCTCATGGCCTAAATGGAACATGGACCTTGAAAGGACAGGCATCTTGTCCTCCACCCTCCAGGGCTTTTGGGGGGGATTTTCCCAGCAATGAGAGCAGCACAGACCCTGACGCCGCTACGCTCAGCTGAGGGTCAGCCAGGAGATAAGATCAGGCACAGTCCCAAGTGCTCTTTAACTTAGAACCAAGTTGGAAAGCTCTGCCTAGCTTAAGCCCTTACCCCAAAACAAAAAAGGAACGGGAGCTGCCTAGAATTGGAAGCAAGATTTGCGACCCAACATGACGACCTCTCATCAGAGGACAGGGCCTGGGGCTGGGAAGAAAGAATATGGACAAAGCTAAAGTGAGATAAACATACATTCCATGAAGGCCTTCCACCTACTGAGGAGAGGTCAGTAAAAAAAAAAAGAGGAGTTAAAAGAGCAAGGGATGTCAGTGAAAAGCAGATAAGACGGAGAAGACATCATAAAGGGTGACAACATAAGGAAGACAACATAAAAATGAATAAAGGAAAAAACTGGGCAAGAGAAACTGAACTGGAGAGTCACAGACATGGAGCACACGACACCCTAGACCAGGGTTCTAGTCCGAGCAGCCTGGATGTCTCCCTCCCTCTTCTGAAATCGGGGATGGCCTGGGCGGGTCTATACCTTCCACAGGTGGGCTGGGCGAGCTGCAGAACTCAGGAAACTTCTCCCTTAGCATTGCCCGCAGCTCCTTATCCAATTTAGGGTTGTCAAAGAGGGGAGCCAAATGCCTAATGGGGAACATGAATGAAGGTCAGTATCAGAGTTCCTCACTTCTAACGCTACGTGGAACTAAACAATAAATAAGTCTAAGCCCAACGGTACAACTGGGCAATACTCCCTGGGGAGGGTCACTGGGGCACAGGGAAGGCATCTGAATCCCTCTGCAAGAGAGAAGGTCCTCTAAGAGGCAAGAGGACGTATGCCTAGCAGCCTGTGGGAGAGCCAGTATGTTCTATACGTCTCAAGGGAAAGGGTTGGCAGTGGGAGAGCAATATCTGGCCAAGCTGACCAAGTGAAAGGAGAAAAGATCTGGTTTCCCTGCCCCTCAGACACATGAAGTGCTTACGCCAGAACCCGTTTCTCCACAATGTGATTGAGCGAGGAAAAGACACCCTGCCGCACGTGGCCCTCCAGCGGGGGATAGAAGTTGGGAATGATCTGGAAGGGAAGAGGAGCGGAAAATAAGCACAGGGCAGGACCTTCCATCCAGACTGTTCTGCTGAACTAGATCTAAAAGGCAGCTTTGGTTCCATTCGGGAAACACTGGGAGGTATGGCTGCAGAAAGGACTGGAATGTTCCTGATTGTCCTGCGCTGTTAAAATGGGAAACTCTTACTCAACCTGGGTGCTCCTCCAGGAGATGGGATTTTACCTGAAGTCATCATCCCTGAGGCTAAGAAACCCCATGGACACATGGAAAGATCCAACTGGAGACAGGGGGAATGTGGGAGAGAAGCTTCACTAACTTGGGACAAGGACCCATGACCAGGACCCAGTTCTGCTCCCACAGTCAAGGGGCACCGGGAAGACCTATTCACTGACTGCCAAGGTTAGAAGGACACACATTTAACTCTGCTGGGCGGACATGGGGAGAAAAAAGGGCTGTGGCACTTACACGGCACATGAAGTCCAGGAGTGTGGCAGTGATGGCTGGGTGGGGCTTCATGGAGTGATGCATGACCAGGATGGCTGGTTCTGGAGAGTGTGGAATTAAAGGGTCCCCCCACATCAGAGAGTCCCCATAAAATAAGCTATCAATATATACAAATGGCTCCAGGGAAAGCTATGTCTTTCCCGCCCCCTCTAGTTCTGCTGAGCAGACCCAAGAGCAGACACTCCACCACAGCAGCTCACAGCCCTCATCTCCCTTCCCGTCCCAGCATTCAGCTTGGAAGAGGGAGGTGGCAGGAGATAGCACAGGCTCTTCCTCTGCCTGGCCCTCCCCACTCAAAGCCCGAACGTCAGGCTATGGGGTGAAGGGGGTGGAATGGTCGCTCAGCCTCATCAAAGCAATCTTCCTTCTAGGTCAAGGGAGCACGGGTGAGGAACAACGGAACTGCTGCAGATAAGCTGCCTCCACACCACGCTGCCCTGACATTTACGGCCACTACCACGGAGACCAGGCAGCAGCGCTGGGGGCTGGGGAGTGGCGCTGCCTGGGCTTGGTCACATACCTATGTTCATAATGCTATCCTTGTCTGGGCTAAAGAACAGCCAGTCGTAAAACAAAGCCAGCTTGGCATTAGAGGCAGCGACATTTGACTGGGAAAAAAAAAAAAGGAGAAAAAAAGAGGCTAATTTCATCAACCAGCTCCCTTCCCTGCAGAAGCCCAAGGCAGATTCTAGGGCCCACATAACTGCTCCATCCACGAAATTAAGTTTCTAGTGAGTCAGGGTGGAACCACCCCGGGGGTTAAGACACCCAAATCTGTGTATAAGGTCTCACCAACCAAGGGGCTGGGGATTGGTCTGGGTTCTTGATCCCACAAGGAGAACACCTCGGCCTGGGGGTCCCCTGATCACCCCCGAGCTAAGACACTCAGACTAGCTCCTCAGCTTCCTGTGTTGAGCTCCCCAGGCACATTCCTGAAGGGAAGACCCTTAGGCATAGCTTGCTGTTCTATCTGAATCAGCACATTCCAAGGACCCAGTCAGACAGGGGAGGGGGAACCCTGTCAGGAGAGGTCAGAGGGCAGCTAGATGCCAGAGAACGGTTTCCCACCCCAGGCACAGAGAGGAAACGCTGGGAGGGACATGGCTCTGGTGTGGATTCACCCTGATGGGAGAAGGGAACTATCCAGAGTGGACGCCAAAAGGCCCGGAGGTAAGGGTGTAAGGAACACAAGACCTGAATGTGAGTCAGGAACACTTCAGGGGAATAATCATACATGGTTTCTGGAAGCTAACAGGAAAGACAGGGATGCCTGAGAAACCCAGGCCTGGATACTGGCAGTAAAGGTTCAGATGAAACTGTTCAACCCTAAACTCACATGGGAAATGAAAGTGTGAGTAAACTTCTGGAGATATGAAGGGAGGCAGGGCAAAGGCTGAGATACTCAGGAGGAAGAGAGTGAAAAGGGGCCCTTCGGGGTCAGGTGGCCCAGAGAGTCAGGAGGAAGCATGGAGGTGTGGGACACGAGGGAGAGAGGGTCACCACTCTGTAGCCTCTGCCCCTCACCGTGCACGTGGTCAGCAGCCAGCCAATGATGGCCCATCGGGGCAAGATATCTGAACTCAGCACTTCATTGGAAGGGTGGACAACTCCACAGATGTAGCGAATGAGGTCACAGCGCAGAGACTGACTGTCTGGGGTTGACAGGTACTGGCGCTGGAACCAATCCTGGTATCGCTTTTGTTGACCAAACCGCACCTTGGGGGAAGGAAACGTTAGAAAGAGCTAGGAAGGGAGGGTGGGATCTCTGGACAGAGGGAAATGAGCACCTTTCAACTCTCGGTTTGACCTAGACCTCAATTTCTTCCCACGACTTAGTCATTAATTCCTATTGTCTCTCAAGTCTCTCTGCCTTTGGGAAGACATCCTGATTTAACTCTTCCTCGATTTAAAAAGAATGCTGTCTACTCAGCACTGACTGAAAACTTTCCTAGGCTGAATGACCTAACAGGATCATTATCTAAAACACAGAGATTCTCCAAACCTTCTTCCAGCCAAGTCCTTCCCCTAAGTGGAGTCTAAGTGGGTACAAATAGCAACCCTTCCAAAGGGGAAGACCTAGGTTTCCTCTTCTATTCCCAATTCAACCAAAATAGAGACAAGAAAGGTTAAAAAAAAAACAACACAAAAACAAAAACTAAATCAACATAGTCCAACAGAACATTCAGCAACAGTGGTGCCTACTGAGCTCCTAAAATGTAGCTGCTCAAACTGAGGTATTGGACTTTAAATTTTATTTAATTGTAACTAATTTAAATTGCAACATGTGGCTAGTGGCTACCACCTGGGACAGCCCAGATCTAGACAGTTCTCCTGGATGGCTTGGGAAACTGAAAGCTGGCTAGAGCAGTGGCTCCTTAACGCCAGACTAGCTGCACAGAAGCTGCTGCCTGGAAAGTGGGTTAAAAATACAGATGCCACAGTCAGATTCTCTGGGAGAGTAAGGTCCGGGAAGGTGTATTTTAACACGCTCCTCAAGCAATGCTGTCATAATTCAGCCACGTTTGGAAACCAAAAGGCTGTAGCTCTCTTCCTGAGAGGTCATGGTGCACACAGAGGAACCATGAGTTTCACAGAATGAACACTCTACTCTTTTATAGCACATTTCACAATGGTAAATTACATTATTTGTATACAAGTATTGGTTTAATGACTGCTTTAGACAGACTGAAAGCTTTGTAGGAACTGGGACTGTTGTGTCTTTCTCAACACTGTATCCCCAATCCTTAGCTCTATGCCCAGTCGCACACTTGGCTGGCCCTCCTCCAGACATCTGCAGGCTGAAGGCAGAAGTCCAGCCAGCACCTGCAGCTTCCCCTCCTGCTGAAGCGCGTTAGCTTACCCGGGATGTCATGAAGAGGAGCTTAGTCTCCATGTCTGGGGTCAGACGACACGCTAGGAATTTTCGAGATGTTCTTGACTGAAGAAGCTGTAGGATGCCTGAACCAAGTATGGAAGGAAAGAGCAAAGAGAAGACTGATGACCGGAAGGAGCAGAAGGCAGGTGGGCCACCTGGGCCAGGCTCCGATGGCCAGTGGTCTTGCTCTTGGGGAAATTCCAAGACACGAGCAAGAGGGGCTCTAACCAGCATCCGAATGATCTGCTCCATCCACCCAGCATCCCCAGGACCCAGATGTATTCGTTCTTTTCTTCTACTGGCAGTCCACAGTCCCCTACTCACATATTCCAGCTGGCAACATTAGGGAAAGTTAGGGAACATTTTGGGACACCCTAGCCTCCCTTTCTGCTCCTGATGGTCCCACCACTGGGTCCTGGGACCAGTGTGGTTTTGCGGCATAAGCACGAGCTGTGGAGTCAGACAGACCTAGATCCAAATCCTGCTTCAGACACTTACTAGCTGTGTGGCCTTGGGCAAATTACTTAATCACCTTGAACCTCATTTTCTTCATCTATAAATATGGAAAGTAAAATATCCATCTTACAGGGGAGTTCTGGGTATTAAATGAGTTAACATACACGAGCCTAGCACAAAGCAGGCACTTAAAACAACTCAGTACCTGTTTTCATAAAAGAACAGTACAATATAACGTAGAACCAGAGCTTGCTTCTCCTCTTTCCTGACTTCCCAGTCCTAGACTGTTACACTCATTTACGTGGGCACATGTGCACATATCACACACATATGCGTGTTGGGACAGGTTGGGAACAAAGCTGTACAGTCATTGTTTAGACCTTAAGGATCCTGGGAAGGCAAAAGGGAGATGAGAAGGGCCTCGTTGGGGGAGGCGCACAGACACGCTTCCTCCCCCACAGAGGATTTTGGCTACGCTGGATCCTTGGAATTCAGAGGCATCACGGTTCCTGGGGAGGAGCCTTCGCTTACAGGACAAATTCCAGTGCCTCTGCTGAGTCAGTCTCACAAGCTGACCTCTGACACTCCTGACATTCAGTGAAGCTGGAAACTGGTCATCGGCTCACCTCTTGAGCCCAAGAATTGGTGGGACAGGAGGAGGAGGAGGATCACAGTTCTCTATCTCACTTTTTCTTAAAAGACAGACAGCAAGAGCCTGCCACATAGGGACTGTCTGGGAACATGAATGGTTCTGTGTACTCCTGCCGTTCCCACATCCAGCTGTCCCCGGCAGAGCTTGCCCAGTCCCAAGCTTCTTAAACCTGACTGCCAAAGCCTCTCCTATCCACCCACTTCTGCCCTCTCGATTGACCTCTCAAGGACAGGATGCCCCAACCCTTACTTACCTGTGAACTGAGGACTCAAGGCCTGAGGGTTATGGATAATATCTTTCCAAAGCAGTTCAAATTCTGGTATCCTGGCAACATTCTGAAGCAGTCTGACGAGGTCTCGGCCAATCATCAAACATTCCATGAACTAGACGGGGTGGGTGGTGGGAGATGGGAAAGAGAATAAAAACAAGAACTGTCTACCTGCTGCAGGGAGGAAGGAGCAATATGTTCCAGGGAGGGGAGGAAAGGGGTCGAATGGATTACACAATTTTTTCTGGAACCAAAGGATTGGCTCCAAGCTGTTCAAGGGAAAGAGAGCTGAAGTTGGGGGCCGAAGTCGAGGAGGAGAGGTTACTGAAAACTGCTGAAGCCCTGCTGCTGCCACGTTAATGTGTGGCCCTCTCCTCTCAGAATGGTTTCAGTCCAGGTCAAGGGACACAAACATTCCAAAAGGCTAGAGCTGGTACGTTGAGCCCCGGACACCTTACCCCAGAACTTGCTTGGTCCAAAAGAACTTTCTGTGGTAATGACATGACCTCTAGTTGTGCTATCCAAAAGGATACCCATTTGCCCCATGTGGCAAATGAGCACTTGAAACGTATCTAATTCAACTGCTGCTGCTGCTAAGTCACTTCAGTCGTGTCCGACTCTGTGTGACCCCATAGACGGCAGCCCACAGTCCCTGGGATTCTCCAGGCAAGAACACTGGAGTGGGCTGCCGTTTCCTTCTCCAAAGTATGAAAGTGAAAAGTGAAAGTGAAGTCGCTCAGTCGTGTCTGACTCTTAGCGACCCCATAGACTGCGCCCTACCAGGCTCCTCCATCCATGGGATTTTCTAGGCAAGAGTACTGGAGTGGGGTGCCATTGTCAACTAAGGAACTGAATTTATAATTTTTATCTAATTACAATGTGTGTTAATTTTTTTTTTCCCGGCCACACTGTGCAGCATGTGCGGCCCCAGTTCCCCAACCAGGGACTGAACCCATGACTCCTGCACCGGGAGCACAGAGTCCAAACCACTGGCCTGCCGGGGAAGTCCCTAATATCAATTAATTTTAGCTTCCATTGTGACAGGTGGCAAGTGGCTACTGCATTAGATAGCTTTAACTCTAGGAGCTGTCTCTCCTGGGAGATCTGACAGCGGACAACTCACTATCCCACCTGACCACTGCAGTTACCCCAGCAGGCAGGGGGTGGGCGGGGATAACGCAACAGTGGAAACACAAGACAGCTTCTGTCTGTGAGGTGCTGTGCGACAGCGCCCACAAAGCTGACCAGGGAAGCCCCGGGATGCCAGCGTAACCAACAGCACTCCAGTAACTGCGGCTTTGTTGTTGTTTCGTCCCTAAGTCGTGTCCAGCTCTTTGCGACTGCACGGACTGCAGCAAATCAGGCCTTCCTGTCCCTCACCATCTCCCACAGTTCACCCCAAGTGCGTGTCCATGGAATCAGTGATGCCATCCAACCAGCTCATCTTCTGCCATCAGAAGAACTAGGGCTGCTCCACACTGATTTCTCCACCCTGCTATCCTCATCTGTCTCACAGTGATGAAAAATCAACAGGCCTTGAACCACCTTCATATCTCCACCACATCTCTGGCCCCAGGTCACCAGAGAACTGACAAGAGGTGGCCCTTTCTGGGTCTCACTTTCCTACGGGCTTTTTGTCCTCACCCGCTCCCGAAGCAGTGAGATGCAGAAGTCCACCTCCTTCTGCCTCAGGGCCTGGAGCTGGGCGGTCCCGTGGTGGTCGACGATGAGGCGGAGGTATGTGTAAACAGCCATGGCGATGAGGATGCTGCTCTTCAGGACCCACTCCCTGCAGGGAGGGAAGACGCGGAAGACATGGGCACCTGTGCTCCATCTAGACCCACCCAACGCACCCCCACGCCTGGCTCCAGTGCCTCGGAAATGTCTGATGATTAGCACAGGAGTAGGTTTCTGGTTCCTCAATCGCTCGCTCGTGCTGTCGTTATCTATCTTGGACTGTTAACCGGCTAAGGTGGGGACAATTTCCTCTCACTCTACCAGGTGCCCAATAAAGATAAGTGCTAAATGAAAGCAATCTCTACCACGTAAGTACTTAACTTCTAATAAAATAAGTTTGTTGACTCAGTCATTCAAACATAATGGAGTGCCTGCTGCTGCTGCTGCTAAGTCGCCTCAGTCGTGTCCAACTCTGGGCGACCCCAGAGACGGCAGCCCACCAGGCTCCCTCGTCCCTGGGATTCTCCAGGCAAGAACACTGGAGTGGGTTGCCATTTCCTTCTCCAATGCATGAGAGTGAAAAGTAAAAGTGAAGTTGCTCAGTCGTGTCCAACTCCTAGCGACCCCATGGACTGCAGCCTACCAGGCTCCTCCGTCCATGGGATTTTCCAGGCAAGAGTAGCGGAGTGGGGTGCCAGTGCCTTAGTGCCTACCGTGTGCTAAGCCCTGAAAGAGGTACAAGGGACAGAGAAAAGCCAGAGCTTCTGCCTGACTCAGACTAGGAATAAAAGTGCAAGTGTCCCTCAGTCTGCAGTTCTTAAAGTGCAGCCCAAGGACCTCTGGGGACTATCAAGACCCTTTCAGGACCGTGGAGATTTCAGAACACACTGAGTATGCTTGTCATTACCAGCCCACCACGTCATAAATGTTCCCCTGATTTGTTCTCTGGCCACTGATCCCACTCCCAGTCAATGAGTCACCTGTCTTAAATCATAATCTGAAGAGAAGAACATGATTTTGGATGGCAAAGCCTATTTTCCCAGGAGTTTTAGACATTCCCTGGAGAAAAGGCGGTAGTGGAAGAATTGCGTTCCCTGTTGCTAGAAGAGGAGTACTAAGAAACTGTGGGGAGATTCAAAGACTCCAACGCTGGCTCAAATCACCAACACTGGGGCGCTGTCTCCTCTAAGCAAGCAGTTTGCACGGGTTTTAGCACCCCTGCTGGAAGACAGGGAACCAGAGGAAGAAGACAGGGAATTTAATTAACCCAACCAGGCAACATCCTGATTCCGGAAAAGGTGGCCTCAAGCCACCTAATTAAGGGACTCTGGCCTTCTCCTTTCACAGAGTAAAAGCAGCAGCCAAGGCCACTGGGGTGGGTCCCCCTCCCCCACCTGTTCCCTTTTAATCCCACACCCCCAGAAAGATCTGGGGAGGAGTGGGAAAGAAGGTGTGAAAGAGGACAGTTTCAAACTGTGCATTAAAGGACGTGAGTTTTTTGGAGGGCAGGAGAAAAGGCAGGGCAGTTATCTGACACCTGTACAGTAAGACTGTGCTCTGACTGCCCAAATGAGAAAAATTCTGCTTTAAGGTATGGAAACAGAAGGTATCTGGCACCAGGAACAAAATTAGAAAAACCACTTCTCAGGAAGATTGCTAGTGGAGGTGATAAATGTATCTGAGACGTGGGATGGGGTAATGAAGAGAAAGATCAAAGTGAAACCCTCTGACCCAGGATGTTAGGAAGGCCCACTGACTTCAGACAGAGGTCTGGTAAGAAACTGCTAGGAGCTCACATGCTGTGCGCTGCGCCAGTGATGGAGGGTGTGCTGCCAGCTGCGCCTGCAGCTGCACATCCAGGCCTGGGGCACTAGGGGGCACTGCCTGGCAGGGCTGGCACAGCGCCCCAGCTCCGCAGCGCACAGAACACAGCCATCTCTTTCACAAGTGTGAAGAAGGGCTGAAATCCATTCTTCTAAACCACTGGACATACAGAGACTATCAGCCGTCTCAATCATGTGACTACTGCGGTGTCCTCTCCCAGAAACAGACTCTGAAATCATGCAACAGCAAGAGTGAGGCCACAGGACCAAGAGGTAGGCCTCATGCCCAAACAAGTTCAAATATGGAACAGCCCTCACATTTTCTGGTCCTTTACTCTGATGGAGAAGGGAAAGAATCAGCTGGTCTCATGCCCTCCGTACCACTGGCCTCAGTGACCTCCTCATTCTCACCACCCCCTGTGCCACTTCAACAAAAGGAAGGCATGGGTAGGATGGACAGTCTTGGAAGGGAGAACAGGGGTACCTGCCAGGCCTGGGTGGTTGGCTGGCCCCACTCTGCTGAGTTCATTCTCCCTTACCTCCCGCCAAAGATAAACATTCCATGGAGGTCTGGATCAAAAATAAACCCTTATCAGATGAAATGAGTTTTTCCTGGGCTCCAAGATATTTTAGTAAAAACCTTCTTTCCCACTCCTTCATCCCTGGGCTACAGCATGGCATTAATTCCTTCTCTTGCCACCAGTACATGGCCGCTCCCTCCCCAACCTCATGCCCGCTAACCTACGGTGCTCTCGGGCCACTAACAGCTCCTCACACACCCTTGCGTCCCACACCCACACCCAGTGTGGCCGCATCCAGCTCTTGCCCCCCCTTCACGACAGACTCTACCTCTGCTCCATCAGGATGTCCAGAACACTCTCTGCCAACCAGATGTTTTTTGCCGTAACATCCCCACCTGATCAAAGGGGGAGAAAACAGAGAGTCAGAATGGCTCTGATTAGTGACTCAGCTCAGCCAGCACACTCCTTCTCCCTCTTACTGCTCCATCCCTAACTGTTAATCCATCACTGATGTTCTGAGGGCTGAAAAAACTGTCTTTGTTTTGTCGGGCTTTAAAATTTCCCTCTTTGCCTCCAGAGAGATGGCAAGGGAAGGTTTGGGGTTTTTCCAGAAATCAGAGCTGCTACTTCCCACAGACAGGAGGTTGGAGTGGGATTATTTTGACCCCTAAAAGGCAATGTCTGGGAAGAAGATATGAAAAGCCTACAGCTGGAAAGAACAGATGACATTTCCAATAGGGCCTGACAAGTGCAGGAGGCAAGCAACAGCTGCAGTCCAGCCACTGGATGTCCCAAATCCTGTGTTCAGCTCAAGAATAAGGGTTTTTGGTCTCCAGGTATCACAGTCTCAAGTGCTTGCTATGAAACTTCCTGGGGCAGAGTTAAACAAGCAGTAATGCCAGATCAAAATCAGAGGATCAGAAGTGGGGACTAGGAGTGCCAAACAGGGACGAAAGTGCCAGGAGAATGGATAAAAATAGCCAGCACAACAACGCTATGCCTTGCCCCAGGTCCTAATGTAAAAATTCAATTTACAGAGTCACACATCACGTAGCTGAAGGTTTATACACATCACAACAGGAGCATCACTGTTATACAAAATCCTGAAGAGGAAGCAAAGAACCAAGGGGCAATGGTGAGGTAGAGAGACAGGCTCACTTTTGATCAAACACATGTAATCTTGGGAACAGAAGTAGCAGGGGCAGGACTCTTGGATAATCAGTGGTTCAGACAGATGTCTCTGATGCCAAGAAGATAACGAAGCCTAAATGTCAGGGTCTGTTCTGTGACACAGTCTGTCCCTCAAACTGGCCCTAAGTGTTTAGGACATTGAGGTAGAGCCAGAGATGTCGGGGGCTCTGAGAGGTACAGTGAGATGAGAACCAGTTATTTTACCCTTACTTCTCCCCCATTCCTTCCAGATTCTTCCTGATCCAATAGGCCACGAAACCCCAGAGTGAGGATTGATTACAACAGGCCAACAACAGGCTAAATATTCTATATCAGGCCTCAAGTTTGGCAGGAAGGAAAATGAGGCAAGACTTATCGCTTCAAAAGGCCCCCTGTAATTTTTCAATTTCTTTGTGGAACGTATGTGCCCAGAAGATGCCTGGGTCAAAAGGAAAGAATATAAACAATCCAGGAATCAAGCCCCTTAGGCACTCAATCATCCTCCACGGCCTGGACTTAGGCATACTGCATACTTCTTCTTCATGCTCTTGCCATCCAACTCACCGGCAATCTGCTTCATGAACGTCATGCAAACACCATCGGCTCCCAGAACCCCACTCTTCACTAGTTCCCGTACCAACCACACCAACTAAAGGAGAGAGAAAAAGACGTATGAAGAGAAGGGCCTATACATTTGAGAAAGGGTCTAATCCAGTCATTTTATAAGTTAGGTGTACAAAGACAGGGGTGTGTTACCCCTGACTCCTCCTTCCCTTCCCGTTAGGAGAGGACCCATTCTCTGTCATGTCTCTGAGATGGATCTCTCTTTTCTTTCTCGCCTTACCTGAGTACGGCAGGTATCCTGCAACTTCAAGTACTTCTCCATGAGTATCTGGTTGATTTTATTCAGAACAATATTCATGCCGTCACGACTCACCAGAGCCAAGTCCCGGTAACACTGTAAGAAGTGAGGTTTGTGAGCAGCAAACAAGCTAGAATAGGCTCCTGACCCCACTCAAAGGGGGCCCCCTGCCCCCTAGCCTCTCCAATGTAAATACTACCAATGGGATACAAGTGGCAGTGAAAAATTTTCTGCTCTAGAAGGCATGCTTACCATTCAACGACCAAAACACAAGACTTTCCACTCTGGAAAGACTTTCCACAAACCTTCCATAGGCTCCACCATCCCAAATCTATCCCTTGCTCTGTCATTCAGGATGGGGAAAAGGAACTGAGTTACTCTAGTAAGACAGAAAAGCCTGCTAAGAAAGGCTCCCTGTCCCCTTACCTCCCTCCTTAGGAAGCGTCACACTGTTTGAAGCCACCAGCTGAGCAAAACCAGGTGGAGGCCATCTGCTTTTCATCTGCCAGTAAAAGGTCACTGCAGAATGGGTTTGGTTGAACAGGCCAGAAAGGATCTCAAAGAGATTTCTAGACTTGTATTGACACGGCCAGATGAAACAAAGGGCTAGGAGTATTAAGGAAAGAGGATCCATGGACCAGGATCCCGGAAAGAAAGGGTAGACCCAAATCGAACTTCCTTAACGCAACATCTTTCTTTTTTTCTCCAGGCTACCCTTTGCTTCTGCCAAACACTAAAGAAGGAGGGGTCCTATAGCACATCTAACTCTGGGGGAGGTAAGGGAATGCATGCCAATTTCCTCTGAGACCTTCCGTTTCTCTCACCCTGTCTCTCTAAACAGACCAGACTCCTGGAGGACTACCTTAGGGGACCTCATTAGCAACCTCCTCAGCCTGCTGGGTTCTACGCTGTCAGCACAAAGGGCAAAATTATAGATAGGCAGTATCTCACAACCTCGGATGGCCAGTGGCAAGGACAGCATCAATAATACTAGCAATTATAACAGGGAACATGCATTGGCATTGTGCGAAAACTTTATATTCTATTTACTGCATCTGAATCACACAGTCACCCTATTTATTATCATCTCTATTTTTATAGATGAGGAAAACAGGCACAGAGAGGTTAAAGTAACTTGCCCCAGGTTACATTTGAGGTAAGAGGAAGAGTCAAATCCCAGCAGTCCAACTCTAGATTCCAAGGTCTTAATCGTAAAGACACTACCGTATCATCAGAAATAACTAAAAGGAGAAGAGGCTGCTGGGGATGGAGGTTAAGAGTTTACAGTGGCTTTGAGACTACTACATTCCTAAACTCGTTCATCCTAAGTGTTCAAAAGAGAAGTACTCCGGGACTTCCCTGGCAGAATGGTCCATCCAGTGGTTCAGACTCGGAGCTTCCAATGCAGGGGGTGCAGGTTCGATCCCTGGTCTGGGAACTAAGATCCTACATGCTGTGTGGCATGGCCAAAAAATTTAAAAATATATGAACATTTTTTAAAAAAGGAGAAAGAGAGAAGTAATCGTCAAGACCAGCTGCTCCCTGGACTTGGTGTGTCTAGGGACTCCTAAGAGATTAGCTATCCTACTTCCACTTCTATTATCCTTAAGTCGAAACAAGCATTCCGATGAAAATACAAATACTTAGAAATTCCCCCACGTGCCATAAACTTTTCATACTCCAAGGAGAATTTGATTATCCTCTGACTCCATCCGCCAGAGGGAGGGCTGGGAGATCAAAAGTACAAGCAAGGGAATAAGAGGTAAGAGAAGCCAGTGAACCACTGCCAACTTGCTTGTCAGTAAATATGGTTCAGCCCTGGAGCCTTCCCTAGAGGAGTGAGTCACAGAATGGGCAGAGGACGAGGGATGCAGAGGCAGAAGGCAGACCCATGTCAGGCCAAAGACAGAGGCACAACCAGTAAGAGAGGAGCTATTTCCTTCTGCCCAAAGGAGAGCAGAAATCCCAGAAATGCAGAAGAGACCCTGACAGGGAAGGACAGCCCTCAGGAGGCGCCGGGTCAGACGGAGCAAGTAGGCTCTGGCTGCCTAATTCCATGCTCCATCTGGGACCTTATTAACCACAACTGCTGGTAATGCATGCAGCCGGGCACCAGGAGGATCACATCATACCATATTCTTGATGCTGCCGGTTGCCTCTCCAAAATCTGTGCCAGTGCACTGACTGGCTTGGAAGATAAGTAGATGGGTGGAAAAACTCAGCGGGAAACAGAGGGTCCCAAAAGAAAGGAAAGGTGACAGGACGGTGCTGAGGTAGGATACCTGTCCTGTGCTGGGAACAGTGATGTTCCAGCCTCAGCCCTCACAGCCCTCAACTTTCTTTCTAGAGCTATCTGCCGAGAGAAGTACCTGGACCAAGAACTGCCAGGGCCTGGCGTTGTATCTTTGGTGATGAAGGACCTTGGCATCGATGTTAAATCCTTTCCTATCACCTATATCCCCTAAGAGAACCGGAGCAGAAGTTAAAGCCTTCAACTTAGCCTCCCACCACACTGAAGTCCCCCAGCCCGGCCTGCTCCCAGCGATTCAGTTTGGACATCAAATAGGAAATAAACCCAGAGAATATAAACACAAGGCTGCAAGTTAGGAAGGTAGAACTGGAACAAAATCCACCCCACGTTTATCCCACTCTCCGCCAACACCTGACAGCTCTTTCCTTAACTAAGTTTCTGTTCCAGGGACAGAATTAACTCCAAGTAAACCCTTAGGAAACACTCCCCTTGGTTTAAACTGAAGCCTAAAACAATGCATTGGGATCAGTTATCAGTTACGCCCACCCACAACTTCTGCAAGACAGAGTATTCTCTAAGACAATCACCCTTTTAGGAAGAAGGATAAAGTACTAGGAGATGGGGCAGACTCTTCCCCCATTCTCTGATATGGCTCAAGGCCTCTGAATGAGTCATACCTGATAGTTCCTCATTTGCCTAAAACTGTATTCTCCTAATTCCCAGTCTCCACCCGCTTTGTCTGAAGAGGCTCCTAGGTAGGGGATGTGCTTGGAAACCTGCAGCATGTGAAAATAACTAATGCAACCAATCATGTCAACCAACTACGAGACCCAAGGTGAGGGCCTGGGCCACGCTCATGGGGCAAAAAGAAGACAAGGTGCTCTAGTGCCCTGCCATGTCTGGATGGCCGAATTCATGACATCATAAGCATTTATAATGCATAGCCCTATAACCTCTCACTGACTGGTCAGGCAAAGAGGTAGAAATACCACGGGGGCCTGCCCTCTTCACTGAGATTTACTGATTTACCCTAGCTGATTCAGATCTCATCTGAAACACAAATAAAACCAGCAGACTAGATGAATCTGCACTGAGGTGACTAAATAAGGTTTTAATTGCATGTGTAAAAACTCACATGAGAGAAAACTAAGCCTTAACCCCAACCCTTCACCCCCATCTTTGTCAACACTTTCTTTTAAACAGTGAGGCTGGGGTGGATCACATTACTAATTAACACCACCAAACTGGAGACATTCATTTGTCTTTAAGGTTCTCAAAGATCAATTTGCTATGAAAATGAAACGCCAACTTAACTCAACAGTGTCCCAGCCCAGAAATAGCCTGGGAAACCAGGGACTTGTCAATACTTGCAGCCCTTACCACCTACCCTGACCCCAGGTTTGCCATGACCACAAGCAGCTAAGCCAGGGGACCATGGGCATCCTGTCCTTGTCCCTAAGAATGCTGTTCCGTTGGTTCTCCTTGAACAGACAACCTCTAGGTTTCTTACAGGTGCACTGAGAGCAGTCTGGGGCAAGGGAACAAAGACGCCAGTTTCACATGGGCTTTCTGAGAAGATTAAATGTCTGGATAGAGCTGAACACAATGTTGGACACAGCATGATTGTTTCCTTTCACACTCCCTTTGTTCAAGGAAGGGGTAAGGAGAAAACTGAATTCCCCCACACCAAGCTCTTCTTTGTTAGTGTCACGCAGTTAATGCCAGATACGACAAGTGTCTCCAAACCATCATGCAAGACTCAAGGACACAGAAAGCGGAAATCCAGAGAGGCAAAAGACAGGATTTTGCTACTTTACTACAGAAAGAATGGAGTCCAAAGAGAACATCCTGCTCAGTCCTTCACCACAAGGAAGGATCTCTCTTAAACCATTCTATTAGTATCAATACATAAAAAAGACTCTTCATTTGTGAAGAACTCCAGACTAGTTTTCATACAGTATTCCTCAGGAAGTCTGACTGCAATGTATTCCAGTCTTCTCTTAATCACTACATTATTATGGCATCACCTAATATTAAGCTTTCTAGGACTTCCCTGGTGGTCCAGGGGTGAAAAATCTGCCTGCCAATGCAGGGAATATAGGTTCAATCCTTGGTCCAGGAAGATTCCACATGCCTCAGGGCAACTAAGCCTGTGTGCCACACCTAGAAGGTAGCCCCCATTGTCTGCAACTAGAGAAAACCTGTGGGCAGCAACAAAGACCCAGCACAGTCTCCGGATTAAATCCCAATTCTTTCAGCCCTGACTCAAAAATCTACAATTTAAAACTCTTTAAATCCCTTTTCACTCTCACAACTACATGTTCTTGCCTTTTAGCTTCAGGATCTGAAGAGAAAGGACTTAGTAAGAAAGTGACCCATTTACTGAGTGAAAAGGGAGTTACTATATTTGGAGAACAAGATGATCCAGCCCTGGTCCAAGGGTCTGATACTAAACCAGTTAAGCCAAAAGTTCCACCATTCTCTCAGATCGTATCTGAGAAGGGAATATGGGGCCAGAGTAGCGAGTCTTCTTACCTTCTGGGCTTGGGCTGGTTCGGTAAGGACAAGGGTGAAGAGGCCCAGGCAGATTTCCTCATGTTGTGGGGGGCCTTTGCATACCTGGGATAAGAGGAAAGAAAAAACTAGTCGTCACTCAAGAGAAAAGTTCTTAAGCACAGTTGCTCCCAGAAAACTTGGGACTCTTGAGTAACCTGCAAAGGAGAATCATCAGCTAAAAGTGATGGGCATCTGTTTTAGGAGAGAGGTGGAGAGAAAGGATGGATCCATACTGCTTTCTCCAAGGCTTGATGAAGGCCAGAGGCAGAAAATAAAGTGTTTGAAATGGGGGGGAAATCCTACTCCACACCTTAACAGCCTTCAGTAGAGAGGGGCCCGCAAAGAAACATACTCAAGGCTTTGGGCAAATCACTGAACCCTGGTATCTGTAAGGTGAAGACATAATAAGAACAATTACTAACAATAAATATTTATTGAACATTCACTGTGTGCCAGAAACTACTCTAAGTCCTTTCCATGTATTACTTTAAATCCTTCAACCTCAGAAATGTAAAAGATCAAATATGTGAGGATGATTTATAAAGAAAATTAGCCATCAGAGAACTGTAAGTTATTTTTTAAAGCTGTTATTTAATGATGCCTAAGGCAACCCACTCCAGTACTCTTGCCTGGAAAATTCCATGGATGGCGGAACCTCGTAGGCTACAGTCCACGGTGTCACAAAGAGTCGGACACGACTGAGCGACTTCACTTTCACTTTCAAGGCTCCACGAGATGGGACTCCCAGATTAGGAAAGACAGAGAGGAGTTGGGAAGCCTGGTTCAGGAAACCGAGACATTAGCTTCAACCCCTAGCTCCTAAACACTGAAGTCTTTCCATCTTTCTGATCATGTCTGAAAGCTTTCAAAGCAGCAGAAATGGGTTCAGAAAGAGTATTATACTCACATAGGCATTGAGGGCATCATTGGCCTCTCTCTCGGAGACACCAGTAGTCATCGATGTCACAATACTCATACATCTTTCCAATCTCTGTGAAGGGGTGAGAAAAAAATTTAGAAGCCTTCATACCATCACCTATGACATATTTCTGGTCCTAAAAAAGCTTTTTAAAAATTTAAATCACGTCACATCTCCAAAGTAGAGAAAACCACTAGGCCATTCAGGTATGACCTAAATCAAATCACTTATGATTATACAGTGGAGGTGATGAATGGATTTACTCATTGGGATTAGATCTGATAAACAGCGCCTGAAGAACTATGGACAGAGGTTTGTAACACTGTACAGGAGGCAGTAATCAAAATCATCCCAAAGAAAAAGAAATTCAAGAAGGCAAAAGTGGTTGTCTGAGGAGGCTTTACAAATAGCTGAGAAAAGAGAAGCAAAAGGCAAGGGAAAAGGGGAAAGATATAACCAACTGAATGCAGAGTTCCAGAGAACAGCAAGGAGAGACAAGATCTTCTTCAATGAACAATGCAAAGAAACAGAACAGGACAATAGAATGGGAAAGACTAGAGATCTCTTCAAGAAAACTGGAGCTATCAAGGGAACAGGAACATTTCATGCAATGATGGGCATGAAAAAGGGCAGAAACAGTAAGGACCTAACAGAAGCAGAAAAGATTAAGAAAAAGTGACAAGAACACATAGAAGAACTATACAAAAAATGCCTTAATGACCAAGATAACCACAATGGTGTGATCATTTATCTAGAGCCAGATATCCTGGAGTGTGAAGTCAAGTGGGCTTTAGGAAGCATTACTACAAACAAAGCTGTGGAGGTGATGGAATTCCAGCTGAGCTATTTCAAATCCTAAAAGATGACACTGTTAATATGCCAGCAAATCTGGAAAACCCAGCAGTGGCCACAGGACTGGAAAAGGTCAATTTCCATTCCAATCCCCAAAGAACGTTCAAACTACAGCACAACTGCACTCATTTCACAGGCTAGCAAGGTAACGCTCAAAATTCTCCAAGCTAGGCTTCAACACTACGTGAACCAAGAACTTTCAGATATACAAGCTGGATTTAGAAAATGCAAAGGAACCAGAGATCAAATTGCCAACATCCATTGGATCATAGAAACAGCAAAGGAATTCCAGAAAAACATCTACTTCTGCTTCACTGACTATGCTAAAGCCTTTGACTGTGTGGATCACAATAAACTGGAAAATTCTTCAAGAGATGGGCATAGCAGACCACCTTACCTGTCTCCTCAGAAACTTATGAGGTCAAGAAGCAAGTTAGAACTGGACAGGGAAGAACTGATTGGTTCAAAATTGAGAAAGGAGTGCAAGGGTGCATACTGTCACTCTGCTTATTTAACTTCTGTACAGAGCACATCATGTGAAATGCTGCTGGGCTGGATGAATCACCAAGTGGAATCAAGACTGCCAGAAGTATCAACAACCTCTGATATGCAGATAATACCACTCTAATGGCAGAAAGTGAAGAGGAACTAAAGAGCCTCTTAATGAGGGTGAAAGGAGTATGAAAAGCTTGCTTGAAACTCAACATGATAAAAAGCAAGATCCTGGCTTCTGGTCCCATTACTTTATGGCAAACAGAAGGGGAAAAAGTGGAAGAAGAGACAGATTTCCTTTCCTTGGGCTCCAAAATTGCTGTGGCCAGTGACTGCAGCCATGAAATTAAAAAGATGCTTGCTCTTTGGAAGGAAAGCTGTAACAAACCTAGACAGTGTATTAGAAAGCAGAGACATCACTTTACCGACAAATGTCTATACAGTCAAAGCTATGGTTTTTCCAGTAATTATGTACAGATGTTAGAGTTGGCCCATAAAGAAGGCTGAGCGCTGAAGAATTGATGCTTTTGAACTGTGGTGTTGGAGAAGATTCTTGAGAGTCCCTTGGACAGCAAGGAGATAAAACCAGTCAATCCTAAAGGAAATCAACCCTGAATATTTATTGGAAAGGCTGATGCTGAAGCTGAAGCTCCAATACTTTGACCATCTGATGTGTAGAGCCGACTCACTGGAGAAGACCCTGATGCTGAGAAAGATTGAGGGCAAAGGGAGAAGGGGTGACAGAGGATGAGATGGTTGGATGGCATCACTCACTCAATGGATGTGAGTTTGTGCAAACTCTGGGAGATATTGAAGGACAGGGTAGCCTGGTGTACTGCAGTCCATGGGATCATAAAGAGTCAGACACAACTGAGCGACTGAACAACAACACATCTCCAGATCTAACTACTAGTTTACAAGTCAAGTCACCATGGGGGTATCATCAGCAAAATCTAGAAAGTGTAAACCATGACAGGCTTCCTGGTTTCTTAAACATTTAAATTACAAGGGGAAAAGCGGGGGAGGGGAACCTCATGTATTAGACGAGGCTTAAGTGAATTCTCTGGCGGTCCATGGGTTAGGACTTGGTGCTTTTACTTCCAGGGCCTGAGTTTGATCCCCGGTTGGAGAACTAAGATCCCACAATCCATGTGGCAGGCCAAAAAAAAAAAAAAAAACTTAAAATGACAACTCCTTGAACACAATAAGGACCCATGAATCCATGCTGATAGATACATACATACATGACAAAGAAGGGAAAGCTCTTCCTTATAGTGGAATGCCAACTAAAAACACAGAAGGACTGATGGAAGTAATAACTGATTCAGGGAAATATCATTAATGCTAAAACTAGAGGTAAAACCTTCACAAGAGTATATAGTCACATAGGCTCAAAATACTTATTAATCAAAGAGAAAATAACTGAAGGGAATTCTGGAGGATAACGTCTTAATCAAGCAATCAGAGTTAGTATCCCAAGTAACAAGACAAACTGACAGCTGAAATTTCAGAAAACTCAAATTGAGAGATTCTATAAAATACCTGGCCTGTTAAAGTGTTTAAGGTGAAAGACAGAGACAGGACTAAGAATAAAAGAGACAGTACACCTAAATTCAGTGTGATTCTGGGCTGCTATAATGGACATTATTGGGACAACTGGTAAAATGTGAATATGTACTGTAAGTAATATTAACATACTGATGTTAAATGTTCCAGTTTAGATAATAAAACAGGGATTATGTAACTGAGACTCTTGTTCTTAGGAAATACTCCTGGAAGTATTTAAATCTTAAGTGGCATGCAGCTGCAGCTGATTCTCAAAAGGTTAAAATAATATGTATACAAAATGAAAAGCAAATGCAGCAATGTTAACAACTGGTGAGTCCGGAAGAAGAGTATGAGAGTTCTAGGTCTAAACAGTTTTTCTATAAGTTTGAAATTATTTTAAAAGTTATTAAGAAATTAAAGGGACATGTCAACTGAATGCAACAAATGTGTGTTCCTTGTTTGATTACTGATCTGAAAAAAACAACTTATAAAAAGAGTTTATGGGAATTCCCTGGGAGTCTCTGCTTTGATGCTTGTGGGCCCAGGTACAAGCCTTGGTCCAGGAACTAAGATCCTACAAGCCATGCCACACAGCCCCCCCAAAAAACCCCCAAAACAAGAAACCCAGTAAAGCACATGACTTAAGGCAAAAAAAAAAAATCTTAAAAAAAAAAAAAAGGGATTTATGAAACAGTCAATTTGAACAATGAGTATTTTATTACATTGAGGAATTAATAATATTTTAGGCATGCTATTGTGGTTATGTTAAAAAGAGAAAAGTCCATCTCTCACAGACATATATATGAAATACCTACAGATGAAATTATATACCTTGGGTTTGCCTCAAAATAATCCTGAGGAGACTAAAGGGAGATACAAGGCCGCCATGTACTGGTAAGTACTGAAGCAGTGATCGTTCCAGGGAGGTTACACTACTCTCTCTACTTTTTCATGGTTGAGATGTCCCTCCAAAAACGTAAAAAATAAACTTGAAAAAAAAAAAAAGGTGAGCATAAGAAAGAAAAGAACTAGTGGAGAACAAAAGGCCAAACTAAAGCTCCCAGGGTCTCCAGTGAAACAAAGGTGAGGAGCACGGCAGGAAAATCCAGGCGGGGCTAGTGGTGAAGAACCCGCTTGACAATGCCGAAGACGTAAAGCAGAAGGGCTCACGAGGAACCCAGGCTGAAAGAGACACGTGTACCCCAGTGTCCATCGCAGCACCGTCTACAATAGCCAGGACATGGAAGCAACCTAGACGTCCATCGGCAGATGAATGGATGAGAAAGTTGTAGTACATTTACACAATGGAATATTACTCAGCTATTAAAAAGAATGCATTTGAGATAGTTCTAATGAGGTGGATGAAACTGGGGCCTATTATACAGACAGAAGTAAGTCAGAAAGAAAAATGCCAATACAGCATATTAATGCATATATATGGAATTTAGAAAGATGGCAACGATGACCCTATATGCAAGACAGCAAAAGAGACACAGATGCAAAGAACAGACTTTGGACTCTGTGGGAGAAGGCGAGGGCGGGGTGATTTGAGAGAATAGAATTGAAAGATGTATATTACCATATGTGAAACAGATCGCCAGTCCAGGTTCTATGCATGAGACGGTGCACTGGGACTACCCTGAGAGATGGGATGGCAAGGGAGGTGGGAGAGGGGTTCAGGATGGGGGACACATGTACACCCATAGCTGATTCATGTCAGTGTACGGCAAAAATCACTACAATATTGTAAAGTAATTAGCCTCCAATTAAAATAAATTTTTTTTTTTTAAAAGAAGGGTTTGATCCCTGGGTCAGATTGGGAAGATCCCCTGGAGGAAGGCAATGGCAACCCCCTCCAGTATTCTTGGCTGGAGAATCCCATGGATAGAGGAGCCTGGCAGGTTACAGCCCAGAGGGGTCGCAAAGAGTTGGACACAACTGAAGCAACTTAGCATCAGCATGCACCAAGGACCATTCTTAATTATAAAGGAAAACTCTATAACATAATATGTGCTCAAAATTCTAAGGAGATTTTAAGTCACAGATCCTGTTTCAAAGCATTTAATACTAAGAATAAAGAAATTATTGACAAAGTGTATCTCATATTAGTCAGTGAGCCTCTTCCTAAACTACCTAAACTACTTCCTAAGTCTTTTAAAACATCTTATTGAGAACTACTGACAAATAAGGACAAAGGAAAGAGGTCCAGGAATGAAAGACCATCATGTTTCACCTTTGACCATCATCCTTCTCCTTTGACCATCTTCCTGAAGTTGTCTACCATCCCTACCTAAGAGCAGAGTAGAACTGAGTATTAAGGCAAGGAACTTCCAGAGCCAAAAAAATTCAACCTAAATTAGGCTCAAAGCTGCTCAGGTTTGACAACGTCACTGTCCAACATCAGGTCTGACTATCCTCCAAATTAGGTCACATCAGAGTGCTCAGCCTTAATCAACAGCACCTGTGTACTTGTGAAAAGGAGCTGTGAGATCACATGAAAAGCTGAGCTGTAAATCTCACAACCCACCTCCCCCACAAACTCTGAGACCCATCATTACCTAGTCCAGCTCCTATACTGTGAAGGGAGGAAAGAAAATAACCTCAGGTTGTATTTTCTCTTTTTAAGTCTTATCCTTCTTTATCTAAGACAGTTATCAGTTCCTCCAGTTGCTAAATCCAGGCTGTTCTTGCTGGGCACTCTGGGAGGCCCTGCCTACCCGGCCTAGGTTAATAAGCAGTTTCAGAGTGGAGGAAGATGGTGAGCAGGCAGCAAAACAGCATCATAAAATCCTAGACATCACTGTGATAAAAAGGAAGAAATCTCTGCTGAATCAACAGAGATGCAAGAAAAGTCAAAAGAGCAGCTGGCTGTGGAGCCAATGGACAAGCAAGGACCAGGAGAATCCCTCCACTACTTGTAAGCCTTGGGCTAATCTTAGGTGAATTACCTAAATTACCAAAACTTACTTAACCTTTTACTTATAATACGCTGGTTTTCTTAACTAAAAAGATTAGAGACAGAGCCCATATAAGGTTGCTTTGAGGATTAAACAAGGTTAACATATGTGAAAGCACCTAGCATATAGCCTCAGTTGAATCAGACTCTATTCCATCTGTGAAGATGCTCAGCGAT
This sequence comes from Budorcas taxicolor, assembly GCF_023091745.1. Classification (NCBI taxonomy): domain Eukaryota; kingdom Metazoa; phylum Chordata; class Mammalia; order Artiodactyla; family Bovidae; genus Budorcas; species Budorcas taxicolor. Next base: position 17,064,467 of record NC_068912.1, read on the forward strand.
CACACAACTGAATCCATGAGGACGAGACCACCCTTCAATGCTCCCTGCCACTACTTTTAATGGCATGTCCTCAGAGACTCCTGAAACCTGAGCCCTACACAGTTCAGTTCAGTCGCTCAGTCGTGTCTGACTCTTTGCGACCCCATGAATCGCAGCACCCCAGGCCTCCCTGTCCATCAACATATCCGAGTTCACTCAAACTCACGTCCATCAAGTCGGTGATGCCATCCAGCCATCTCATCCTCGGTCGTCCCCTTCTCCTCCTGCCCCCAATCCCTCCCAGCATCAGAGTCTTTTCCAGTGAGTCAACTCTTTGCATGAGGTGGCCAAAGTACTGGAGTTTCAGCTTTAGCATCATTCCTTCCAAAGGACACCCAGGGCTGATCTCCTTGCAGTCCAAGGGACTCTCAAGAGTCTTCTCCAACACCACACAGGACACCACAATCCCTAACCAGGTTGAGAAACTTCCTCTCCTACTTCTGCCTTCTGTGAGAGAAGAGGAAAGAGTTGGACACAGAAGGACCCTGCACCAAGATCCTGGAGCAAAGCTGGAGGGCTGGCCTAGTTTCTCCCTGTGATGTAACACAGAGACGTTGGACTGAACCACGTTTCTCTAGGGCCCTCCTCAATATCTAAGCTCCATTCAGAGGTCTGAGTCATTTCTATGGGTCACTGCCGAGTCAAGAAAGAAAACTGGCATCTTGCAACAGGGAGGCCTAACTAAGGATGTAGAAAATGGCAGAGTCCAGAATTGGATGGGTGAATAAAAGCAATGAGGAAAGAAATATGAGGGTCGGTTCTTCCCAGGCAATAGAAATGTATAAAGGATACTGCTTTTCTTGAACTACAGAAGTTACTTTCCCAAACAGAGATGAGTCTAATTACAAATCATTCAGAGTGACTGGAGGACCACATCTCAGAGGGCTGTAGAAAGCCAGATCCCTACAATCAAGCAGTAGTACCCCTTTTTCCCCTCAGACAACCGAGGCCCTTAGTAAAGACGGAACCACACGTGCAGTTGCCAATAACTGCTGGCAGAATGACTGTTCAGAGTAAGCCTTTAACGACAGCACCTCAGAGAGTTGAGTGAATATTTACCACCTCTGGGAGCTTCTAAAATAGTTTTTCTAGTACTAAGACTACCTTACCATGGTTTCCATGACAGAAGCAGTAGATGGAGAGCGGGTGGAAAGCAGGGAGGCCTTCTAGTCTGCAAGTATATACCTGAAGCTGGAGACTAAAGTCTGAGGATTGCTCTAACCTCTCAGTGTCTCCTCCTTCCTCCAGGTAACATCCAGTTTGCTAAAAATTATATTATTTAATGGCTTCCCAGGTTGTTCATGGTGAAGAATCCGCCTGCCAAGCAGGAGACTCAGGTTTGATCCCTGGGTTGGGAAGATCCCCTGGAGAAGGACATGGCAACCCACTCCACCATTCTTGCCTGGGAAATTCCACAAAGAGGGGTATAGTCTGATGCTGCTGCTAAGTCGCTTCAGTCGTGTCCGACTCTGTGTGACCCGGTAGACGGCAGCCCACCAGGCTCCGCCGTCCCTGGGATTCTCCAGGCAAGAACACTGGAGTGGGTTAGTCTATGGGGTCACAAAGAGTCGGACATGACTTAGCGACTAAACAATAACAATAGTAAATACTTAAATACTGTCCCCTTATGGGAAGTCAGTGGCCTTCGGAGACTAAAATTCAAAGGCTTAAGGAAAAGATATGATCTGACCTACAAAACCCTCAAGGACTCACATTAGTAAAGAGTTAACTGAACAAACTGGGTTTCAAGTATTCTACAACCGAGAGTCACTGTAAGTGAAATGAGGATTTAAGGGGAAAAAAATCAGAAATGACTCAAAGCCCATTCCCTGGAGAATCTTCACAGACTGGATGAGCCTGAGAGAAAACCTGGAAAGGACATACCTCTAACCAAATGCAAAACTGAGACCTGTCCAGAGCTTAAGAGGAGGTTCCAACTTGTTTGAGCCACAGCTCCTGCCTTTAGCCTTGCTTCAAAGTAGACAGGGTCCTTCTCCACAGAGGAGTGACCAGGAGCTTTGAAGGCTTGTGAGATTAGGAGCTACGTGTTCTAAATGCCTCCAATCTTTGGCACTATTTTTATCTCATTCCTCAAATCTGGATGGGGATGGGCAAGAATTCCCCATTCAAAGAAAAGAACAGGGCCAAAGAGAAGAAAGGATACGACAAATGGTCCCTTGGGCAGAAGGGTCACAGCCCCGGCCTGTGATGCTCCTCACCAGCCCTTCACACTCCAGGCCTCGGGGGGCCTTTCCTCATCACGTCCAGCTGACGCCGGTCTCTTCACAACCCTCACTGGGTTTTTGTTTTTACCTTTCTTGTGAGTGTTAATTCAGTCTTTAGATGATAAGCTCTGGAAGGCTGGCCTTGGGTCTCCCTACTGTGTTCCTGGGCAATAGGTGGGACTATGCTGGAAACAACCAAGCCAGAACCACCAGAGATCAGTCAATACTAGCTTTTGAGTGCAGAGATGCGTGACAAGACCCAGAGGAAGAAGCCAGTAAGTCTTAACCTTAGTCACTCTGATCTAGTGGGAGCCGCACTTGAGGTTAGAAACTGGCAAGGCATGTTGGAAAATTCAGATGCAAAGGACAAAGGGCATAAAAGGAAAGGAGGAAGGCCAAGACAAGCTGAGAAACATCGACAGCACAAAGGATATCAAGAAAAAAAGAAGACCCTCCCTCCCCCTTCTCTCTGCAAACAGCTGAAAGTTCACTCTCAGACAGTCCAAAAGAGCAAGAAAATAAATGCTTTGTCTCTTATGAGATCCCCTTTTACCATATTATTTCACTTGCTAGCAAACATGTCACTCCTCAGGGAATAGGATGCTGTGGTACAAATTAAAACAGGATGACCCTTCCGGCAATCAGGGTGGGAAATAAACAAGGGTTTCACTACCCTTGGGGTCTTTTCCCCTCCACCCAACTGATGCAGTGATCAAAGGTAATCAATGATTTTCTTGCTACAATTCTAGAGGTCTAGTGCTAGAACCCAGGGCTCATACCTTGACAATGACAGTGGCCATTTCTAAACATGTAGATAATTTAAAATGCTAGGCAATCCTGGCAAAGTCATTTGTATTTGTTTCGGGAATACATTACTTTTAGCATTGTTATCTGCCTTGTTAGTGCAACAGGTAGCACTCAAAAAATAGAAGCATTATTTATGTTTCTAATTGGATTTACCTTAGCTGATAACAACAGAAGACAAACTCTGATTCATCTCATACAGAATTACAAGGGAGAAGCATGATGGAAGCGTGTCTGTGAACAGACGTATCTGATGGATAACCCACAAGGTTGCTGTCCAGGTGCTTCTTGATTCACAAAGCTCATTTCTGCATGTGTTCTGCCATCCTGGATCTGAACCTACATTCCTTCAAACTTACAGTATGAATTCCACCTATCTCCTTGACCACCCTCTAACATTTGATCAAGAGCCGTGACAAAGTCAGAAGCAGGGAAATTGCCCGTGAAGAAACAGGGCCTAATAATTTACTCGTCCCGTCCCCGGATAACCACTAAGTTGAATGTATCAGGTCTTACAAACAATCCAGCAATCATGTCACACTTCTCAGTCTCATATTTCTAAGGATGTCTCTTCATGTATGAAGTGAAGTCGCTCAGTCGTGTCTGACTCTTTGAGACCCCATGGACAGCAGCCTACCAGGCTCCGCTGTCCATGGGATTTCCCACACAGGAATACTGGAGTGGGCTGCCATTTCCTTCTCCAGGGGATCTTCCCAACCCAGGGATCGAACCCAGGTCTCCTGCATTGCAGACAGACACTTTACAGTCACAGGAAAGGGATAAATGATCAACTCCGGATTGTCAGGGACAGGGCAAGAGGAACAACTGGGGGGTCAATTATTCAGTAGTCTAAAATCCCTATTCGGGCCCAAGGCATCGCCTCACCCTACCCTATTTCTCAGCATCTATATGTTCCCTCCGTTGTGTGTGTGCCATCTGGTTGTGGACAGGCCCCTAGGTCCCATTCACTCCTAACAAAATACAACTCACTTTTCCTTAGGTCTTCACTCATTCTAAATGCCCAGTTAACATCACCAGCAATTGAGGGTCTAAATGAAGTCAACACTATCTAAGAGGAGGCGCCAAGGTCTAGTGCAAGCTCCTATCAAACCAATCCCCCAAAACACCTACACACACATACATTACTCAATCTATGACCCGATTGAAACAGGGTTAAATATTAATTACAGCTGTGGCCTATATGTGAAAGCAATGTCAAAAATAAATCCAGTAGATCTGGATGATATATCCCTTCCTCATCAACACGGCCCCCCCACCTATTTCACAGTAGTGGCTGCTGTTGCTATGACAACCTGTCCAGGAAGTTGGCCCACACTTCTTTCTTCAGGAGCAGGAAGTCAGGAGCAGTGTTTGTGTTGTCTTAGAAAAAACTTTAAGGCCTCCTCCCCCACCCCCACCCCATATCCGCTCCAGTATCCCTCCTCAACCCCATTTCTTAACTCCCTTCCCCACCCCCCACACCTACCTCCTCTAACTCATCCTTGGCATCCAAACTGGTTGAAAGTAGCAGCCTCCCCCCTCCTGGGGCTCCTGCTCCCGCTCCTCCTCCACCTCCCGCTGCTCCCGAAGCAGCAGCTGCTGCTGCCCCCTTTCCCTTCTGTAACTCCATGGCTGCCGCCGGGAGACGGGAAAAGGCCCGGGAGGGGATGGGTAGGAAGTCCTAGAAACGGGAAATCTAGGACCGACAAGGACTGGGGGGCAAGAGGGACAAGGGGAGGGGCAGGGGATAAGGGTCCCTGGCCTCTGCACTCGTCCCTCCTCTCCGAAAGGGCGCTCCTGTGCAGGAGGCGAAGGCAGGCGGGCCTCTAGGTCGTGCCTCTGGACTGGCAGTGCTGAGGAAACGCCGTTAGCTCCTAAGTATGCAGGGCTAAGGGTCTGAGCCCCTACGGGAAGTGTAGGAGAGGCTTCTGTCCCTGAAGAAATGGAAGAGGCGCCCTTTCTGGCTTCTGATCCTAAGAGAAGCTGGGAAAACCTTAAGTTTCTACCTCAGGAGGTGGGGGGGGGAAGGAGTCCTGCCCATGAAGTAGGGGGTAGGAATCCTTCCTGGCTGATGCCCCAAGGATTGGGGAGCGAGGTTCCTTTGGTTCCGGCCCCCAGGGGGTGAGGGTGAGGCAGTAAGCGCTATAGGAGGACACGGACGACCAGCTTCTCCCTACACCACACAGAGGCGGCCATGGTGGAAGGGCGGGGGGTGGGAAGGCCAAGAGCGACGCCGGGGGAGGGGGAGGAATCGTGGAGGCCTGCGCCGGAAGTGAGCAGTCGCGGTCTCCGGCCTCCGCCAATAGCGGCTTCCGCGGTGGCTCTCGGTCTCGAAGGAGTAGGCCGACGTTGGCCCACAGGCCTTCACGCCCGCTGCCAATGGTATAGAGCAGAAGAGAAACCAGTCTGATGGACAGCCAGAGTCTCCAATCATATTCCTCTTCTGCTCTCGGAGGGCGGGACGGAACAACTTCCCGGAGGCGGGTGTGGGAGATCAGGAAGGAGAGAGGCTGCGCCTGCGTGGGTTGACGCGCGTGCGCGGCTCTGGCTTCCACCCTCCTCTCCTGCCTCGTTCAGAAGCTGGGGTGGTACTGGAACCAGGGCACTGTTCGTCCCTAGGTGGCTTTGAGAAACCGGAATCCTAGTTGTGAATTGACATAGCAGGGCCAAGGAGCAGAACCCTAACCCTTAAGCAGTGTCAGAGCAAATGCTATTGGATGGTGTGGAGCCAGCTCCCGGAGCCAAGAGTATCTATCACACAAGCTATTGGAAGCGTCCATGCAACTGCAGTTATCAGCCAGACACTGAGGAAAAATAAAAGCATGGACCTACTTTTGCACACCGCTCATTAGAATCGTGCACTGATTCATTATTAGAAAGGCTTCTGGAAGCTCTGTATTGTCCTGCTTTATCTGTGTTCGTGTCAGCATTTGCCCCTAGCAATCCAGTGTGGAAGCTTGTTTTTGACGTTTTCCCTCCCATAATTCAGTCAGTAAAGGCTTTTTATTAGAAATGTTTCTGGAATTTGTTCTTCTCTGGCCTATGTATGTGTGTATGTGTGTGTGTATACATATATATAGTATATCCTTAGGGATTACAGTGGATTCAAGCCCATTCAACATCATGCCACTTCTCTAATCATACTAAACTACCCTCTCAGACACCTGAATTTCCCAAATCCTTAGTAGAAATTATGTGACTCACCCTACCTAATCAATATAGTTTCCCAAGACTTATTTTTAAAATTATTATAATTTAAAAACCTGTAATAAAAACTCATAACAATGCAAAGTAGAAGGAACCCTCTTTTTTCCCTTTCACCCCATCCAGTCTCACTCCTCTTGAGTCATCAGTGTTACTAATTTGTTGTATATCTTTCTCTACTTTTAAAAATACATGAACGCATAACCACAATTCTTTGGTTGTTTTCATCTGTTTTTTTAACAAAAATAAAATTGTTTTACGATTTTTTCTTCTTGCTCAATTAGTATTTCTATCCTGACCATTTTTTTCTCCCAAATCAAAACATGGAAATTAACTTCATTCCATCTAACAACCTCATAATATTCCCCTCCTCTCTTGTGGAGAAATTGAGCTCTTCCCTGATACTGCCCCCACCTAGCTGATTTCCAGCAGGAAGGACCTTCCATTTGTCAAAATCCACCCACTGTTGAAGGCAACTGAGGTTAAAAATAGCAAAGTGTTTTTTTTTTTCCCCTCCCTTGGCAGGGGAAGCTATAGTTACTATTAATAAGAATCAAATAATAAGGCCCTAGAATCAAGAAAAAATTAAAATGAAAATACAGTGCTGCAGAAAGTTCCTCCATCAAAGAAAAAAACAAACAAATCAGTGCCTAATAATCCCAAGAGTTTGACAATAAAGGAATCTCCCTACCTCAGAGAGAATGATGAATTACAGGGTTTGGGTAAAGACTAAAAAGGCATACTTATAAAATTTATAAAAACACAGAGCTGAGACTAGTAGCTAATAGACCCGATCGCCATATAGCACTGAAAATGTTATTAATGAGGTCAGAGATTGAACTAACAGAACATGAAGTTATTTAATAATGGAAAGCGTGCTTACTTGTATGCTCAGGCCTAGGCTAGAAAGGATTTAAAACAGGGATAAATGTGAGTTCCTGAAATTAATATTAAAAAATTAGTGAAGTGAGATAGGCAAAGATTTCTTTTTCAAAGTATTTATTTCTTTTTGGCTGCACTGGGTCTTCATTGCTGTGTGTGGGCTTTCTCTAGTCGTGGAGAGTGAGCTTCATCATGTGGACTTAGTTGTCCCAAGGCATGTGGAACCTTCCCAGACCAGGGAATGAACCTGTGTGCCTTGTATTGGCAGGTGGATTCTTAACCACTGGATCACCTGGGAAGTCTGCAAAGATTTCTTAATAGATAGAAAAATCATAATGGAAGGATGGATGAACTGGACTTAATTAAAATTAAGATCTGATGGACTTTCTTGGTCCAACTGCATGCCAACACAACATGGTGCAACTTGGTGCAACTAAACCTGTGCACCAAACTACTGAGCCTGCGCTCGAGTGCAGGTGCCACAGCTGTGGAAGCCTCCGCTCTTCGCACCTAGAGAAAGCTCATTCGCGCCAACAAAGAGCCAGCACAGCCAAAAATAAATAATACAATTAAAAAAAAATTAAGAACTGTCCATTAAAAGGCACCATTAAAAGGATAAAAGACAAGCCATAAACTGGGGGCAAATATTTGTAATGCACATACCTGATAAAAACTGTCATCACAAGATGATATTAATAGGTAGGTAGGTAGATAGAGATATATAAAACACAGGAAACTCTCATTTGAAAAGTGGATAAAAGATGTTAGCTGGCATTTCACAAAGAAGGACATCCAAATGGTTAAAAACACACAAAAAGTTTGTTAATATCAAGTCATTAGGACAATATTAATTAAAATTACCAAGTGATACTGGAAATTCTAGCCACAGCAATTAGAAAAGAAAAAGAAACAAAAGATACCCAAATTGAAAAGGAAAAAATAATATTATATCTATGCATAAATGAAATCCATAACCCCATATAGAGGAAACCCCCAAAGAATCCACAGGAAGACAGTAGAACTAATAAATGAATTCAGTGAACTTGTAGGGTACAAGATCAACACAAAAAGCCCCAGCTGTGTTTCTGTATAACAGCAGTGAATAATCTGAAAGGGAATTTAAAAAGGCAATTCCAGGAATTCCCTGGCTGTTCAGTGGTTAGGACTCTGAGCTTTCACTGCCGGGTCCTGCAAGCCACATGGTGTGCCAGAAAAAAGAAAAGCAGCAATTCCATTTATAATATCTTCAAAAGAACAAAATACCTAGGAATAAATGTAAACAAGGGAGTAAAAGACTTGCACACTGGAAACTACAAATTATTGCTGAAAGAAATTAAAGAAGATCTAAACAAATGGAAGCTATCCTGTGTCCGTGGGTAAGAAGACAGTATTGAAGTACTACAGCTGACCTACAGATTTGATGTAATCTCAATAAAAATTCCAAAGATTTTTTTTTTTGGTAGAAATGGAAAAGTCAATCTACAAACTCACATAGAATTGCAAGGGGCTCTGAATAGACAAAATAATCTTGAGAGGAAAAAAAAGAACAAAGTCAAGGACTCACACTTTCCATTTTTAAAATGACTACAGTAAGCTATAATAATAAAAACAGTGTTGTGTTGGCATGAAGATAGACATATAGATCAAGAGAATAGAATAGAAAGTCCAGAAATAAAATAATAAATGTATAGCTAGTCGATTAAAACAATGTTTTTGGTCGTGCTGGGTCTCCGTTGCTGGGAGCAGGCTTTCTCCAGCTGTGGAGAGCTGGGGCTGCTCCCTAGTTAAGGAGCACAGGCTTCTCGCTGCAGTGGCTTCCCTTGTTGCAGAGCACAGGCTCTGGGGCACACAGACTTCAGTGGTTGTGGCTCATGGGCTCTAGAGCGTGGGCTCAGTGGTTGTGGCTCATGGGCTCTAGAGCATGGGCTCAGTGGTTGTGGCTCATGGGCTCTAGAGCATGGGCTCAGTGGTTGTGGCTCATCAGGTCTAGAGCATGGGCTCAGTGGTTGTGGCTCATGGGCTCTAGAGCATGGGCTCAGTGGTTGTGGCTCATGGGCTCTAGAGCATGGGCTCAGTGGTTGTGGCTCATCAGGTCTAGAGCGTGGGCTCAGTGGTTGTGGCTCATGGGCTCTAGAGCGTGGGCTCAGTGGTTGTGGCTCATGGGCTCTAGAGCATGGGCTCAGTGGTTGTGGCTCATCAGGTCTAGAGCATGGGCTCAGTGGTTGTGGCTCATGGGCTCTAGAGCGTGGGCTCAGTGGTTGTGGCTCATGGGCTCTAGAGCATGGGCTCAGTGGTTGTGGCTCATGGGCTCTAGAGCGTGGGCTCAGTGGTTGTGGCTCATGGGCTCTAGAGCGTGGGCTCAGTGGTTGTGGCTCATGGGCTCTAGAGCATGGGCTCAGTGGTTGTGGCTCATCAGGTCTAGAGCATGGGCTCAGTGGTTGTGGCTCATGGGCTCTAGAGCGTGGGCTCAGTGGTTGTGGCTCATGGGCTCTAGAGCATGGGCTCAGTGGTTGTGGCTCATCAGGTCTAGAGCATGGGCTCAGTGGTTGTGGCTCATGGGCTCTAGAGCGTGGGCTCAGTGGTTGTGGCTCGTCAGGTCTAGAGCGTGGGCTCAGTGGTTGTGTCTCATCGGCTCTAGAGCATGGGCTCAGTGGTTGTGGCTCATGGGCTCTAGAGCGTGGGCTCAGTGGTTGTGGCTCATGGGCTCTAGAGCGTGGGCTCAGTGGTTGTGGCTCATGGGCTCTAGAGCCTGGGCTCAGTGGTTGTGGCTCATGGGTTTTTACTCCGAGGTGTGTGGAATCTTCCCAGACCAGGGACTGAACCTGTGTCCCTGCATTGGCAGGTGGATTCTTATCTACCGTACCACTAGGGAAGTCCCAATAGCTAGTCAATTTTTGACAAGGGTGCCAAGTTCATACAATGGGGAAAGAACAGTCTCTTGAACAGACAATGATGAGACAACTGGATTTCCACAGGCAAAAGAATGAAATTGGACCCCTACTTCACACCATTTACAAAAATTATCTCAAAATGTACCTACAATCTAAATATAAGAGCTAAAACTATAAATCTCTTAGGAGAAAACATAGGACAAAAGCTACATGACACTGGATTTCAAAATGGGTTGATTCTGAGATATGATGCCAAAAGCATGAACAACAAAAGGAAAAAGAAATAAACTAGATATCATTAAAATTTAAAACTTTGTACACCAAAGGATATTATCAAGAAAGTTAAAAGATAACATATAGAAAGGGAGAAAATATTTGCAAATCATATGAGGGTTTAATATCCAGAATACATAAAGAACTCCTAAAACTCAAAAACAAAAAAAAAAAACCCAATTAGAAAATGGGCAGAAGACTCAAATAGATATTTTCCCAAAGAAGATATATAAATAAATATAAGCACATGGACAGTTGGTCAATGTCATTAGTAATAAGGGAAATACAAATTAAATGCATGTTATAAGATGGATGAACCTTAAAAACAATATGCTAAGTGAAATAATCCAGATAGGAAAGGGTAACTGTTACATGATTCCACGTATATGAAATATCTAGAAGAGACAAATTCATACAAGTAGAAAGTAGATTAGAGGTTACCAGGAATAAGGGAGGTGGGAATAGGGAGTTATTTAGTGGTTATAGATTCTCTTTTTCAGGTGATGAAAACATTTGGGGAATAATGGTGATAGTTATATAATGTCGTGAATGTAATTAATGCTACTGATTTATACACTTAAAATGGTTAAAACAGTAAATTTTGTGTTACATGTATGTTGCCACAATAAAAATATAATCTTTAAAAACCACAATGAAAAAATAACCTTTGACAAAAATCATTGTAACAAAGATTTAAGCAAGAATTTGAGAAACCCAAATTGAGGGACATTCTACAACGTAACTGGTCTGTCCAAAATGTTAAGCTTCTTAGATCTAAGACTGAAGAACTCTTCTCGATAAAAAAAAATCATGGATTAAAAAAAAATACCATGGAGACATAAGAACTGTACATAATGTGTGATCCTGGGCTGGATCCTGGACTGAAGAAAAATGTTTTCTATAATATGCATTATTGGGACAACTGGAAATTGGAAAAATTTGAATACATGCTTATAGACTAGATAGCAGTAAATTTCCTGACTTCAATCAATAATTAATAGTAAGAAATGTCATATATATATCTTATACATATATAAAACAATATATTAGTATGTATATTTGTACATGTATATAATCCTAACCCTTTATGTTATAGATATACAGCATGTATAGATAGGGAGAGAGAATGACAAAGAAAATGTAGTAAAATGTTAATTGGTAAATCTAGTTGAAGGGTGTATAAAAGTTCTTTGTATCCTTCTTGCAACATTTCTGTAATTAAAAATTACTTCAGATTTTTAAAGTTTCGAAAAGAAGCTTATGAGATACTACTAAACACTTAGGAGAATTAAAAGACTGACAATACCAAGTGTTGGTGAGGATGTCAAGTGATTAGAACTATCACACACTGCTGGATAGTGTGGAAATTAGACTAACTGCTTTAGTAAACCGTTGAATAGTATCTACCAAAGTTAAACAGTTGCCCGTCCCAGGACATATTAATTCCACTCTAATTTACAGCCATGAGAAATTACTGCATATGTCCACAAAACGGCATGTATACGAATTTTCATAGTAGCACTGTTTATTACAGGAAAACAACCAGAAACAATTGTGAACCAAAAACTACTCTTAAAAAATAGTCTTCTTTAAAAAACTAGAAACAATCCGAAAGTCCATCAATAATAAAAAGGCTGTAAAAAGGAATATCTCTATATATCTCTGTACTTATATGTGCTTTAAACTGGGGCTTCCCTGGTAGCTCAGCTGGTAAAGAATCACCTACAATGTGGGAGACCTGGGTTCGATTCCTGGGTGGGGAAGATCCCCTGTAGGAGGGCATGGCAACCCACTCCAGTATTCTCACCTGGAGAATCCCATGGATAGTGGGCTACAGTCCATGGGATCGCAAATAGTTGGACATGATTGAGTGACCAAGAACAGCACAGCATACTTTAAACTGACACAACATTGTAAAACAACTATACTTCTATTAGTTGAAGTATACAGTCCATGGAATTCTCCAGGCCAGAATACTGGTGTGGGTAGCCTTTCCCGTCTCCAGGGGATCTTCCCCACCCAGGGACCAAACCCAGGTCTCCTGCATTGCAGACAGATTCTTCACCAGCAGAGCCACAAGGGAAGCCCAGAAATACTGCAGTGGGTAGCCTATCCCTTCTCCAGGGAGTCTTCCTGATCCAGGAATCAAACCAGGGTCTTCTGCATTGCAGGCAGCTTCTTTACCAACTGAGCTATCAGGGAAGCTCATACTTCAATTTAAAAAAAGAAAAATAATAGAAAGGATAAATAATTATAGCTATATTAATACAATGGAATAATATATAGTGGTAAAAAAGAACAAACTCTCACAAGAGTGGATGCATTTCAGAGACATAATGTTGATTGAAAGGATCCCAACCCAGCACCAAAAAGAAATGATGCATTAAGCCATGAAAAAACATGGAAGAACCCTCAATGCACATTACTTAGTGAGAGAAGTCAATCTGAAAATGGCTATATACTGTACGATTCCAAATTTATGACATTCCAGAAAAGGCAAAACTGTGTAGACAGCAAAAAGATCTGGTTTCCAGGGGGGTGGATGATGGGTGGAAGGATGAATGAGGAGAGCACAGAGGATTTTTAGGGCAGTGAAAATACTCTGTATGATATGATAATGATGGATACGTGTCATTATACATTTGTCCAAACCTGTAGAATGTACAATACCAAGGTAAACACTGAGGTAAACTAGTGAGTCTGGATGATAATAATGTGTCAGTGTAGGTTCATCGGTTGTAACAAGTGTAGCGATCTGGTGGCGGATATGGATAATGGAGGAGGCTATGCATATGTGGGGGCAAAGGGTATGTGGAAAATCTCTGTACCTGGCCCTCAGTTTTGGTGGGAACTTAAATTGCCTTTTATAAAGTTTAACAAAAAATAAGAAAGAATCTAGACTTTCTAAGTACGCTAAGTATATATTGTGCCATTTCATGTATATGAAGTTCAAGAATACTTAGCTATGCCAGTGGAAATAAGAATAATGACTAACTCTGAGGGAGCGAGGGTTGGAGGAGGTATTGGTTGGGAAGGGAAATGAAGGAGATTTCTGAGATGCAGTCAGATCTTTATTTGGGTGATGGTTATACGGTTTATTTGGGTGATAGCATGCATGTGTATGCATGTGTGTTAAGTCACTTCAGTCATGACTGACTCTTTGCGACCCTGTGGATCTTAGCCTGCCAGGCTCTTCTGTCCATGGGATTATCCAGGCAAGAATACTGGAGTGGGTTGCCACACTCTCCTCCAGGGGATCTTCCCAATCCAGGGATCTAACCCACGTCTCATATCTCCTGCACTGACAGGCAGGTTTTTGCTTATGTTTTTTTTAATCACTGAGCCACCCGGGAAGCCTGGCTGATAGCATACATATGTAAAAATTTATTGAACTGCATATTTTACTATGTATATATGCTTTACCTCAATTTTTTAAATGGAGCAAATGAAACAAAATTCAGACACCACTTTTCATCTGTCAGTTCAGTTCAGTCACTCAGTCGTGTCTGACACATTGTGACCCCATGAATTGCAGCACGCCAGGCCTTCTTGTCCATCACCAACTCCTGGAGTTCACTCAAACTCATGTCCATCGAGTCGGTGATGCCATCCAGCCATCTCATCCTCTCTCGTCCCCTTCTCTTCCTGCCCCCAATCTTTCCCAGCATCAGGGTCTTTTCCAATGAGTCAACTCTTCGCATGAGGTGGCCAAAGTATTGGAGTTTCAGCTTCAGCATCAGTCCTTCCAGTGAACACCCAGGACTGATCTCTTTTAGGATGGGCTGGTTGGATCTCCTTGCAGTCCAAGGACTCTCAAGAGTCTTCTCCAACACCGCAGTTCAAAAGCATCGATTCTTTGGCACTCAGCTTTCTTCACAGTCCAACTCTCACATCCATACATGACCACTGGAAAAACCATCGCCTTGACTAGATGGACCTTTGTTGGCAAAGTCTGTCATCTGTCAGGTTGGCAAAAATCCCAAATTTGGAAGACAGTTGTCAAAGTTTTAGGGAATTAGGCATACTCATGTTTGGTTGTTGAATGTACGTGTTGGTAACCTTTATATGGGGACAATTTGAAATAGATATAACAACTACAAACATATACTCTTTGACTCAGGAATCTCACTTCTAGGAGTTTATCTTGCAGATATACTGCATGCAACATGACAAAGATATGACAGTACACATTTGGTAGATGAATCAGATTAAACATTACGACATTGCATAAAACAGCAAAATATTGGACTGCCGGGGTGGGCCAGTGGTTAAGAATCTCCCTGTCAATGCAGGGGTCACGAGTTTGATCCCTGGTCTGGGAAGATTCCACATGCCACAGGGCAACTAACCAAGCCCGTGCGCTACAACTACTGGAGCCTGCATGCTCTAGAGTTGGTGCTCCACAACAAGAGAAGCCTCTGCAGCGAGAAGCCCATGCACCACAGTTAGCGAGTAGCCCCCAGTTGCCACATCCAGAGAAAGCCTGCACACAGCCACAAAGACCCAGTGCAGCCAAAGTAAGTAAATAAACAAAATAGACTTTAAAAAAGGAGCAAAATATTGAAAACTTGTCAATGTTTACCAACTAGGTTAATAGATTATGACATAAACACAAAAATTACTATGCAGCTCAAAAAGAATAAAGAAGCTATTTCCAGGTGGGATGGGGTGGGAGGTGGGAAGGAGGTTCAAGAGGGAGAGGACATATGTATACCTATGGCTGATTCATGTTGATATATGGCAGAAACCAACAAAATATTGTAAAGCAATTATCCTTCAATTTAAAACTAATTAAATTTTTAAAAGGAAACTATTTCCAAGTTGGATGTAAAGAGTTCAAAGATATGTTATTAAGTGAGCTGAGCAAGATGCTACCATTTGTGTAAGAAAGGGAAAACATAATATATACTTGTGTGTACTCATGCTCACATAAAGAAACGTGGTAAGAACAAAAAAATGTTAATAAAGGTGGTTACTTATATTTATATGGATATAGATGACAATGGGGCAGATGCGAGAGAAATTTTTCACAGTGTATATACACATTTGTTTTTCAACTGTGTAATTGCTGACTTTAAAATTCAACTAGTTTAACTTAAAAGAGGCTATAGGGGGCTTCCCTGGTGACTCAGTGGTAAAGAATCCACCTGCCAGTGCAGGAAATGCAGGTTCAATCCCTGGGTTAGGAAAATCCTCCAGAGAAAGAAATGGCAACACACTCCAGTATTCTTGCCTGGGAAACCCCATGGACAGAGGAGCCGGGCAAGCTATATACAGTCCATGGGGTTGCAAAAAGTTGGGCACAACTTAATGACTAAACAACAACAACAACAACAACCGTATGCGCTAGCAATTCTGCTTCTAGATATTGAGATGAAGGAAATGAAAACGTTAAGTTGAAAAGACATATGTATCCCCACGTGCACTGTAGCACTATTTAAAATTGCCAAGATATGGAGACAACCCAAGTTTCTGTTAGTGTAATAGATAAAGAAAATGTGGTATGTATATTTAATGGAATATTATTTGGCCATGAAAAAGAATGTAATCTTGCTATTTAAGACAACATGGGACTTCCCTAGTGGCAGAGTGGATAAGAATCCACCTATCAATGCAGGGGACACAGGCTTGATCCCCAGTCTGGGAAGGTTCCACATGATGTGGAGCAACTAAGCCTGTGACCACAATGAGTAAACCCTGCATGCTCCAGGGCCCAAGAGCCACAACTAATGAGCCCCTGTGCTGCAACTGCTGAAGCTCGTGCAGCTAGAGCCCCTGCTCTGCAACAAGAGAAGTCACCACAATAAGCCTGCTCTCCGCAACTAGAGAAAGCCTGCATGCAGCAGTGAAGACCCAGTGCAGCAAAAAAAAAAAAAGAAAAACAAAAAAAACAAGACAACATGGATGGTCCTCAGAGAAAGACAAATACCGTACAATCTCACTTATATGTGAACTCTAAAACAAACAATAACAATTACAAAAATTTAACTCATAGATACACAGAACAAACTGGTAGTTACCAGAGGGGGGAGTGGAGTGGCAAAATGGCCAAAAGGTACAAACTTACAGTTATAAAATAAATAAGTAATGGGTATGTAATGCGTAGCAGGGTGACTATAGTAAATGACACTGTATTGTCTATCTGAAAGTTGCTAAGAGAGTAGATCTTAAAAGTTCTCACAAGAAAAAAAAGCTGTGACTCTTTATGGTAATGGATGTTAACTAGACTTACTGTGGTTATTATTTTGCAATGTATACAAATACTGAATCCTTATGTTTTATACCTGAAGCTAATATATCGATTATATCTCAGTTAGGAAGTGGAGAGGCTCTGTGATCCCCTGGGAACTGGATCCTGGCAAATTTCAGAGGTGATGTGTGAGTGTGTGTTAGTTGCTTAGTTGTGTTTGACTCTTTGTGACCGAAAGGACGGTAGCCTGCCATATTCCTCTGGCTCCTCTGTCCACGGAACTCTCCAGGCAAGAATACTGGAGTGGGTTGCCATTTCTTTCTCCAGAGGTGAGGTGGGGAAGGTGATATAGGCTGGATATAGAAGAGGGGGACTTTTTGTTAGATTTGTTTATTTATTTGGCTGTGCTGGGTCTTCATTGTGGTACATTGCTGTGGCTTCTCTTGTTGCACAGCATGGGCTCTAGGCACACGAGCTCAGTAGTTTTGGTACACAGATTTTAATTGGGATCTTCCTGGATCAGAGATCAAACCCATGTCTCCTGCATTGGCAGGCAGATTCCAAACCACTAGACCACCAGGGAAGCCCAAAGAGGGAGAGGCCACATGGAGCTTAGGCTTCGGAGCTACTCACTTTCACTGATTGCTTCCAAGGCCCTGGAAGAGGGTCTAGCAATGTGCTCACATGTGTCTGTAAAATTTGCAAAAGGGAGATATTTTAACTATAGTTTGCTAAGACCACTCTTTCACTCTGGCCTCTCTATAAGCTTCCCCTTCTGTTGTATAGTATGAAAGTGGCCATAGGCATTTTGATGATCTGACTAAGGTGAGGTTGAGTTGGTACTACATTTTATTGGAGTTCAGTTGTATATATTGACATAGTTTGCAGTCACTTTCATACACAGTTATTAAGAGTCATTTCCATGTAGGAATAGCTTTCAGGAGGAGTCTACCATGGTGTAAGCAGGCTCCTCCCACATGATGACAGGAACAGGGCCAGAGGCTGTATAAACACAGCATGTGAAATATCCTTTATGCTGAGCACTGGAAGCACTTGGTTAGCAGAGGAGAAACAAGATTTGAAATATACAGAGCCAGAAAATAGTCTATGGAAAATCCTCCCAATCATCAGATATATAAAACTGTAAAGGAAGAATTCAACTTTCATTGATAACTAGTCAAGACAGAAGTTCTCTCCTGTCAGGAATATATTCAGTTATCTAACATACACTAAGTGAACTAAATCAGAAAAAGACGAATATCATATGATATTGTATATATGTGGAATCTAAAATATGACTCAAATGAACATATCTATGAAACAGAAACAGACTCACAGACATAGAAAACAAACTTACGGTTACCAAAGGGAAAAGGGAGTGAGGGAGGGCTAAGTTAGGAGTTTGGGTTAGCAGATACGAGCTACTATATGTAAAATAAACAACACAGTTCTATGGTGTGGCACAGGGAATCATATTCAATGTCTTGTAATAAACAATAATGGACGGACTTCCCTGGGTGTCCTGTGGTTAAGAATCCACCTTGCAATTCAGGGGATGCTGGTTTGCTCCCTGGTCGGGGAACTAAGATCCCACATCCTGCGGAGCAACTAAACCTGTGCCCTGTAACTACCGCCCCTGGGCGCCAGAACTAGAGAGCGTATGTGTGTGTGCCACAACAGAAGATCCCGTAGGATGCAATTAAGACTCAGTGAAGCCAAATAAATGAATAATAAAAGGAAGAGAAAAAAAGATAGTTATTTTTCTAGATTTCGGTATGTTTGCATGTTTGCCAGCTTTCGGAAATTTAAAATTTGTAAAATTTTTGATTTGTAACTTTATCTTCACATTCTAATTAAATATTTCATCCCTAATTTTGTATTGTCTTTCTTAAAGAGGATCCACCAAATTGTGTAAGCTTCCAGACCCACAAAACCTGGATCCATCCTGGCTGGTGGCTGACTGGGGAGGGAGTTTGAGGAGACAGTAAGCCTGTCTAATGAGTTTTTAGGTAGGAATATTGTGCTGTCACATGGCTCACAGCCTTGTCTAACTCAGTGAAACTATGAGCCATAGCCATGCCAGGTAGGGCCACCCAAGACAGACAGGTCATGGTGGATAATTCCACAAAAAGTGGTCCACCAGAGAAGGGAATGGCAAACCACCTCAGTATTCTTGCCCTGAGAACCCCATGAACAGTATGAAAAGGCAAAAAGATATGACACTGAAAGATGAACTCCCCAGGTCAGTAGATGTCCGATATGCTACTGGAGAAGAGTGGAGAAATACCTCCAGAAAGAATGAAGAGGCTGAGCCAAAGCAAAAATGACACTCAGTTGTGGTGATGGAGGTAAAGTCCAATGCTATAAACAATAATATTGCACAGCAACCTGGAATGTTAGGTCCTTGAATCAAGGTAAATTAGAAGTGGTCAAACAGGAGATGGCAAGAGTGAACATTGACATTTTAGGAATCAGTGAACTAAAATGGACTGGATGGGCGAATTTAATTCAGATGACTATTATATCTACTACTATGGGCAAGGGTCCCTTAGAAGAAATGGAGTAGCCCTCACTGTCAACAAAAGAGTCCAAAATGTAGTACTTGGGTGCAATCTCAAAAACGACAGAATGATCTCTGTTCGTTTCCAAGGCAAACCATTCAATATCACAGTAATCCAAGTCTATGCCCAACCACTAATGTAAAAGAAGCTGAAGTTGAACAGTTCTTTGAAGACCTACAGGACCTTCTAGAACTAACACCAAAAAAGATGACTTTTTCATCATAGGGGACTTGGAATGCAAAAGTAGGAAGTCAGGAGATACCTGGAGTAACAGGCAAATTTGGCCTTGGGATGAAAAATGAAGCAGGGCAAAAGCTAACAGAGTTTTGCCAAGGGAATGCACTGGTCACAGCAAACGCCCTCTCCCAACAACACAAGAGCTGACTCTACACATGGACATCACCAGATGGTCAATACTGAAATCGGACCGATTATATTCTTTGCAGCCGAAGATGGATAAGCTCTGTACAGTCAGCAAAAACAAGACCAGGAGCTGACTGTGGCTCAGATCATGAGCTCCCTATTGCAAAATTCAGACTTTAATTGAAGAAAGTAGGAAACACCACTGGGTCATTCAGGTATGAGCTAAATCAAATCCCTTGCAATTGTACGGTGGAAGTGACAAATAGATTCAAGGGATTAGGTCTGATAGAGTGCCTGAAGAACTATGGATGGAAGTTTGTAACATTGTACAGGAGGCAGGGATCAAGACCATCCCCAAGAAAAAGAAATGCAAAAAGGCAAAATGGTTGTCTGAGGAGGCCTTACAAATAGCTGAGAAAAGAAGAGAAGCAAAAGGCAAAGGAGAAGAGGAAAGATATATCCATCTAAATGCAGAGTTCCAAAGAATAGCAAGGAGAGATAAGAAAGCGTTCCTTAATGATCAATGCAAAGAAACAGAGGAAAACAATAGAATGGGAAAGACTAGAGATCTCTTCAGAGAAGGCAATGGCAACCTACTCTAGTACTCTTGCCTGGACAATTCCAAGGATGGAGGAGCCTGGTAGGCTGCGGTTCATGGGGTCGCTGAGTCAGACACGACTGAGAGTCTTCACTTTCACTTTTCACTTTCACGCATTGGAGAAGGAAATGGCAACCCACTCCAGTGTTCTCGCCTGGAGAATCCCAGTGAAGGGGGAGCCTGGTGGGCTGCCATCTATGGGGTTGCACAGAGTCGGACACGACTGAAGCAACTTAGCAGCAGCAGCAGAGGCCTCTTCAAGAAAATTAGAGATACCAAGGGAACATTTCATGCAAAGATGGACACAATAAAAGACAGAAATGGTATGGACCTAACAGAAGCAGAATATATTAAGAAGAGGTGGCAAGAATACACAGAACAATTATACAACAAAGATCTTCATGACCCAGATAACCGTGATGGTGTGATCACTCACCTAGAGCAAGACAGCCTGGAGTGCAAAGTCAAGTGGGCCTTAGGAAGCATCTTTACAGAAAAAGCTAGTGGAGATGATGGAATTCCAGCTGAGTTATTTCAAATCCTAAAAGATGATGCTGTTAAAGTGCAGCACTCTATGTGCCAGCAAATTTTGAAAACTCAGCAGTGGCCACAGGACTGGAAAAGGTCAATTTTCATTCCAATCCCAAAGAAAGGCAATGCCAAAGAATATTCAAACTACTGCATAATTGCACTCATCTCACACAATAGCAAAGTAATGCTCAAAATCCTCCAAGCCAGACTTCAACAGTACATGAACCGAGAACTTTCAGATGTCCAAGCTGGATTTAGGAAAGGCAGAGGAATAAGAAATTAACATCCGTTTGATCATAGAAAAAGCAAGAGAATTTCAGAGAAACATCTGCTTCATTGATTATGCTAAAGCGTTTGACTGTGTGGATCACAACAAACTGTGGAAAATTCTTCAAGAGATGGGAACACCAGACTACTTTACCTGCCTCCTGAGAAAGGTCAGGAAGCAACAGTTAGAACCTGACATGGAACATGGACTGATTCCAAATTGGGAAAGGAGTACATCAAGGCTATATATTGTCACGCTGCTTATTTAACCTGTATGCAGAGTACATCACATGGAATGCTGGGCTGGATGAGCACAAGCTGGAATCAAGGTTGCCAGGGGAAATATCAATGACCTCAGATATGACCCCACCCTTATGGCAGAAAGCAAAGAGGAACTAAAGAACCTCTTGATGAAAGTGAAAGAGGAGAGTGAAAAAGCTAGCTTAAAACTCAAGATTTAAAAAACTAAGATCATGGCATCCAGTTCTATCACTTCATGGTCAACAGATGGGGAAACAATGGAAACAGTGAGAGACTATTTTCTTGGGCTTCAAAATCACTGCAGATGGTGACTGCAGCCATGAAATTAAGATACTTGCTCCTTGGAAGAAAAGCTATGACTAGCCTAGATAGCACAATAAAAAGCAGAGATATTACTTTGCCAACAAAGGTCCATCTAGTCAAAGCTATGGTTTTTCCAGTAGTCATGTATGGATGTGAGAGTTGGACCATAAACAAAGCTGAGCGCTGAAGAACTGATACTTTTGAACTATGGTGTTGGAGAAGACTCTTGAGAGTCCCTTGGACTGCAAAGAGATCAAACCAGTCAATATTAAGGGAAATCAGTCCTGAATACTCATTGGAAAGGCTGATGATGGAGCTGAAGCTCCAGTATTTTGGTCACCTGATGCAAAGAACTAACTCATTGGAAAAGACCCTGATGCTGGGAAAGATTGAAGGCAAGAGAAGAAGGGAACAACAGAGGGTGAGATGGTTGGATGGCATCACTGACTCATGGACATGGGTTTGAGCATGCTCTGGGAGTTGGTAATGGACAGGGAAGCCTGGGTTGCTGCAGTCCATGGGGTCACAAAGAGTCGGACACGACTGAACAATTGAACTGAACTGAATTGATTGTGCTCTCAGTGACATAACCCTTCTCCTCCTCATCATCTATGTGAAATCTTTAGTAAAATAGGTATTTTTTATTTTGAAATTGCACAAAGAACAAGGAGGGAGAGACTTGATGAACAGTAGCAACGTCAGAAAAACTGTGGAGGTCAGGGGAGAGAGGGATACGTGTGGCCACAAGTTCCATAATAGCCCATCATGTGACAGATGCTAGGAGGTGATAATTCCTGCTCTCTGCACTCCTGAGACTTCACCTGAGTGATTCTGCTCCAGACAGGGAGGTAGGCTGTCAAAGGGACATTGATGAACCAGGGTGAACACATAGGAGCTCCCCCAGAATGGTACAGAGTTTAGAGTCAGATTTTAGAGAAATCTCTAAAGAAACTAGTGATGTTATATTGCTGAGACTCCAATAGGGGGGATGGAGGGGGAGGAAGGGGGTTAGGATTAGGGAGGCAGGTTGTCCTTGGAAGAGAGAGGAGACTTTTACAGAGCTACAAACCTCAGTGCTAGGGCCAGTGGAAGAGGTAAGAGGCAGATTGGCCTTTCCATAAACATAAAGGGAATTTATATTAAATATCCAACATCAAACAATTTATAATTCACACTGGAATGATGTTCATCAAATGTTACCAATAACTATTCAATGGCCAAGTTTTAATTTCTTCTGTGTACCTCTTTAGAGAAGTGTGTCATTTCTAGAAAACAATAAAGTCACAAGTTTTTGTTGTTGTTGTTGTTATTTTTATTTTGGCAGTGCTTGTGGGATCCTAGTTCCCCAACCGGGGATTGAACTAGGTTCTGAAGGCGAAAGTGCCAAGCCCTAACCACTGGACCACCAGGAAACTTCAATCACTACCTCTTTTTTTTTTTTTAAAGTCTCTATTAGATATATCTGGTCTCCAAAGTCACCGTTCATCTACTGGAATATCTCTATCCTTGCTTCTTCTCTCAACTGTCACACAAGTGGATTTATTAGACAAGCTCATCCTGAGCTCACAATTTATATAAAAACTTAGCTCGAGGCTCCGAAAAACAAAGGACCCTTCATCCAACAAGATGCGCCTTCCTTAGAAGGCAGTTGAAGGAGCATGGGCGTGCTTCCTTGTCTGTAAACACAAATTATTTCCTCAAAAGAAATTCTATGATTGAAATATCTCCATCTTCTTATATCAGGGAGAATATTCTAATCACAGCTGTTCAAAAATAGAATGGTCTTAGTTCCAAGTCCCTGAAAGTTTTCCAGTAGAACATGAAAGATACACAGATGTTTCTTAAAGGATTTCAGTCCCAGAGAAGTGGTTGAAATGCATAACCTCTAGCTTTTCTTCTAAGATTTTTAGATCTTACCTCTCATTGAGGGGGTCTAATCATGTTGCATTTCACTTACAACTGTTCCTGGATATCAGTAATTCCTTACATTTAGCATTATAGTTTGCATAATACAGACTTTTAATAATAGCAGCAAACTTAATGAGTTCCTATTACCTGCCCTTCAGTGTTTTAAGGATATGATGGGAAAAAACATAATCCTCCAGGCAACCCTATGGGGTGGGTCTTTATTCCCATGTTAGAGCGACAGAGGATGAGATGATTGGATGGCATCACCGATTCAATGGATATGAACTTGGGTAAACTCCGGAAGATGGTGAGGAACAGGGAAGCCTGGCATGCTTGGAGTCACAAAGAGTCGGACACGATTTGGCGACTGAACAACAACCATCACGTTAGAGCAGCAAATTGAAGCTTAGAGAAGTTGAGAAGTTTGCCCAAAGCTACTTGGATTGTAGGTGGCAGAGGGTTGTCCCTTGAGGTCCCATGGTTAAGATTCCACCCTTCCTTTGCAGGGGGCACAGGCTCAATCCATGGTGGGGGAACTAAGATCCCACATGCCGCACAGTGAGGCCAAAATATATATTTTAGGCGGAGCTGAAATTTGAATCCAGAATTAGTCTCTTAATCAGCATCATAATGCCTCTCACTTACTAGAGGTTTGAGGTTGCTCCAGTTCTGAATCCTGAGTTTTATATTGTATGATGGCCTGGTCTTGGCCTGCTGGGAGTTTCGTGGGTTGAGACAAGATAAGCTGACCTGATCACAGGACATTATCAATAGTCAGTGTATGCCATATGCTGTCCACATTTGAAAGCCTAAGGCAGATAGAAACAGTGGGATGCGTTAAGTCCAGAAGAGGTGTCATAGTGATTTTCAGATGCATCTGATTATGGAATCTTTGCTATGGAAAGAATCTTACAGGGCAACCAGCCTGACCACTCACTCAGGGGTGAAATCTGTGATAGGGAACTGGGTGGGTAGGTTTTATCCCCATCTGGACCCCCTCACTACACCTGCAGTTAGCACTACAGTTAAATTGGTTCCTGCCCCACACCATCTCTCTTCTAAGGCCTTATCCTCCTCACCAGCATCCAAATTTATCAGCATCTTGATGATAAACACCTCGCCTGGAATCTTAATTGAATTCCAGTTCAATGAGATTAAACCTCCCTGAACAGCATTAGGTATTTTTTTAATGGTTGATTAATTTATTTTTGTATTTTTACAACTCTTGTAATTAAAAAGAAAAAAATGACTTTCAGGCTGCAAAACTGGCCTCTGCTGCTAATTAGATTCCATGGATCAGTCCTGAAAGGTATGTGAAGTCGCTCAGTCGTGTCCGACTCTTTGCGACCCATGGACCGTAGCCCACCAAGCTCCTCCGTCCATGGGATTCTCTAGGCAAGAATACTGGAGTGGGTTGCCATTTCCTTCTCCAGGGGATCATTTTAAAAACATCATCACTAAACGTACTGCTAGAATAAATAAACTACCCAAGCTCTTCGACCTAGAGAAGAGGATGGAGGGGGGCGTGGTGTGTGAAGATATTTGTCTTTTTCTGTCAGCTTTTTTTGTTTTTTTTTTCGGGTCCCAGGCTCTGGCACCGCCGGTTCCCTCTGCACACTGTCTACAGTGGGCCCTCCTACCCACAGCTGCACGCCCTCCCTCCCCTTCCAAGGGTGTCACGTGGGCTGATGAGATAATGTATGTGAAAGCCTTGGTCAACTGCAAGGCACAATCGAATGCCAATGATGACTGTTGTTATTATTCTTATCATACTCCAGGGAAACCCTGTTGCGTCCCACCCTCCCAGACCTACTCTGCAGGACAGCCGGCGAAACTCAAGCGAGGCTAGACAGCCCCTCCCACGTGGGCGGAGGTCCCGGCGCAAATCCGTCTCCCCTGCTAGCAGGCGGGGGGCGCTACTGCTCGCCTCAGACCCTACCCGCCTACCCGCCCCCCACCTCCTCTCAGTAATGGCTTTCCCAGTCCTTCCTGGCTTCGGGGGCCTAACTGCGGAAGGAAATCTCCTCAGTTCCAGTGAAAGTTCTCGAGCTACTTAAGTCATCGACTCCCTTGGCCTGTCTTCACACCCACTCCCCCAGCCCCCTCCCCTCCAAGTGCCCGCAGCGGAGCCAGGCTGCCCCGGAAGGATCTGACCGGCAATTTCCTACAATTGTCTGACTGGGGCTCCTCAGTCTATCAGCTCCCCGCTTCCTTCCCCACCTCATCTCTTGCAGTCTCCCCTCCCCAAAGTCTCCCCTCCTGGATATCCCAACCTCCACCCTGAGCTGACTTCTTAGGCCCACAGTTCTCTTTAGCATTTCCTCTCTCTTCTGGGATTGTCACTACCCTGGGGGAGGTGGAATGGCGGTTTGGGAGTCAACATGGCCACCAGGGCCCATCAGGAAGTTGGATGTGCTGCCGTGTTACCAAGGCAACCACCCTTCTGTGTTAGGCCTTCCCAGAGCTATTTGTCCCCAGCTGTGGAGGGTGAGGACTTGACTGTGTTAGGTCCCTCTCCCAATAAATCAAATCTGACTGAGGCCAAAAAGGGTGGGCAGGGAGCACAGGATGTCTAGAAGACTCATTAGACAAAGCGAGGACAATTTATCCTTTCTTCAGCGACTTGTGTATCAAGGAGCGCTGTCCCCAAGGCAGACCTCCAAGCTCTCCCTGGACCATCCTGACCTCCAGTGCCGCTAGGCGTGGCCTCCAGGAAGAGGCTTGCAGAGGTCGGAGGAGGGGCCTGTCTGCACTTGATGGATGGTACTGAAGAAATGTCTGGCACTTTCTTTCCCCATGGGGGAGGTGAAACTGCAGCCACCTCTCCCCCGCATTCACATTCCTGCCTGCCTGCTCAGGAAGGGGGTGGGGTGGGTGGCCGGAGCAGGGAAAGGAGGGCCCTTAGCCCCACTTAGAGTTGTAAACTATCACTCACATTTGCCTACAGTCAGGGGACTGTGGATGGGCAGGTGGACAATTCCCACATTTCAACTGAGGTAAAAGGGGATCCCTATGTTCCCACCCCACCCTCGTTCTTGGCTCCCAGACTGCCTGGGGCAGGTGCCAGGACTGCCCATTCAGTCTGCACTCATTATATTCTTACTGTATGCTGGGCATTGGGTAATAGAGCAAATAAATAGAGGTCTCAAAGTGTAGTCCACAGATTCTGTGAGTCCCCAAGATCCTTTCAGGGGATGTTGCTCAGACAGTTCAGTCATGTCCAACTCTTTGCAACCCCATGGACTGTAGCCTGCTTGGCTCTTCTGTCCATGGAATTCTCCAGGCAAGAATACTGGAGTGGGTTGCCATTTCCTTCTCCATTTCAGGGGATGGATGAGGTCAAAAAGATTTTCATGGGGATTCTCTGACAGTGCAGTGGTTAGGACTTGGTGTTTTCACTGCTGTGGCTTGGGTTCAACCCCTAGTCGAGGAAGTAGGATCCTGTAAACGGTGCAGCATTGCCAAAAAAAAAAAAAAAAAGTTTTTTCCCCATAATCCTACTAATTATATATTATTTTACCTTTTTTGGCTGCACTGAGCAGCACACAGAATCTTAGTTCCCTGACCAGGGATGAAACCTGTGCCCCTGCATCAAGAGCGTGGAGTCTTAACCACTGGATTTCCAGGGAAGTTTTTTATTTACTTTATTGACTGTGTTGTATGTGCACTGATAAGGCTGGTGTCTTAGCATAAAGCAAGGCAGTCGTTGTAATCTTCAAAAAAAAAAAAACAGCCAGTTTCTCTCAAGAATGTCTTTGATAAAGCAGTAAAAAATTAACATGTGATGGGTTTATTAAAGTTATTTTAAATGAGTTAATAAAGACTTGTTTTAATTTCTAATACAGAATATATCAATAGATATAACCCACATAAAAGCTCTTTGGGGCCCTCAGTAGTTCTTAAGGGTGTAAACAGATCCTGAGACCAACAGAGTCAGCACTGCTGGGGTCACTCATAGGCTGTTACACTGGTTCCTCAAAGTTGAAGGGAACTTTCTCACATATTAAATTGCCAGCTTGAGAAACGTCTTATTTAAAGCTGAGGGTAGAGAATATGGTTGTGTTTCCTGGCAACCCTGGCTCGAGAAAAGACACTGTCACTGGAATAAAGATTTTAATGGTCTCCACTCACAGGAGAAGCAAGGCATGCAAGCCCGCAGCCCTCTGTACTTCCCTTTCTCCCCTATGTGCTGAATGTCTTGTGTTGGGTCATGGGGGATTCGGGGTGTTTGTGGCCCATGTGGGCTAGGCCCAGATGTGGGCTTCTCCCAGCCTAGATTCCTCTTTAGTCCCTTCTCCTATTCCCACTCAGGGGGCTCTTCCCACCTCTCCCATAATAGTCACAGTGGGCACAAGGAGGGGCAGGAGGATTCAGGAATCCATATCCCAACCTGGCCTGGCCTGGGATAGGGTAGATAGTGAGTGTGTGTGCCTACATGTGTTTGTGCGTGTGTGTTCCCTGGGCATGACTGTGAGTTTTGGTCCCGTCCTGTGGGCTCTAAGTTCTCCCCATACCAGTCCTCTTTCAGAGGTAGTATCTGGTGTCTCCACTGGGGTCAGCACATCTGAGCTATTCAAGCCACTTCTATGGCAATGTGGGGTTGCTGTGGACGGGCTGATGCTGGCATCTCTCTGTCATCTCCAGCCCAGGGAAGGGGGGAGTGGAAGGCCGGGAGGGGACCCAGGTCAGCCTCGGGTGCTACTCCCTCGCTCCCCCAGGAGCCAGTAGGTCCGAACTTTGCCTTTGCCCTGAAAGAAAAAAGAGGACATTGGGGTGGGGAGTGATACATCCACTTTCCCAAATGATGGGAATGGGGATGGTTGCTTGAGAAGGGGCCTGGGGGAAGGTGAGCCCTGCAGGGACCTCAAGGGGTCGTGAGGGCAGGGACTTTCTTTTCTACCTTCATTTCTACATCCCCTCGAAGCTCCAGCTCGAAACCACCAAACTCCTCCAGGACAGCCTTGGTTTCAGAAGATAAGTGGATCTTCAGGGCTGGGTAGGAGAAGGGAGGAGAAGGGAGACGAGAGATGCAAGAGTTGGGAGCAGGAGACTCGGGGCCGTGGGGCTAGAAAGATGCTCTCCCACCTTCCTTTAGCCCTGAAAGCCTCCCAATTCAGAGTCCCACCCACTCCACATGGTGTCTAACCACACAGGGCTTGCCCTAAGAATTCCAGAGCTGTGTTATGATAGCTACTAGCCATATAACACCATGACAGCCACCAGTCACATGTGGCTGTTTAAATTGTAATTAAAATGAAATACAGTTAAAATGCAATAAATAAATAAAATGCAATGCCTCAGAGGCTACCATATTGGACAACACAGCTTATAGTAGAGTGTAGAGGTCAAGGGCTCAGACACTGGAGCCTGCGCTGCCTAGCACGAACCCGAGCTTGGACACTCAGCTAGGGAAGTAATATTCACTCTCTGTGCCTCATTTTCCTTGTCTACAAAATGCTGAGAGTGACAGGACCCATCTCAAAGTTTTCCCGTGTGGATTAAACTTAATGTGATTCATAGAGTATTTCAAAAGAATCTGGCACTTAGGAGGCACTGTACAATTGGTTGCTATCATCGTTTTTTAACTCAGCACCCTCATATTAGAGTTGAGGGAGCCCAGGCCTTGGAGGGGAGATTTGCGCAGGCTGCTGAGGTCAGGCCCAGGCCTCCTGACTACTGTTCCCCACAGCCCTTCCTTGACTCCCTAGCAAACTGTAGTCTAGGTCATCTTAGTATTCCAGGGCCTGGTATTCAGTAGTTGCTCAATAAATGGTGAATTGAATTGTGTTGACTACAGCAGGAAGCAGATCAACAGGAAGGAAGCCTAAGGGAAGAGCTGGGAGCAAGCATTTATCAGGTACCCATTGTGTTCCGGGGGTTGTGCTGTGTTTTTTTATAACCCCAAGACATCATCATTTTAAAGATAAACAGCTGAAGCTCAGACAAGCTGAACAACAATTACGTGCTAGTCATGTTATATGACTTTCTCAAATAACTCTTCTGAGGTAGATGTTTAATTCTCATTTTCCAGATAAGGAAAACAGGGGTTCAGGGAGGTGTAGCAAGTTGACATGAAACATCAGTTGTAGAACTCAGATTCACACCAAGTGGAATGCTCTGAAGCCCTCTTAACCACACCCAAGAGGGCCCTAAAGGGAAGATTCCTGCTGGAAACTGTCAGAGGTTAGTCTGGAAAGACTTCAGTCATTTGGCAAAGGGGGCAGCTGGGACCTGCGTCTCTGATTAGACTCAAGGTGACCTGGCCAGGTTGAACCCTTATGAGAAGGCAACTCGGGAAGAGAGAGAACAGGGAGTAGAAGGCATCGGCTGCCAGGCGGGCAACGACAGCTCCCCTGCCCTCCCTGTCCCACCCAGGGGACCCAGAGTACCTTCCCCATTAGACTCCATTCGTGAGGCAGTGTTGACTGTGTCCCCAAAGAGACAGTACCGGGGCATCTTCAGCCCCACCACGCCAGCACACACGGGTCCTGAGGGAGAGGAAGCGCACCAGTTCAGGGGAGAAGGTGGGAGGAATGGAGGGTGACCTGGGTGAGGCTAGGGTAGGGTGCCCCAGGAGAGGCAGCAGGTGGCATCTGTGGTCGGTGGGAGCCCAGGGGTGTGTGTGGGGGGAGGTGTAGGTGTATGCGCGTGTGTAGGGAGAGCTGGAGAGAGCTAGGGCTGGTCTCCCATCTTTCGGCGGCCTCACCCGTGTGGATGCCGATGCGCAGGCGCAGCTGCTCCTGGGGCCGGTGGCGGATGCGGAAGGAGCGGACCGCGTCCAGCAGTGCCAGGGCCATGCGGGCCACCTCGCGGGCGTGCAGCCTCCCGTTCCGCACCGGGAGCCCGGACACCACCATGTAGGCGTCGCCGATGGTCTCCACCTGTGAGGGTAGCCAGAGTGTGCAGGACCTGAGGGCTCCAACGTTCTCTTCCCAGTATGGGAAGAGGGCACTGTCTCCTAGTCCACCCGTCTACCAGCCGTCGTGTTTGCCCGGTTTTTCTGGCGGTTCCTGCGTCTCCCCGTGACACCTCCTCGTGACACTGTCTTTGCCCATGTCCCTTGGTCTTCTTTCTCTCTCTCTTTTTTTTTTTCCAGTTCTACCTGTTTATTGCTACCAACCCATCTCCCGCCACCCCCCTCATGCGCGCATGCTCAGTCATGTGACCCCGTGGACTGCAGCCCACCAGGCTCCCCTGTCCATGGACTTCTCCAGGCAAGAATATTAGAGTGGGTTGCCATTTCCCTCTTCAGGGTAGTCTTCTCTCTTAAGGGTCTATGTCATTCTACCCTTCACTTTTCTGTAACCCTGTCCACAACTGTCTGTCCCTTCCCATCTTTACTCACCTTGTATACATCAAAATTGTCTATGACAGCATCAAAGCAAGTGTACAGGTCGTTGAGCAGGGTCACCACCTGGAAGAAAAGAGAATCCACAAGGGGTGAGGCGTAAGGGACCCCACCTGGGCTCAGGTGGAAAATGCAGACCCAGAGGCAGACCTGTGAGACGGAGATGAGAAGCCAGCACACCTGGCTGCTCTCACATCTGTAGCTGTGCCTGACTCACCTGCATGGGCGTGCTCTCTGCTGATAGGGCTGTGAAACCCACGATGTCACTGAAGTAGATGGTGACGCTGTCAAAGGCTTCGGCCTGGACCGTCTCCCCACGCTTCAGCTGCTCAGCCACTGAGCTGAGGGGTCAGGGACAGGGGCAGGATCAGAAGATGAGCCGGGCCCAGGGCAGGGCTGGTGGGGGCACCAAGCACGGGCACTCACTGAGGCAGAATCTGGTAGAGCAGGGCCTCGGCCTTGCGCTTCTCCTCCAGGTAGGCCTGGGTCCGCTCCTCCACCAGCTCCTCCAGGTTGTTGGCGTACTGCTCCATGCGTGACAGCAGGTTGTCCAGGATGTTGCTGCTGTTCTCCCTGGGGAGGGGGGTGGTAGAGGGGGTGGTGATGAGAGGGGAGCAGCATGCCCAACCCTGCAGTGCCCACCCCAGGCTCTCACCCTACCCAGACTTAAGTTAGCTTATACTACAGCAGAGTCCCTGGAGACGTTCAAGGTTGGAGGGCACAGCAGGATGGGAGTGTAGGGGAAAAGGGTAGGAAGAAAGTCCAACTCAGCCCTGAGTCCCCCAGGGTCAAATCTGAAGCTTCAGATGTATTGGCTCTTTTGCTCATTTTGTTGATTGAACACAAGTAGGCTAGAAGGAGGTGGAGGAGATAGAGGGCGTCCCAGGTGGTGCTAGTGATAAAGAACCTGTGTGCTAATGCAGGAGACCCAGGAGATGGGGGTTCGATCCCTGGGTCGGGAAGATGCCCTGGAGGAGGGCATGGCAACCCACTCCAGTATTCTTGCCTAGGAAATCCCATGGACCGACGAGCCTGGCAGGCTGTATAGTCCATAGTGTCTCAAAGAGTCAGACACGACGGAAGTGACTCAGCACACATGCACACAGAGGAGGTAGAGAGGAACAGGGATCTATTGAGAAGAGAGTGGGGGCACAGACTAGCTAAGGGGTGTGCCTGGCAGAACTGGCCCCCATAGAGCACACTGGGAAAGGGGATCAAAGGATGGGTGGGAGCTCCCAGGGGGGACAGAGAGGCAAAGGGAGGAGGTGGAAGGCCATTTACTCTGCTTACCAGTGAAGACTGTGGAGAAGGGGCCAGGGAGGAGACTGGTATGAAAAGTGGGTGGCTGTGGGGACAACAGGGTCCTCCAGTATTCACAAAGGGGGCTGCGGGACTGTGGTGGGCTGGAGCAGGCTATGTCTGGGGGGCTGTGCGTGGGCTCTGCCACCACAGGGATAAGACTTAAGCGTGGGATACATGGTGGCTGCTGTGGTGGAGGAGGCTGGGACGGCCCAGGGCTAACGCCAGCAACCTGTTAAATTTTCGCAACATCAGGCGGATCTGCTGGAAGGGCGGCCGCTCCTGTGGGTCCTCGGCCCAGCAGCGCTGCATCAACTGCCCCAGTTCCTCCAGGTGACTCTGCAGGACCAGGGAGGGCCGGAAGGGGGGCTGCTCGCCCCGAGTCACACGCTCGATGATCTCTGTGTGGTCGGGGGAGAGAGGATGAGAGATGGGTACAGCCAGGGGCCTGTTGAGTAATGAGGTGGGGAAGCCCAGGATCACGGCAAGGGCCAGGGAAGCCCCGCAGGGACCTGAGCCAACCGTGCTCAGGGTCACTGGCCACAGTGGGGGAGAAGGGGGCAGCGTTTCCAGGGTTCCCTCTCTCTGGAGCTAGGCTCAGTGGAGTGTGGCGGCATTAGGGGAAAGTGTGGTCCTCTCACCTTTGGGACTGAGGTCCAAACCTTCCACGTGGAAGGCGCCGCTCCTCAGGGCAATCTCCTGAAGGATGATCCCAAAGCTGTACACATCACCAGCCTGGGAACCCCGGGCAGGGGGCGAGGCCATTCGCAGGAGCTCAGGGGCTGTCCACAACTTTTCTGTGGGTCAGAGGTCAGGAGTCACAGGGTGAAGGGCCCAAAGCTAAGGGGTGACAGGAAACAAGGATGTGGCTGGGCTGATCTGGAGACAAAACAGGGGGTGCTAGAGCTAGAAGGGGCTTGAGATGACTTCATCTGACTCAGCTTTCTACTGATGATGAATTGAACTGGGAGTCAGGAAAGGCGGACCTGAGCCCATCATAGGCCAGGGCATCAGTCTCCCCACCGGGTTGTGCTTGCCGTAGGGGTTAAGGGTCAGAGTCATGTGGGGCTCACTGGCATAGAGGGTGTGTCCTTGCTCTGGCTCTGGATCCCTGAAGCTCTCCAGCCCGTAGTCAGTGATCTTGAGCACAAAGCGCCCGTCTACCACGCAGTTGGATGACTTGAGGTTCCCATGGGAGCAAATGGCTCCATTGTGTAAGAACAGCATACCCTGGGAAGTTCGGGGAGGCAGGGGTCTGAGTGGGACCTCCAACCAGGGCCAGAGAAGAGGCCTGCCTGGCCCCTCGCCCCACACCCAGTGTGCTCTACCCGACCTACCTTGACAATGTCACTGGTGAGCGAGTACCGGAACATCCAGTCCAGGGTGATGCTCTCATTCTCCAGGATGTCCTGCAGGGCAGTGAGAGTCAGCCCGTACCCTGCACGCGCCCCCAGGAGGAGGAGTGCCGGGGTCCCGCTGACATACGCTGGCAGAACGGAACAAAGCTTCGTATTTACTCTAGTGCCACCACCCTCCCCCACTTCCATTTTACAGATGGGGAAAATAAAGGTCAGAAGAAGGAGAGGCTTGCCCTTATGGTCAGTCAAGGGCGGACTCAGGGCTGGACCCAGGTGCCCTGACATTCCCTTGTCACCCTCACCTGGAGGCTCCCACGGGGACAGTACTCTGTGAGGATACAGATGTTGGGGGGATCAGTGCAGGCTCCCACAAACCTGGTCAAGTGTTCATTTTGTACATCCCGCATCTGCAGGTGAGAGCCAGCATCAGAGCCTGGCAGAGACCTCACTCCTCACCAAATCGCCCCTACCCTCAGGGAACCCTCACTCTTCCTAAATCCCGATGTATTCTCTCCAGACGTTCTGTGAGCTTCCCGTGATTCTCACCCACTCCTGTTCGAAAGAACCTGTCCCCAGAATCTGCTCCCTCCTCCCTCTGCTTCCTAAGCCCATCCAGCGGAGCCCCTAGGAAATCTCTAGGAGCCCTTCTCCCATCTGTGATTCTATTCACAATGTGCAAGGGCCCCTCCCACGGCTCTAGGGCCCACCCTTTCCTAGGATACTCTGAGGTCCCTCCATGCTGCTTCTGTGGGCCAACCTCCCTGTATCCCCAGATTCTTCCCCAGGCCACTGCCTCCCTCCCTCCGCACATTACATGCTTCAGCTCAAACAGGACTTCCCGTGTCAGCTCAATGCGTTTCCGGTTCACACGTTTCACAGCCACGAGGTTGCCCTGAGCAAGGAGTGGAGGTGGTCACTGTGAGGAAAGAGCCCAGCACGGGGAACCCCACTGCTCTGACAGCCCACCGCTGCCCTAAGACTCTCCCCAGTCCTTCATCAGAGCATAGCCCTGCCCGATCTGGACGACCAGTGGTCTCACCCAGACTTACCTTATAATACGCTGTCTTGGCAAAGATTTGCAATTGGCCCTCTGTGGTCAGTAGGGAGCCATAATTGGAGCCTCTCTGAAGGGGCGGAGTGCAGGAGGGATGGTCAGCCAGGGGGCCTAGGTCTCCATCCCGGCCGTCTGAGCGCTGCTCTTCACTGCCCTGCCTTATCTTTGTGTCACCCTGCCTCATCCTGTCACCCTACGTCAATGTGGGGAATTTCAGCTCATCCTGAAATCCTTTCGTCATTTATTCACTTTTTAGAAAACAAAATGTATTGGAGTGTAGTTGCGTTACAGTGTTATGTCGGTCTCTGCAGTACAGCAAAGTGAATCAAATGTAGGTACGCATCTCTCCCTTCTTTTTTAGATTTCTTTCCCATTTAGGTCATCACAGAGCATTGACTAGAAGTTCCCTGTGTTAGACAGGAGGTTCTCATTATTTACTTAAAAAAAAAAATGTACTTTCACATATGCTATCACTGACCTGTGAGGGAGGCTCTGTGGATGTAATCATTATCTGAGATGGTCTCAGAGAGGGTATGTGACGTGCCCAAGGTCACATAGCAAGTGAAGGCAGAGCTGGGACGAGAACCTTGCTCTTTACCCTAACTCGTCAGGTGCTGCCCCCAGCTCAGCCCCCTTCGCCCCAGTAGTGGAGCTCTTACCCCGCTCAGGGTCAGCCGGCTGCCTGCACTCCGCAGATGCCTCTCCAGGCTACTGGGCTGCAGGTCCTCCCAGCGCACACGCCACAGCTCTGAGGCCAGTTCCTTCTCCAGCTGCATCTTCCTGGGGCACGAAACCTGCACCTGAGCCCACATCTGAGCCCCTGACCCAGGGCGGGGGTACTCAGCAGCCCCTCCTCAGAGCCCTGGGATCTCTGCAGGAGCTGAGAGATGGGTGGGGCAGTTACAGCCTCTCGGCTCCGAGTCAGAAGGCTTGGGTGAAATTCTGCCTCACTGGGGACCTTGAGCTAGTCATTTCATTTCTCTGAGTCTCATATTCACGTCTAAATGTCCTCATGTGGAAACTGGGGATCTTGACATTTACTTCAAAGCATTGTTATAAGAGTGAAAAGAAAGGTGTGTGGAAGTGCCTGGCACAATTTATGCTCAACCAGCCCTGATTTTCTTCTCTCCCTCCTTGCTTCCCTCTGTCATCAACTTTTCCTGCACCTGTCAGCCTCCCACCAGAAGGCAGGAGTGAGTCTTCCTTATCTCTCTCCTCTGCTCTGGGTTCAGCCCCTGGTACATGGCCGAGCCATCATCCTTGCTCAGCTAATATGGGTCCAACACATTGCTTCCCATCTGGTCTGTACAAACAGGAAGGTAGGATAGACCAGCCTCAGCCCAGAACCCACATCCTTATGATGCTCCAACAGATCTGCTCCTTCTTGGATCTCCCAGATTCCCCTTGACCACTCCTATCTCTGGTCCCTCCTTAAGTCTCCTGCATTGGCAGGAGGGTTCTTTACCACTAGCACCACCTGGGAAGCCCTTTCCCCTCCTTCTTTGTTCTAGCGCTTTTAAGTCTCTTTTCTCCCCCATCTCCCTGGGCCTTGCTATGCTGTCCCTACACCCCTCCCTCTCCACTCTGGGTCCCTGCCACCTCCTCTCCTACTGGTTCTCCGGGCGTTCCAGCCTCAGTCACCACCCTCATCCCCAGGCTCACCTGTATATGAAGAAGGAGACGATCAGGATGCTGAGAAGGGAGAGGCTCCCCACCAAAGCCAGCACCTCCAGGGTGGAGAAGTGGTCTACAGAGGAGGACCGAGTTGCAGCAAGAGAGATGTGAGATAGACATTGGACAGGAGAAATAAGAACTTTTTTATATATAATTTTTTTTTTTTGTCACACTGCATGGCGTGCAGGCTCCTCTCCTGACTGGGATTTGAACCCATGCCTAAAGTGGAAGCGTGGAGTCCTAATCACTGGACTGCCAGGGAAGTCCCAGCACTTTTTAATATTTAATCATTGAACTCAGATGGTGGACGAAGGGACAAAAAAGGCAGGCAGAGTCTCTGCGGGAAACCCTCAGTGCCAGAGAGCAGCACCTATTCGACTCCCTGAACAGGAAGCATGCAGTGTCTCCAGAATGGAGGCCAGGAAGGCAAGGGGCAGTCAGTCACCTTGGTTGCAGGCTGGGTCCTCGTTGTCAAAGCCACACTTGGGGACATCGGGAGGTGGATACCCCAGGGGCCAGTTCAGTTTGCACCCTGACATGGTCACCAGTTCTTGGGAAGTCCCATTGAAGTTCAGAACAACCTGTGGGGGGCAGGAGTGGTGGGTGGGCAAGGGGCCTTGGTGAGGCCTCCTGTCCAGGGTAGCAGTCCTCCCCCTCACTTACCCCGTCTCCGCTGCCAGAGACTGCGTCTGCACTGTCAACAGCTCACCGAGCCCCTGGCATGACTGGATACAGAGAGCCTGATACCCACGCCCCATGTTATCAGAACGGACAAACTTGAAAGTGACTTAAGGCTTTTATATTCTATATAGAATCACAGGCCCACACTCAGGAAGTTTGTAATCTGGGATTGAAGCACCCAGAAAATAGAAAAAGGCAGTGTTTTCAGTCCACATTCCCAGGCCTAAACCATATACTCTTCCTTCTGAATATAGCCTGTCTCTGCTGGAAGGGGATCCTGCCTACCTTCAGAGACATGGGGCTTGCTGAGGGCAGGGCTGTGATCCCTTCTTACACATGGGGCTCCCCAAGGACAACACCTGAGTCCCTATCATTCTGGTTGTTCCTCCAGATTGGCTGGCACGCTTTTATCCAGGGTTTGCTCTTATGCAGGGAGGTGGGAAGGTGAGATGTCACTCCCAGTTGGCACTGCCTTCTTGGGGGGCACAACCTTACCCTGAAGGCGCCAGTATTAGGATCCATATCCCAGAGGGAGAAGTCGGTCTCCCGGTCTCCATTGCTGTCCATTTTCAGGTATCCTGTCACACCTGGGGATATGGAGGATGATGGCTGTGTTTTGAGAGTGGAAGTTCAGGGACTCCAGACCTCATCTCCATCTTTTGATCTGGTCTGTCTTGCCCTCCGAATATATATATATATATATATATGTATATATATATATATATATATATGTATATATATATATATATGTATATATATATATATGTATATATTTATATATATATATAATAAAAGAGACAGATGTGTCATCAGCAGGAATGATTAGTGTTGGGCACTTAAGAAGACTTCTTGATGACTCTAGGGAGATGGGGAAGAAAGCCTAAAGGCAGCTTGGAGGAGAGGAAGAGACTGGTGTGTGTAAGTGACTACCTGCACTGCAGGCCTAGAGGCTTCCTGTTGCCTCCTGCCTGGGGCCCCAGGGTAGCCCATTCCTGCCACCTGCAGTCCCTGACCTTGGAAGCTTCGGTTCCACATCCGCTGAGTGATGCCCTCCCCATCGGTGACAGCTCCCCCGTGTGCTAGAGTCTCTGTCACCGCCTGGATGTAGAGCAGGAGCCCATCGTGGAAGGACGCTGGGATGGTGTTCACCTGCAGGGGCAGGTAGAGCTGGGCTGGTGGGGGAAGTATGAGCGGTGCAGAGTGGGGTGATGTGGGGCAGGGAATGGGAGGTAATGGGAACTTGGAAGAGGATGGGCGAAAACAACCCCACCCATGTACGGACAGAGAGATTTCCCTACTTAGAAGACACATCTGTGTACACCTGCTAGGCACATGGGGCAGGACATATCAGCCTCATTTTGCTGATACAGATTTGAGGTTCAGAGGTTGAACAATCGTCAGGGCCGTCCACCATCATCAGGAGAGACAGGGGAGCAAAGGGAAGGGAAAGAAGGGCAGGCCTGGGAAGAGGAGGGAGGCTGAGAAAGCAGGGCAGAGACTAGCAGAGGGCTGTGGAGTGGAGATTCGGGGCCCACATCACCCAGGACCCCCTCCTACCAGGCCATCCTCCATGGTGAAGTTGAACTGCTCAAGGGCCAAGCGTTTTAGCTTCTGTAGGAATTCCAAGTACTCGGGATTATCCGGCTCTTTATATGTAATGATTTTGGCAGCCTAAAGAGGAGTCAGGGGAGAGGAGAGAGCTGGTTGGATGCTGACTCTGGTCCTCCCTGTACCCTGAGTGCCCACCTCCCAGAGTGGCACCTCTGCTTAGCTCAAGGTCAGATTGGACCTCATGTCCTGCATGAGGTGCTGCCTGCATCAAAGCAGGGAATGAACTGGGATGGCATTTCTAAGTCCTGATGGTCGTCGGGATGTGAACATTATCCCACCTCAATGGCATTCTCTCATATTTTTAGCCTCCTAGTTCTGAAGTCCTCCGACCCTCTATGTACCTCTGGCCCCAGCCCCCTGCCCTTCTGTCACCTAACTCCCTACGAGAATCAATAATTTCTTTTCTGGAATCCTTTCAGACACTGAGGCACCCAGGACCCGGAAAAGATGTGCAGCAACCCAGAGCCCCACGGCTTGGGCTTCCAAGCTGGACCCTCACCCGAAAGGCCTGGTGGGCACTGACATCCTGCCCATCTCCTCTCTCCCAGGGCCTGCGGGGAGCAAGGCCGTGTGCACCCTGCAGGCTTTGCCCAAAGAGGTCCAGGTGGAAGAAAACATAGTCGTCTCCACTCAGGCCAGCTTCCAGGGCCAGAAGCATGAGGGCTCTGAAGGTATCCGGCGAGCTGCAGATGTAGATAACTGGGGAGAGAGAGAAGCCAGGGAAGCCAGGGTGTCAGGGAGTGGAGGAGAAACTGAAGCTGGCGGGCCCAGGGGACGAAGTTCAGAGACCCTGCAGTGGTTAAGTGGAACTCCTGGCTCAGTCTAGGCTAAGCAGGAGAGAGCCGAGGGAGAAGGTGGTGGGAGGGGGAGGAGGAAGGAGGCCAGATAGGGAGAGCAGGAATGGTGGAGCTGAAGGTGGGGAAGGTGAGGTGTGGGGCAGGGAGAGCAGAGGAGGGCCAGCTGGAGGGGGGACAGGAAGAGGAGAGGGCATATGGGAGCTCCGGGAGGAGAAGCTGGAGCAGGGAAGGAGGCTGCTGGGAAAAGACGGAAAATGGGGAGAAAAAGAGGGCTAGGAATTAAGCCGGGGCCCCACTAAGTGTCAGGGTGGTAGCTGGAGGCCTTTTTTACCTCTGTTAACTCCGGAGGAATCGGTGGGAAGGAGGCGAGGGAGTAGGGAGGTGAGAATACAGGCGAGGTTAGGAAGAAGAGAGGGGCCATGGAGAAAGACAGGGAAATAGAAACTCAGAGGTGGACAGGGCGGAAGAGGCCGAGGCAGGAATGAAGGGCCCAGAGGAGGAGACATTGGGTGCCGACAGGAGAGAGGTCAAGTCCCGGGGAAGGCCCGGAGGCAAAGCGGCCAGGCGGGTGTGCCCTGCCTCTCACCTCGGCCTTTACGCCGCACGGTGCGCAGCAGCATGGTGTAGTGGTCGCGGTCTCC
Organism: Budorcas taxicolor; assembly: GCF_023091745.1. Lineage (NCBI taxonomy): Eukaryota > Metazoa > Chordata > Mammalia > Artiodactyla > Bovidae > Budorcas > Budorcas taxicolor. The sequence continues at coordinate 17,104,230 of NC_068912.1, forward strand.
CTCGGCGAATTCCAGGTGGTCCACCGTGATGTTGAGGCGGTCGCGAACCCGCATGTACAGCCCCTCCACCACGAAGAAGCAGGGCTGGTCGTCACCCGGCTGGTAGGCGTAGAGCACGAGCGCCTGGCGCTCCCAGCCCAGCCGTCGGTGCAGCGCCGCCACGAAGTCGCCCAGCTTGGCGTGGCTGGGTCCCGCGCGGGTGGTCAGCGCGTACTCGTCCTTGGCTCCGAAGCCCACGGCTGGGGCGCCGGCGGTCAGCAGCGGCACCCGCCAGTGCGCGGTGAAGCGGCCCACGGGGGCGGCGGCGTACACGCAGCCGGGGCCCAGGAACACCGCGGGGCTGTGCTCCCACTTGAGGTCCACGGCGGCCAGGGGCGCGGCGGTGTCGGAGCAGACGCCCAACGCGCTCTCACTGCTGCCCAGCACCGTGCGGACTGTCCAGCCCGGCAGCAGGTCCGGCCGCGCCTTCACCCGGGCCAGGGCCAGCTCCACCGCCGGCCCCACGCGCGCCCAAGACCACGGGTACGAGGTGTTGGTCAGAGGCAGCACCACGGCCACCGTCAGGTTGCCAGCGTAGCTGCCCGGGAGCAGCAGCAACGGCGGCAGGAGCAGCGGCAGGCGCAGGCGGGCGCCGGAGGGGCGCCCCGGGCGCGGCATGGCCTCAGCGGGCACCGTGGTGGGCGAGCGCTCTCACCATGGCCTCGAGCGTCCCCTCCGGCTGAGCGGCCGGTACTGGGCACCGGGAGCGCCCCTGTGGGAGGGAGGAGGGGCGGAGCGGGGGCGCTCACCCCGGAGCACGCTGCCCCCTCTAGCTGCGACAGTCCGCGCCGGGAGCGCCAGGGGCGCGCGACCTAGGGGTGTGCCCAGGGCTCTGCGGAGCAGGTGGGTGCGAGGAGAGCGCGGGGGCAGAGAGGACCCGAGTGTGAACCACAGGGTATGTGTGTGTGCGTGTTAGAGAGAAAAAGCGCGAGCGAGCGCTCGGTGAAGGATGGGAGAGAGGGCGCCAGGGAGGAAAAGGGGAGTGTGAGTGTTTGTATGTGTGCGTGAGCGCTTGGCCCAGGGAGTGTGCCAGAAGGGGCGTCCGGCCGGCCCAAGTCTCCGACAGTCCGGGGGGAACTGGGGAGGACCCGAGCCAAGCTCCGAACCCTCCCTCCCGGCCGCTTCCCCTCCCAGACTCCGAGACCGCAGAACCAAGCCTGGATCTTTAACTCCTTCCTCCCCGCCCCGAAGTCTTGGACTCTCCCGAGCCACTCAACCCGCGCGGCTTCGTCTAGATCCTCTTCCCGCTTCTCGGCGGGCCCAAAGTGTTTCTCCTCCGAGAAGTGGTACTCGCAGAAGGGGCTCCCTCACGGGGATGCGAAGAACAGAGATGTATGGAAGTAACAGAGTGCCTCTTGCGCCCCACCTTGTCCCTCTCCTCCTACCTGGCTCCGTCTCGGGAAGAAAGAGAGGTGCAGGTTTGGGATCTTAGCCGGAAAAGGTGTGAGTGTTTGGTTGCTGTCAGGTTGTGGGGCAGGAGGGTGACGGTTTTTGGAAAAGAAATTAAAGTAGTTGAATCCAGGGTCCCGTGACCGCTCTATCTAGGATGTCACCCACCCCGCGGCTTCCAGACTGAGCGGATTAGTGGAGGAAAAGGACCAGGTGGAAGGACGGAGTTAACTCTTTAGTTCCCAAAAGGCCGTAGGAACGGGAGGGAGAGCTGGTGGGTGGCCGCTGAAACGAAGAGATGTGACCTCAGGGCTGCTACGGGCGTGTGCGTTTTGTCTTAAAGAGGATTATTAAAGTGAGATTTGTCGGGACGGTGGCAGACAGTGTTGGAAATGACAAGCGGAGGCGTATCCTGGGGAGTGTTTGGGGGGCCCTTGACGGCTGGGTCAGGGGCAGGACAGCTGTGGAGTCAGTCTGCTCTCTAGTGGCCAGAAGAAGTCACTGGCGGTATCGCGGGCCAGCCTCTGAAAACTTCTGCCTCAGTTCAGTTCGGATCAGTCGCTCAGGACCAAAGCTCAGCAAACTTCTGCACTGTAGACTTTCAAAGGACCCATTGCATGTTAAGCACCAACTAGACGCTGAAGGCATAAATATGAAGATTCTCTGTGTGTATATTTGTCCTTGTTGTTCAGTCACTAAGTCATGTCCGAATGTTTGCCACCCCAGGGACTGAAGCACACCAGACTCCTCTGTCCTTCACTATCTCCTGTCCATTGAGTCGGTGATGCTATCTAACCATCTCATCTTCTGCCACCTCCTTCTCCTTTTGCTTTCAGTCTTTCCCAGCATCAGAGTCTTTTCCAGTGACTAGGCTCTTCACAGCAGGTGGCCAAAGTACTGGAGCTTCAGCTTCAGTCCTTCCAATGAATATTCAGGGTTGATTTCCTTTAGGATTAACTGGCTTGATCTTCTTAGTGTCCAGTGGACTCTCAAGAGTGTTCTCCAGCACCACGGTCTGAAAGCATCAATTCTTCAGCACTCAGCCTTCCTTATGCTCCAACTCTCACACCCATACATGACTATTGGAAAAACCATAACGTTGACTATATGGACCTTTGTTGGCAAAGTAATGTCTGTGCTTTTTAATGTGCTGTCTAGGTTTCATAGCTTTCCTTCCAAGGAGCAAGTGTCTTTTAAATCATGGTTGCAGTCATCGTCCGCAGTGATTTTGGAGCCCAAGAAAATAACATCTGTCCTGTTTCTACTTTTTCCCCTTCTATTTGCCATGATGTGATGGGACCAGATGCCATGATCTTAGTTTTAATCATGTTGAGTTTTAAGCCAACTTTTTCACTCTCCTCTTTCACCCTCAGCAAGAGGTTCTTTAGTTCCTCTTCACTTCCTGCCATTAGAATGGTAGTATCTGCAAATCTGGGGTTATTGGTATTTCTCCTGGCAATCTTGATTCCAACTTGTGATTCTTCCAGCCTGGCATTTCACATGCTGTACTCTGCATAAAAGTTAAATAATCAGAGTGACAATATGCAGCCTTGTTGTACTCCTTTTTCAATTTTGAACTGGTCTTCCCTGTCTGATTCTAACTGTTGCTTCTTAACCTGCATTCAAGTTTCTCAGGAGATAGGTGAGGTGGTCTGGTATTCCCATCTCTTGAAGAATTTTCCACAGTTTATTGTGATCCACACAGTAAAAGGTTTTAGTGTAGTCAATGAAGCCAAAGTAGATGTTTTTCTGGAATTCTGTTGCTTTCTCTATGATCCAATAAATGTTGGCAATTTGATCTTTGGTTCCTCTACCTTTTCTAAATTCAATGTGTACATCTGGAGTTCTCTGTTCACATACTGTGGAAGCCTAGCTTGAAGGATTTTGAGCATAACCTTGCTATCATGTTGCTGTTGCCCCTGCTAAGTCGCTTCAGTTGTGTCTGACTCTGTGCGACCCCAGAGACGGCAGCCCACCAGGTTCCCCCATCCCTGGGATTCTCTAGGCAAGAATACTGGAGTGGGTTGCCATTTCCTTCTCCAATGCGGGAAAGTGAAAAGTGAGAGTGAAGTCGCTCAGCTGTGTCCTACTCTTCACGACCCCATGGACTGCAGCCTACCAGGCTCCTCTGTCCATGGGATTTTCCAGGCAAGAATACTGAGCGCAATTGTATGGTAGTTTGAATATTCTTTGGCATTGGAATGAAAACTGATCTTTTCCAGTCCTGTGGCCACTGTTGAATTTTCCAAATTTGCTGACATCTTGAGTCCAACACTTTAACAGCATCATCTTTTAGGATTTGAAATAGCACAGCTGGAATTCCATCACCTCTACTAGCTTTGTCTGCAGTAATGCTTCCTAAGGCCCACTTGACTTTACACTCCGAGAAGTCCAGCTGTCGGTGAATGACCACATCATCGTGGTTATCCCAGTCATTAAGACCTTTTTTGTATAGTTCTTCTGCGTATTCTTGCCATCTCTTCATCTCTTCTGCTTCTATTAGGTCTTTACTGTTTCCGTCCTTCATCATGCCCATCCTTGCATGAAAAGTTGGCTTGATATCTCCAATTTTCTTGAAGAGCTCTAGTCTTTCCCATTCTATTGTTCTGCTCTATTTCTTTGCATTGTTCATTTAAGAAGACCTTCTTATCTCTCCCTGCTATTCTCTGTAACTTTGCATTCAGTTGAGTTTATCTGTCCCTTTGTCCCTTGCTTTTTCGAGTCTCTTCTTTCAGTCATTTATAAAGCCTCCCCAGACAACCACTTTGCTTTCCTGCATTTCTTTTTCTTCGGGATAGTTTTGGTCACTGCCTCACGTACATGTTACGAACCTCTGTTCATAGTTCTTCAGGCACTCTGTCTATCAGATCTAATCCTTTGAATCTATTCATCACCTCCACTTGATAATCCTAAGGGATTTGATTTAGCTCATACCTGAATGACCTAGGGTGTTTCCTACTTTCTTCAATTCAAGTCTGAATTTTGCAATAGGGAGCTCATGATCTGAGCCAGTCAGCTCCTGGTCTTGTTTTTGCTGACTGTATAGAACTTCTCCATCTTTGGCTGCAAAGAATATAATCAATCTGATTTTAGTATTGACCATCGGTGATATCCATGTGTAGAGTCATCTCTTGTTTTGTTGGAAAGGGGTGTTTGCTATGACCAGTGTGTTCTTTTGACAAAACTCGGTTAACTTTTGCCCTGCTTCATTTTGTACTCCAAGGCCAACTGAAAGTGAAAGTATTAGTAGCTCAGTTGTGTCCAACTCTTTATGACCCCATGGACTGTTATAACGCCCAGCAGGCTCCTCTGTCCATGGAATTTTACAGGCCAGAAAACTGAAGTGGGTAGCCATTCCCTTCTCAAGGGGATCTTCCCCACCCAGGACTCCTGCATTAAGGGCAGATTCTTTACCGTATGAGCAACCAGGGAAGCCACTCTGAAGCCAGACTTACCTGTTATTCCCAGTATCTCTTCAACTCCTACTTTTACATTCCAATTTCCTATGATAAAAAGGACATCTTTTTTGGTGTTAGTTCTAGAAGTTCTTGTAGGTCTTCATAGCACCTGTCAACTTCAGCTTCTTTGGTATCAGTGGTTGGGGCATAGACTTGGATTACCGTGATATTGAATGGTTTGTCTTGGAAACGAACAGACATCTGCATTTTGAACTCTTCTATTGACTATGAGAGTTACGTACTTCTTTTCTTCTAAGGGATTCTTGCCCACAGTAGTAGATAATAATGATCATCTAAATTAAATTTGCCCATTGCCATCCATTTTAGTTCACTGATGCCTAAGATGTCGATGTTCAGTCTTGCTGTCTCCTGCCATCTCGACATCCAGTTTACCTTGATTCATGGACCTACATTCCAGGGTCCTATGCAATATTGTTCTTTACAGCATCAGACTTCACTTTCACCACCAGACACATCCACAACGGAGTGTTGTTTCCACTTTGGCCCAGTTGCTGCATTCCTTCTGGAGCAATTAGTAATTGCCCTCCACTCTTCCCCAGTAGCATACTGAACACCTTCGACTTAGGAAGCTCATCTTCCAGTGTCATATCTTTTTGCCTATTCATACTGTCCATGAGGTTCTTGCAACAAGAATACTGGAAGGGGTTGCCATTTCCTCCTCCGGTGGACCACATTTTGTCAGAACTCTTCACTATGACCCATCTGTCTTGGGTGGCCCTGCACAGCATGTCTCATAGCTTCACCAAGTTACACAAGCCCCTTTACCACGACAAGCCTGTGATCCATGAAGGGGTTGAGGATGATAAGTTATTCTGTACAGAGAGAGCAGAATACTGAAGTATGTTTCCTACATATTTAGAAGAATTTTGAATATTGTTATGGTCTAGAGCAAACAGTAGCCCATAGACCAACTTTAGATGGCAGCCATGTTTTATCTCACCTGTTCTCTCTCTCTCTTGGAATTGACCAAGCATGTGGCCCACATTTTTATATCAGCAGGTGGCATATGAATATTTAGACTTCTGACTTGTCTTAAAATATTGGAGAGCTGGTGCATCTCTCTATGAACAATCATCTGAAACCAAGCATCCAATACTTCTTTGAGATGAGTCTAGCTCATCACAGTTCCTATACACCATGTTGACTCATTTGCATCATTGGCTGCAGCACTAGTGTATGTTTTCAACCCCGATCTAAGATGTAAGGTATATAGGTGTAAGAGTGACTGAGGAGGAGAGGCCAGAAAAGGCTGCAGAGGGCAGATAATGCAAGCTTTGTGCGACAGGCATAATGTCTTTGTCCGAAAGGGAGGACTCCAGAAGCTATAGAGGTAGATAGCAGATAGGGAAATAAAAAAATAAAACAGTTTTATTGAAGTATATCTGTCATACCATAAACTGCACATTTGTAACATATATTACGGTTTGATGAGCTTGGACGTGAAACCATTACCACAACATCAAAGTAATACACATTTTCATCACCTCCAAAAATTTCCTTGTGTCCTTTTGTGTGTGTGTGTGTGTGTGTGTATGTGTGTGTGTGTGTGTGTGTGTGTGTGTGTAAGAACACCTAACATGAGATCTACCCTTTCAACAAAATTTGAAATGTATAATGTGGTCTTGCTCATTATAGGGCGATAGAAGTAGAACCAACTGGAATTCAGGGAAAGAAGACAGCATACCAATAACTGAAGTCTAGGTAACACCGACCCATTAGTTGAGAAGCTGAAAGGTTTTGGGAGGGAAGGTAACAATTTTAGTTTATTGGTTTTGAAGCGCCTGTAGATACCCAAGTGGAGGTATCCAATAAGCCACTGGAATAGTGGAACTGGAACTCAGGAGAACTAGACTAGAAATCTAACTTAGTAATTGAGCTTCCCTTTTACCCATAGTGGCTTAAATAATTTGTCCAACCCTCAAGCTGAGCTGAAGATAACTAAAAAATGACAGATGAAATGCTTTTGAAAATCAACAGTCTAGGAAGACAGTGAGAGCATGAAACGAGAGGAAAGCAGGAGATCAGCAGTAGGAGGCCTTTTCCCCCTGGAGTCGTTTCCGGATCCAAAATTGGTGGCAGAAAATAGGCTACATGGGGCAAGTGGGACAAAAGTTGGAGTCCAAATGTCCCCAAAGATGATCACCCGGGGAAACCATCTTCCTATTTAGGGTTAGGGTCCTGAAAGGCTTCACTCTTAGGGGAAACCCAGGAGTAGGGGAAACCAGAAGTAAACAGAAAATCCAGTCTTGAAATGGTCAAAAGCCCAAAATTAAGAACCAATTGATGGGTTTAAGAGCAAGTTAGACTCAAGTGAGGAGTAAGTAATGAATTGGAAGAAAGCATAGAAGAAACCACTCAGAACGAAGCATGGACAAAAAGGAATGAAAAATATAAAAGTGGAGGTTAGAGGGGAAAAAAGGAGGTTGCAGATATAAAAGATATCATGAGAAAGTCTGGCTCTCCTTTATTTGGAGCCAAGGAGGGGGGGAAATAATAGGGTAGAAGCAATATTTAAAGAGACAGTGGCTGAGAAACTTAAAAAAACATGTACTTAAGAAGCTCAACAAATCTCAAGATTAAAAAGAATAATCCATACCTGGAACCATCAGAATGAAACTACAGGAAATGAAAGATTTGTCTCTCAGTCGTGTCTGACTTCTTGTGACCCCATAGACTGCTGCACGCCAGGCCTCCCTGTTCTTCACTGTCTCCTATAGTTCGCTCAAACTCATGTTCCTTGAGTCGATGATGCTATCCAACCATCTCATCCTCTGTCCCCACCTTCTCCTTCTGTCTTCAATCTTTCCCAGCATCAGGGTCTTTTTCAATTAGTCGACTCATGTCCAACTCTTTGCGACTCCATGGACTGCAAACTCCAGGCTTCCTAGTCCTTCACTGATTATGGTATTAGGATCAATTAAATCCATTAGTGAGTACCTGGCATCACTTATTTGTCATTGAAAATATTTACTATATAATACAATTTTCTGGATGTGAGAGTGTAATTGAAAAAGTCTTGGTCTGTCTTTTAAATCTAAACCAAATTAGTTACTGTGTGACACTGTGATTGTTGTTCAATTGCTAACTCATGTCCAACTCTTCACAACCCCATGAACTGCCCCATGAACTGCAGCACTCCAGGCTTCCCTGTCCTTCACTATCTCCTGCTCAAATTCATGTCCACTGAGTCAGTGATGCTGTCTGACCACCTCATCCTTTGCTTCCCTCTTCTCCTTTTGCCTTCAATCCTTCCCAGCATCAGGGACTTTTCCAGTGAGTCTGATCTTCACATCAGGAGGCTAAAATATTGGAACTTCAACTTCATCAGTTTCAGTCATTCCCATGAGTATTCAACGTTAATTTCCTTTAGGATTGACTGGCTTGATCCCCTTGCAGTCCAAATGGACTCTCAAGAGTCTTCTCCAGCAGCACAATTTGAAATCATCTATTCTTTGGTGCTCAGCTTTCTTTATGATCCAACTGTTAAATTCGTATGACTACTGGAAAAACCATAGCTTTGACTGTAGGGACCTTTGTCAGCAAAGTGATGTCTGGTTTTTAAAACGCTGTCTGGGATTGTTATAGTTTCCCTTCCAAGGAGCAAGTGTCTTTTAATTTCATAACTGCAGTCACCATCCCCAGTCATTTTGGAGCCCAAGAAAATAAAATCTGCCACTGTTTCTGCTTTTTCCCCATCTATTGGCCATGAAATGATGGGACCAGATGCCATGATCTTTGTTTTTTGAATGCTGAGTTTTAAGCCGGCTTTTTCACTCTGCTCTTTCACCTTCATCTAGAGGCTCTTTAGTTCCTCTTCATTTTCTGCCATTAGAGTGGGGTCATCTGCATATCTGAGGTTATTGATATTTCTCCCAGCAATCTTTAAAATCTTTAAAGACAATCAGAAAAAAGAGGATTGGTTACTCTCAGAAGAGCAATCATTTGACTAACAACTCTTTTTTCACAGCAAAAATGGAAGCCATAAATAGTAAAATAATATTGTAAATGTGCTGAAAGAAAATGACTTCCAGTTTAGAATTACATATCTAGAGAAAATTTCCTTCAAAAACAAAGGTGAAATAAAGATGTATTCAGAGAAGCTGAAAACAAGAAAGTTAGCCACCAGCAGAAGGGCACTAATTCTCAAGGAGTATTATCCATAGTGTTGTGGATACAGGAAGGAATAAAAAGCTTTAAAAATGGTAAATCTCAGTGACCATTGTCTTAGTAAGCATTAATGTCTTATGGGATTGAAAATATATATGGAATTTAAATTCTGTAAACATATACACCAACACTTGCCCAATAGGAACAATTGCATCTCACAAGAATCTTGTACAAAAATGGTCATAGCAGCTTTATTCATAAAGGCTTCAAACTGGAGACAACCCAAATATATTAGCCTGTGTCTCAGCCAGTCAGCGGAGAAGGCAATGGTACCCCACTCCAGTACTCTTGCCTGGAAAACCCCATGGACAGAGGAGCCTGGTGGGCTGCAGTCCATGGGGTCGCTGAGTGCGGACGCGACTGAGAGACTTCACTTTCACTTTTCACTTTCATGCATTGGAGAAGGACATGGCAACCCACTCCAGTGTTCTTGCCTGGAGAATCCCAGGGACAGAGGAGCCTGGTAGGAGGCCGTCTATGGGGTCGCACAGAGTCGGTCACGACTGAAGCGACTTAGCAGCAGCAGCCAGTCAGAGGTCCTGTATTCAACACAGGAGAATGGATAACAAACTGTGGAATATTTGTTCAATGGAATGCGACTCATAATAAAAGGGAACAAATTACTGACAGACGCAAAACTTCAGAAGAATTTTAAAATGGGTCAAGCAAAAGAAGCTAGACAAAAAAACGAGTACATAGGATGTGAGCCCTTTTATGTGAACAACAGACAAAAGTAATCTCTGATAATAGAAATTAGAATAGCGATTGCCTCTAGGGGAAGGGCAAAGGGGTATCAGTGAATTTTTTGAGGTGATAAAAATGTTTTATGTTAATCGTGTGGTGGTTACCTGGGAAAAATTTATTACTCAAAATTAATCAAGCTATAGACTTAAGATCTGTGCACTCTGCTGTAGTAAGTAATACACCAATATAGTACTTAAAGGGGTTACACAACAATATATACAATCCTGGAGGGAGTGATGGTGGTAAACAGAATTAAATTATTCTTGCATTTTTCTCGAGGAGGGAAAAGATTTTATAAAATTAGACTTTGACAATCAAGGAGGCGCGTCATAATTTTTAGGATAACAACTAGAAATGTAGAAAAAGAGTGGGAACTCTCAATTGACAGAAGCAGAGAAGGAATAATAAACAGTAATTAATGCAAAAGAAGGCAAGGAGGATAAACAGGATTATAGGAAGGACAAAAAGCACCTTGGAAGAAAAGTTATGACCAACCTAGATAGCATATTCAAAAGCAGAGACATTACTTTGCCAACAAAGGTCCGTTTAGCCAAGGCTATGGTTGGTTTTTCCAGCGGTCATGTATGGATGCGAGAGTTGGACTGTGAAGAAAGCTGAGCGCTGAAGAATTGATGCTTTTGAACTGTGGTGTTGGAAAAGACTCTTGAGAGTCCCTTGGACTGCAAGGAGATCCAACCAGTCCATTCTAAAGGAGATCAGCCCTGGGTGTTCTTTGGAAGGAATGATGCTAAAGCTGAAACTCCAGTACTTTGGCCACCTCATGCGAACAGTTGACTCATTGGAAAAGAGGGATGCTGGGAGGGATTGGGGGCAGGAGGAGAAGGGGACGACAGAGGATGAGATGGCTGGATGGTATCACCGATTCGATGGACGTGAGTCTGAGTGAACTCCGGGAGATGGTGATGGACAGGGAGGCCTGTGCTGCGATTCATGGGGTCGCAAAGGGTTGGACACGACTGAGCGACTGAACTGAACTGAACTGAATATGAATTGATGTAAATGCAACCACAGTATATCCATATACGTGGCTGTGAAACTTTGCATAAAGGTGGAATCCGCCAGAGAGGTTGTAGAATGAGGAAAGGAGAGGAAACGACAAAAAATGGCAGCGGTCTGGTCCTTGTCTCCTGTCGCTTCCCTTGCCCTCCTTTTCTGAGCTCTCTTTCCAAAGACTGTCTCAGTTTCCCTTCTAGTCCCTCACCATCAGTACTTTCCCTGAGTCAATCAACATACATACTCATATCCGTTTCTTCTGCTTCAGCCTCTGTGAACCACATCCAGACATGTAGTGTTCACAGTCACCCAAAATCCCTTCCTACATGATTTCGGTTGCCTTTTCCATTTCACTCGCTGATGGCAAAAACAGCTTTTAAAGGCTGCATTTTTTGAGGGAGAAAAAAGTAGGATTACGGTAGTTACATTTACTGAAGAAATTTAAAACAGAAAAACTGTCCCAGGAGAAAAAAAAATAAAGAAAAAACGCCGCTAGCAGAGGATGGTTTCGATCCATCGACCTCTGGGTTATGGGCCCAGCACGCTTCCGCTGCGCCACTCTGCTGTCGCGAGTTTTACTCTCCTAGAATCATAGAAAGGTCTCTAGATGCCAGCCACACTAATTCCTTTACACAGCGCTCTCTAGTGTCTGCAAAAGGGCGTTAACGTCTAACCTGTTCTTATTGGCTAGTTACTGACATAGCGGGCCCTTTTCATTGGCTCAATAAACCGGTTTGCCAAAGCAAACCAATAGGCACAAGCAGCGGAGTACGGCGGGAGCCAATCGCGCTGGAGTTTGTTGGGACACGCCGGCAAGCTGCCTCTCCAGTTGTCGGCTCCCCAGAGGAAAGGGGCGGTTGGTGTGGCCTCCATTGTTCGGGATCTCGGACGCCATGAGGTAAGGGTTGTGGGGTGCTCGGGAGAGGTTTCAGGTATTCGACCGAAAACTTTAGGAAGTTGGTCCGAAAGGAGTCGGGGGACTGGAAAGGGCCATGTACCTGGGGGTTGCACGGAAACCTGAGAACTCCGGCTCTAAGAGAAGGGGAGGTCGGGGGCAGTGGAGGCGGGGAAACTTGGCCGGGGATGGGGGGTGGGGCCCAGGAGTCGAGAGGCGGTTTCGACTGTTCGCTCTCTGGGGGGTTCAGATGAGAGGGTGTCCTCAGGTTCCAGGAGGAGCACCCGCAAACCTCCTATTTAGACTGAGACGGCTGGAACGTGTCTCATTCATCCTCAATGCCAGTTGCTTGACATACACGATACGCCTGATAGATGCTTTTACTACATGAACGAATGAATAAGCAGTCACATTAGTCTGCGAAGTATTAGGGTTGGCGGGACCCGGCGATTATGGGATGTTTCTTGTAGGGCTCTCTTTAATGTGGTTTGATGTGATTCAGTTATCCAGTCATGGGGAGTGAGGCTGGACATTTGGAAGGTGTAGAAGTGTAAGTGAGAATGGGATCCTTTGGCTTCCAAAGGGAAGTGCAGAGCGATAGAGGTAGGTTAACTTGAAATCATACGGCCGGTATCGAGGAGATTGCTTCAATGAGATGAAAAGAAAGTTAAAATATGTTAATAATGCATTTCTAGGGGTGACAGAGGCCGCGGTCGTGGCGGGCGCTTTGGTTCCAGAGGAGGCCCAGGAGGAGGGTGAGTGCCAGTCCTTAGCATCTGTGCCCGTTGGTTTCCGTTTCAGTCATCTAAATAGGAGTGGAGTATCTTACCTGCCTTGTTGAGATCCAGCTGTAGTTTAGAAGTATTCTTCTCATGCTCTCTTGATAAATGAGTTTGGCCCCATTATGTGAAGTCAGTTTGATTTATGTGGTGAGTAATCTGGATTGTTTTTCCGCCTTTTAGGTTCAGGCCCTTTGTGCCACATATTCCATTTGACTTCTATTTGGTGAGTAGCGTGGCTCTTCCCTGGTGGCTAAGAGGTTAAAGTGTCTGCCTCTAATGCTGGAGACCTAGGTTCGATCCCTGGGTGGGGAAGATCCCCTGGAGAAGGAAATGGCAACCCACTCCAGTATTCTTGCCTGGAGAATCCCATGGACGGAGGAGCCTGGTGGGCTACAGTCCATGGGGTCGCAAAGAGTCAGACACGACTGAGCGACTTAACTTTGGCCACTATTCAATTGTTGTTTCTTGGAACCTGGTGTCTCCCTGTTAATGAAGTCATGTGGTAGTTGGAGTAGAAAAAGGGAAGTTTTGAGTCATCTGTGTTGCTTTACATACAAAAAAGTGTAACCTGGATGGGAAAGATAGGTCCTTCATTACAATTGACAGTAACATGATTATAATCTTTGTTCTGAACAGTTAATTGTATCACTGTCTTATCTGTTAATATTAGGGTCACAAGAGTATAAGTGTTGTAGAATTATCTCTTTTTTTGTGTTGTGGCAACAGAAAAATCTGTTGCATATTATTTTTGGCAAGTAGTATATAGTATATTTCTTGTTTAGTGTGAAATGGCTTTTCCCCGGGTCAAGCCAGCACCTGATGAAACTTCCTTCAGTGAGGCCTTGCTGAAGAGGAATCAGGACCTTGCTCCTAATTCTGCTGAACAGGTATATTCTGTTGGTTTTCTTCCTGAGATTTCATGAAGGAAGCTAGAGAAGTAAATAGCTACTTGGTGAGGTTACTGTTGTCAGAGCCTGAACTCCACAGGTTTAATCATTCTTATTTTTCATTGTGCGTAAAGGGAGAGCATCAGGTGAATGTATAAACAGATTACATGTGCGTTCATATTATTATTGGGGAATCTGTCTTTGGGATCAAAGTTTTCTCTTCTGGCATATTCAAGGCTGGGAGGGTCTGGGTGCTCTCAGAATCCGGTATAGGTGTTGATTCATCTCCTATTGAAGGAATTGGGGAAATAGTCAAACTTGATGAAAAGTTGCTTGGTATTTCACCTGAGGGTATTTTTGTTTCCTGCTATTTTTCAGGCCTCTATCCTTTCCCTGGTGACAAAAATAAACAATGTGATTGACAATTTGATTGTGGCTCCAGGGACATTTGAAGTGGTGAGTTTTTGAAGATTTAGTCCTAGGAAAGGGAAGTCATGGAAGTGTGAAAGTTTCCTTGGTTCCTGTCGCTTGATTCTTCAGATGCTTATTTAAAGCCACTCTTGGAATGGGAAAGTACAGTAGAATTCCTTTGTCGTGCTGGTCTTAGGGACCAGATTCATCATTGCTATCATTTAGCCGTAATGAATCAGGCTTTTCATTGCTCATTTTGGAATATGATTTGAACTCTGCTACTTCCAAATCTGGGTAATAAGCTTCTCACTTGTAAGTTTTGGTTTTGCTTTCTTAAATCCCTTTTCCAACAGCAAATTGAAGAAGTCCGACAAGTCGGATCATATAAAAAGGGAACGATGACTACAGGACACAACGTGGCTGACCTGGTGGTGATCCTAAAGATTTTGCCAACATGTAAGTGTGCCTCTCTTTGGCCACAGCAGCAGAACATAGCAGTTGGATTTGAGGCATAGGGATTTAAATGGTGTGCTGTATGTGAAAGAATGTATGACCAGTTACTGCAGGACGGACTTTGCTCCCCAGGGGACATTCAGCAATGTCTGGAGATGTTTGAGGCTAACGTCTTCTGGTAGAGGCCAAGGTTGCTGCTAAGCATCCTGCAGTGGACAAGACAGACCCTACCGCCCAACCCCAAACAAAGAATTATCCAGGCCAAAATGGCATTAGTCCCACTGATAAAAATCCCTACTGTGGAAAAAAGTGTGTAAAGGAGGAGGTGTCATCGAGCCTTCAGTTTCTCTGTTTTTACAAACTTCCCCTTGCAAAAGTGTGTATTCAGTTGCTTTTCGTTGCTCCGCAGGAATCAGAGTGCAGAGTAGCTTTGAGACATAGAAAGTCTCCTAAAATAATTATAATCTTCATTATCTCTTTTTCTCTTTCAATCTAGTGGAAGCTGTTGCTGCACTAGGAAACAAGGTTGTGGAGAGCCTAAGAGCACAGGATCCTTCTGAAGGTTTGAGTTTGTTGCTGAACATGTAATACAGTGGTCATAGAAGTCAGATTTATAAGTACATTTAACAAAGTCAGGTCAGGCTAGAAGGAAGAGTGAGCACAGAGTTTTATGTTGGGGAGGTTTCTAGCGGAGATCACCAGTGTTCAAAATCTAATTGATTTCCCTTGCTTTTAAAATTCTGTGTTCTCAATTCTGACTCTGGACTGTTGCTGTTTTTTAAAAACCTGGGACTTCCTGGTGATCCAGTTGTTAAGATTTTACACTACCAATGTAAGGGGCATGGGTTCGATCCCTGGTTGGGGAACTAAGATTCCATAGCCAAGTAAATAACAAATAATAACAGATAGATAGATCTGTTAGATAAATCAGTAGATAAATACAATATCTGTTCCCCTACCCTCATCCTGGATTTACCTTTGGTCATCTAATGGAAATGTGAGTGCAACTTCTGATTTTTCTTCTTTCAGTTTTGACCATGCTGACCAATGAAACTGGCTTTGAAATCAGCTCTTCTGATGCTACAGTGAAGATTCTTATTACAACAGTGCCACCAAATCTCCGAAAACTGGACCCAGAACTCCACTGTTAGTCCTTTTATTCCTTTGCTGTAAAATTTGGGGGAAATTAAAAATGTGGTATTAAGTGCTATTAATTTATTTCATTTGTTGCTATTCCACATGAGACCTTTTGGGGACCCGAGTTTACCCCCAAACTTTGCTGTCTTCCTTTGTAATTTGGAAGCAGTTTTATCAGCTTGCTAATGAAATTGTCGAAAACAGCCAGGCCAAGAAAAGCAGTTTGAGGACTTAAGAAAAAGGACTGAGGAAATATTTATGGAGGGGGTAGGCTTTTGGAGAAAACTGGGGCTCTTTCATGCTTCCAGATCTGGTTTAGGGGAGGAACAGTGATTTGGGGATTTGCTGATCTGGGGACATGGGGATTAGTTCAAGGGATTACTAAGTTATCCTGTCTTCCTTCTGAGTTCTTGGAGCCTGGCAGTGGAATTGAATTGCTTGCTCAGTAATCGGAATGTTTCATCTTGGTGGATGTCATGCTTGTCTTCTAGTGGATATCAAGGTGTTACAGAGTGCCTTAGCAGCCATCAGACATGCCCGCTGGTTTGAGGAAAATGCTTCTCAGTCCACGTGAGTCCCTCCCTATTTGAGTGATGATATATCCTAATCCTTCTAACTACATTGAACAGCCTGATAACGCAGTCTTTCTCTGACAACTGTTTTAGACTGATTTTCTGTCTGGATTTTGATTTTTTTTTTTACCTGAAGTACTTGGTAGCTCAATTGGTAAAAGAATCCACCTGCAATGCAGGAGACCCCAGTTCGATTCTTGGGTCGGGAAGATCCCCTGGAGAAGGGAATGGCTACCCACTCCAGTATTCTGACCTGGAGAATTCCATGGACTATATGGTCCATGGTGTTGCAGAGTCAGACATGAGTGAGTGACTTTCACTTCACTTCAAGCAACTTAGGTTGAGGGAAAGAAGGGAATAATTCTGGCAATAGCTTCAGCTCTGTGCCTTAGGTATAGAAGTAAAATCGTACTGCTTTAATTTTTAAATTATAGAAGGCCCGTCTTGTACAGTGTATCCTTGTAACATTTATTTTATAAGCAGTAGTTGGCGCCTCTTAATCCCATGGCCCCTATTGTGCCCCTTCCCCTTCTCTCTCCCCATTCGTAACCACTAGCTTGTTCTCTGTATCTGTGGGTCTATTTGTTTCCTTTTTGTTATATTCACTGATTTGTTTCATCATCTGTTACTGCTTTAATTCCTGGTGCCTCTTATCTTCAGAGTTAAAGTTCTCATCAGACTGCTGAAGGACCTGAGGATTCGTTTTCCCGGCTTTGAGCCCCTCACTCCTTGGATACTTGACCTACTTGTAAGTAATGAAGGGCAACTGGAATTCCTGATCCACCCTATGAGTCAGGAGTTAGTCTGAAACCTACCATAAAATGAAACTTTGGTACAGATTAAAAGAAATCTTGGAGGAATGGAGGGACCAAAAAAAAAAAAAAAAGAAGCAGCAATCTCATTAGTGGATAAGAAATCCAATAAAGATTCAATGTTTATTATTTCTTGGGCTTTTGGAGTATTCAATTAAATGGGTAGTTATTACTGCTCCTTTATCTTTTTCATTACTGTTGTCATTAATGTGGTAAAGGAGAGAAATTACTGAATGAGCAGTCATTTCAAAACTGCTTCTTGAACATGAAAGTTTTCTTCATGATGGTTTAAAGTTTTAATTTGTTTGAAGATAGAATTGCCACTTTATGGCACACTTACCAGATTTTCTTGTAGGGACACTATGCCGTGATGAACAACCCCACCAGACAGCCTTTGGCTCTAAACGTGGCATACAGGTACAGCATGCTGCTTTGGGGTTGGGGTTTGACTGTAAGTTGTCTCGTGTGTTCTTCTAATACCTCTCCACGTTTCAGACGATGCTTGCAGATTCTGGCTGCAGGACTATTCCTGCCAGGGTCGGTGGGTATCACAGACCCCTGTGAGAGTGGCAACTTCAGAGTACACACAGTCATGACTCTGGAACAGCAGGTACTGGTGCAGCTCTGAAATGGTCCATTGTGCCCCCCTCTTGAATATCCCGTGTCAGAAAGCAAAGGAAATGTGATCTTAGTGGTCAGAGATTTGGGGGTTCTCACAGATTTTGGTTTTGAAATTAAGATTTCTTCATCTTTCATGAAAATGAGAAGGTATTTTGATTCTCCTTGCTAATTTACTCTTACTCTGCTCTCCCTCAGGATATGGTCTGCTACACAGCTCAGACTCTGGTCCGAATCCTCTCACATGGTGGCTTTAGGAAGATCCTTGGCCAGGAGGGTGATGCCAGCTGTGAGTGGCCACTGTGGGGCAGGGGTTCATGATGCTCTGTGGTCTACAGAGTAACTCTGCTCAGTGCTCTCCATGTTTTCACTGCGTAGATCATGACTTGGATGTTGGGCTGCTTGTCTGAAGTCACCTTTTTTCTCTTCTAGATCTTGCTTCTGAAATATCTACCTGGGATGGAGTGATAGTGACACCTTCAGAAAAGGCTTATGAGAAGCCACCAGAGAAGAAGGAAGGAGAGGAAGAGGAGGAGAATACAGAAGAGCCACCTCAAGGGGAGGAAGAGGAAAGCATGGAGACTCAGGAGTGACCTCCGTATCTCTTCACCTCCCCTTTTTTACCCAAGGGGAAGACTGGAGCCTAAGCTGACTGCTGCTGGGCTTTATGTGGTGGCATTTCTGAGGGAGTAAGGGAGACAGGAAGATTTTTAAAGAAAGACTCTCTAGAAGGAAGTGTCATTCCACTGGGTTCTGAAACTGTCCTAGTGATCAGAAGTCTCCCGTTTATGACCTGTGTCATCCATCTACAGTGAAGCAAGATACCAACTTTTCTTCCTAATATTCTAGAATCCCCAGCTCCTGAAACCTCTCTCAGCCAGTACTTTGTTGTTGAAATGTTGTGAACTGTGTTTGGATTTTTTTTTTTTTTCTAAGAAAAAAGATTAAAGTACTTCCTAGTAGGGCTCTTGGTACTGTTTTTCCTTGGCATCTGGCAGTTGTTACTCTTCCATTTACTTTCTGTACTCTTCACTGAAAATGATGGTACTTGAGTTTTTTCATTGTGAATGCTAGATCTCAATTTGAAGCTATATTTGAATTAATGTAGAAGACTCTTGGAACACTTCCATATACCAGAGTAAACTGGAATACCATTTAAGCATTTATTGAATGAAATATTTCTAGTAACACTGCTACAGTAGTCAAGCCAGTGCAGTCAACAAAAGGGAGTAAATGGTTCATTCACCTTGACTTTGCCTGTCCTTTCCTCTCAATCCTTAGTGTAAACAAAGGAAAACTGGAAGTCACAGAGGACATTCTGCCCAGGTCCAACGACCTGGCATGTAACAGGAAGCCCCTCCCTTGTTAATGAGGCTCAGAGATGGTACAGGAAGTGGGCCTTGACACAGCTTAGAAAGAAAATGCAGAAGCCTCAATTCATTCCTGGAAGTAAGAGCCATAATAAATCCTTTGGGATCCTGAGTCCTGCTGTACACAGGTTTCTTTGGGCCCCACATAAATGGGTAAGACTCTGAAGTGTTTCAGACAAACCACAGGGCTGCCTTTTTGATGTCCCAACACCTACAGGGAGTCCTAGCGGAGACAGGCAGCTGGGGAATAGTAATCGTGCTACACTGTGGCCATGGGCCATCTTCTGGCCTGTTACTTGCTTGGGGAACCAGAGGGGTATACTCCTGAATCCAACATTGCTCTCCTTCGGGCTGTTTCCTTGGCCACGCTGTGGTTTAGCCTTCTCAGCCGTTCCTACAAAACAAGGTTTGCAATCAGGTAACTGCCCTGTCAAGGGTTTAGAGCGGTCAACTAGGTGCTGGAAAATATCTTAGGCTTGCTTCATCAACTCCCTTTCCCCAAACACTAAAAATGACGGTGACTTTCATTGTGCTGGGGACTTAACACCTTTTGAAAATCGGAAAGTACCTTGGATTACTGTTGGCAGGAAACTCCTTTACCTGGGCATTCTGGAGGATGTTATTGACCAAGACGACTCGTCGTCGGGCATTAAGGAGCTTCTTCACATAGGGGTCGAGATCCAGGGCCACTTTCTGGTCCTCATTGATACGGCACAGTTCTGGGAGACAGAAGAAGAGGCAACTAAACACCTAATGGCCTTGTTCTTGGGACAAGTAAGCTAGTAAATGTTATGGAAAACAATCTTTACCACATGGGTACTGTCACTAGAAACTCAGGAGTCAGTCAGCAGCCCTAGAAGCAAGTGGGAGAAACCCAGCCCAAGACGTTAGCAAAACAAGGTACTGAAGTCAGTTGTAGGATCCTGGGTATACAAGGATGCTTACTCACCGGTGGCTAGGTTGTCAATTTGTTCCCGGAGCTCTACTTGGCTCTCTCTGCAAAGAGGTACGAGGCCTACACGGTCAGACAGTTAATGGAACCAAAAACCTCCCCTGTGTGTTTCCCAAGTGCTTAGAGAAGCCAGCTTCTGCCTCCACCTGCACGCCGCCCCGCCAGTCGGCCCCGCCTCCAATCTGTTTCCCCACTTCTAGTCCCACCGGAACGCCAGCGAACTCATCTTGCCTCCGCCCTTTCGTGGTCCCGCCCCTAAAAAGCCAAATCAAGGAGAGGCCCCGCCCCAACCTGCCCTCCAGGGCACCTGACGGCGTGGACGTGAGAGTCAAGCTGCTGCACAGCTGGTCTCAGGAACTCGAGGAGCCCCTCGGCAAAGAGGTCGCGGCCTGCGGGCCCCGCCACGGGCGTCCCTGCACCAGACACAGCGGCGGAACTAGCCCCTGCCATCACGAACTGCCCTTACGCCCGGAACCTGCCGCGAAGGCCGCCGGGAACTTAAGCCGTGCCAAAGCGCCGCCAGGGGGCGCCTGGGGAGTGCCGGCTCTGACCCTGCCAGGGGGTTCTGGGAAATGCAGTCTCTGGAGCCGGAGAGGCGGGGCGGGGCGGAGAGAAGCGAAGGGACAGAGCCTAGAGCTACTGGGAGTTGTAGTTCTTTGTAGGCTTTGACGTGACTGGTGGAGAAAGTTTCCGGACTTCAAGAGCTGAAAGTGAAAGTGAGGTCGCGCAGTCGTGTCTCTTTGCGAACCGATGGACTGTAGCCCACCAGGCTCTTCTGTCCATGGGGTTTTCCAGGCAAGAATACTGGAGTGAGTTGCTATTTACTTCTCCAGGAGATCTTCCCGACTCAGGGATTGAACCCGGGTCTCCCGCATTGTAGGCAGACGCTTTATCGTCTGAGCCACCAGGGAAGTCCAAAAGAACCGTCTTGGGGGTGGTACTTTTTGTTTTCTCCAAAGTTGAAAAATAATTGCTTACATACCCTATTGTTCATAGCTTTCCCATGTTAATTTTGTGGGAAATCCAAATGATAGTCATAGTATATTTCTAAATTTAAGTGTATTTTTAATGGCACTAAAACATATACAAAACTGAATCTGAATATTATTCACCCTTAAGAAGGAATGAAATTCTGGTGTGTGCTATGATATGGGTTAAATGTGAAGACATTATGCTAAGTGAGATAAGCCAGACACAGAAGGTCAAATATTTAATAGTCCTGCTTATATGAAGTACCTACAGCAGTCAGATTCATGGAGCTAAAATGTGGTTTTGTCTATCAGAACAGTGTTGTCAGGGACTGAGGGGAATGGGGATTTGTTGCTCAACAGATACAGTTTCAGTATTTGTTGTTGTTCAGTCGCTCAGTCATGTCCGACTCTGTGACCCCATGGACTGCAGCATGCCAGGCTTCCCTGTCCTTCACCATCTCCCGGAGCTTGCTCATACTCATGTCCATTGAGTCAGTGATGCCATCCAACCATCTCATCCTCTGTTGTCCCCTTCTCCTCCTGCCTTCAATCGTTCCCAGCATCAGAGTCTTTTCTAATGAGTCAACTCTTTGCATCAAGTGGCCCAAGTATTGGAGCTTCAGCATTAGTCCTTCTAATGAATGTTCAGGATTGAGTTCCTTTAAGATTGACTGGTTTGATCTCCTTGCAGTCCAAGGGACTCTCAAGAGTCTTCTCCAACACCACAGTTCAAAAGCACATCAATTCTTTGGAGCTCAGCCTTCTTTATGGTCCAACTCTCACATCCATCCATGACTACTGGAAAAACCATAGCTTTGACTAGACAGACCTTTGTTGGCAAAGTAATGTCTCTGCTTTTTAATATGCTGTCTAGGTTGGTCATAGCTTTCAGGTCTAGAGATGAGTAGTGGTGATAGTTTCACCATAATGTGAGTTTACTCAATGGCACTGAACCTTACACTTAAAAATTATTAAAGTGCTAATTTTTATGTAATATATATTTTGCCACAGGGAAAAAAATTTAACCTGCATGTTTCCATATTTTTATTTTTTTCTACCTTCAAATAGTTTCCTTACTTTGTTTTTCATGGCTTTCCAGAGAGTTTACATCTCTTGTTGAACTCTCAACAAGAGGCACAGTCTCTAAAATCCTAATGTGTTCCAGTGGCTCACAAAAAAATGGGCATCAAAATATTCATTCTTGAGATTTGATGAAATGAAGTTCCTATTTTGAGGCAAGAAAACTGCTTGGGAATTCCTCGGTGGTAGAGTGGTTAGGATTGTGTACAACACTACCCAGGACCTGGGTTTAATCCCTGGCCTAGGAACTAAGATCCGGAAAGTCTTTTTTTGTCCACATCTCATGGCATGCCAGATTTTAGTTCCCTGTTATTGCTGTTACTCAGTCCTGTCTGACTGTGACCCCATGGTCTAAAGCACAGGCTCCTCTGTCCTTCACTATTTCCTGGAATTTGCTCAGATTCATGTCCATTGAGTTGGTGATGCTATTTAACCATCTCATCTTCTGCCACCCCCTTCTCCTTTTGTCTTCAGTCTTTTTCAGCATCAGGATCTTGTCCAATGAGTTAGCTCTTTGCATCAGGCGGCCAAAGTATTGGAGCTTCGACTTTAGCATCAGTCCTTCCAATGAATATTCAAGGTTGATTTCCTTTAGGATGGACTGGTTTGATCTCTTGGCAGTCCAAAGGACTCTCAAGTGTCTTTTCCAGTACTACAATTCAAAAACATCTTTTCTTTAGCACTCCACCTTCTTTATGGTCCAACTCTTACCGTCATGCGTTTCCCAGGTGGTACTAGTGGTAAAGAATCTGCCTGCCAATATAGGAGATGTAGGAGCCATGGGTTTGATCCCTGGGTCAGGAAGATCCCTGGAGGAGAGAATGGCTACTCCCTCCAGTATTCTTGCCTGGAGAATTCCATGGACATGGACAGAGGAGCCTGGCATGCTACAGTCCATGGGTTTCTAAAGAGTCAGACATGACTGAGCAACTAACACTTTCACTTTAGTTCTCTGACCAGGGATCAAACCTGTACCCTCTGCAGTGGAAGCACAAAGTCTTAACTGCTGGATACCAGGGAAGTCCCGTGGGCCTCTTCTCTTCCCTCTTGTGTTCAGTGTGTGTCTGCATTATGAGTTAACCAGATCTTTACCATGTCAGAAATAGCTGCTCAACCATACATTTTTTGTCTTCTGACACCAGACTTGTAATTCCTTAGATGATTACATTTCTTTCTCAGTCCTGTAAGGCATCAGGATGACTCACCACTCACCCTGTACCTGCAGATATCTTTGGTAAACTTTATGTGCAATACTAATATATCATTCCCTTAAAGCTAGCGATTGCAGCAGGACAGACTAAGCCAGATGACCTGCAGAGATACCTAATGAAAGTTCTTAGCTTAAATGCTTACTTATGACCTGATTAATATTACTAGCTATCTTACTTATATTCTGCCTATTTTACAAGATTATTGTTTATTCCATTACCAAACGTGTGACTAAGCTGCCGATAAAAATAGTGACAACTAGGCAACTTGAAACAACTGACCAAATATGTACTTCTATAAGATAAAAAGTTGTAAAAAAAAAAAAATCAAAAATAGTACAGCATAACTCTAGATATGAAAGAAACAAGAGGGAAACATTATCCAGGCCATAACAGACTAGTAAGACAGATGGTCCAGAGGCTTTTGGATACTGTTAACAGGGGCCTAGTCCAGTAACAGCACCTTGACTGGCCCATCAGTGAATTCCTTGCCTGACTTTGGAATGAACAGCCTTCTTTATGGTCCAACTCTCACATCCATACATGACTACTGAAAAAACCATAACTATATGCACCTTTGTAGAGGACTGGAAAATAAAGGATGTTGCCCACTACCCAGTTCTATAAGAATCAAGTCATTAGCCGCTGTGGTCAGTGACCTACAGTACATCCAGAAAGGAATTCAGGATAAGGATGAGGTATTTTGTGCTCTGGGAAAACTGGGAGAACTGGCCCTTAGTTCCAAATTTTCAGGAGAAACTTTTATGAACTCAGTTTCTTGCATCTTCCCATAGTTAGACAAGCGCTAAAACTGTACCCCTTGGTCAAAAATCACATAAGTTCTAGCCTTCCCCCTTAGCTCTTTGGAACAGTCCTCAGAGCTTTCTGAAAGACTGTCTCCACCTTAAAACTCCTGCTGCTGCTGCTAAGTCACTTCAGTCGTGTCCAGCTCTGTGCAACCCCATAGACGGCAGCCCACCAGGCTCCCTCGTCCCTGGGATTCTCCAGGCAAGAACACTGGAGTGGGTTGCCATTTCCTTCTCCAACGCATGGAAGTGAAAAGTGAAAGTGAAGTTGCTCAGTCATGTCCGACTCTTAGAGCGACCCTATGGACTGCAGCCTACCAGGCTTCTCCATCCATGGGATTTTCCAGGCAAGAGTGCTGGAGTGGGGTGCCATTGCCTTCTCCGTTACAATTCCTAGATGGATTTGAATAAAATTTTCCAGTTCTTTCTTAGATTGACTGTTGATTAATTTTTTTCATTGACAACTTCGTCCTCAGGAATAAAGGTGTTTAAATCATTGTGGGAGAGTGGTGGTCAGCAGCTGCAAACCTGAGACTCAAACCACGGCAACTTTTAAAACCTAGTACACTTCTTGTTGTTTTCTGTGTTTGTTTCTCTGTATTGTTCCCTCTAGTGATTAGAGGTAAAACTCTCAGGAGAGGCTGGGGTCTTATTTTGGGAGTAAGCAGCAAAGAAGTGGGTAGCTAGGGCAACAACAGCCGGCTTTCAAGGAAGCCCAGGGGAAAAAGCAGCATGAGTGCTGAAGAGGAAAGGAAAAAGGTCAAGTCCTTGGGTCCCGTGCTGGAGACAGAGAACAGGGGCTGGCCTTGGCTGGAAAAGAGATGGATGGCCCATGTCTAGACAGGAAGCCCCCAAGTTAGGCCACAGTCCTTTCAGATACGTCTTCAAAGTAATGTCGCCAGATTGAGAAAACAGAACAAAAAACTCTGGGACACTAGGTAAATTAGAATTTCAGATAAACAACAAATAAATTTTGTAATGTAACTATCTTATCTAGTAATTCTACTTCAAAGGCTGGTTCTCTGAGGAAAATCACTCTGTGTTTTGTTTTCACGCTTTCTTTTTCACTCCTTATCACCTTGAGTTAGCTTTTTTTTTTCTTTCTTTTAGTTAGCTGTTATATCTCATGAGGACATTGTATCAACCTCCTGACTGACTGATCTTCTTGCTTCTAGTCTCTCTACCTTCCAGGTCAGCCTGCACTCTAAAATATCAGTCAGATCACATAATAACCCTGCTCAGAGAAAACAAATGCTGAAAGGGACTTTAGAATCCATGTTTTCTTGATTCCTTGGACAGCTCTGTGAAGGAGACTGGGCAAGGATCTTCCAGAAACCCTGACGTTTGATAACAGGTTGAAAGCTGGTGCTGATTCAACTATTCATCCTCAAAACACTTATCAAATTCCAGGGATAGTGGCACTCAGTTCTCACCTCTAACTGCACTCCTCCCCGCCTGTGCCCGAGTCACATAGCGGTGATCTCCTAGTCCTCGGCTTTCCCCCAGAGGCTGAAGGAAAGGTGAGTCATAAAAACTCCCTGTTTCTTCTGTTTCTGAGCTCCCAGCCCCTTGTTGTTGTTCAGTTGCTTAGTCGTGTCTGATTCCTTGTGACCCCATGGACTACAGCACACCAGGCTTCCTGTCCTTCACCATCTCCCGGAGCTTGCTCAGATTGATGTCCATTGAGTCAGTGATGCCATCCAGCCATCTCATCCTTTGTTGTCCCCTTCTCCTCCTGCCTTCAATCTTTCCCAGCATCAGGGTCTTTTCCAATGAGTCAGCCCTTTGCATCAGGTGGCCAAAGTATTGGAGCGTCAACTTCAGCATCCATCCTTCCAACGAATATTCAGGGTTGATTTCCTTTAGGATTGACTTGAATCCTAAAGAACTGACTTTCCTTTAGGATTGGTTTGAACTTGCATCCGTGGACAGTGCTTAGGTTGCCTTGTCCCCTTCTTGCTGGATAGCTTCAGATGGTTCTGGGGGTACGTCCATAAGAAATCTCTGCACCAGGCTATGCTGAGTGCTGCTGTGGCTCAGGCAGTACAGCCGTTATCAAATCCAAGTTTGTGTGCCTGATGAACAGTGAGGCTAAAACTTCGCAAGTTTGGGAGCAGAGAAAGATTTATTGCAGGGCCATGCAAGAAGAACGGGATGGCTCATTCTCAAAAGACCTGAACTCCCCAAAGGGTCTCAGGGAAGATTTTTTAAGGAGAATGTGGGTGAGGGGAGCTGCAGGTTGTGCACAGTTCTCTGCTTGGTTGATCATGAGGCAATAGGGTAGTGTCTCAGGGATTAACATATCAGTCATCATGCTTTAGTTGGTCTGGCGACTACAGTCTCATAGTCATCAAGTAATTAA
This sequence comes from Budorcas taxicolor, assembly GCF_023091745.1. NCBI lineage: Eukaryota > Metazoa > Chordata > Mammalia > Artiodactyla > Bovidae > Budorcas > Budorcas taxicolor. The sequence continues at coordinate 17,130,378 of NC_068912.1, forward strand.
TTTTTTCCATTTGGTGGGAATCTTGGCATCTGTAAAACAGCTCAGGAAATTTCCATCAGATACTTTTATCTAGGCATTTTAGGGGGAAACTTAAGATTCTGTGATTACCATATGGCTGATTTACTGTTTAAATTCTTACCAGTTCTCCTGGCCCAACTCCTGTATTTTGTCCTTACAAGTTCACATCTTTTCACTCAATTCTTCTTCTTTTTTTTTTAATGTTTAGAGTTGTTGTACTATTTATTTATTTACTTTGGCCATGCTACATGGATTGCAAGATCTTAGTTCCCTCACCAGGGAATGAACTTGTGCCCTTGGCATTAAAAGCACAGAGTCCTAAGGAATTGCCTGCCAGGGAATTCCTTCACTCAATTCTTGAGCCAGGATTTTGGGACCCAGGGGAGGCCTGGGAGAGTACAACTTTTACAAGGAAGAAGCAGGCAGAGGAAGTAGGGGGCGGGGTCTGTCAAGAGTAGGTCCTACAGGGTCTTGTTTTATTGTTCATTACAGTGTCCTCTTCCTGGCAAGGTCAGGCTTCGGTAGCTGTGGAATCTGAGCTATAGAACCCAGGACACCTGCATGTAAATCAAATGTTTTTCTATCATAGGCATTGTTGTATGCTAGTTTTAAAAATCAGTCCAGTTGTTGGGTGTGTGGTCAGGCACCTTCCCAGGTCATTCAGTAGGTAAAGAGTCCGCCTGCAACGCAGTAGACTTGGGTTCAATCCCTGAGTCAGGAAGATCCCCAGGAGGAGGGCATGGCAACCCATTCCAGCATTCTTGCCTGGAGAATCCCATGGAGAGAGGAGCCTGGCAGGATACAATCCACAGGGATGCAAAGAACCACGCGTGACTGAAGCGACTGAGCACAAGCATGGGCTCTAGAGCACAGGCTCAGCAGCTGTCATCTGCGTGGGCTTAGTTGCCCTGCAGCTTGTGGCATCTTCTTGGACCAGGGATCGAACCTGTGTCTCCTGCACTGGCAGGTGGATTCTTTCCTGCTGAGCCTCCAGGGAAGCCCTAGCAGTTTTCTAGGTATGGGAAGAAGCGAGAGTCTGGGCTTATTGAAATAATTCCTTTGAGGGACTTCCCAGCAGTCCAGTGGTTAAGACTCTGCACTTCCACTGCAGAGAGCATGGGTTTTATTTCTGGTTGGGGAACTAAGACACCACAGGGCAGGAGGGCAGTCAAAAAACAGAAGAAGGTGGAAACTATTCCCATGCTCCTTAGTTATCAAAGGATAGGGCCAATATCCTGTTTTTCTCCATCCCGAATCCCCTCACGGTGCATCCTTGGGGCAGGTGCAGTGGCTGAGAGCTCGATGGCTAGCCTCAACATCACTTGCTTACTGAAAAGGCAGAGCATTCTGGGTCCACAGCAGGTTAACGGCTGTCCTATAAATGCCACCAGCAACCCCCACCCAAATCTTTTCACTTTAGACACCAGCCTCTAGGCTAGCTCAGGTTTACCTGTAATTTTACCAGACTGGCTCTAAGTCAGAGATTCCCATGACCCCCCTCCTGGCGAATCTCAGATTTGGCTGCTTGCCACTCAAAAGCCAACACTGGAGACAAGTGATGGTAGGAATGGAAAGCTTGCTTTATTTTGGTGGCTGGCAACATGGGGAGATGGTGAACTCACATCCAAAAACTAACTCGGAGGATTCTGCTTTGACCATGTGTTTAAAGGGAGACTCATTTGGGGAGGGGTTCGGAGTCTTCATTCTGCTGCATGCGGACTTTCTTCTAATTGCTTGGTGGTGGTGGTGCGGTGTTCCTAGAATCTTGTGCTCAGCTTGAAGTCCCCATTCTCCACTTGAGTGGGGGCCTTAGTTCCTGCTGAAGAACTCAAATATATTTTGTTGGAAAGAATGTGAAGCTTCCATGTCCTTTCCAGGCATGACATTCTCCTCAAATCTCCATATGCTCATCAGCTGTAAACTCTTAGAATCAAGAAAGCTTTTGGTTTTCAGGAAATTTTCAGTACATACACATGAATCATCGGCCTTTGGTGATTCATAGGCAACCTCCAGCCCTTCTCCCCTCCGTGGAGGCTGGGGAGTGGGACTGAAAGTCCCATCCCTCTAATTACCAGGTTGGTTCTCCTGTTAACCAACCACTATCCTTTCGCTGTTGTTCAGTCACTCAGTTGTATCTGACTCTCTTCTGCCTCATGGACTGCAGCACGTCTGGCTTCCCTGTCTGGTCCAAACCACTTCATTAACAAAACTCAGTCTCCAGCCCGTCTCCTGTCCCCAGAGGTCTGGGGAAAGGAATGAAAGTTCCAAGGCTTTAATGATTCGCCTGATTGCCCTGGCAACCAGCCCCAGTCCACTCCCTTAGATTACCTGGAGCTTTCAAAAAGCCACCTTATTAACATTAAAAAAAAGACATATTTATTCGTCTTTGTTGTTGTGTCTCAGTTGTGTCTCAGTCCCTCAGTTGTGTCCAGCTTCCCTGTCCTTCACCATCTCCTGGAGCTTGCTCACACTCACGTCCATCAAGTCAGTGCTGCCATCCAGGCATCTCATCCTCTGTCCTCCCCTTCTCCTCCTGCCTGCAACCTTTCCCAGCATCAGGATCTCTTCTAATGACTTGGCTCTTCTCATCAGATGGCCAAAGTATTGGAGCCTCAGCTTCAGCATCAGTCCTTCCAATGAATATTCAGGACTGGTTTGATCTCCTTGCAGTCCAAGGGACCCTCAAGAGTCTTCTCCAACACCACAGTTCAAAAGCACCAATTCTTCAGTGCTCAGCCTTCTTTATGGTCCAACTCTCACATCCATACATGACTACTGGAAAAACCATAGCTTTGACTAGATGGACCTTTGTCAGCAAAGTGATGTCTCTGCTTTTTAATATGTGGACTAGGTTGGTCATAGCTTTTCTTCCAAGGAGTAAGCGTCTTTTAATTTCATGGCTGCAATCACCATCTGCAGTGATTTTGGAGCCCAAGAAAATATAGTTTCTCACTGTTTCCATTGTTTCCCCATCTATTGGCCATGAAGTGATGGGACCAGATGCCAAGATTTTAGTTTTCTGAATGTTGAGTTTTAAGCCAGCTTTTTCACTCTCCTCTTTCACTTTCATCAAGAGGTTCTTTAGTTCTTCTTTCCTTTCTGCCATAATGGTGGTATCATCTGCATATCTGAGGTTATTGATATTTCTCCTGGCAATTTTGATTCCAGCTTGTGCTTCATCCAGCCCAGCATTTTGTATGATGTACTCTGCATATATAAACAGGGTGACAATATATAGCCTTGATGTACTCCTTTCCCAATTTGGAACCAGTCCATGGTTCCATGTCCAGTTCTAACTGTTGCTTCTTGACCTGCATACAGGTTTCTCAGGAGGCAGGTAAGGTGGTCTGGTATTCCCATCTCTTTAAGAATTTTCCACTATTTGTTGTGATCCACACAGTCAAAAGCTTTAGCATAGTCACAGGAAATTCTAAGGACTTTAGGACCTTGTGGCAGGAGCTGGACTGATGACCAAACATATAATATGTCTTGTGTAAGTCCCATCATAGCACTCTTGTTTAGTTGCTAAGTCATGTCCGACTCTTGCAGGACCAAATGGACAAGAGCTGGACATGAAACAATGGACTAGTTCAAAACTGGGAAAGGACTATGACAAAGCTTTTCATACTGTTCATGAGATTCTCGAGAATAACTATGACAAACCTAGATAGCATATTAAAAAGTGGAGACATCACTTTGCTGACAAAGGTCCATCTAGTCAAAGCTATGGTTTTTTCCAGTGCTCATGTATGGATGTGAGAGTTGGACCATAAAGAAGGCTGAGCACTGAAGAATTGGTGCTTTTGAACTGTGGTGTTGGAGAAGACTCTTGAGAGTCCTTTGGACTGCAAGCAGATCCAACCAGTCAATCCTAAAGGAAATCAGTTCTGAATATTCATTGGAAGGACTGATGCTGAAGCTGAGGCTCCAATACTTTGGCCACCTGATGAGAAGAACCAACTCATTAGAAGAGACCCTGAAAAAAAAAAAAAAAGAAGAGAACCTGATGCTGGGAAAGATTGAAGGAGGGAGGAGAAGGGGAGGACAGAGGATGAGATAGTTGGATGGCATCACTGACTCTTCACTTGCTCATGAGTTTGAGCAAGCTCCAGGAGTTGGTGATGGACATGGAAGCCTGGCATCATGCAGTCCATGGGGTCAAAATGAGTAGGACAGGACTGAGTGGCCTAATCCTACCCCCACTACCCGCATCCAAGCTCGCTCTGCTTGCTGATAAATCTGAGAGACTAGGGGTTAAGACAAGGAAGGGACTTTATCTGGGGAACTGACTGAGAAGATGGGAGGCTAGCGCCTCAAAATAACCATCTTGTTGAGGTCTGGATGCCAGGATCTTTTGTAGACTTAGAGAGAAAGAAGCAAAGAGGAAGGAAAGTCCAAGGCAGAAGAGAGAGGGAGAGGCAAGTAAAGTGAAAGGGTCTTCAGTCTTGCAAAACATCTCCAAGGGCATGATCAGTTTTTGGAAGAGGTGTGTTAGTATCTTCTATTCATAGGTGGGCAAGGTCAGATAAAGAAGAGGTGGCAAGAATACACAGAAGAACTATATAAAAAAGATCATGACCCAGATAACCACGATCACTCTAGGTGATCACTCACCTAGAGCCAGACATCCTGGAATGTGAAGTCAAGTGGGCCTTAGGAAGCATCACTACGAGCAAAGCTAGTGGAGGTGATGGAATTCCAATTGAGCTATTTCAAATCCTAAAAGAGGATGCTGTTAAAGTGCTGCACTCAATATGTCAGCAAATTTGGAAAACTCAGCAGTGGCCACAGGACTGGAAAAGGTGTTTTCATTCCAATCCCAAAGAAAGGCAATGCGAAAGAATGTTCAAGCTACCACACAATTGCACTCATCTCACATGCTAGGAAATTAATGCTCAAAATTCTCCAAGCCAGGCTTCAGTGGTACACGAACCGTGAACTTCCAGATGTTCAAGCTGGTTTTAGAAAAGGCAGAGGAACCAGAGATCAAATTGCCAACATCGGTTGGATCATTGAAAAAACAAGAGTTCCAGAAAAACATCCACTTCTGCTTTACTGACTACGCCAAAGTCTTTGGGTGGATCACAACAAACTGAAAAATTCTTCAAGAGATGGGAATACTGAAGGAGGGAACAGACAGAGCTGGACTCCGTCTTAGGCCAGGCTGCGAACATTAGGCTACACACATGGTCACCCCCCCAGTGGACTCTGAACTTTGTGCCCAGTGTCTATAGAAGTGGCATGCCAATGGAAAACCAGACCCCTGGACAAAAGAGCCTCAGGACTTGGACTTGGACTCTCCGTTGCCTAAAAGAATATGCTAGTTGTTTCTGTAACAGAACAAAGGGGTAAATTCCATTATGTTTAAGACCACAGGCCTATTGATAAATACCCATTGTTTATCTAGTCTTGTGACACACGATACATGAGTTAACTTTGAGCATCTCTCTCTTTTACCTTGTCCAGACTAGTTTCAAGGAATTTGGGGAGGTGGGTTTGAGCAAATACACTTAGGCTGTATAAGGTTTTCACAAAAACTGGTCAGGGTCCTTGGCTAAGAGGAGACTCTGCCTTGGGCCCGGAAGTTGTAATAAACTGCACTCTGCTATCTGCATTGTCCTTCTGAGTGAGTTTGTTTCCCGGAACGTGTGGCTACAACATTTGGTGCATTGGCCGGGAAACTTCTCACTTTGAGGAGACAAGTCCCATTTGGGACTACTCCGAGGCCTTGCCAGTTGAATCTTCTAGAGAGGGGAAGGTGCCTCGCCCTTCTGGAAGGATTCTGCTTGTCAATGCCTGGACCTTTCATGTTAGCAGGTAGTGGATGGCAGCAGGGGAACTGAGCACTCAGGTGAGGAGGAACCCACCCGGCAGGGTGGAAGAGGGGGCCTGATCACCCCCCTGAGAAGGACTAGAAGGGGCACAGACCCACAGGAGCCTGGAATAGGCAGGCGGCGATTGCATGGTACACAGGTCGACACGAGCATGCTAGGGCTTAAGAAGGGAATTTGTGAAGGTCATTTAGGAGGTGTGTCCATGCCGTCTCAGGGAAAATTATTACCAGCGATCGCCAGGGGATTTTTAGGATAGGAAACTGGTCCTTGTATGCTCACATTCTGCCCGCCCCCAGGAAGTGTCCTGTCTGCTGTGAAATTCTTGACCTGTCGCAATTGTCAGGCTAGAAGGGGGGGATACATAAGTGAGTATGAACTGGCTTTTCCAGAGATGGCCTGGGACGTGGTATATTTAACCCATCTATGTTTTCATCCGCACCGGATCAAGCCCACCAAGGCAGAACGGACTTTAAGGGAGAAAGTCTTGGACCACGTGGTGTTCTGGTTCAGCCTTGCTGACTGGCCGGCGAAGACATGCGGATCCCCCTTCTCCCTCTGGGATCTGGCAGGATTTGGACAAGGATGACCTGCCCCTCCCCCGTACTGGATGATGGCGCCCCCACTGGCCCAGTGCTCCACCAGGACCGGAGGCTGCATTAATGCCTGATCCAGGACCAAGTGAAGTTCCTGCAGCAGCCGCTGCTCCTCCGCCAGCTCTCCCGGAGTTCGTAGAGCCGCCACCTCGGTGGGCTCCGATCCCAGTGGCAGAAGCCTCTGGCCAACACTTCCAGGATCCGGGTCCAGCCGAACTGCCCAAGCTATCCCCGCCTCTCCCGGTGAGTACTGACAGGAAGAGGAGGGAGACCTTGGAATTAAGCAGAGACTGCGCACTGCCAGAGAGCCGGAGGGAACGAAAGAGAACAGACAGATTTGCAATGCCAGCTGCTGCTCTGGGAAAGTCTATCTCGGGCCCTCTGGAAAACCTCCTATGCCTCAGGGACAGGACAGTCCTTCAGCCGGTCCCAACGGAGGCCCCGGGCCGAACCAGTGAGCCCGGTGCCTGGCCACTGGAAGAATGAATGCCCTAAGGCAAGGAAGGAAGAGGAAGCTCTGGCAGTGGTGGGGCTTGCTGACTTGGAAATTAAATAGGGCTGCGGGGGCGGGGGTGGAGTGGCGGTCAGAGATATCAGGTCCCCGAGAGCCCATGGTAACCTTAAAAGTGGAGGACCAAAACATTGACTTCATGGTGGATACAGGAGCAGAACTGTTGGTAGCAACAAAACCTGTGGCACCACTGTCCAAAAAGACTACTGCTGTAACTGGAGTATCGGGAGAAGAGATGATTAAATTGTTTTGCCAGCCCAGAAAATGTCAGATGGGGGGGCACCAAGTGATTCATGAATTCCTCTACATTCCTGAGTGCCCAGTACCCCTGTTGGGAAGAGACTTGCTCTCCAAACTAGAAGCACAAGTGACTTTCTCCCCTGAGGAGAGGCCCACCTTCCGGATGGGCACTATGACTTATTTGCTCTCTCTCAATACCCCCTCAAGATGAGTGGAGGTTGCATGAGCCTCCCAAGGAAGAACTGGGTGGGCTGGAAGAGCATGAGAGAGAGCTAACTCAATTATTCCCTGAGGTCTGGGCAGACGACAACCCCCCCTCCCCCAAGGCTGGCTAAACATCAAGCCCCAGTGATAATAGAACTCAAACCAGGCACCATCCCGGTTAGAAAGCGCCAGTACCCGCTACCGATAGAGGCCTGGGCCAGCATACTGCCCCACATCAATAGATTGAAACAAGCGGGCACTCTAGTAGAGTGCCAGTCGGCTTGGAATACGCCAATCCTGCCAGTCAAAAAGGAAGAAGGACAGGACTAAAGGCCTGTACAGGATCTCAGGCTAGTCACCTAGGCTACTGTGACTTTACACCCCACTGTTCCAAACCCCTATACCTTACTTGGCCTCCTCCCGCCGAGGACTAAAGTTTTTACGTGCCTAGATCTCAAGGATGCCTTCTGCGTACGCCTCGCCCCAGCGTCGCAGCCCATCTTTGCCTTTGAATGGGCAGATCCAGTCAGGGGCACCAAGCAACAGCTCATCTGGACTCCCCCTCAGGGGTTTAAGAACTCCCCAGCCATCTTTGGGGAAGCCTTGGCTTCTGACCTGGACTCTTTCCATCTGGAAGAGTATGGATGTTGGCTCCTACAATACATAGATGACCTGCTGCTGGCTGCCGAGACCAAGGGAAAATGCTGGAAAGGGATAAAAGCACTCCTTCAGTTGCTGATGGAAGCAGGTCACCGGGTGTCAAAGAAGAAGGCACAGATCTGCAAGGAGGAGGTAAGATATCTAGGGTTTGTTTTAAAGAAGGACACAAGGTTCCAGATCCTAGTTGGGTCCTATATACTGATGGCACTAGCCTGATAAAACAAGGACAACGGCTGTCAGGTTAGCCAAAGCGGAAGGGGCCATCAAGACTGAAAAGGGATGGTGGGAATTGCCAAGTGGCAAATTATTGGTACCAGAGGAGCTGGCACACACTCTAGTAAGCCAAACACACCAAGCGACCCACCTAGGCCATGCCGCCTGCTCACAGGTTAATGCTGCCTCTCGGGTATTCAGACAAAAACCTCTGGGTATTCAGCTGAAAGGCATGCTGCGCTTTGAACACCTGGGAGTGGACTTCACTGAAATGAAACCTCATCGACACTACCGTTACCTGCTGGTCATGGTATGCACGTTCTCGGGATGGGTAGAAGCTTTTCCTACTTGGACTGAAAGAGCATCAGAAGCAGCCCAGTGCCTGCTCAGGGAAATAGTTCCCAGATTTGGATTTCCTACCAGCATTGGATCAGACAATGGCCTGGCTTTTGTAGCTGATTTAGTACAACAAGTAAACAAAACTATAAACATCAAATGGAAATTGCGCACTGCATATAGGCCAAGAGTTCTGAGATGGTGGAATGAACCAAGCGGACATTAAAGAGACTCTCCAAGTGGATCATGGAGACTGACTGCTCCTGGGTGGACTTGATCCGATGGCTCTGCTCAGACTCAGGATGACCCCACAGTCCCAAGGCTATTTTCCATAGGAAATTGTGTATGGGAGGCCCCCTCTCATAATAAAACAGGTGTCAACAAATTTGCCTCAGGTAAGGGGGGATGGGATTTTGCAGGAGATGGAATTGGGTAAGGTAATAAATCAGGTAACTAAGTTTGTACAAGAAAGTGTTCTGTTCCCCCTTGGGGAACAGATTTGTGAGTTTACGCTTGGTGACCAAGTATGGGTCAAAGATTGGAAACTTGATTTACTAGTCCCTCGGTGGAAAGGCCCTTATACTGTTATTCTAAATACCCCTACTGCAGTTAAAGTTGCAGGTATTTCCCCTTGGATCCATCATATGAGGTTGAAGAGAGCATACCACGCAGACCTAGAAAACGCTGAGTGGACTGCACAGAGGGACCCCGCTGATCCTCGAGAGACTAAGACCATCCTTAAGAAGAAAGAAAAGAAGATCCCAGACGAGCCCCTTGAGGATGAAGCCGCATAATCAACTCCTGCTGCTTGGTCTCATCAACATGCACATTTCTACATACACGGACTTCACAATACCTCCAGCCGTTGGGTATGTGGGGCTCTGCCTCTGTCTGTGATGGATGGACTTCCCTGGTGGCTGCCACTGCTCTGCCAAGGAGATTTTAAACCACTCTGCTTCCTTCTGGGACACAATCATAATCTCTCCCTGCTGTCTGGGTGTAAGCCAGACCTATAGTCAATAGACTCGGGTCATAGGGTTACATTTGATATAAATGCCAGCGTAACAAAAGCCTAACCTACAACAAGCCTCGGTAAACCTACCTTATTAACATGCTAGGTGGACAAGATCCGTGTTTCAGTGGTGTGAGTATATTGCTGCCTTATTCCTACCCTCTATAGGGACAGCAGATATTATGATTAAAGTAGAGGCCTTGACTAATTTCACAAAACAGGCCCTCCTAGATAGAACAAAAGCCATCCCAGCCTTAAATGAAGAGCAAATCCAAATGAGAAAAGCGGGAATTCAAGATAGAATGGCTTTGGACATACTCATAGCTGCTCAAGGAGGGACCTGTGCTGTAATTAAGGTTGAACGTTGTGTATGCATTCCTGACTTATCTGGCAATGTATCAACTGCTTTAAATGACATGAAAAACCAGGTAAAGCAATGTCAAATGAAAACATTCCTTTCTGGACTTCGGTCCTATCTTGGGGGAAAGGCAATCGGTAGAAAACTATATTTACCACTGTTATAGTTGCCTTGATAGTTCTGCTTTGTGGACCCTGAATTTTACAATGTATTATGAACTTTGTAACCTGAAGGTTGATGTCATTCTCCCAAATTGGCGGTCGGAGAGCCAGGGTGCAATATATCCCTATGAATGATGCTCATAATATGAGTTAAGAGCATCAAGAGGGGGGAATGAAGGAGGAAACAGACAGAGCTGGACTCTGTCTTAGGCCAGGCTGCGAACATTAGGCTACACACATGGTCACCCTCCCAGTGGACTCTGAACGTGGTGCCCGGTGTCTGTAGAAATGGCATGCCAATGGAAAACCAGACCCCCGGACAGAAGAGCCTCAGGACTTGGACTTGGACTCTCCGTTGCCTAAAAGAATACGCTAATTATCTCTGTAACAGAACAAAGTGGTAAATTCCATTATGTTTATTGGGATATGACCACAGGCCTATTGATAAATACCCACTGTTTATCTAGTCTTGTGACACATGAATCATGAGTTAACTTTGATCATATCTTTCTTTTACCTTGTCCAGACTAGTTTCAACGATTTGGGGAGGTGGGTTTGAGCAAATACACTTAGGCTGTATAAGGTTTTCACAGAAACTGGTCGGGGTCCTTGGCTAAGAGGAGACTCTGCCTTGGGCCCGGAAGGTGTAATAATCTGCACTCCACTATCTGCATTGTCCTTCTGAGTGAGTTTGTTTCCCGGAATGCATGGCTACAACACAGCCATGAAATTAAAAGACGCTTGCTCCTTGGAAGAAAAGCTATGACCAACCTAGACAGCATATTAAAAAACAGAGACATCACTTTGCTGACGAAGGTCCATCTAGTCAAAGCTATGGTTTTTCCAGTAGTCATGTATGGATGTGAGATTGGGACTATACTTGAGAGTCCATTGGACAGCAAGGAGATCCAATCAGTCAATCCTAAAGGAAATCAGTGCTGAATATCCATTGGAAGGACTGATGCTGAAGCTGAAACTCCAATACTTTGGACACCTGTTGTGAAGAGCTGACTCACGGGAAAAGACCTTGATGATGGGACAAGATTGAAGGCAGGAGGAGAAGGGGATGACAGAGGATGAGATGGTTAGATAGCATCACTGACTCGATGGACATGAGTTTGAGCAAGCTCTGGGAGTTGGTGATGGACAGGGAGAACTGTCATGCTCCAGTCCATAGAGTCGCAAGGAATTGGACATGACTGAGTGACTGAACTGAAGGTCAAATTCTCTCTCTAGGAGCTGGACAAAGGCCCTTTAGTACACTCAGGCAGAGGGGCAGGGTCCTTTGAGGCAAGATATTACGTATGATTGTAACAGCAAAAGCAATGAAGAGCAGGTCAGAAAGCGCTTCCCAGCTTGGAGTCAGAATTGGCTTTCTTTCTGTAGCAACCCCCATCATACCACATGCTTCAAAGAGTCAATTCTGACTCTGTTGGAACCATTTCTTTGACTTGCTTTTTGTTTCTGTTGTTATAGTCATACACAGTGTCATGCCTCAGAGGATCCTGCTCCTCTGCCTGTTAAAAGTGCCTTTGTTCAGCTCATAGAGAGATAATCTGACCCTGCTTACCTGTGAATGGCTAAAGAAAGAAGAGATTAACACACCCTTCTAAAGCCTGGGCCCTTCTAGATGTTTTGCAAGGTTGAAGACCTGTCTTACTTTACTTCCTCAGTGCCTCTGCCTCTCTGTTCTGCCTTTTGACTTTAGCTCCTCACAACCTCCATCTTTGGTTCTATAAAAGCCTGGCATCCAGACCCTGACAAGACCGTCATTTTGAGACATTAATCTACCGCTTTCTTGGTCAGCCGACTTTCTGATTGAAGTAATAATATTCCTTGCCTCAACACCTTGTCTCTTGGATTCGTTGGCCTGTTGTGTGGCAAGCAGAGTGAGTTTGGACTTGCTAACACATAGATGTGTTTAAATCTTAAACTGATAATCACCTTACACTGAAAGGTAAAGAAATCAAACCAAGACTAACAGCGGAATCAAGAGAATCCTTTAAAGAGGTTTCATGGTGCCATAGATACCCCAGGTCTACTGGTCTGCTCACACAGTAAGAGGCCCTGTCTGGTAGTTGGTGGTAGATTGCTGCCACCGTCACAGGTCCCAGAGCCATCCCTGGACTCAGACTCTACCCTTGGTGGGTGGGTGGGCATCATCCTGCCTTGGTGAGTCACTAGAATGGATATGGTGAGGTCAGAAGAAAGCCCTTTCAGGCAAGAGTGTAGGGCATCCAGCGGCCCCTGGAACTCCTCTCCCCTTGGTGCTACCAGCTAAAATTTAGAAGCAGAACATGAGTTTGGAGATTTGGAGATTTCGTAATTAAGAGCCTGGAGGTGTTGCCCGGAGAAGGTGCAGGATTAGAAAGATGATATACCCCTACTGTGACACCTGTGTCTATATGCGAGTGTTTGTGGGAGAAGGAGAGGGAGCAGGAGGTGAGCTCTTAAAGGTCTCCAGGGAACTGGAAGTTTGGATGCCCTTGGCCTTCTCCACATTGCCTGGGGAATCAGTGGGAGAGGTAGTGGGAGGCCTGGGGTTGCAGTGGGATGGACAGGAGAGGGGACACAGAGGCCAGGCCAGGCCAGACAAGGTCTCCTCCCAGGTCTCAGCCTCTCTGGGCCCCTTGCCTCCTTCTAGGAGCCTCCCACCAGGCCTGCCCCACTTACAGTGCTGGTCTGGGTGCTGTTCACTGCTGATGGGTATTATTGCCAAAAGCTCGGCCTCTCTGCACACTGGTGCCAGTGAATCAAATCAGTGCCTTGGGTGAAAAGGAAAAGGATAGCTTTATTGCTTTGTGGGGCCAAGGGGACCGGTGGCTTCTGTGTGTCTCCCCTCCAGAGAACTTGATGAGGGGTTTAATAACTGGATCAAAGGTAAGGTCTCTGACATGGTCAGAGTGTGTGTAGGGCTTGTACTCTCAGGTGACTGGTCTACTAATCTTGAGCTTTTCTGGTCCCTTTAATCTTGTGTGTGCTCGGTCAGGCTGTCTCTTTTGTGACCCCATGGACTGTAGCCTGCTAGGCTCTATCCATTGGATTATCCCGGCGAGGATACTGGAGTGGGTTACCCTGTCCTCCTCCAGATCTTCCCGACCCAGGGATTGAACTCGCGTCTCCTGCATTGGCAGGTGGATCCTTTACCACTGAGCCACCTGGGAAGCCCCTCTCCCCTCAACTTTAATTATGACTCAGGTGATTTCTTGGCTGTTCCTCCCTTCATTAACAACTGTTCGAATATGCCCTATGGAACGCAAGGGAGGTCATGGAGTCTTGCCTATGAAATGGGCAGAAATGCCTCCATGCCTGGGAGCCCCACAGGCCGCTGCTGTTTCAGTACACCCGATGAGGCTCCAAGGGGCCTGGGGATGGGAAAAAGGGGCTGCCACTTGGGCTCACGGGGGCTGGAGCCCTGTCCTCTGCCAGCCCCTCTTGCCTGGATGCTTAGTTCTTTCCCGGGTATGAGGCCAAGGGGAGTGGGTACCTGTTGTGAAGGTTGGCTTGGGCAGCAGCTCTTCCACTGGCTTTAGATCAGGCATGGGGTCACATGAGGGAACTAGGGAGACGGCAAGAGCATGCCAGGGAGAGGAGTATGTCTCATTCCTTCTCCTCTGAGGTTGCTCAGGTCACCCCGACTCTTTTGTGACAGGAACCCCAGACATCAGATGGCTAGATAACTGCTGAGGATGTGGCTTGTCCAGGTTCAGGGCAGCTTTCTTTTTTTTGACTAACTCATCAGTTTCCTAGACTCCATGGTCTTCCTCCCTTTAGCCCATTTCCATATTCCACCATTCTGTGTACATCACCCCATGGCACTCTCCTGCCTAAATTCAATGATTTCCCATCACCCAAATCACAAAGCCAAAGGTATTTAGCAAGACAATTAGGCTCCAGGCTACTCAATCTGGTCACTTGTGTCTCCCTTCCTACTGTGAAGGACTGCTGAATGCCTTCCCTGGCATACATCTGAGACCTCTGTACCTTTTTGTATTGTTCTCTCCTTGAAGTATTCTTCCCCCTTCTCTGTACAACTTTCTCTTAACTTTAATGATCCATCCTCAGCCTGTTCTCTGTACTCCCAATGCCTAACAAACGATGTGTTCGTGTCTGTAAGTCCTTGGCAGATGGTGGGTGAATGAGTAAAAGGCTGACCCAGGAGCTAGGCTGACTCTTTATCACTCTCTACTCCACCTGCTGCTGCTAAGTCGCTTCAGTCGCGTCCACCCCTGTGCGACCCCATAGACTAGGCACTCATTAAGACCGAGCTTGGCAGAAGCAGGAATATGTCTCAAGGAGATTTGGAACTGCAGTGAGCAACAGGAGGGATTGCAGGGCCCATGATTGGGAGGGCAGTTCCTTTACTCACACTGGAAATTCTTTCAAGGGGTAGGAGAAAAAAGGAGTGGTTAGAGGAATACAGAGGAAGGAGAGGGAAGAGGGCTTAAGCTCCAGGGGTCACCTCATTGCCCAGCTTCACTGGGACCCACAAAGCAACCCCTTACCCCCAGGATGCCTCAGTGCCTCTTTCACCCCTTGGCTTACAGAAGATCTCAGTGGCCTAGAGGATGGTCCCAGATACCAACTTAAAAAATATCCGGAAGAACACATACATGTTGGTCATCTTCTGCTAAGTTCAAAGTATTTGGGAAGGACAGCGGTGAGGGATTTGAGAGACTGGATCACATCAAACTGTGTGCCTGAAGAGGGTAAAGGGACCCACTCACCCCTGCAGCTCCCGCCCTTTCTCCCAAACATGTCCAGCAAGCCTTGGATGTTAAGATCTTAAGGGGTAGCCTGCCCACTGCCAATCAGTACCTCTGCAACAAAACAGTCTTGGGGGTCTACTGGAGTCAGAGTTCTAAGTAGCTCAATGGTAACCGGTTTGATTGGAGGTGGTTAGGTTCTTCTTTTCCCTTAAACAGCACTGGGGAAAAGGGAAACCAGTCCTGGGAGTACGTAATGCCTTTGAGCTTGCTATGCACCAAATGAGTTAGTACTTTACCAAGTACGGTTAATCTTGCCTTGGGGATTATTCAAAAGAGGGGAAATTGTTCACTTTCTGTCCCAAACTCTCACCCTCCCCACCCTGAATTTTAATACAACTATGAAGGACTCACAACTCTACAGGTGTATCTTAAAATATTGTTATAGTGGCCACAGCATTTGAAATAGCCCAACAAATAAAGAGAAAGTCCTGGATGGATTTGAGAGAACAACTTCTTGTTGTAATGAACCCGAAACAAAAGATTCTACTGAAACTGAACAGTTGACAGACTATGGCTGAACTTTAACCTTCATGGGGAGTAAGAAGAGGGTCGACAAATGGAGAAGCCCAAGATTGGTCTGGGGTAAACAGAAGGATAACAGCACTTTAGCAAGGTTATCTTCTGACCCCTCCCACCAGGTATCTGTCATCAATTTTCAGCCCTTTCCATTCTGAGGCATCTGGCAAACCAAAAGGCTTTCTCCTCTTTTGTAGGATGTTAAGCCAACCCCAAAACATCCCTTAGAGCATGATGCAAAACCAAGAGGGAAAGTTTATAAATCTCATTCCCAGGTAGAAAGCGCACATATCCAAACCAGCACGATGGTTAAGTGGTACAAGTGTACACGGTAATAACTTTAATTAAATCAGAGCTGCTAGCACGTGTAACGTGTTTGGTAGCCCTGTAGCTATGTCAGTGTTCCCAATTTACTAAAACATCAATGTGGCAGAATGCATTTATGAGCTCCAGATTTTCTGAACACTTTAAAGAGGCTATTAAAAACATTAAACAGAATTCTATCTCAGAAACTTAGACATTAAGGTGGAACACTGGTGGGCTCTTTCTGGGACTTTTTCACGGGGGCACCAAAATGAACAGAGGAAATGTTAGACTGTCAAAGCATATGACAGATGAGGAGAGGCAGATGGGGGAAGAGGGTATACTAGCCACAAGGCCAACACATTCATGTTCAAAGAAAAGTCTGGGTGAAGGAAACCCCTCCCCCCACCAAATAACAAAACCAAAGCAAACCCCAGTCAGAGGGGAAAAAAGGGTTTCATACAACATAGTATCAAAAAGTAAAAGGAACACAACTAAATGCACAAACTGGTGGCCAAGTCAGTCCAGAGCCTATTATGATAGGTCCTTTCAGTATCAGTCAGCTTTCTTCTCATCTGTTATCTTAAGGTTATTTACAGATGTGTGACTTGAACAAGAGTCTTCCAGGAGGGTGGGCAGGCTTCAATCATTGGTTTCGGGATCTGTCTGAGCCATGTAAGCATCCAACTCAGCATCCAGGTGTCCTTTTGTTTTCGACATGTACGCATCCAACTGGTTGTCCAGCTGCTCCTTGGTCAGTACAGGGCGAGCAAGGGCACCTCTCCCTCGTCCACGGCCTCGGCCTCTGCCTCCAAAGCCCCCTCTTCCCCGACCTATCATACCCCGACCTGGCCCAAAGGAAAAAGAAGAAAACAGTTACAAGTATGTTTAACGGGTACTATGGTAAATGCCCCTTAGAGCAGCGGGGTCTAGCTGAGAAAGGCTGAGGGGCAGGGCAAAGAGGAGAAATCTGGAAAAACAGGAAACACACTGGGTAGAAAGCAACACATGGAAAGCACACATAATGAATCCCTTATTACATGCTCATCTCTAAACGCTAATTTTAAAAATTCTACCAAAGGGAAAATAACTGATAATTAAAACTTCTTAATCTCTCTCAAAATGGAGAAACTAAAAAAATTTGAGACTCACTTTAAGCTTATAATTAAAATGCAAATACATTATCGATAACTCCATTTAGTAAGATAGGGAGAAGTAACAAGGGCACAGAGAAACAGGGATGTGAAGCTAGACAGTTTTCAAATTAAACTTTATTGGCGATCCTTCAGAAAAATTAGCTCATCTCTCCTCAAATTTATCAAACCTAAGGAGCTGGCTGATCCTATGTCAGGAGACTGAGGAGTTATTCTGACATAGGAACAATTAAGGGAGTTGGGAAAAAACACTTGGAGAAGTTCCAGCCATTTCTATCTCCTGATTCTATTCACATTGTAACAATTACGGTCATCTGAGAGGTGGTTTCAATTCACTTAACAAAACATACCCAGCTTTCTGAAAAGCTACTCTAGACTCCTCCCCACAAAATCCTTGTGATGTCTCTCAGAAACCAAGTCAAGATAGTTTGAACAAGCTATTTCATCCTGAAACCCAAACTAGCTTGCACTTCACTCAATAAGCCAAGCAACATATAATGCGAGAGAAGAAAATAAACCCTCAAGTTATCAAATGTCCTTTCTCAACAGTTATTATCCCCTGGCTACTTCAAGGTTATAAATTATGGAAGACCCACCACACACTTTAAAAAAAGGACCAAAGCAAATATATACAGGGGCTATAAGAATGTATGTATTTTTTTCCTGGATAGGTGTTGATGGGAGTTTTCCACTAAGCTCTAAGCCAGAAAACTCCCATGAGATTTGGTATTAATAGCAGCAACACCATTAAAAATTCTTTTCCAATCTGGGCCATGAAGTCACAAGACAAGTATCACTAAGTCTGAAGGTAAGATTATCAACAAGAGTCAGTTAATTAACTGACACAATACCATCTTGCTTTTTCTACTTTGATGGAAAAATCTCTGGTTTTGCATAGACACAAACCGAGTCAATACCTAGCTCCAAGCCTACCATCTTCTTTAACTCTGCTTTACTTTTGTTCACCCCCCTCTTCTCTATTATTAGACTCAAAGTAGGGTTTTGAGCTATGAGGTGGATTGTGTGGTGGTGGGATAGGAACAAAAAAAGATAAAACCCTTAACTGACCATCTTGTCATTTTAATAATACACTGTAAATTTGCAAGAGCCTGAAAGACTGCATATAATCTGGCTCTGTAACACATACCTCACTGTTCTTAGAAAACCCATGACAGACTTTCACACTACCAGCATGTGTGTATTTAGAAAATAAGCCAGTTTCATAAAACAAACAAGACAAACAAATAAGCCTGCCTATGACTTGAAGCTGTGCAGAAAGGTGGCTCTGAGTTTTGAAGGGAGAGAAATAAGGGGAAGCTAGTCTCTGAAGTTGGTAGCTGACTAACCTCTACCACCGATTCCGCCACGACCCATAGCTCCACGCCCTAGGCCCCCTCTCCCAGGACCTCCACGACCTCGAACACCACCTCTTCTTAAGCCCATTCGGGGAGCTACGGCTCGTCCACCTCGGAGCAGGTTTTGACCTTGGAGAGGAGGCATACAATGTATATGCAGGTAAATCCAAGAGAGACAAAGTAGATTCTAACCAAAGGCAGGCGGTGAAGGTTAAATGAGAGTTAATTCAGTTAATTTTTAGGTTGGGTGGGGCAAGCTGCACACTGAGTATGAACAGATTAAGCTGCTCTTTATTCAATCAATTCAACAAGTCTGACCACAAATCCATTTTTGGAAGAAGTTGGCAGTTAAATCAATTAGTAAGTATATACATTAATAAGTATGTATTGAATAATCATAGATAGGTACCTAGCACCATGATAGATTTAAAAATAAATGATATGATTCCTGCTCTTAGTACATTTTTGCAGGGGACAAGAACTATACAGGGAACAGTATAACAGTGCCCAAAATGTTACATATAATTAAGAGCTATGGGTCAACTTGTGCTTTTTTTCCAGGTGTAACAGTGTTTCACTAGAACAGAACCAGGAACAGATGATTAGTTAAGATATAGGCCAAAAGACCCATAAATTTCTTAATTTGACTTATTTCTAGAACTTGAATGTGCTCTGATTCAAGCAGCAGCAGGGTGTTTTAAGATGGAATGGAGATGACATGAATTACCTGTTGTTACGCAGGTCATAGCCTCTCACCATTGCACATTATCAGAAAAGGAATGGTATCGATAAAAGACATGCAGCACTATTAAAAATACGTGATTTCAAGTTATTAATTATATTAATACAAATTCAGGCTTAAAGATGTTAAACAAATGTGTCCATAGCAGCCCAAGAGAAAAGGGAAGGGGGTGGGTCCCGAACAATTGTCAGGTACACAGCACTGACCTCGGAGCGACATCCCGCCCCTAAGCAGGGTTCTTGTGGCACGTCCCCCACGAAGTCCTCCTCTGGGCAAGCCTCTCTGGATAATGGGCAGGCCTCTTCCTCCGATTGCTCCCCTGGCCAAGGCCCCTATGGGTCGGCCTAACCGTGCCTGGATGTTACTCTTACCCAGGCGCTGCTTTAAGCTCTTCTGGAAGAAAAGGTGTTAGGGAATTGAGATCAAAAAAGCAATCCAAAGGGATTCAGCAACTAAAAGTGCAGAGAAAAAGAAGCGAGATGTCTGTGTGGTGGGAAATAAACCTGCACTTGCTGTCAAGGATCCCAAACCAGAAGCAAGCCTTTGCCTCAGAACACAGTGTAAGAGAAGCAGAGTTTTGATCCGGAGCTTCTAAGAAGCTTGAGTATGGTTCCATGAAATTGGCATCACCACAAATTATCTGACTAGTTTGGCTACAGAAGTCATATACCACTATTTGGAATGTAAGTTTTAAAAAGAACACTATATTTCAAATCGTGGATTCTGCTGATTTTGAACCACCAGTTGACAATGATATGACTTAATTCATACCTGCCCAAGGACTACCACTCTCTTCAAAAGCTTACTCAAACACCATAGGAAGTTCATCACACTCTGGGCAAAATTTAAATTATAAGTTCATTTGAATTCTTGTGACATAAGAACAAGTTTGATTTCTCAGTCAAAGAGGCCAGTGTGTCCATTTTTCCTCTGAGTATCTATCTCCAGACGGTCCACTTTTTACCTTAAGATGTAAATAAACACAAAAAAGTCAAATCTCCTTTCCTTACATATCTTAAATAGTGATAATTCCATGTCTACCTTTGCAAACAGCTCCATTAAGTCAGTATAATGACCTTTAATTTATAATAAACATATAACTCAAATACATCTCCAGAGAAAACCAGCCGAACCTGCATTAGAATTGAGTTGAGCTATAACCATAAAACTGAGGGTCACATGTGAGAACAAGGATATACCATATAGATTTTTCAATAATCTGTCCCTCAAAGAGAAACCATGAAAACGAGATCTCAGACAATTAAATTCCTTCAAAGGAATGGATGACTGTGTTGCCTTGAACACCAAAGCCCTAGCAAGCCTGCTCTCCTAAAAAGACTAAGTCAATATGAAAGAAAATACATTAAGTATCCTCAGGCTTCACACACAAGTTACTACAAATGATTTTCTCTGCAACCATATGCTGTGAATTATTATTAGCCTAAGATTACAAACTGCTTATCAGAGGGATAGGCTCTGAATGACACGAGGTCAGGACTTCATTCTACAAGTCTGTTGTGTTTGGTCATTCCAAGTATATCCTCTCAAGATCTGTGCTTTAAGGGGAGACGATAGTACTTAAAAGTTCTTCTCTCTTCCCAGTCCTGCCTTGCCACCAAACCCTGTTCTCTAAATTAACAAGAAGCTCAAGTATGTCAGCTGTACCATCCAGTCTCACTTTAGAGCTGTGCTTGCTATAGGCTAAGGTATCCACTAGCCACACGTGGCTATTAAATTACAAGCAAAAAAAGTAAAATAAAGTAAAAAATTTAAGCCCCCCAATCACTCTAGTTATATTTTCAGTGCTCAACAGTCACGTGGCTAATGGCTACTGGAGAGCACAGCTATAGATAGAGCGTTTCCATCATCACAGAAAGTTCTACGGGACACCACTGCTCTAGAGGCTACTTTCTGCACAGATTATGTTTAAAGCTTGTCAAAATGGTCCTTTGGAATAATATGTCAGACTTGTCTTCAGCAATTTTTAATATTTACTCTTAGAAAACAGTGGTGCTTTTTACTGCTTTCCTGAGTCAGGGATGAATGCAGCCACTCCAAGGCTTACGGTAGCTGAAGCAGAAGGCCTTGTTTATTTTTGGTCAATGAGCCCAATGGTTCAGGGTGGGGGTGGAAGGGTGTTATATTTAACTGCTGATTTTATGCACAGCCATGCAGTGCTTCCAGTTAAAGTCCTTACAGTTGCATGGCACCGCCCTCCAGACGCCCAGCCACAGCTTGGACATATCCTTCCACCGCCACTGTCCGGACTTGCATAAAAAGTCTATGAATAATAAAGAGCAGGTTTTATTTCAGATCTGAATAGGATTATTTCTTAACGGAAATTTGAAAGCGAACCCACTAACTCTTAAATCACTCAGTGCTGTTGTTCTATTTACTTTAGGTGCTGTGGAGATGAGGGTCACCCTACTTTTTCCACTGTTTAGCACTGAAAACCTTTGACTAAGAGGCCTTTCAGATTCCCTGTACTAGGGAAGCAAGAATAAAGTCATTTCCCTAATTTGTAAATAATTTAATGGGGAATACAGGACTTTTGAAGATCATCTAAAACAGAAACTAAAAATTCTTTGTGGAAAAGCCAGTCAATCTATTCTTAAGGGCAAAGGATCAGAAAACAAGAGATTAATACTCATTGGTAACATAGAAACAGGCCACATTGATGGCAAACTCCCTAAAAGAGAAAGACAACAAAAAGTTACTTATTGTTACCTGCCCAAATGGGAATCCTCTGAGCTTCTCTCTCCTCCAGAGAAGTTCAGCTTTTGCCCTGAGCCACCTCATAATTACCCATCATGTCCTGACAGCCTCAGTGGACTGCCTGACAGATCAGCTGCTTCTGGAGCATTACGACCCATGCTCTCACCTGCTTAAGTTTTAATGCTGCCTGGACAGAGGGTCTATTCTCCATCTGCTGGGCCAGTCTTCTGTTTCTGGCACTGGCTAGCTGCTGCTGTTGCTGCATCGAAGCCCGAATATTCACTGGCATCGGCTGTTTGTTCTTCAGCATATTAGTAAAGCTTCAAGGTCGAACAAAATGGATGTTTAAATAAAAGCTTTATTACAAAACATTTATTGGCATTTTCATGGCTTGCTAGACCAGGAGCTCCAGATCCCACGAACTTAAAGTGGTACACTTAGATCAGTGCTGATGTGGGTTCAAGACTCCTCTGCTTCCACAAACTTGCAAGAATCAGAAACTCAGAAATGCAGCTAAGTGTAGCACATTCAATCAAAAGTGATAACAAGGGCTCAGGTAACGGCTTTTAGAGGTGGAAAGCATGAAAAACACGCAATAAGCAGATATGATGACAAGAGACAGAAGATGTAGTTTCAAAGACGGACAATGCAAGCCAAAACCTCAGGAGACCTGAGGGTGCTATTTTACGGGCAAATACACGGAAGGACAAGAGCACCTTCAAAGCCCATGGAAATGATATACCCACATAAACTGTAAGAGCATATCACATTTTCTCATGTATTTGGTCACTTGCTGCTGCTGCTGCTGCTGCTACTAAGTCGCTTCAGTCGTGTCCGACTCTGTGCGACCCCATAGACGGCAGCCCACCAGGCTCCCCTGTCCCTGGGATTCTCCAGGCAAGAACACTGGAGTGGGTTGCCATTTCCACTTAGTAATATGCAAACATGGAGAATCAGAGTAACACACCCTAAGAGATAAACAGAAGTAAATATGCTTCAGAAAAGACAAACAAACATAAGTAAATCATCTAGTGGTCTAACATCAGCTTAATAAAGTCACTAGTCAAAGGCACTCAATGAACAAAGCTCTCAGACAGAAAGTGCCTTTAAATACTGTAACTTTCTTTTAGTATCAAATGATTATTTTTTCTGACTCCAAACGATAACTTCTGAAAAGGTTAGTTCAATCATCTAAGAGCTTGTGAAGACACTCTTCTATTACTCCTGTCAAGTTAAGTTTAATGGGATGAAAGAGAACACTCAACTGTAAAAGAATTGAAAACAAAAACAAACTAAAGCAGAGTGGAAAGAAAGTGAAATGGAGCAAAGCAAGTGCCTCTTACAAGGCCCAAGAATGACATTCAAGGGCCTTTGGACATATTCTTAGCTTGCTACCTGCCTCTTACAGGCCAGACACAACACTGCTGGCCTTGGACTGGGCAGCAAGCCTACTGCAGCCAGGGTCATGCTACTGAGCTGCACCACCCCTGTATCAACGTAAAAATATGTGAAGAAAAGGGAGGGTGTGAGGAGTCTTTTTAAAATACATCCCACCAGATAAATATTTCAGATAGCATAATATAAAAATCTACTGATAAGGGGTTTTGAAACAACCCCCCAATTTGTTTTGTGTACCACATACGATGCAACTAAGAACAGAGGTCTGTAGCCTTCTGTTGGTATTTAGTTTAAAACAGACTTTTGTGCATTGGACCCCAGCGCCAATTTAAGTAATGTTTTCTTATGAACGAGCTGAAGTTGCTGTTGGCTGCCTCACCGCTCATTTAGAGACATCTTGGTGGTGCTTTTTAGCACAACTTTCGGCGCGGACTGTGCAGCCATCTTCAAATCCCGAGAATCTACAAAGCACAATGGGCAGAATGAGCAAACCAGAATGGCGACTATCTCATTTCAACAAGACCCAAAGACCCCAAAATGAGTGAAAAGGTTTGTATCGATGACTATCAACAATCACACCAAAACTCATTTCAGGTACTTAAACAGAAGCTAGTTACTTCAAACTAATAAACTCCTGGGGCTTCCCAGATGGTGCAGTAGTACAGAATTCGCCTACCAATGCAGGAGACTCGGGTTCTATCCCAGGGTATGGAAAATCTCCTGGAGTGGAAAAATGGAAACCCTCTCCAGTATTCATGGCTGAAAAATTCCATGGAGAGAGGAGCCTGGAGGGCTACAGTCTATGGGGTCGCCAAGAGTAGGACACGACTGAACACACACACCGTTATGTTTCAAGGCCGCAGGACAGAAAATATCTGCCCAAGCCTCCAAAATGGCAGACCCAAAGCAAGTGTTGTTAAGAGTCTGGTTTTTCATCCAACAGCGGTCCTTCTCAACCTTGGCGGCAAGGAGCTTTAAAAAAACAAAACAAAAAGCACTCAGAAGCCTGGGCCCACACCATTTCAAGCACAATCTCTGATAGTGAAGTCTGGGGATGAGCCATTTATATAGCAAGGGAAAATACGTCTACCTCGCTGCTTCGCACGTGCAGCTAAAACTGAGAACTACTGAACTAGAGAGATGACACAGGTATACCAATTTCGCGATCAAGTTAGGGGCTTCAGCAAGGGCCTGGCGACCTGGGGGAGGGAGGGAATAGGAAAGATTTCCTCCACGAGCATTCCCCTGGGAGTGCGCTCCCAGAGAGCGCGCCACAAAATTTAACCCTAAAGCCGCCATTACTTTCCAACGTTCCTTGAAGTCGAGTAATCCTCCTTTCATCTCAAACCTCTGTCAGGACCGCCAACGTAACTCAACTCGCCAACGTTCCTTTCTCATCCCTATCAAATTCCACCCTTTCCGTCAATCGCGCGACGACTTTCCAGTGCGGGGTCTCCCCCGCCTCCCTCTCGCGGGCCCCGCCCCCTTCGGGGCCTCCGACTCCCTATTTGCTTCCACATCCCACCAGCTCCTGCTCCGCGTCTGCCGGGCCCCTCGGCTCCCCCAAACTCTCGCCCTCCTCACCACAGACACGTACCGAAGGAAACGGACGCCAGTGCTCCTCCCGGGGCTGCCACCACGGCTGCGGCAGGCGGGCCGGGGGCCGGCCGAACCTGAGTTGACGGTGGAGGGGCTCGGGTTAACTTGGTGGGCGGTTGGTTAGATGTGTTAAGCGGTAGATTGTTAAGTTAGTTCGTTGCTGCTGGCTGGCTGTCCGGTCGGCCGGTCCGCCTGCTCACCCGGCCTGCTCTTTCCTTCCTTTCACTACAGCCGCTGCCGTCAACTCCCGCTCGGTGTGGAAAACAAAATGGCCGCCACGCCCAGGGCCGAATGGGACCGGCTAAAATGGCGTCGACGCAGTTACGTCAGACGTCAGATCCGCCGCACCCCTAGAGGGGCGGGAAAACTTGTGCCACGCCTGGGCGGGGATTAGGGCGGAGCCCTAGGGAGAAGGCGGGACTTTAGCGAAGGCCTCTTCTGTATTACACGCAGCGCCCCGCCCGGGGAAGGGCGTGGCCGAATGGTTTCGCTCTTGGGTTTTAAGGGGCTGCGGATGATTAAGTGATTTGCGTCTCTTGGGCTGATTTGGTCTCCGTGAAAGAATTGTCCGTATTTTCTCGCGCGTCCTTCTGCCCCTGAACTAAGACAGAACAACTAAAATTCTTCAGGCGGATGTGCCTCGATCTCTCTTGCGGACCACTGGGCTCGGGTAGTTTGCACTCGGGTAGTTGCACTCCCCTTATTCACCCCGGGCCCGGGTCAGAGAATTGTAGGCTATAGCAAAAGCCCCAGCGGAGGCAGGGGAGCCAGTGATCAGAGCACACCTCTGCTGGGTTCAGCGCCACTCACCACCGTCCGTCCATAATTTCCTCTTCACTTCCCTCCCCAGCTTGGCCTGAATATTGTTAAATCCTTATTTTGTGGGGCCTTTGCGTCTCCCCTCCCGTTTTCGTGTCCACTCTCGCCGTTTTCCGTTCATGTGGATTTTGATGCAGACCTATACGGGATTTTTATTATGCTTTGACACACAATAAAGGGCTCGAATGTTTGAAGAATGAGCGAATGAACACATCTTCACCCCTGCCCCCAGTATAGGCGCCTCAGATCCTTTTATTTTCCTTCTTAGCATATATTTGTGAGTTTAATGTTTTGGTATCCTTACTGGGCTTTACCTATGTGACGTTGAGGGTTGTGTGTTGTTAGGCTCACTGCTGTGTCCCCAGCTCCCATACGATGTCTAGCACATGGTAGGTCTTCAGTAAATATTCTTCGAAGGTTGAAGGGAAATTCTGCCTTTGTAGCTGAGACCCTGGTACACGTATTAGCTTCATACATCCTCCACTTCTGGCTGGAACCTTGAATCCCAGCCTTCCTGGGCCTTCAGCATTCCTTAAATAGGAAGATGCAAGCGTCCCTTGACCTATCTCCAAAAAGATCTCTCCTCAAATAAGGCAAGTTGTGAGTGAGCAGCCTTCATTTCCCCACCTACTCTATACTGTCCACCTACTCTGTGCTGTTAGCAAAGGAGACAGACAGCAACTGGTGG
This sequence comes from Budorcas taxicolor, assembly GCF_023091745.1. Taxonomy (NCBI): domain Eukaryota; kingdom Metazoa; phylum Chordata; class Mammalia; order Artiodactyla; family Bovidae; genus Budorcas; species Budorcas taxicolor. Next base: position 17,156,576 of record NC_068912.1, read on the forward strand.
CGGGTGAGACAGAAGCCTTTAATGAAAGAAGAATTGCAGGCCTGGCCCACTATTCTTGCGCCCTTGTTGGTGGGGAGGGAAAAGTAAGGTGAGGAGGAAGCAGGTTGAAGGAGCAGGCATGGCAGGGTGGAGGGGGAGGGCGCTGCCTGCTGGGGCCGTCTCCTCAACTGTTCTCCCAGAAGAAGTTGTTGCACGCCACTGTGAGGGCAGCCACCAGCACCACATACTCCTGGAAGTCCACCTCCCCGTCTCCATTCTCATCGAGCTCCTTCATCACCTTGTCCACAGCATCTGCATCCTTCTGGGCCTGTGGAGGGAGGAGATGGAGAGAGAGGTATATAGGGAGACAACAGCACTGGATCAGGGGCATGGGGGGAGGGGTGATTGGGGAGAAAAAGGCAGAGATGAGCAAGAGGAAAACTACTTATAATTACAGGACTCTTGTTTCCCTCCTCAAAACCAAGAAAACATTTGTGGCTTCCGGTTGCCTGCAGAATTAGCTCCCTAACAAGGCAGAATAATAAAAACAATTACCGTATGTTGAGTGCCTACAATGTGACAAGTTCTGCACTAGGAGCTTTACAAGCATTCTCATTTAATTCTAGCGCAATTAGTATGAAGTGGGTTTCATTATTCCCATTCTAGAGAAGAAACAAATTGACATTTAGTGGTTAAAGAACATGCCCAAACTCACACAACTAGAAAGTAGTAGCATCAGAATGTGAACCCAGGTCTCATAAAATCTAAAAGCTGGTACACTTTCTACTGGCTTCTTTTCTGCATCTTTCAGTTCGATCAAAACTACTGAACGTATTCCATCTTCTCTCTCCCATCCTCCTGTTCAGATATTGTGCGTGTGAAGTTGCTTCAGTCGTGTCCAACTTTTTGTGACCCTATGGACTGTAGCCTGTCAGGCTGCTCTGTCCATGGGATTCTCCAGGCAAGAATACTAGAGTGGGTTGCCATGCCCTCCTCCAGGGGATCTTCCTGACCCAGAGATGTTTCCCGCAGCTTCTGCATTGGAGCGGATTCTGAGGCTGAGCCACCTGGGAAACCTTCAGATACTGTACCTCCTCCTAAAATGTCTTTACTTACTCTAATAACCTCCCAGGGGCTTGAGTGCCACCTCTTTGGAGAGGCTCTCCCACTTGTTAGGCTAACATTCTCCCATGGTCCTTTCTGATGCCTCTGTTAAGGCCCTGGGTGCTTCCTGGTGTTCAAGCTTTGCTTGCAAGTGTCAGTCTTTTCCTTCTAGACTGTGTGTTTCGTTATTGATGTGTCTACACGCCTACACGTGTAGGCGCCTACACGTCGCCTACACCTTAACAGGTGATGAGTAAATCAGGGCATTTTGACTTGAACCCAGAGGAGTGGGGGGCGGGGGGAGGGGGAGGAGACGGATGGCTGGGCTGAGCTGGGGTGGGGAGATGGCAGAGAGGAGCCTACTCTGTTCCCCCATCCCTTCCCCACACCACCCTGTACCCCGACCCTGTGCTCACATCCAGGAAGCCGGAGAGCTCCGTCTGCAGCAGCTCTTTCAGCTCCTTCTTGCTCAGCTTGTACTTGTCTCCCTCTTTGCCCGAGTGGGCATGGAACACATTGATGAGAGTCTCCATCGCCGTCTCCAGCTCAGAGCCCATCTTGAAGCTCACCTACCCACGTCCCATCATGGAAGTGAGCTTGGACCATGCTTAGGGTACCTGGGGTTGGGGTAGGGTCCCACAGCTCAAAGAGCCATGAGGTCGGATCCTCACCACAATTCATCCTTCCTGAGATTTTACACAAACAGAACTTCTAGACTCATTCTCTGAGCCCTTCAATCCATACCCTAGCCAGAGGGAGTCAGGGCTTTGGGCATGGAGGTGGAGCAGCTGGAGCTGGGCTCACTTTAGAGGCCTGGAGTAGACTCTGCTTGGCTCCTGGCTGCCTGGACAGACACTGAGGTGGGTGGGGCAGGCAGGCGGGGGTGGTCACAGGACCCAGTCTGGCTTCCTCTGGCTCTATTTTTACCCTTGGATTGCCTGCCTAGCACAGCCAAGCTCTGCTCTTGGGGATGGTGGGCTGGGCTCCCCTCTTTAACCTTGACTCTGTGGCCCACCATAAACAGCCTGGAGCCCTTGGCCAGCTTGGTGGAGAGGGTGGCAGTCCGAGTGGGTGGTCCAAGATTCATAGGGAGGGAGCCTGAACATGTCACTTTGGCTTCCCTCCGTTACCTCTAGTTTGCTTCCTCTCACTTCTCTGCAGAACCAGCCCTTCTACTGGGCAGTAGTGGGAAGGGAAAGAGCAATGTCTGAGTCTTTTCCCTGGAGCCAGGGCTCCCAAGGAAGAGGAGGAGATACCTGTGGGATCTTGTCTCTGCTCTTGGCCACTCCTGTCCCCAGGCCAACTTGGGTGATGTTGGGACAGTGGCAGCAGGGAGGATGGGGCTGGTATGTGTTTGGGGAGATAAAGGCTGAATGCGTGAGGTCTTCTGAATCCAAGGGGCTGGGAGAGAGGAGGGGAAAAATGGAGGGGTCTGTTGAAGAGAGGGGACTACCAAGCCAGGGGGCCTCTTTCCCTTGGCCTTGGGACAGTTGGCCCCTCCACAGCCTCTGGGGGCAGCTCAGGTATCTCAGATCAGGTATCCCCATCCTTCCCCAGGCCTGAGGGGTCAGACAATGGGCCCTGATCAGATGACATCCTAGCTCTTCAATGGAGCCCTTGTATGTGTCACCTGAACTCCGGACATGAGAAGCGGTTGTCACAGAGACCTGGGGGAGATGGAACCCAAGCCGGGGCTGATAGAGGGGATAAGGAGGAAGAAGGAGGGGTGCTCTTGGCTCAGTTACCAGCCCCATCCAGGAAGGGCACCTAGAGGTTGCCTGGAGACCTCGAGCAGCCTGGGATTTTGCATAGGGGCCATTCTGAAAGGACCTTGGCAGGGAGGGGGTAGACAGAAAAACAAAGGGAAAGAATGAGAGGAAAGAGGAGCTGAGGCATGGGACAAGGAGGAGGAGGAGGAGAAAGGGAGGTCATATGAAGGGAGGGTGGGAGTGGGGAGAGTTCCCCAGTGCCCCCTCTTCCTGGTATCACATGGTCCATGCTCTGGGAGGGAACCTGGGCAAGGCTGGGTGGGGTGGCAGATAGACCAAGGCTGCCGGTGGGTGGGCGTGCAGAAGGAGCGGTTCCATCTGCTTCCTTATTCTTATGCCACTGGATGCAAGGCAAGAGCTGGGTCTCCTCCCCAGCACCTGGGAGATGGAGGGAGCTTTGTGGGGGCTCCTGAGGGCTCTGTGGTAGGAGGCCCGGGTCTCCTGGAAGCTCAGTGGCTGGAGTTCCCACTGGCTTCCTCACCCCTCGCCCTGCCCCGAGCTCCCAGATTTCCCTCTGACCTTCACTTGCCTCCCCCCAGCACCTTCCAAACAATGTCTCCCCCAAATCCCAAACTCCTCTCAGACCCTCTGCAGTGCCATCGTCCTCTGTCTCCTGGAGCCTTGCTGAAGCCCCCTCTTCCCCAGGCTGGCCAGGGCAGGGAGCAGGGCAGATGGGGCAGGATACTCACTGTCAGCCTGGGAGCAGGTTCTGGACAGGCAGACGAGGCTGCAAATGTGGCTCCTGGAGCTGTGCGGGAAGACCTGTCTTCAGTTGTCCTTCCCCCGCGACGCCCCCTCCGCACCGGCTCCACCCCTTCACAGACAGACACCCAGTGGGGCGAGGGGCCAGGAGTGGACAGAGGCGCCCTCTGTCTCCTGGGCTGAAACAGGCTGCCCTGTGTCCTCTTCTCCAGCCTTGGATGCCACCCCCACGCGGGGGCCCCAAATGGCAGGGCCCAGGAGGAAGGGAGGTGGGAAAGGTCCTGGGAAGAAGGAACACTGAGAGGCCTTCTGGGTTCTTCCTCCCACGCTCCACACTCCCCACCCAGTAATAATGGGTGTGCAGCCGGGCAGAGAGGAGGTGCGTGCACCTGACTGAGGGGGCTCATCTTGGAGGGGACTCCTCGGTGAATAATTTAGTCTTGGGAGTCTCCCTGAGGGGTTTCAGCTTGACAATCCCACTGAGGGATTTCAATCCAGGGTCTCCTCTGTGCGGGGCACTCAGCCTGGGTCCCCCTCTGTTTGTCGGGTCTCAGTCTGGATCCTCTGTGGAGGTCTTGGGCTGCAGGGTCCTTAGTGGGCTCTCATTTTGAGAGGCCCTGTGTGGTGTTTCTTAGATGGGACCTCTCAGTGCTGAGCTCCCCCAGTTAGTTTTTTCAATCTGCAGTGGTTTCTGCTGCTGCTGCTAAGTCACTTCAGTCGTGTCCGACTCTATTCGACCCCATAGATGGCAGCCCACGAGGCTCCCCTGTCCCTGGGATTCCCCAGGCAAGAACACTGGAGTGGGTTGCCGTTTCTTTCTCCAATGCATGAAAGTGAAAAGTGAAAGGAAAGCTGTTCAGTCATGTCCGACTCCCAGCGACCCCATGGACTGCAGCCCACCAGGCTCCTCTGTCCATGGGATTTTCCAGGCAAGAGTACTGGAGTGGGGTGCCCTTGCCTTCTCCGCAATGGAAATATACATAAACCTGGTTAGAGGAGGGGGTATGGTGGGCCAGCAGGCTCCCTGTATTGGGAGGGGTGGGATCCCAGGATGCCTGCTGAGTGGGATCTGGCCAGGCAGCTCCAGGCGAGTCCCCTCCCTCACCAAGTGGAGGCAGGGAGGCTGGATTGTGGGGATCAGGATTCCTGGCCTGATTGCTGGAGCCGGGGTGGGATGCGGTAGGCGTGATTGGGCAGGTCTCCTCTCCACAATCTATGACAGAAACTTGACACCTCCGGGCTTGGGAGGGGCTCTCTCCTCCTTCCTGGACGTTTATAAACCACAGTCCTGGGGCTCCTGCTTGCTGCACCCCATCTCCTTGCCCCGGTGAGTCTTTCCCTTTAACCCCGGAGGGAGCCTGGGGAGCATTTTTTTTCCGCCCTGGGCTCCCAAGTCCCTCCCCTGGACCTGGCTTAGACTGGGATTCAGGAAATGGCTTTGGGAAATCCAGCAACAGTCCTCGCAGAGGGGAGGGGGTGGGCTGGGAAAGAGAGGATGAGTGGGCACGGCCCCAGCCGTTACCCCCTCGCATCCCCCTCCACCGCTGCCTCCGCTGTTAGTGCCAGTACCCAGCCCAGACTGCCGTTTCTGGGAGACGAGGGCGGGGAGGGCTGTGGGGTCTTGAGCTCCACAGTCTGCCCAGCTGCCCCCGAGGGGAGATGCGAGTGAGGCGACAGAGAGGCGGGTTCTGTCCAGCCTGAGCCAGCCCTGACCACAGCTGGGCATCTGCCAGACCCTGGCTTCTCTGCTGGGAAGAGCGGCCAGCGTGTGTGCGGGGGCGGGTGCAGTGCAGGCGGGTGGAGACCCAGGTCCTCGCACAAACAAGCTTTGGAGACAAACAACCCCGTGACCCTTTGAGGCTGGTGAGACTCCAAGAAAGGGTCTTGGGACTAAACCCCACAGAAGGGCCACCCGAGACTGAGGGAAGTCCAGAGAAAGACCCCAGACCGAAAGCCTCCTCCCAGACGGAGGCATCTCCAGACTGGGGGACCAACGCACAGGGGTCCCTGAGACATGGACACAGCAAAAGGACCCCCAGACTGCGAGACCTAGAGAGGAAGGGGCTTCTGGAAGCGCACACTCCTGCCTCCTTACGCTGAGGTACCGATGCCGGGTCCCTTGCCCCAAGCTCCATCCCCTCATCCCTGTCCCTTCCCTTCTTCCCTGTGAGGCTTCCTCAGGCAGAGACTTGAGGTGGCAGCGCCAGGGCAGGGGGCGCTGCCCTGACTCTCCTTTCCTCTCCTTCCCCCTCCTGCAGGCCAGCCCCGTGAGGACGCCAGCTCCAGCTGCAGGGTCCCGATGGCAGCCGAGCCACTCACTGAGCTGGAGGCGGCCATTGAGACAGTGGTCAACACCTTCTTCACCTTCGCAGGGCGGGAAGGCCGGAAAGGCAGCCTCAGCGTCAATGAGTTTAAGGAACTGGTCACTCAGCAGTTGCCTCACCTGCTCAAGGTGGGTGGGGGTCTCTGGGCATGCGTTTTTGGGAGCCAGGGACTGTGGGACACTGGGTCTGTGAGGAGATATCGCTGAGCATAAGGTGACCACAGGTGTACTGAGGAGAAAGGTGTGGCAACTGCGTGTGTAAATGGTCTGAGTGTTCTTGCCTGGCGTGTGTGTGTGTGTGTGTGTGTGACTAGGTAATACTGTGAGTGCGTGTGTGTTGCTGCAGAGGGTTTTGTGCTCCTCGCAGACGCTGCTGTTGGGTTCTTGTTGGGTCTCTCTGCACCTGCCTGGTTTCATTTTCCCAGCACAGGACTGGACCCAGAGCTGCTTTCTGGAAGATTCATAGGCCATCAGAGCTGAAAGGAGGCCAAGAGAAAATATGGTCCAAAGTCCTCACTTCACATGTATAGAAGCTGGGGCCCAGCAATGGGAAAGGGTTTGTTAAAAATAAAAACACAGCCAAACTCATAGAGTCGCAGAATCTCAAAGCAGGAGGCTCCTGTAAGTGGTTTGTGGTTGTTCCCCACACTCTCCGGGAATCCCCTCGGTAATGCAGCTGGCAGCATCATTCTTTCTCTCCCACTTAGAGGATGGGGTAGGGATTTGCGTTTCATCCGCACTGGGTTGGCACAGCATCCCCGGCTGTTCACAGTTTCACTTACATCCTTTCTGAAAATTCACAGGCACACGAAAATGTGTGCATATGGATTGAAAAAAAAAAAAACCCACCACAACCCCTGCTCCCACCGCTACAAACTAGTCTCTGAAATTCATCGTCTATCATTTTGCACTACCTCCTACAGCCTTAAACTTCTCCCTTCCTCTTCTCACAGGAAACTCCCCTGGAAATACAGCATTCCCTGTAGCCCTGTCAAATAATGACTGGTTTTTCTTCCAGATCTAATTCCTTCTGGGCCTGGAAATGCAGGTCGTGACCTCTTTGCTTTTCATTGCAACTTCCAACTGATAGTTTCTTCTCCTTCTCCTCCCTACTCTCCCTCTCCCATCCCCGCTCCCCCATCCCTTCTTCTTTTTGGCTGCACCTGTGCATCTTGTGGGATTTTTTTTAGTTCCCGGACCAGGGGTCAAACCCAGGCCCTAGGCAGTGAGAGCACAGAGTCCTAAGCACTGCACTGCCAGGAAATTCCATCTTCATCGTGAGACACTCAGCTCCTTGGAAGCTCAGACAGACGCCTGCCATTCTTGGACACCTTATAGCTCTTCAGCTTCTGGCTTACTGTTTTTCTTCTCATCAGTGCCACTGTCAGAATCCACACAGACATCTCATTCAACACCTGGGCCTTTCGATCTCTTGAATTCCCCCCTTTCAAAGATTCTGTCTTCCTGCATCTCAGCATTCTTGGCTCTCTGCCCCACTGCCCTGTTCAAGATTTTTGGATCCTGTCATTACCAGTGCGTCATCTCCACAATCTTAGTTCCAGGCCTCTCTTCATCTGCCACCTCCTGTCATTCCAGGTCTATTCCTCTATCTCATTCCTCCACCCCACCATGCTGACTCCACTGGGACCTTCAGTCTCTTGACCTTAATTAACACTTTTCCATCTTCCATCACCATCCCTCGAGACCTCATTTCCCTTCTTACTCTGCTGGGTTCTAAGGCTCACCACTATAATCACTTGCTCAACTTCTCTTGATTCTCTTTCTTTCTGTCCTACTTATTTGGCAAAATTTCAACCCAGGTTAAATCCAACATTTCAGCTCCATTAGCTTGCTGGTGAAACCCACCATTCTGCGTCCACACGGCTGAATTTGGCTGGAGAAAAATATACTTCCATGTTGACTTGTCTCACTTTAAATCTATGACTGTTGGCAATGCCTGGTCATTCTCCATTTCCCTACAGGATTCATTTACCAGCCCTTTCAGATGATTATTTCACAACTTTTCCTTTCTCCTCAACTCCAGGACCCCTTCTCATAGTCTCCTTGTCACTGAGAATTTTTCTCACTGAGAAAATAAAAGCCATCAGGAAACTTCCATGTGCTTCCTCGCCCAAATTTACTAACTGATCAACACAGATCCTGCCTTCCTTCATGTTACGGGAATGATCTATCTCTGCTTTTAAGGCCGGTGCCTCTGCTGGTGTGCTCAGTCCCATCCTTTCTCACCTTCTGAAAGACGTTACTCTCCCAATTCTTCCTCTCTTCTCTTGCATCATCAAAACTACCCTCTATAGGGACTTCCCTGGTGGTCCAGTGGTTAAGACTTCCCCTTTCAATGCAGGGGACACGGGTTCGATCCCTAGGCAGGGAGCTAAGATCCCATACCTTGTGGCCAAAAAATCTAAATGTAAAGCAGAAGCAATACTGTAACAAATTTAATAAGGCCTTTTAAAATGGCCCACATAAAAAAAATCGTAACACTTCCCTCTCTACTAGATTGTTCTGATCGGTTTGCGAACGCACTGTGCTACCTCCTGTCTTAAAAGAAAACCGCCCTTGACCCTGTAATTCCCTCCAGCTATGCCTTACACCTCTGCTCCTCTTTGTAGTAAAACTCCTCAAAAGCAGGGAGAGTTATTTATACTTGCCGCCCCTGCTTTTCCTCTCCTGGTTCAGAATGCACATCCCCTAGGGGTCTGCTAGGCTTACTCCTCATTTGACTCAGATGGCACGTCCTCAGAGTGGCCCTCCTGTGCCACCGCGCACAGAAATCACGTCCTGTGCCCTGTCTCTTTGTCGTTGTTGAGTTGCTCAGTCGTGTTGACCCTTTTGTGACCTCATGGACTGTAGCCTGCCAGGTTCCTTTGTCCATGGGATTTTCTAGGCAAGAACACTGGAGTGGGTTGCCATTTCCTTCTCCAGGGGAGTCTTCCTGACCCCGGGATTGAACTCTCATCTCCACATCTTGTGCAATGCAGGTGGACTCTTTACTGCTGAGATACCAGGGAAGCCTAAGACGTCAGGACTGGTGTGTGCTTAGTTCCTCAGTCGTGTCTCTTTGCTAGCCCATGGACTCTAGCCCGCCAGGCTCCTCTGTCCATGGGATTTCCCAGGCAAGAATACTGGAGTGGGTTGCCGTTGCCTGCTCCGGGGGATCTTCCCAACCCAGAGATCCAACCTGCATCTCTTGCCTCTCCTACATTGGCAGGTGGATTCTTTACCACTGTGCCACCTGGATAGCCCTCTGTCCCCTTTACCCTAGAGCTGTTTTCATTCAGGACAGTTTCTTCACAACAGCCTCCATTACATAATTTAATTTTATTCATTTTTAAGATATTTATTTACTTATTTGACTGCGCCAAGTCTGAGTTGCAGCATGTGGGATCTAGTTCTCTGACCAGGGATTGAATCCAGGCCTCCTGCATTGCGAGCGTGGAGTCTTAGCTGTTGGACCACCGGGGAAGTTCCTCCGTTATATAATTTTCTGTTACCAAGAAGTAACATGTAATTTCCTTCCTTCCCATTGTAGGAAACATTCTTATTTTCATAAAGGTGAGGGATCTGCTCACTGTTCTATTTTCAGCCCTTAGCGTAGTGTCTGACTCTTAGGTGGCAGTGTTTAGTCGATCAGTCTTGTCTGACTCTGTGATGCTACAGACTGCAGCACGCCAGGCTTCCCTGCCCTTCAGTGTCTCCTGGAGTTTGCTCAAACTCATGTCCATTGAGTCAATGATGCCATCCAACCATCTCATCCTCTGTTGCCCCCTTCTCCTCCTGCCCCCAATCTTATCCATGTTTCTCTTCATTTCCATCAGTGCAGTTTTCTTCACAAAAGCTTAATATAGTTCTACATTTTCCATTTATTTTTTACTGTTTTAAGGGGGATCTTTCATATTATATTTCCAAAATGGTATTTGTTTTTGAGTATTAATATTGTCACCAGATACTTTATCATTTCTAATAGTTTCTTTTTGGGGGAAAGAAATACAGAATTGCAGCTAAGAGCATAAGCTCTGAGTTAGACAACCTAGGTTCAAATACAGGGTCTAGTTTGTCATCTGTGATGAGTCCTTTAATCCTTCTGAGCCTTAATGTCTCATCTGTGAACTGGACTCATAGTAATACCATTCTTGTTGGATTGGTCTTGCATTTATTCAGTCAGTATTTATTGAGTGCCTACTATGTCCTATTCTGACACTGTCCTAGGCTTTGGGTTATAGTAGTGAACAAGCCCCCACTATATGCCAAACACTTTCCCAGGCATTGGTATCATGGTGGTGGACGAGATGGACAAGGCCCCTGTGCTCCTTGAGCCTTTCATTCTAGCAGATTATGAAGACTGAATGATGGAAAGCATGTAATATGTTCAGCATAATGCTTGGAGCAGTCAGCACTATTAAATGCTTACACTTGTTGAAATGTTAGCTTTTACTGCTCTTTTTGGTTTTTCCTAGGTATACAATTATATAATTGCTAATATAACAAGGGGTGAGTTGACATCTTCTTTCTTAACAATTTTACCTTTTGTTTCTTTCTCTTGACTAATTGTATGTTTCCCCTCTCCCTCCCCGCGTTACACTGGCAATTGCTTTCCACTGGCAGTGCTTATAGTATTTTGCAGTTAAGTGTGATTATGGCCTTTAAAAAAGCCTGTTGAGCTCTTCTGTGAATTAGTTTCGTGCTGTCTATAGATCTGGAAAGCCTTCTTAGCCGTCATCCAAAGGTTGATTCAGATGTTGGGCATGCGCTGTGCCTGAGGCATCCTTGTCTGGTTCGACATGGGTCCGCCGTTCAACAGTCAACTTTTCTGTTGTGGTTATCCATCTGGCAACAAATCCTTTGATCACGGTGGTCCGATTTAGAATAGCCTTAGATTTCACAGGTCTGCTGGGAGAGACTTGGCCAAGGACCCCCTAGAAAACCAGACACCTTGTGTCCTTGCCATTCTCCTGATCTACCAGGCTAGTGACCCGGCTGGAAGAATGAGAAGGGATTAGGGTTATGCAAGCAGGCAGCGAAGTACTGTGAACTCCTCCAACTTTCTGTGAAGGAGGAGGGTGCCCTGAGAAGACTCTGAGGGTGGTCAGAGGGAGTCCCTGCCTACAAGGGCTCCCCAAGTGTCCTTGGGCTTATCCCAGGGCTGGTGCAGTGATGTGCTGAAGCCTCCTGGCACCTGCAGTTGAAGGCCCATTTGTGCATCTCGTCCCCACTCTGCGTTCAGGGACATCACATTTATGGTTCACAATCCCCCATGGTGGGTGTATTTAGATCACAGCACACACTATAACGAGGTTCCCCACTTCCATCCTTTGCTTCCCCCTGGTGGAGTTGGGCACCTGGGCAGTGCCATGTTGGGGCTGCAGCTTCATCCAGAAGGTGTGGGGGTAGCCCTAGTGCTCTTTGAGGGACGGGAACAGTGCCTGGCAATTCTTCCCTGTCTCCCTGTGTGAAAACAGTCATTTCTAACTCCACTGTTTGCTGTGGTGTCTCCTCAGGATGTGGGCTCCTTAGATGAGAAGATGAAGAGCTTGGATGTGAATCAGGACTCCGAGCTCAAGTTCAGCGAGTACTGGAGGCTGATTGGGGAGCTGGCAAAGGAGATGAGGAAAGAGAAGGCCCTGGAGATCCGGAAGAAGTGAAGCCAGCTGGTTGGGATGGGGGCCGGCATGGCATGGCTGGGTTGAACCCCACTCCCTTCAAATAAAGCTTTCTCCCTGAAACACAGATGTTGCTTATTCACACCCATCCTGATTTCTTCTCTTGAGACCAGGGGGGTGGGAAAGCTCTGCCCCCACCTGAGGGCAAGTCCAAAAATTATGAGCACCAACATAATTCGTCTTCAAATATTCTGCACCATCAGGTCTTGAATGGGTAGGTGCTCAGTAATACATGGTTGATGAGTGAATATGTGAAAGGTAGAGTGAGATCTCTGAGATGTGTGAGGGGACTTATATCCCACCAGCTGCTCTGGGGCTTGGTCTTGGCTTTCACTTTCTTATTCCCAGGGTTTGTGTCCTTGGGATACAGTGATAGCAGGGAACATGTGTTGAGGGCTTGGTCTGTGCCAGGAATGGTGCTGAGCATTTTCTTGTATTAGTTAATTCTCACAGGCTGTCGAGGTAAGTACTGTTTTTAAGTCCTGTATCAAAGATGAGGAAACAGACTTTGGGGAGGTTAAGCCACAAAGACAAGAATAGGTGGAACTGGGACTTCCCTGGTGGGGCGGCCAAGACTCCGCGTTTCCATTGTGGAGAAATTGGGTTTCATCTCTGGTCGGGGGACTAGATCCCATATGCTGTAACTAAAGATCCTGCACAGTGAAGGTCGAAGAGCCCGTGTACCACAACTAAGACCCGGTGCAGCCTAATAAATAATAAAAAAAGAAAGAATAGATGGAACTGGGTTGAAATTCCAGAGCCTCTGTGATGAATTGGGATCCTCTCAGTGGTACCCTGGACCCTGTTCTCATCCTTCTTGGCTGGAGAGGCATGCGGTTTACACTATCCGCCACCAGAGGGAGCAGGGGTGGGGCAACTCAGCAGGTGCTGCCTTCTGGGGCCTGAAACAGCCTTACTGTCAGGAGGCTACCATTTGAGGCCGCTGAGTCCAGAGGAACGTTTAGTCTAAGACAGTCTCCTCATCACACATCAGAAAAGGGTCCTAGATTGAGATTTGCCCTGTAAGTACCCCTGGACAGAGAAACCTCAGAGGCAACCCCAGGCTGGGACTCTGAGGGTCCATTTGAGACATTCCAGAGTGGTTCCTCCAAGACAGATACCCTAAGAGGGACGCCCAGACTGAGATATTAGAGACCTCGGGCTGAGGCACTCTTGGAGAAACACTGCGATTGAAATACCCTCAGAGGGGTCCCCAGACTGAGACCCCTTCAGATGAATTCTCAGAATAAGACACTTTGGGGATTTCCCTGGTAGTCCAGTGGCTAAGACTCTACCTTCCAATGCAGGGGATGTGGGTTCAACCCCTGGTTGGGGAACTAAGGTCCCACATACCTCGGAGTGCGGCCACAAAAAAAGAACAAGACACTTCCAGAAGGGTCCTCTCATTGAGACACAGACACCCCTGTGTGCTTAGTCACTCAGTCACATCCAACTCTTTGCTACCCCATGGGCTGTAGCCCGCCAAGGCTCTTCTGTCTGTGAGATTCTGCAGGCAAGAATACTGGAGTGCGTTGATCTTCCAGGGGATCTTCCCAACCCAGGGACTGAACCCAGGTCTCCCGCATTGCAGTCAGATTCTTTACTGTCTGAGCCACCAAGTGAAAGTGACGTCGCTCAGTCGTGTCTGACTCTGTGCGACCCCATAGACTGCAGCCCACCAGGCTCCCCCGTCCCTGGGATTCTCCAGGCAAGAGTACTGGAGTGGGTTGCCATTTCCTTCTCCAATGCATGAAAGTGAAAAGTGCAAGTGACGTCGCTCAGTCGTGTCCGACTCTTAGTGACCCAATGGACTGCAGCCTACCAGGCTCCTCCGACCATGGGATTTTCCAGGCAAGAGTGCTGGAGTGGGGTGCCGTTGCCTTCTCCGCGAGCCACCAGGGAAGCCCATAAACACTGGAGTGGGTAGCCTATCCCTTCTCCAGGGGATCTTCCTAACCCAGGAATTGAACCAGGGTCTCCTGCATTGTAGGCAGATTCTTTACCAGCTGAGCTACCAGGGAAGCCCAACTGAGGGCAGAAGTACAGAGGAACCCTGGAAGGAGACCAGGGAGGGACACTGAGAGGTATGCCTGGATCTCAGAGGCCACCCTGACTCCCCTGCCTTCTTCCTCCCCGTCGGCTGAGGAGGGCCCTTGGGGTTGGGCTGAGTCCCCCCACCTAAAACTCCTGTCCAGGCTCCCTGGATGTTGTCGTGGGTGCTGGATTGTGTGTTTAGGGGAAGGGGGTTGCAATGCAGTGTCTGGTCAGGGAAGACATGGAATTCTGAGGGAGGGAGGAGTAGCTAGCCCAACCAGTTTGGAGAGGTTGTTAGCTGACAGATAGCCTGCATGCTAGCTGCTCCGGGAACTGAAAGGAAGTCCCGGACAACCCTCAGTCGGCTCCCTCCTCCAGGCTGTGCTTCTTTGGCTCCTTCCTCCCGACCCAAGTCTCTTCCCTCAGGACTGGGGAAGGCTGGGGTCTGGGACCTCGGCAGGCTTGAGTGTCACTATCTAAATTGGCCTTGAGGGGAAAGGAGTGTGTGTGTGTGTGTGTGTGACACATTAAAGGACAGAGAGCTCCCCTGGGGACATCTTTCAAGCCACGTGTCTTTCATTCCCTCTAGGCCACAAAACCCGCCCTGACCAGCCTCTGCTCCTCCTTTCCTGGTGGTTGACTCAGAGCCTCTCAGAGCCCCTCTGCCTCTCTGTCTTACTTTTCCTCCAGGCCTTTCCCCCCAGGCTTCACGCCACTGTGTTTCCAAGTCTTCCCTCTCTCCCTCAGCAGCCTCTCCTCCCCTTTCTTCCCTGGGCTCTGCCTGCTGGTCTGGGGCCAGGGGGATCCCAGACCCAGCTTCTACGCGATTCCCTCCTCTTGGCCAGGACGGGGCGGGCTCCCGGAACTGTGGCCAATGGAGGTGGGGCCCTAGGGGGTGGAGCCCCTGGTGCAGGCTCGGTCCAGGCGGCGGCTAGAGCTGGGTGGCCCAGCTAGAGCTGGGAGGCCCAGCCCCCTGCCTCCCCTCCCTCCGCCCAGGTATAAGAGCTGAGCTCAGGTGAGCTGGCTCCTTCAGTCCTGTCTCAGCCGCTGCCAGCGGGTAAGGAGACCCAGGGCTTTTCACCCAAATGGACTGAACCAGGTTCAGAGGGCATGCTTAGCTTATCCTAGCTTAGTCTGGTTGGGGAAGGTCTGGGGGACCAGGCCCTGGAGGCTGGGCTGGGCTGTGTGTGTGTGTGTGTGTGTGTGTGTGTGTGTGTACAGAGCAGGGGTGGGGGGCTAAGGAGAGGCCTCTAGATAGTAGGCCTAGGGGCTGTGACCTTCGCTCCTGGAGCCTGGGCAGGGAAGGGCTTATGCGGTGTTGGCTCTGACCCCCTGGGTGAGGCACAGAATATCTGGGGTGCAGCCAAAGGGGATAGTTGAGCAAGAAATGCTGAGTTTTCCCCTTAGCTCAGCCGCCCCTCTCCTCTGAGCAGATCATGAGCCATCAGCTCCTCTGGGGCCAGCTGTAGGACAACAAAACTCTCACCACAGGACCAAGCGCATCGAGCATCATGGGACAGTGTCGGTCAGCCAACGCTGAGGTGGGCCCATTCATTCCTGACCTTTCTGTTCCCGCTCCTCTCCTTCACCCTGAGGGTCTGTGTCCCCCGCTGACTTCTGTCCCCTCGCCTTGGCCTTGCTCTGCACTCCAGACCCTGCCTGTGAGACCTGAACCTCCTCTCTGGTGCCCACACAGGGTGATGAAGATGGGCCCCCCTGAAGAGGATGCTTGGGCCTCATGCTAGGACCTGCCCTGCCTGGAGGCTGGGGAGGAGGTGGGGAGGAAGCCTTGCCCAACCCATGGCTCAGGGCAGAGGACAGTGGGGGCAAAGGGTGCTGGATGCTGGGCTTTGGGGTGGGCGGGGGCCCATGGGCCCGTCAGCTGTCTCGCTCTGTGGGCTCTGTCGGGCTCCTGGGGAAGCAGGTTGTTGTAGGGTGGGGGAGGCCTCCCTAACATGGGTGATGTCCCTTGGCCCCAGGATGCCCAGGAACTCAGTGATGTGGAGAAGGCCATTGAGACCCTGATCAAGAATTTCCACCAGTATTCAGTGGAGGGTGGGAAGGAGACGCTGACTCCCTCCGAGCTCCGGGACCTGGTCACCCAGCAGCTGCCCCACCTCATGCCGGTACTGAGAGAATGAACCCTGCCCCAGGCAGTACCCTGACTTCCCAAGCAAGTGCTCCAAGACCCCACCCACGCTGCCACAGCCCCTGGCACTGGCAACCCCTAGCCCTTCCCCTGTCAATGCCAGGCAGGCTCAGGTCCTGCTTCCTGCCCCTGGGCAGGGTGGGGTGGGAAGATTGGAAGGTACTGCCTGTCTGAGCTGTGGTGTCTTCCCTCCTTGCAGAACAACTGTGGGCTGGAAGAGAAAATCTCCAACTTGGGCAACTGTAACGACTCTAAACTGGAGTTCGGGAGCTTCTGGGAACTGATTGGAGAAGCAGCCAAGAGTGTGAAGCTGGAGAACACTGTCCAGGGGAGCTGAAAACCTTCCCCTGGAATTCTGGATGGGTCGGGTGGGATGCTGGGGAAAGGGGACCTTAAACACCTCTCTCCACCACCCTCACACTATTCCCCAGCCCCACCTGCCTTACCTCTGCAGGGTTCAGGTTCATAATGGCCCTTCTGGGGCCTCTGTGTACTTCATCCCTGTGGGGCTTATGGGTCCAGGGGTGCCCACCAAGCGGGAGGCTCAGGGAGCCGTTGGGGCCAGGGACATATGTGGAAGGCTGCTGGAGGGTTGAGGATGGTGCAAGGGCCACGTCATTTAGTAGTGGGGAAGGGCAGAGAGGAGCCGAGCTGTGGGAAATGATTTGGAGGGTGTGGCAATAGGGATGGACATTTGGTACTAAGAAGGGTCTCTGTGAAACTACCCCTCCTAGTCTCTTCCCCAACCCAAACTGTCCAGTGCTTTCCTTCCCTGTCCTCAGTTCTGCCTCAGCCTCTTCTCAGGACCCTGTCTCCCTGGCTTAGGGCAGGGGAAGAGAGAGAGAGCAGGCTCCGGGAGAGGCTGAGGACGGTGACTTTGGGGGGTGAGAGAACCAGCTGGGCACTTGGGCATTTACAGGATGATGGTTGTTTTGTATCATTTGATTAATAAAAAGAAATGGAAAAAAATGAAAGACGTTGTCTTGATTGGTCTGCCTCCCATCCCAAGGGTCCATGGGTAAGGAGTTGGGGTGAGTGGGGGTGAGTGGCAGAGTCGTTGGTGGCGTGGAGGTGCAGTGGTCGGCAGCGGAAGTGACTGGGGGCCTCACAGTCTCCCGTGGATTGGTGTTGAGGGCACCAGGCCTGAAAGGTGGGAGACCTGGTCCTTTCTGAGGGACAAGCTGTCCTTTGCCAGCGGCCTGGCCCTGTGGCAGGAGAGCGGGGCATGTCTGCACACGGGGAGAAAAGGATGTGAACCCAGGTGTGCTGGGGCCTGCATGACTAGCAGCAAGGGAGCCGTGAGGCTGAGAAACAGGCTGACCGACCTGGGGTTGAATCTCAGCTTTGCTGCTTACTATCTTTGGAACTTGGGGGCATCATCTCAGAGTATCAGTTTCCTCATCTATAAAATGAGATCGGACATGTGATGTAGCTACTCAACAGAGAGACTGACGCAGAGTGAGAGCCCAGGGAGCTGAAGTCACTGGACGGGGGATGGGGCCCTCCTGGAGTCAGCTTTTGCCTCTGGGACATCCATGGCCAGTTTCCTATGGCATTTCAGGGAAAGGGATGGAGGGGTCCTTTTCAGAAGAATTCTCTGTTGCACTTGAGGTCCTAGGGATGTGTGCATTGAATGGGGAAGATGAGGAGCCACACTCTGGGTCCTTCTGACTGGAGCTGACAGAAATGGGCATTACTCTTGAAATCCCAAACAGTCATAAATACTTTCCGTGGCCAGCCAGGCTGGCCTGGAATGCTAACTGAACTTGTCTGTTAGGGGCCGCTGAAACTGGACTCCCAGTGACCCCAGGTGAGTAGGGCAGGTGACTGTCCTTCCCTTCCTTTCTCAAAGTTGTAAATTCTGCTCGGAGCCTGTGGGACGAGGAGGGTGGGGTTGGGGGAGCGCCACCTCCACCACTCCCTCTGGGCTGGGGGCAGAAGGGTGTTAAAAAAGGTGTGTATCCCTTTAACAAGGGCCCAACCCCAGGGCCCAGTCGAGAGGGAGTTCAGTGACTACCTCCCCACCGAGCCAGCTCCGCCGGGCAGGGCCGGGAGGGAGTGGGACAGAATCTGGGAGTGCAGCGGGGAGGAGTCCTGGCTGGGCTGAGCGCGGGGAGCTGCTTGGCAGTGCCAGAGCCCAGGCCCCAGAGCCCCGCAGGAGAGGAAGTGGACCGAGAAGGCAGGTGAGCACCTCAGGCCCGTCCTGGGAGGTCTGCGGCTGCCGAAGGGGCCCCCGCAGGCTTGGGAGGCCAGGACAAGGGGCGGTGAAGGGGGCCTGAGGAGGAGGGCCCTGCAAAGACTGAGCAGGAAGGTTTCGTTAATTGTTAACCTTCCCCCAAAGCCAGTTTGGGAATGGAGCTTTCTAGTGGGGTCAGGGGTTGGAGAGGCCTTCAGAGGAGTGGATGCCGTGGTGAGACCCCCTTCCCCAGCCCGGCAGCTGCCTGGGGTCCTCTCCCTGGGTTGGGCCACCGGGTAAAGCGTTGAGGAGCTTCACTCCGATTTTCTCTCACAGTTCAGGGCAGATGTGTGTTGGTGGGGGTTGGGGAGTAGCCAGACTCTGGACACAGACAGGCCTAGCTGGGCTCTG
Organism: Budorcas taxicolor; assembly: GCF_023091745.1. Taxonomy (NCBI): domain Eukaryota; kingdom Metazoa; phylum Chordata; class Mammalia; order Artiodactyla; family Bovidae; genus Budorcas; species Budorcas taxicolor. Next base: position 17,174,901 of record NC_068912.1, read on the forward strand.
AGGCCAGTGTCCTGGAACAGGTGATGAAGTCCAGGAGGAGCCAGGAAGGGCCCAGGGGGTCTGAGAGCAGCCTGAGGAGGGGAGGCAGCACCTGGGTGGCCTCTCTGTACCTCTGACTCCAGCAGGTCCCAGACGCTGGCCCCATGTGCTCTGGGAGCTGTTCCTTGGGAGGGGCCCGTGAGACCAGGAGAAACCTGGGTGAGGCCCCCTGGAGCCCGAGTTGTAGGAGAGGAACTGGGAAACTGGGCAGCTTCTCCCCTACCTCAGGACCCAGGCAGGTTCTGGCTTGACTTGCTTTGCTCGGTGGAGCCACCAGCCCTATGGAGCATTCCCCTGCCCTGCCCTGCCCAGGAGGGTGGCAGTGAGGGCAGGGATGCTGGGAGATGGAGCCCTGGAGTGCTGGGGAGCAGGGCTCACACTTTCCCCTTCAACTAGAGAGGCGCCACCGGCTGGGTGTTGGTGAGGCCAAGTGCAGCAGTGTGCCTGTGTCCACAGCAAGCTCCTCCAACGTAACTTGTCTGGAAAAAAAATTCAGATGAACAGGTTTCTTCCTCCAGCTACACACTCTGAAAGCAGAAGCGTTTGGAAGGTAGATGGGTCACCCAAGCAGAGAGGATCAGAAAAGGCAGAATTCCTTGCTTATTATGATTGTGTATATTTGTGTATTAGATGCTGTGAGTTCTGTGAGGGTGAGGAGGGGTGAGGCAGGGACACATGTTTGAGACATTAGCTTGTGGGACCGGGAAAAGAGCTAGAGGAGGGGGCGCAGAGAGTGGAGTTGTAGAGGCTGGAGAAGTAGTTTGGAACAGCCTTGCGTACAGAGCAAAGCATTACCAGCCTGGTGTTAGATTTTGCCTTCTTGTGCTTTGCAGACAGCTGGGGCAAATGAGTGAATTGAGAAAGAAATGAATGAGTGAACGAATGAGTCAGTGAATGAATGAGTAAGCAAATGAATGGTGGGTGCAGGAGTGAGGTCAATGGAAGGGCTGCAGAGAATGCCAAATTTAGGCTTGAGGGTGGACTAGGCTCTAGAGGGGAGATGACTAGGAGGGATAGGAGTCTAGGGACATATCCCAATACTTGGGAACAATTTAAGACTCAAGAAGTATGTGTGGAGTGGGGAAGAAAAGGTGAGTTTTAGAGGGTGTGGGGTCCATGCGGAAAGGGACTGGGGAGTTAAAGAGATGAGGGGGTGAAGAAGAGGCCCTTGGAGGGGTGGGGCCCAGCACCTGGGGGTGAGAGGGTGGGGCTGGAGTGACTGAGACCCAGGAAGGTGGTGTCAGGGCAATTTGAGCTTTTGGAGAAGTCAGCAAGCTGGGCTGGGCTGAGGTGGGCGGGGTGGGGGTGGGGGCCTCTCGGTTGCTCAATGATGAATCAGCCAAGGTGCAGACAGTGAGAACTTTGCCGGCAGGTCGGGGGCCCCAGCTGAGAGGGTCCTTCTGAGGATGAGTCCTTCTATTCCTGCTCTTTTGGAAGGCTGTAGAGTACTGTCCACCTCCTCCATCACTCTCAGGACAGGATCTGCTTAGAGGAATGTCAATGCAGGAGTTACCTCCTGCCCCGCCCTTCCCAGGGAGGGGATGAGGGGAAGGCCCACCACCTCCCTTCCCCCCAGCCCCTTGTCTGGGGACCCTCTGGCCTGGCTGGTTGGAGGACTGGGTAGGCAGGAGGGGCAGGTGACCTTGGCATGGGTGTAGTGAGGAAGCCTGTCTCCTGGCCCCCAGGGGAGGGAGGTGTGATGACACCTGACTATTAGCCTCTGATATCTTTCCTTCAGAAAAACTTCAGAAGAGCATTTTTTAACTCCGGAGTTGTCCGGTTGACTAGAAGATGGGGTGGGGAGTTTTGGGAAGCCTGGGATCTGAAGCCCACCTCTCTGGGTGACTGTGTGCTTGACAGTAGGTGCTGAGATGTCTCCTGGGAGCTCACCAATGCCTTGCCAGGTAGAGGCTGAGACATGGTAAAAAGGAAGGGCAGGACTGGGCTCCAAGAAGGCAGGTGGTGGGAGGGGAGTGGGTGACCAGTGGGGAGAGGGACAGAGGCACATTGCCCCCAAACCCATCTCTTTCCCTTTGCTCTCCTTGTTTTTTTTTTTTTTTTTTTAGATTCTTTTCCATTGTAGTTTATTATAACATACTGAATATAGTTCCCTGTGCTATACATTTGGATCTTGTTTATCTATTTTTTAATAGTTTTTTATTTTTTTAATTTTAAAATCTTTAATTCTTACATGTGTTCCCAAACATGAACCCCCCTCCCACCTCCCTCCCCATCTCCTTGTTTTTTTTTAAATTGTTTATTTATTTACTTATGGTTGCACTGGGTCTTTGTCGATGTGCATGGGCTTTCTCTAGCTGGGGTGAGTGCAACGACTCTCTAGTCGCGCCGTTCAGGTTTCCCCTTGTGGGGGCTTCTCTTGCAGGCTGTAGACAGGAGAGCTTTAGCAGTTGCGGCTCTCAGGCTCTGGAACATGCAGGCTCAGGAGTTGTGTTCCCTGGGCTTAGTTGTTCCGCTCCAGGTGGAATCTTCTTGGAACAGTGATCGAACCCATGTCACTGGTGGGCAGATTCTCATCCATCCTCCCACCAGGGGAGTCCCTCCCTTTCCTATTCTTATTTCCCACAGGATTCCTCATTTGGGGAACAAGGTCTGGGATGGGTAAAGTTGAGGGTTCTCTGAACTTTCTCCCACTCCCAAGGTTAGTTGGGAGTAGTTGATAAAATTCTTGCTGACATGAGTGCAGCTTCAAGAATCCTCAGGAATACTGGTCGGAGGCCTGGGCCATTCCCCATCCAGGGGCAGGAAGGCAGATGGTTCATGGACTGAAATACTTTTGTCTTCATTTGTGAATGTTAGAACATTTGTATGAAAGTCTCACAGAGGTGTAAACATTGAACCACACAATTAAACACAATAAATAGAGGACTTCCCTGGTGGCTCAGATAGAAAAGAATCTGCCTACAGTGCGGGAGACCTGGGTCAGGAAGATCCCCTGGAGAAGGGAATGTCAACCCACTCCAGTATTCTTACCTGGAGAATTCCATGGACAGAGGAGCCTGGAGGGCTATATATAATCTATGGGGGTTGCAAAGAGTTGCACACAATTGAGCGACTAACACTTTCACTTTTCACTTTCACTGGAAAAAGAGTATGGTTTCCTGTAGTTCTGGTTCCATATTTCATCCTTCTGGCCACAGGCCAGATGGTCAGGTGCATGAGGCAGGGGAGAGAAGGGGAGAATTCCTGGTTAGAGTCGCCTCAGCCTGACCCCTCTCCCTCTCAACTCTCCTTCCTTCCTGCATCCTGGCTTTGTCCTGCTGAATCTCACCCTTCTTTTAGAAGAAGTTTCATAGAAGAGACATCTTAGAAGGGTGGTCAGGGACCTTGGCTACCTGGTGTCAGGGCTGGAAGGAGGTGGAATATTTATAGAACCTCTACCTTGAGCAAGGCATTGGCCAGGTCATGTGGGCAAGGGGAGATGCAGAAATGGTTGTATATCTTGGATATTTAAAAGTGGTCCCAAAGTCTCCGTGTCCTACTGTTTGGTTCTGGAAACACAATGGCTGCATATAAGAAACACCATCCTTGCTTCAAGGAATGTCTGGTGTCTGAGGAGAGAAGATCCTGGAAGAGATTGCAGCCACACTAGCTAGTGGGCCCAGCCGACAGCGGCTGAGAGTCTGTGGGAGTCAGGGGAGGAGGGTACTGATGGCAAGGGCCAGGGCAACCTCCCCCAGGAGGCGCGGCTTGGGCAGGCTTCAGCTAGGTGGAGAGGTCAGGGTAAAGGGCCCAGGAAGAGGGATGGAGGGCCAAGAGGGGATTAGAGCGCAGGTGGCAGGGGTGGGAGCTGTGGTGGGCCGGGGAAGCAGGCCTCCCTTCCAAAGCGAACCCCAGGAGGCCCGATAACGGTGTGCGCCGTCCAGAGCCAGGACCAACGGGCAAGGCGGCTGCAACTCATCCTTGGGCTTGGGGGTGGGAGGGAAGGCTCATTTGCCAGGGTTCACTTGGGGGGGCTCCGGGCATGGGTGGTGACTCACAGAGTAGATCCGCCTGCTCCCCTCATATCCTGTTATTCTGTTGGCTGTATCCGCTTGGAATGTGAGTGCCTTTTGTCCTGGGGCGAGGGGGTGATGTGTGTAGCCTCTGGCTGGCTGCAGAGGCTCCATCTCCAGCTGTCTCCAGCTGGGGCAGGACCAGGCCTGGCTCCTCCTTAGGTAATAGTGGGGGCGGGGGGGCGGGAGCGGGGCGGTCCTTGGATCCTACTGTATATTTCGAGGTGGGTATGAGGGACGTTAGGCTAGCCGGGGGTGGCTGGGGTCCTGCACAAAGCCTGACCTGGTGGATCAGGATATTGTTTAACCAGAGAAGGAGAGCTGTGGCCTGAGACCCTGAACGTACTGTCCTGGAGCCCAGCTGAAGGGTTAGGGAGATCCTAGGTCCAAGTCTCCTGCTTTGAGGCCTGGGGCCAGGACTCAGGCCACCTGGGGGGGTGGGGGACGTGGCTCCTGCCCCTCCCCAGCCCCCGTGGCCCATCCTATCAGTTTCTAGCTGGTACTTGCTCCCGGGGCAGGGACCCTGGGTAGGCCGGGTATGGAGAGGGAGGAGGGAGGGGTGCTGGCACTCTCTGTCTTCCCACGGATCCTCTCTTCTCTCTGGGGCTCTGACAAGCCCAGTGCCTGGGGCTTGGGAGGAGCCTGGAAGACCTGCTGAGGCGGTTGAGCTGGAGATCACCTGGATGAGAGGAGACACATAGTTCTCATTCCAGGCCCACCTCCACCCTGGGTTCTTGGGTTCTCCTTTCCCTGCCTCCTCCCAAGGTCTGGGGTCTGGCTGGCCAGCATGGGGGTCCAGGCGCCCAGGGGGTGGGACCAGCGGGAGGACAGGGGCTGGAAGACCTAGGCAGAGATGTGGTCTGTGAGCTGTCCTCTCTTCCCCTCATCCTGACGACCAGGCCCTGTGAGGCGTGAGGCAGTGAGATGGCGGACTCCTACACGGAGCTAGAGAAGGCGGTGGTCGTCCTGGTGGAAAACTTCTACAAATACGTCTCCAAGCACAGCCTGGTCAAGAACAAGATCAGCAAGAGCAGCTTCCGGAAGATGCTTCAGAAAGAGCTCAACCATATGCTGACGGTGAGGTTCCTCCCACCCAAGGGCCTGGCCTTCCTCAGCCGCCAAAGCCCTGTCCCCTCTGGGTGACCTTCCCGACCGCTTTCTCTGTCCTTTCGGAGTTCCCCCCAAAACCAGGGTCTCAACCCCACACAGACCTCTGTCTTCAGTGTGCCCAGGCCTGAGCCAGTGAGGGCTCTGTTCCCATTTCCCAAAGGCAGCAGCAGCCCAGGCCTGGGGTCCTGCCTGGGGCCACTGTAGAGCTGCCCATCAGCACTGCTGATCCTTGACTCTCCCCCAGGACACGGGGAACCGGAAGGCTGCTGACAAGCTCATCCAGGACCTGGATGCCAACCACGACGGACGCATCAGCTTTGACGAGTACTGGACCTTGATAGGCGGCATCACTAGTCCTATCGCCAACCTTATTCGCCAGCAGGAGCAGCAGAACAGCAGCTAGAGGCCCTCCCGCCGTCCCTTCCCCCCATGCCCGTCCTAGGCTCCCTCCTCTGCCCACCCAGGCAGGCCCCGTCCTCCCCTCTCCCTCTAGACCCTCTTCGGACCATAGCTGAACAGGGTAAGGGGAAACGTCAGGGCCCCTTTGTGAGTGTCTCAGTCTGGGGGTGCCTCCCTGTGGGTCTCAGTCCCTGGAGCCAGCAGACCCTGGGGCCCCTCTGTGACAATGCTGTATGGGGACCCAAGAGTTTCCCTACCTGTTCAGTCCATCTACCCTTCTGACTTCCGCTGTTCCTGCCTGATTCCGGGCCTCTCCTGACCTCAGAGGTCAGCTTGCTGCTTCAGGTCTCCGGGGTTCCTGGCAGCACCAGCAAGGACTTCTCTCTCCCTCTCCCTTCAGCCCCTCTGCTGGGTACAGGAGACTTCCAGGGATTGTCCTCCAGCTGCCTCTGCGTCTGGGAACAGGGTCGAGCCCCCTCCCTCCTCTGCAGCCGCTGAAATGGGAAAAAGGCTGGATCTAGAGTTTTCCTCCCCCTCCCCCTGTCCCCTTGTCATGTTTATTAAAGCCTTTCCATGCCTTGGAACCTCCTCGTGCTTTGGTGATCTTTGCCACGGGCCCTCAGGCAAGGGAGCAACTAGGGAAAATCTCCTGAGAAACCCCAAGGGCAGAGGAAGAAAGAAGGACTCTGGGACCTTGCAGGTGCTGTCAGCAATAGGCCAGCAACTTCTTCCCTCCTCCTTGAAGGGCCAAGGTCACATGTCATTACCTCTGGGCCCTCTTAGCCCAAACTCAACTCACATTCAACTTCTGGGCACACAGTGCATCCCGTTTAGTTCTCAGTGCAGTTCCAGGAGAGGGGGCCACAGCTCTCATGTTGAATCATGAGTAAGACTGAGATACTGAAGTCTCACCAATAGATGATTCTAGTACACAGAGAAGTCTACAGGATGAGGAAGTGGGGTGCAAAGAAAGAGGGGTGTTGGAGGCCAGAGTTAGGTGTTACACCTGATGTGGGGGACAATGACAGCTGCTGTGTTTCTTCCTTGCCACGGAAAGACGGCACATGCCCCCAGGAGAAATAGGGCAGGAGGGCCAGCCTGCAGGGCTCTGGATCAGTGGTTTTCAACTCCAGGGAGTGTACCCCAAGGTTTAAGGTTTTTCAAAAGATGTGCAGTCATAAACAGTTTCATAGTTTTATTGGAATCCATTATAGATCCTCAACCTTCTAAAAGTGACCTGCCTCAGTATGAGCTTGCGGTCAAACTATATGTTTAATATGGTGCCATTTGTCTACTTGTTTACTTGGTTTCTTTTTTTTTTGCTTTTTGTTACCTTTTTTGGGTGTCATCAGTTCAGTTCAACTTAGTCACTCGGTCGTGTCTGACTGACTCCTTGCGACCCCATGGACTGCAGCACGCCAGGCCTCTCTGTCCATCACCAGCTCCTGGAGCTTGCTCAAACTCACGTCCATTGAGTCGGCGATGCCATCCAACCATCTCATCTTCTGTCGTCCCCTTCTCCTCCTGCCTTGAATCTTTCCCAGCATCAGGGTCATTTTTCAATGAGTCAGTTTTTTTGCATCAGGTGGCCAAAGTATTTGATGTCAAGGAGCATTTGCTTGTTACAATGTCCTGAGGATGTCTCCCTAAGTTTTCTTCTATGAGTTTTATAGTTTCAGGTCCATGTTTAGGTTCCCATTTGAGTTAATTTTTGTGTATGGTGTAAGGTAAGGCTCCAGATTCATTCCTTTGTATATGAATATCCAGTTTTCCTAACACCATTTGTTGAAGAGACTATCACTTTCCCATTGTGTGGTGTTGATATCCTTATTGAAAATCAGTCAATCAAATATATGAGGGTGTAGTTTTGGGCTCTCCATTCTGGCCCATTGGCCTGTACGTCTGTCTCTTTGCCTGTTCATACTGTTTGGATTACTGTAGCTTTGTAATGTGTTTTGAAATCAGGACATGTGAGGCCTCCAGCTTTATTCTTCTTTCTCAAGATTGTTTTGATTACTTGGGGTCTTTTGAGATTCCATATGAATTTTAGGATAGTTTTTTTCTATTTCTGAAAAAAAATGCCATTGGGATTTTGATAGGGATTTCATTTAATCTCTAGGTCACTTTGGATAGTATGAACATTAAACTATGTTACGTCTTCCAATCCATGAATTTGGGATGTCTTTCCCTTTATTTGTGACTTCCTTAATTTCTTTCAGCAATCTTTTATAGTTTTCTGTGTTCAAGGCTTTTGGCAAGGACTTGATGTGGTAGTTCATTAAAGCCTAAGGTGTGAAGATGCCATGAAAGATCCCAGGGCCAACTCAGAATAGAGCTCCCTTCACTGTCCCTGGTTTGTGCCTGTGGACCAGCACTTTACCCATCAAGAGTTTAGAACAGCAGGTGGGAAATGAGCAGATGTGTGACCCCAGTTAGCAGCTTATTTTTAGAGGGTTCTAAGTGTAACCCTAGAGCACTGGAGATGACGCTGAGTTCAGTGGAGGTCAGAGAAGCTTACCAACAGTCACTGCTTGGGCTCCAGGGCCTGGAGCCAGAGAGGCCCCAAAGGAACAAAAGCAGCCACTTCGAGGTCAGGCAGCTCAGCTGGAGGCCTCCCTGGGGAGTGCTGGGGCCAGCAAAGGGCCAGGCTTTCTCTCTCACCCAGGAGTCAGGGACCAGATGGCTTGAGCAGGGCCCGAGCAGAGCAGGGGGATGGGGCCCAGAAACAGGCTCCTGTGGGGTTCCCACAGTGGAGCTGAGAAGGGTCCCTCTGTCTGAGGTCTCACACTGGCCTGGCCTAGTGTCTAAACTATTGGGACTAAGGGGGTGGGTACCCAATAAATTGTGCCCGTCAAACCCATGTATCTCCAGGCTTGTCTTTCTACAGGGTGAGAACCTGGCTTATCTTGCCACATTAGGGTAAGAACCCTAAAATCACCTGGGTCAGCTTTTGTATTTCCTATACATTTTGGTTTTCCGTTCCATTTCTATTCCTAGTAAAGTCCCTTTCAGAAAACAAAACAGTCCTTTCTGTTCGTTACAAGTTTTAAAAAACTTTTCTCATCCAAGGCTGTTGTGGTCCTCCTGGCAACCCTATGAGATGGGAATCATAATCCATGTTTTACAGGTGAAGATATCGAGGCTCAGAGAAGTGATGTGACTTACAGACATGCTACTGATCTGACCAGTGGACCTGCGCTCAGGCCCCTGCTATTACTAACTCTGTGTGGACTGCCCGAAGGGCAGAGGCTCTGGTCTGTATCTTGGCCCCAGTGATTATGAAGCATTTAACCCCCTTACAGGCCCTGGATGGTGGTTGTGGTTGCTTCTGCTGAGGACACATTCATTTATTTATTCATTTACTCATTTAGAGCATAGTACTTTGGGGTCTTCCCTGGTCCAGTTGTTAAGAATTCGAGCTTCCACTGGTAGGAGTGTAAGGAGCGTGTGTTCCATCCCGGCAGTGCGGCCAAAAAAATTAATAAAAATTAAAAAAAATGAATATAGTACTTGTATGTGCCAGGCACAGTAGATAGTGCAATAAAAAGAGAAGGAAAAATACGTTTCCTGATTTTATGGGACTTTCAGTTTAGAGAAGACAACAAATAACCATGCAATCATACAAACAAGTGGATGATTACAAACTGAGGTCAACTGCCAAGGGATCATATTTACAGCAAAATTTTTTTTTTTTTCCTGCATCAGGCCTCTTGTGGGATCTTGGTTCCTGGATCAGGGATCACACCTGGGTCATGATAGTGAAAGCACTGAGTCCTAAACACTGGACCATAGGGAATTCCAAACACTGGACCATAGGGAATTCCAAACACTGGACGACCATAGAGAATTCCAAACATTGGACCATAGGGAATTCCAAACACTGGACCATAGGGAATTCCAAACACTGGACCACTAGGGAATTCCAAACACTGGACCATAGGGAATTCCAAACACTGGACCATAGAGAATTCCAAACACTGGACCACTAGGGAATTCCCTATAGTATTTTTAAACAAAGAAACCTGATTTAGTCTGGGAGTGGGGAGTGTCCTTGTGGAAGTGATCCTTGAGATATAAAAGATAAGCAAAAGTTATCCAGGCAAGGGGAAGATTGTGAAAGTAAAGTTGGGAAGAAGTGCTACCCAAATAGAAAGACCATCCTATGCAAAGTTTCTGTGACAGGAAGCTCCTTTTTACTGAGGGAAAGTGAGTGTGGCTAAAGCCCAATAACAAGATGAGGCTGGAGAGGTCCCTAAGGGGCGTGTTAAGGATTGACAGACACTAAATGGTTTTTTCCAGCAATGTGAGCATGTGTGTGTGTGTGTGTGTGTGCGCGCGGGCGCACGTGTGTTCGCACTTGGGTGTGTGATGTGCTCAGATTTGCATTTTGAAAATGTTCACTTATTTTGCCACATGGAAAAGATTAAGAGAGGGGGTGAAGTAGGGGCAGGGAGACCAGTGAAGAGATATTTGAACAAATAATAGTTAATTGTTACTGAGTACTTACTCTATACGAGGTTTCTCTGGTGGCTCTCTGGTTTTCTCCAGTGAAGGACAAGGAAGCCTGGCATGCTGCAGTCCATGGGGTCACAAAGTGTCAGACACAACTGAACGACTGAACAACAAGGGGTGACTCGGTGGTTAAGAATCCATCTGCCTAATGCAGGAGATGTGGGTTTGATCCCTGGGTCAGAAAGATCCCCTGGAGAATGAAACAGCAGCTAATTCCCCTACTCTTGCTGGGAAATCCCATGGACAAAGGAACCTGGTGGGCTGCAGTCCATAGCACTGCAAAGAGTTGGATCAGACACGACTTAGCAACTAAACAAACAAATGTACTCTATACAGGCACTGTTCTGAGTGTTTCACACATATGAAAACCCTAATGCCCAATCCCCAGAACCCAGTGAAGTAAGTACTTCTGTTATCCCCATTTGACAGGTGAGGAAACCGAGGCACAGAGAAGTTGCATAACTTACCGGAGATCATACAAGTGATAAGCGGTGGGACCCAGGCAGTCTGATTTGGGAGCTTCGGCTCTCAGCTACAGTTGGCTCCTGAACTCCGGCGGAGAGAGTGAGCGTGCAGGCTCATTTACCCCAGTCAGCATGTACTTGTTTAGTGCTCACTACCTGCCGGCCAGTATTCTATCTCTGGGGAGCTTGGAGTCTAGTCAGGTGGAGATACATGAGCAGCAAGCAAACAAGGAAATCATATGGTGTGTAAAGAAGAATAAAACAGATAAAGAACAGTGAGTTGTGGGGAGATGGGTGGTGGGGAGATGTGAGAAGCAGATGCATTTGTGAGAGATTTAGGGGGTAAAATCATCAGGTCTTGATGGACTGGACATAATGGACCAGGAAGAGGCAGGTGTCCAGGAGACCTATATTTCTGACTTGCGAAACCAGATGGATGGTGGTGCCATTTATTGCCACAGGGAAAACTGGAGGAGGCCTAGATTTGGGGGAGTAGGTGTGTGGATATAGCAGGTTTAGTTTTACGTAGTAATGTCAAAGGAGTCGTTGGATATACATATCCAGAGTTCAGAGGACAGGGTTGGATTGGTAGGTTGAGAAGCTGAAACACATAGACGGAAACCTAAGCATTGGGCATGGATGAGCTTGCAAGGGATAGAGAGTGAAATGAGAAGAGAAGAGGTTCTGTCTAAAGGGCATCTGCAATTCTGACAACAATTCCAATTTTAGAGTGTGAGTTTTCCCCCCATGTCACCAAGCAGGGTGTCCTAAACTCAGCTCAATTCTGACACTTTTATCTACCAGGAGACAGCATCAGACCCACCAGTTAAGGGTTCAGTCCTACAAAACGTGCCCCCAAACCCCCCCCACTTCAGTTACCAATCGAAAGTCTGCCTATAAAGAGGGGTTTTCACAATCCCTTCTTTCAGTACTAGAGCACAATTGCCTTCCCCGGATAGTCCCGTGGCATCTCCGTCCTCTACTTAAGGTCTTTGGTCAAATGTCACTCTCTCAGTAGAGCCTTCCTGATCACTTTAGCTAAAACTGAACCTCCCCGCAGGCTGGTATACCCTATTCGCACTCCCTGCTTTATCTTTCCTCATGGCACTCATGACCTCTAAAATTCCACGTGTTTTCACTTTTTCTTCATTGTGTATTGCAAGCACCACAAGGGAAGATTTCATTGTCTCACTTGGTCACTGCAGTGTCCCCCGGTGCCTAGCACATAGTAAGTACTTAATATTTGTTGGGTTTTCCCAGGTGGCTCAGTGGTAAAGAACCTGCCTGCCAATGCAGGAGACGCAAGAGACTGGGTTCAATTCCTGGATTGGGAAGATCTCCTGGAGAAGGAAACGGCAACCCACTCCAGTATTCTTTTTTTTTTACTTTACAATATTGTGTTGGTTTTGCCATACATCAACATGAATCTGCCACAGGTGTACACGTGTTCCCCCTCCTGAACCCCCCTTCCACCTCCCTCCCCGTACCATCCCTCTGGGTCATCCCAGTGCACCAGCCCCAAGCATCCTGTCTCATGCATCGAACCTGGACTGGCGATTCGCTTCACATATGATATTATACAGGTTTCAATGCCATTCTCCCAAATCATCCCACCCTCTCCCTTTCCCACAGAGTCCAAAAAATTGTTCTATACATCTGTGTCTCTTTTGCTGTCTCTCATATACAGGGTTATCATTATCACCTTTCTAAATTCCATATATATGCGTTAGTATACTGTATTGGTGTTTTTCTTTCTGGCTTGCTTCACTCTGTATAATAGGCTCCAGTTTCATCCACCTCATTAGAACTGATTCGAATGTATTCTTTTTAATGGCTGAGTAATACTCCATTGTGTATATGTACCACAGCTTTCTTATCCATTCATCTGCTGATGGACATCTAGGTTGTTTCCATGTCCCACTCTCCAGTATTCTTGCTTGGGAAATCCCATGGACAGAGGAGCCTGGCGGGCTATAGTCCACGGGGTCACAAGGAGTCGGATACAACTGAGCACGTGCATACACACACACACACACACACAGACACACACACACAGAGTATTTGTTGAACAAGTGAACTTCCATGTGGATGACTCACACTACATGAAATTGACCAAGTCCAACAAAAAACTCTTGGTTCTCCCTGGTGATCCATGTCCTCAACCCCACCTCCCATGTTAATGGTGCTATCACCTGCACATGCTCAAGTCAAATCCAGAAGTCTTCCTGGGTTCTTTCTTACATCTTACTCACCATACCTAATTGATAGGCAAGTTCTTTTATTTAAAAATAAATCTCAAAATATTTACTTCTTTCTCTCTATAATGCCCTTCCCATCACCTCATTTTTTAATTAAAAATTAAAAAAAATGCTTTTGGCCATGTGACATGCAGGATCTTAGTTCCTTGACCAGGGATCAAACCCGTGCCCCATGCAATAAAAGTACAGAGTCTTAACCACTGAACCACCACCCTTCCCATCATTTCAAAGCCATCACTATCTCCCTGTCACTGCAAGGGCCAGTCTTCTCCGCTTCCCACAAATCCTGCTTCAATTCATTCTTGAAATAACTGCCAAGGTCATCTTTTCTCCTTCTAAAGGAATGCCCATGACCCATATCCATCAGTAGCAGCAACAAGAACAATAAATTAAGCAGCAAGTTACAGAGAAGAAAGAAAAAAAATTAATCACTATCCCACTGTCCAGAAATAAGCTTTAACCATTTGTTGAATACCATTTGGCGCTCTCTCCATCAGTACAGACAGCTAGAAAGACTGACAGATAGATTACAGAAGAAAAAGTTACAAAAATGGGAACACAGTCCATGTTATTTATAATAAAAGAAGCTATTTTAAGTTTTGCTTGTAGATAAAAGGGACAAGTAGCAGAGGGAAAATGAACAAATTACTGAATTTCAGCTAAGTTATTTTTCATCATAAGAAATACTAACATGTAAAAGAGTCAGAGATTAAAAAAACAATTGCTCATCACCTACCAGAAGGATGAGGAAAACAGTATATTTATGCTTCCTTCCATTTCCCCTCTCCCAATCTACCAACTGCTGAGAGTTATATTAGTTAATTTCAAACTGTTGACGTATACAATATTTACATTCTGTTTTTGGTACCACGATTTCCAAGGCAAGTTTAGTTTTAGTTCTATGAATTCAGCACTCACAAACAGACCTTTTAGCCTGGCTTCATTTCAGCATCCTTTATGTGAGTAATTATTTGGTTGATTGGATTTCAAAAGGCTCTTGGCTTCTGTATTTCCTGAGTTCTTTCAGCTTGAGACTTGCTGCTTGGCAGGGCATAAAATTCTCAGGTCCTACATTCTTTTTCTCTGTACCCTGTAGACATGGCTCCTCCACTTGCTGCCGATGCGAGTTCCAAGGGAAAAATCTCAGGCTAAACAACTTTTTATACCTTGTCTATGGCTTACTTTCCCTTCATGGACGCTCTCTCCTTTCATTTTCTTTTTCTACTCTTTAAATGATGAAATATTTCATGTATATAGAAAAGTACAGAAAATAGCACAGCATCCAATCATAATCTTTTCTGAATTTAAACATTAAAAAATATTTGCTTTAGGTCCCTTAAAACAATCAAAACTTACAGATCTAGGTGAAGGCCTCCACGTGCAATCCTTTATTGCACTGACCTTCTCCACAGCTGTAGCCAGTGTTGAGGAGGAAGAAATTTTCCTCTGCCCTCCTAGGTTCTCCTGGCTGGTCTAAGAATTGAATTGACATGAGACCAATTCACAGGAGAAAATCAAACAACAGTTTAATAATACGTGTATGTGGGAGAGACCCAGGAAAACCGCATATTAGTATCTCACCAGAATGGGCAAAACCCTCACTTTGAGTAACATCTTCAACCAAAGACAAAAGAGGAATTTGGGGGCAGTGGTTTGGAACTTCAGAGGGAAGGAAGATAATTCAGAGATAGAAAAGCAAATATTTGGTAAATAAATGTTTGCTGGGCCATGAGGAGACAATGGGACATGAGTGGACTCTGATCTTGCCCTACCACACCTAGCCTAGATTCTCTGCAGATAACTTTGGTGATAGCTTTGTTTTGGCTTTTATCTAAATTCTTTAGGTGGCACACTGGGTAGGAATCCACCTGCCAGTACAGGGGGACATGGATTAGATCCTTGGTTCCGGAAGATTCCACATGCTGTGGAGCAACTAAGCCCACGCGCCACAACCGCTGAATCTCTGTGCCGAAACCACTGAAGCCCAGGAGCCTAAAGCCTGTTCTCTGCAACAGGAAAAGCCACTCAGCGCGAAGCCAGGGCGCTGCAAGGAAGAGTAGCACCCCTCTGTCCTCGCTCCCCCATCGCTGCTGGCTGCAGCCAGAGAAAACCCATGCAAGGCCACAGATATCCAGCTCAACCAAAAAAAAAACAACAACAAAAACACACATATAGTTTCGGCAGCTAAGGGGGAGGTAAAAAGGTGCAAACAGCTGGTTCATTAGAAAAAACCCTGATGCTGGGAAAACATTGAAGGCAAAAGGAGAAGAGGGTGGCACAGGATGAGATGGTTAGATAGCATCACTGACTCAATGGACAGGAATTTTGAACAAACTAAAGGAGATAGTTGGAAAAGGCAATGGCACCCCACTCCAGCACTTTTGCCTGGAAAATCCCATGGATGGAGGAGCCTGGTGGGCTGCAGTCCATGGAGTCGCTAAGAGTTGGACATGACTGAGTGACTTCACTTTTACTTTTCACTTTCATGCATTGGAGGAGAAAATGGCAACCCACTCCAGTGTTCTTGCCTGGAGAATCCCAGGGACAGCGAAGCCTGGTGGCCTCCTGTCTATGGGGGTCTCACAGAGTCGGACATGACTGAAGTGACCTAGCAGCAGCAGCAAAGGAGATAGTGGAGGAAAGAGGAGCCTGGCATGCTGCAGATCATGGGATCTCGAGTTGAACACGTCCTAGTGACTGAAGAACAGCAACAAAAAAGAAAGACTTTCTGAATCTTATGTTTCTTAAAATTAAATGAATCTTCAAGCCAAAGG
This sequence comes from Budorcas taxicolor, assembly GCF_023091745.1. Taxonomy (NCBI): domain Eukaryota; kingdom Metazoa; phylum Chordata; class Mammalia; order Artiodactyla; family Bovidae; genus Budorcas; species Budorcas taxicolor. The sequence goes on from NC_068912.1 coordinate 17,190,470, forward strand.
GACTCATTTTGGGGTGGCAAAGTTTGCTCTCATACATCACCATCCCCAATTCTGTGTTTACGATTCTCCTGGTTAAAAAAGATAATTTTGATCACATATATACATATTCCTAAGCAATATGTTATTTAGTATTGCATGTTCTTGCACTGTAAGTAAATAGTACTGTAAGGCAGAGAGTCTTTTGCAACTTCCTCTCTTGTTTCATCCATATTGACGGAGTTGATTTGTTTTCATTACTGTATCATATTTCATTGTTTAAATATGCTCTAATTTATTTCTCTATACTGTTGATGAACACTAGGGCCCTTTTAATTTTTTTCTATTTCTTTTAAAACTATTTTATTACCTATTAATTAAAATTTTTGTTGTATTACAATAAGGAAACATAATTATAACCTGTGTAATAATGATTCTTTGGAACCTATTGAGACTTCTTTGGCATCCTAGAGTTTATTCAATATTACAGGATCCACGTGTGTTTATTTTCTTTTTGTTGAGTGTAGGATTTTATATATACATATAGACTAATAGCGGAGAAGGCACTGGCACCCCACTCCAGCACTCTTACCTGGAAAATATCATGGTTGGAGGACCTGGTGGGCTGCAGTCCATGGGGTCGCTAAGAGTCAGACACGACTGAGAGACTTCACTTTCACGTTTCACTTTCATGCATTGGAGAAAGAAATGGCAACCACTCCAGTGTTCTTGCCTGGAGAATCCCAGGGACGGGGGAGCCTAGTGGGCTGCCGTCTATGGGGTTGCACAGAGTCGGACACGACTGAAGCAACTTAGCAGCAGCAGCAGCAGCAGCAGCAGCAGCATAGACGAATAGTATATTTACCAATAACATCATTCAGCCATTTTATATCTGTTTATTTTTTGTCTCCTTAATCAGTTTCCGAGAAGAGTGTATTACAATTTCTAACCATAATTTTTGTTTATTTCTTCCAGAAGTTTTGTTAGCTGTTGCTTTATATAGTTTGGGGTGATATTACTGGTGTTTGTATGTTCATGATGTTGGTATTTTCTTGTATTATGTTCCTCTTGTTTCTTATATTTTTTCAACTTGAATTCTCTTTTATCACACATCAAAATTACTCCCCTGATAGTTCTTTAAAAAACCAGCAAGTGTTTATGTATTTATTTGGCTGCAGTCAGTCTTAGTTGCAGGATGTTGGATCTAGCTCCCTGACGGGGTGGAGCCTGGGCACCCTGCATTGGGAGCGCAGAGTCTTAGCCGTTGGACCACCAGAGAAGTGCCCCTGGTATTTCTTATGCTTTATATTTACCTGGTATATTTTCACCTGTGTTTTTTTTTTAATTTTGTTGTTCAGTCACTAAGTCGTGTCTGACTCTGCAGCCCCATGAAGTGCGGCATGGCCGGCTTCCCTGTCCTTTACTATCTCCCGGAGTTGGCGCAAACTCATGTCCATTGAATTGGTGATGCCATCCAACCATCTCATCCTCTGTCCTCCCCCTTCTCCACCTGCCCTCAATCTATCCCAGCATCAAGGTTTTTTCCAATGAGTCAGCTCTTCGCATCAGGTGACCAAAGTATTGGAACTTTAGCTTCAGCATCAGTCCTTCCAAAGAATATTTGGGGTTGATTTCCTTTAAGATTGACTGGTTTGATCTCCTTGCTGTCCAAGGGACTCTGAAGCATCTTCTCCAGCATCACATTCTGTTTTTTTAAAAATTTATTTAAAATATTTTAAATTTAATGTTTTTTTTAACACAAAAACATTTTGTATTGGGGTATAGCCAATTAACATTGTTGTGGTAATTTCAAGTGAACAGCAATGGGACTCAGCTATATATATATATATATATACACATGTAAATATTTAAAACATTTCTTTTAAATGTTTCTCTTGTATGCAACATATTGCTGAAAATAATTTTAAACCCAATCTGAGAATCTTTTAAGAAGTGTGTTTCTTTTGTTCATCTTTATTACAGACACTGGAATTTCCCTGATGGCTCAGATGGTAAAGAGTCTGCCCACAGTGCAGGAGACTCAGGTTCGATCCCTGGGTCGGGGAGATTCCCTGGAGAAGGGCATGGCAACCCACTCCAGTATTCTTGCCTGGAGAATTCCGTGGACAGGGGAGCCTGGCGGGCTACAGTCCATGGGGTCTCAAAGAGTCATACGGGACTGAGCTGATAACACACATTACAGATATCTATATAGTATTAAGACTTATTCTGCCATTTTATTTTGATTTTTCATATAGTGTGCTCTTTCAGTCATTCTCCCCCCCATCTTTTTTTCTTTCTTGCTTTCCAATGGATAAAGCCAACTTTCTTCTTATATTTCAAAAGTTATACCTTCTATGTTTAAAAAATGACTCTGTGGGAGCAGGAGAGGGTGGGATGATTTGGGAGAATGGCATGGAAACACGTATAATATCATATAAGAAATGAATCACCAGTCCAGGTTCGATACAGGATCCTTAGGGCTGGTGCACTGGGATGACCTGGAGGGATGGTACGGGGAGGGAGGTGGGAGGGGCGTTCAGGATGGGGAACACGTGTATGCCCGTGGCGGATTCATGTTGATGTGTGGCAGAACCAATACAATATTGTAAAGTAGTTAGCCTCTAATTAAAATAAATAAATTTAAATTAAAAAAATGTTGTGATTGCTTTAACTTAACCCCATGTTCCTCCTTGGAATATTTCAAAGTGTATAATTCATTTTATATTTCCATTAACAGGATAAGTACTTTTTCACACCCTCGTATTCTTTTAGTCTTGCCCTTTCCTCTCTCTCTCATCCCATCATCTTGACAGTCCCTGAAATTCAGGTTGATTCTTCTTTTGCTTAAGTCCCCAATCAAATGCTAGCTGTCTTGTCCTTCAAGTGCTTTCCCTCAGGCTGATAATAAAATTTTGTGCCAAGTCCATTTTCTTTTTCTTTTTGCAAATATAACATGTAACAGCTGGAGATTCTTCTCTCCAACTAACCATTTCATTCTCTCTCTCCCCATGGCCCTTTGGCCTTTTAAAATATCATATTTTATTTTATTTTTTTGCCACTACACAGCTTGCGGGATCTTAGTTCCCTGGAGTTGTCCCCTTTCCCTCCTCTCCCCTGAAGTGGAATCACAGAATTCTAACCACTGGCCTGCACTGAGGATATTTTTTAATACCCTCACATTTGATTGACTATTTGGCTCTTTGCAAGATTTCTTTGAATATTTTAAAACATTGTGGGAACCTGCTAGAAAGCACAGGAAGCTCACCTGACACTCTGTGATGACCCAGATGGGTGGGAAGGAAGTCCAAGAGGGAGGGGATATATGTACACATATAGCTGATTCACTTCATTGCATAGCAGAAGCTAACACAACATTGTAAAGCAATTATATTCCAATAAAAAAGAAAACTAGGAAAAAAATTGCTATTTTGTCTTCTTGCATTTAGTGTTTCTGTTGAGGAGTCTGATGTCACTTTGATTTTGGTTCCTTTGTATTTCTTTTGAAGATATTTAGAATTTTGTCTGATTTGAAGTTCTTAAATTTCCATATGAGTTTGAATGTGTTTCCCTCCTCCCCCCTCTTAGTTACCCCAGTTACCACTTAGCAAATGTGTTCAACCTGAGACCTTTCACCTTTCTCTAATTCTCAGAAATCTATTACCATATTTCTTCAGCTATATCTGCCCCCTTTTCTTCTTCCGCTCTTTGGGGAATCCTATTATCCTGATCTCACACTTTTTATGTCATTTAGCATCTTTTGAAATATTCTGTCTCTTTAATCTTTTCTTCTGCCCTCTGGGAGACTTTATTTTCTTGGGTTCCAAAATCACTGCAGATGGTGACTATAGCCATAAAATTAAAAGATGCTTGTTCCTTGGAAGAAAAGCTATGATGAACCTAAACACCATATTAAAAAGCAGAGACATTACTTTCCTGACAAAGGTCCGTATAGCCAAAGCTATGGTTTTTCCAGTAGTCATGGATGGATGTGAGTTGGACCATAAAGAAGGCTGGGCTCCAAAGAGTTGATGCTTTTGAACTGTGGTGTTGGAGAAGACTCTTGAGAGTCCCTTGGACCGCAAGGAGATTCAAACAGTCAATCCTGAAGGAGATCAGTCCTGAATATCCATTTGAAGGACTGATGCTGAAGCTGAAACTCCAATACTTTGGCTAACTGATGAGAAGAACGGACTCACTGGAAAAGACCCTGATGCTGGGAAAGATTGAGGGCAGGAGGAGAAGGGGACGACAGAGGATGAGATGGTTGGATGGCATCACAGACTCAATGAACATGAGTTTGAGCAAGCTCCGGGAGTTGGTGATGGACAGGGAAGCCTGGCATGCTGCAGTCCATGGGGTTGCAAAGAGCTGGACACAACTGAGCATCTGAACTGAACTGAACTGGGAGATTCTTCAGCCTGATCTCCCTGTTCACCCATTTGTTCTCCAGCTGTGTCTATCCTTTATTTTTTCCCAATGTTGTGCTTTTAATGTCAATGAATATGTCTTTCATATTTGATATGTCTACTCAGTTCTTTTTTTATGGCTTCTTGTTTTTTATTTCTATCATGTGTTCTTTATATTTTGAGGATATTTATTATCTTATTTTAACTTCTTGGTTCATCAAGTTCAACATTTCTGCTCCAAACGGTTTAGGTTGCTCTTTTTTCTATGTCATTATAATAGTTAATCACTTCAGGTTCTGATTATTTTGGCTTGCAAGTATATGTTTCCTGGGCTGGAGTGGGATTTGTTCTCAGTTACTGTGTCTGCTGATGGTGTTTGGCCCCTCAGCCAAAGACACCAGAGAACTAGGGTCACTATTTTCTTTGCAGCCCCTCTACTAGGCAGCATTGTGGGGAGGGACATACCTCCAAACTTTAACTTAAAACTCTGGGAAGAGACAGTCTCTTTCATCCTCCAGCTCTGGGGATTTACAGAAGGAGGAGGCTTGGCTGCCTTAGGTCATCCCACACCTATTTTCATCAGCTTCTTATCTTGACAGGGCTTTTATATTGTCCTGTTTGTAGTCAGCTGTCAAGAGTTCTTGTCTTTCCATGGAGGGAGGCGATCATCTTGTTATTCTTTTTCTAATCCTTAGACCTTAAGGAAAATGGCCATAATCTTCAATTTAATGTTGAGTAAGGTGGTAATAGTGGGAATTCTTTCCTTGTTCTTGGCTTTTATAAGAATAATTTAAAGCATTCATTTACTATTGAGAATGAAATTGCAGTAGGTTTTTGATAGATGCTCTTTGTTAGTTAAAATATTTCTTTCCATTCTTAGATCACTAAGAGTTTTTATTATGAATGGGTATTGAATTTATTCTAGCATTTGTTGAAATAATCATATAATTTTAATTTTTAACTTGTTAATGAGGTGACTTACATTAATACAGTTAAAACCATCTCTGCATTCATGGCATTGACCCAACTTAATCATGATGCATTTTTCCTAACTGTAATGCTGGATTCCATTTGCTAATAGTTTATTTAGGATTCTGCATCTGTAAGCATAATTGAGATTGATTTCTAATTTTCCTGTCTCATATGGTACATTTCTGCTGTTAGCATCTAGGGTGATCTACTTAGTCCACAGATTTGGCTGTGTAACGAATACCAAAAATAGCAGAGGCAAGGAGGAGGCAGAAATTGACTTCTTTATCTTGTACTATCTGGAGATTTGTGGTGTAGGGCTGGTTTGGTGGTTCTGCTCAGCTGTCTCTGGTTTGTATGGTTCCAATGGGCCATCTTTATTTTAAGCAGCAGTGAGGGAACGACGGCATGTTCTCTGCCATTAAGGGCATGAATCAGAACTTACACATATCAAACAAACAAACAAACAAAAGTTGCATATATCACTTTTACTGGCCGGAGTTGGGACCAAATCCAGGTTCAGCTCAGAAGTCAATGTTTGAGAGACAAGGGTTGATGGGAAAAGACAGACGCTTTATTCAGGATGTTGGCAACCTGGGAAGATGGATGAGTGTTACCAAAACCATCTCTCAGCTGCCAGTTAGATGGAAAAGGGTTTTATAGGGGGAAAACTGGGACCTTTCAGGGTGTGCAGGCAGGGGCTACATGCAGACCAGCACAGTCAGCTCTGACCAGCCTCTCAGAACTGGCCATGCAGTGACCTGGTCAGTATCATCTGTAATCTACAGCTCCAGGGTTGATTTGTCCATATTCCCTTGAGGCCCATTTCTGATGTTAGGCAAGCTGTAGATATCAGTACTGCTCAAGATGGAGCAGCTTATATCAAGGCTACAGTTTGGTCATCATGCAGCTAGCCTTTTCCTTCTGGTGATGGTTTTAGTTTTTCACAAAACAACTCAGGAATTTGTGTTGGACACTGGTTTCCATGTCTTTCAGGAGAAGCTAGGATTTCTGGGACTGCCAGATGGCTGACCTGTTGTTTAAATTATTACTAGTTCTCCTGGCCCAGCTTCTATCTTTTGTTATTATATATTCACATTCTTTCAATCCTTGACTCTTGAGCTGGCTTTTTTGTGACTCATGGAATGCCTGGGAGACCAAAGGTTTTCTATGAAGAAGTAGCAAGTGGAGGGCATGGATGGTGGGGTGGGGTTTGCCCCGGAAAGGCCCCACAGTTTCCCGCTCTGTTTCATCACTTTTATCTACTTCTCTTGGCCAGAGCCTAGTCATGTAGCAAGGAGGACTGGGGACTGTGGCCTTTACTTGAACTTAAGAGTGTTCTTTTGCTACAAGAGAAAAGAGGAGAATAGGTAATGCGACAACTAGCAGTCTTTACCTCAAAGACTATTTTGTATCTGCCTCATAAAGTAAGCTAGGCACTATTTTCTCTTTTTGTGTTTTCTGGAAATATAAGTTTTGTATAACTTTTTGTATAACTTTTTTTTCTTGGCTATTTGGTGAATGTCGGCAAAAATCATCAGGATCTGTTTTATTTTAAATTTTTATCTTTGTTGTGTGGATTTATGCTAGTAATTAATTTCTTTAATAGTTGCAGGGCTTTAGTCTTCTTAGTCCATGTTGATGAGTTTTATTTATATATATATATTTCTCCCCTGCAAAACTGCCTCTTTTATGTAATTTTTCAAATGTCACTCTCAGTTTTATCCAGGGAAATCTTGGTTAATCTGTTTTAAGAGTTTGGGCCTTCAAAATTATTTTGCTTTTATTGAGTACCCCAGGCTATTACCAGTTTAGCACCACTTTTTATGCTAACTTTTTATTTCCAGATTTTCTGAACCATGCCAGCCCCATAAACTAAAATCCCAAATCCACACAAAGGCAAACCCAAGGTTAAAATTTCTCTAGGAAAACTATTTTTCCCCATCCAGAGTCCAGGTCAAGCTATAGGAGCTTCTTTGTAATCTCATTTTGCTGGTGGGACATTTTCCTTTCAGGCCATTCTTTCACTAAGGAAGCAGTCCTTTGAGGGTCTTGCTTCGTGTAAGGGGCTTTCCAATTCCCAGCTACTTCCAGATAAAAGACTCATTTCTTCTCAACTGGTCACTAAAAACTGAAGCCCTTTGTTTCTGAGACTAGAAACCACCCCTTCCCAAGGACAGCTGGAGCATTAACTCACTCTCACTCCTTAGTGTTTAGTTTCTCCTTTGCTTTGGGCCTCTGAAAATTTCCTTTCTTGTGAGCTTAGCTATGAATTACAAAAAGCACAAATGTTACATCTCAATCAGAGGGAAATAGAAGTCTAATTCCTTTTTACTTCTTCCTTTTTTAAATTGAAGTATAGTTAATTTACAGTGTTATGTTAGTTTCAAGTGTCAGCAGCGATCAGTTATACATACACTTTCCGCATATTCTTTTTCAGATTCTTTACCATCAATATAGTTCTTTGTGCCATGCAGTAGGTCTTTGCTGTTTACTTCTTTTGTATATAGTAGTGTGTATACACTTATTTGAGATTTTTCTTGTTTCCCGAGGTAAGATTATATTGCTATAAACTTCTCTCTCACAACTGCTTTTGCTGTGCCCGTGGATTTTGGATTGCTGTGCTTTCATTGTCATTTGCCTCTATTTACTTTTTGATTGCCTCTGATTTCTTCAGAGGTCCATTGGTTATTTGGTAACATATTGTTTAGCCTCTACCTACTTGTGTTCTTTCCAGTTTTTTTTCCCCTGTAATTGATCTCTAAGCTCATAACCTTGTGCTTGGAAAAGATGCTTGATATCATTTCAATTTTCTTGAATTTACCGAGGCTTGATTTGCGGCCCAATATGTGATCTATCCTGGAAAATATTCCCTATGCACTGAGGAAAGAGTGTATTCTGCTGCTTTTGGATGGAATGTTCTATAAGTAACGCGAATATGTTAATCCCAACCTCTTAATTTATCATTTCCCCATCCCCTTTGGTAACCATAAGTTTGTTTTCTAGGTCTGAGTCTATTTCTCTTTTGTAAATAAGTTCACTTACATCATTTTAAAATTTTATTAAACATTTTTGATTAATTAGTTAATTTTTTGGCCTCACTGTGCAGCATGTGGGATCTCAGTTCCCAAACGTGGGACTGAAGCCATCCGCCCTGCATTGGAAGCTCAGAGTCTTAACTCCTGGACTGTCAAGGAAGTCCCTGAATCGTTTTTTGAGATTCCACATATTAAGTGATACCATATGATATTTGTTGTTGTCTGACTTACTTCGCTCAGTTTAATAATCGCTGGTCCGTCCGTATTGCTGTATACTCCGCCATTTTTCATCGAGAGTGCCCCAGGGTCATGTTTAAGAATGAAGTTAGACTATGCCATCCTATTACTTAAAATCCTTCCCCGGTGTCCTATTGTACTTAGAATAAAACTCGTAACTCCTTACACTGGCCAACAAGGCTCCGCATGACTTGACCCCCTTCTGACTTCTGCAGCTCCATCTTGCGCTAATCTCTCCCTTGCCATCCATGCCCCATCCACACTGGCCTTCGTTTGCTTCTCTCACACCCCAAATCCCCTCCCATCTCTGGGCCAATGCCTGGAATGCTCATCCTCCCTCCCTTTGGGGGAACTCCTCCTCCCTCAGGAGGCCTTTCCTGACCACCCTGCCCAGGTGATGCTTCTCTCTCATTGCGCCCATTGGTTTTCATGCATAGCTCTTACTACAACTTGTAATTTACGTTTACTTGCTGTCACCCTCACTTGATTACATGCCCCACCAGTGTAAGGAATGTGTCTGGTTTTTTTTCACCAATGTATCCCCAGGGCCTGCTGCAATGTTACTACCTAATTAACATTTGTTGAGTGTATGAATGAGTGTATGAATGAGTGTATGAAATGGAAAGCTGTACCCTTGAGAGCCATACTGAGGAGTTTACTTATTTATTAAAAAAAAAAACAAAAACTTTTTATTTTATATTGGAGTACAGCAAATTCACAATGTTTTGAGAGTTTTAGGTGCACAGCAAAGCAATTCAGCTGCACATATACTTGTATCCATTCTCCCCCAAATTCCCCTCCTATTGAGGCTGCCACATACATTGAACAGATTTTCCTATGCTACACAGTGGGTCTTTGTTGATTATCCATTTTCAATGCAGCAGTGTGTACATGTAGGTCCCAAACTCCCTAACTATCCCTTCTCCCCTCCTCCTTCCCTGTTAACCGTAGGATTGTTCTCTAAGTCTGTGAGTCTGTTTCTGTTTTGTAAATAAGTTCATTTATATAATTTCTTCATACGCACTGAAGAGTTTAAATGATGTGGTGGTCAGTGAAGAGATCTAGAAGTTTCTTGAATAAGTGAGGGATAGAATGGATAGCTATGGTCAGAATGAATGAAGGGAGGGGCTGTGATCCAGGAAGAGACAGGTCAGGAGGTTGCTCTCCCAGGGCAGCTGGGGTGAGGCTGTAGCTACAGGCACAGAGAGGAAGAGGTGGCCAGGTGAGGTTCCCAGGAATACCCGGCAGCACTCGCTCTGTGCTCAGTGAGGACCTGGGCTGGTGGGGCTGCCTGGCTGGGTCTGGGGTTTCTACAGAAGAAGGCAGAGTGATGCCCATTAGATGACCAGGGGATTGGTGACAGCCTGAGACTCTCAGGGGAGGGTGGGGCGGCCTGAATGCAGATTCACACTCTTTCAAGTTGGTAAAGGATCTGCCTGCTGTGCAGGAGACCCGGGTTTGATTCCTGGATCAGGAAGATACCCTGGAGAAGGAAATAGCCACCCACTCCAGTACTCTTGCCTGGAGAATCCCATGGACCGAGGAGCCTGGCGGGCTACAGTCCATGGGGGTCACAAGAGTCGGACACGACTGAGTGCCTAAACCACCACCAAAGTGAAAGGATGATGATGCTGTGAGAAAGAGGGGGAGAAAGAAAGGAGATGGAGGGAAGCAAGAAAGGGGGAAAGGGTCGAACACTAATGTCAGCCACCAGCAGAGAGAGGGAGGAGAGCCAACCAGGGAAGTGGCTGGAGACGAAACCTCGGGTGAAGGGGAGGCAGGGAGTGCGGGTGATTGAGGAGTGGTGCTCTGCAGCCAGGCCAACCTGCGTTTCAGTCCTGGCTCTATGCTTAATCCCCTGAGCTTCTGTTTCCTGATCTATTAATCACAGACATTCCCCACATTACAGGGTGGTTGGGAGGATTAAATTAGATAATGTAGGTAGAGTGCTTGAAACAATGTTTACACAGAGTAAACACTCAGTATGTTCCAGTTTCTCCCCTCCTGCTTGACTGCTGCCCTCTTTCTGCTTTAGAAGCAGATGTTTATCAAGCCAGAAGCTGGGCAGGTTTAAAAAGTCTTTATTACTTAACTCAAGGATGAGCTTGTTCTGAGACACTAATTCTTGTGAATTCTTATGACTGTGTGATGAACGCAAACATTCCAGAAACCAGCTCGATTTCTTACCAGAAGGAAGGTTTCTGTGAGAATCCAAATAAAGACCAGAGGTTGGTTGTTGAATAAACAGCCGGGAGAACTAGAGGTAGATGCCCTTAACATCCTGAGTAACCTGGGATGATGACGTCTGTGTCTCCCTTCATGTAGGGGATCAATTTCCTTACCCATGACATGGGGTTTGGGGAGGCATTGAACCAGATCAGGCCCAGTTGTCACCAAGCTGCTATACGTGAAGCTGATCCTAGATGTTTTACCAATTATTTGGACAAAATATGATCATTTCCAAGCTAGGAGAATGAATGAAGGAAACGAGCAGACTTTCCTCAATTTTAAGATTTTCTTTATTATTTTTATATTCAGTTCAGCTCACTTCAGTTCAGTTGCTCAATCGTGTCCGACTCTTTGCAACCCCATGAATCGCAGCATGCCAGATGGACAGCATCCCTGTCCGTCACCAACTCCTGGAGTTCACCCAAATTCATGTCCATCGAGTCGGTGATGCCATCCAGCCATCTCATCCTCTGTCGTCCCCTTCTCCTCCTGCCCCCAATCCCTCCCAGCATCAGGGTCTTTTCCAATGAGTCAACTCTTCGCATGAGGTGGCCAAAGTATTGGAGTTTCAGCCTCAGCATCAGTCCTTCCAATGAACACCCAGGCCTTCTCCTTTAGAATGGGCCAGTTGAATCTCCGTGCAGTCCAAGGGACTCTCAAGAGTCTTCTCCAACACCACAGTTCAGAAGCATCAATTCTTCGGCGCTCAGCCTTCTTCACAGTCCAACTCTCACATCCATACATGACCACTGGAAAAACCATAGCCTTGACTAGACAGACCTTTGTTGGCAAAGTAATGTCTCTGCTTTCGAATATGCTATCTAGGTTGGTCATAACTTTCTTTCCAAGGAGTAAGTGTCTTTTAATTTCATGGCTGCAATCACCATCTGCAGTGATTTTGGATTCCCAAAAAATAAAGTTAGCCACTGTTTCCACTGTTTCCCCATCTATTTGCCATGAAGTGATGGGACCGGATGCCATGATCTTAGTTTTATATTAAAAAGTGTTAATACCTGATACTGTGGGTGCATGCTCAGTCATGTCTGACTCTTCCCTCCAGGCTCCTCTGTCCGTGGGGATTCTCCAGGCAAGAATACTGGAGTGGGTTGCCATTTCCTTCTCCAGGGGATCTTTGTGACCCAGGGATCAAACCCGCGTCTTCTGTGTCTCCCTCATTGACAGGCGGGTTGAGCCACCTGGGAAATCCCTGAGATTAGCAGAAGACAAGATAAGGGCTAAAAAAAATGTATGAATGTTGACGGGGAAACTAAAAGCAGACTATGGTCCTTGAGTTTCAGTGGATGTGTGGGGCTTGATCCTGGCTTCATGCTGTTGACGTGTCAGACGACCCCACCTGGGCAATGATGTTGTGTCTCACTGTATATCCTGGTTTCTGCTTCTACTGCTGTATGTAATAGCGTTCACTGAGTGCTCACTGGGTCTCTACCTGTGTTATCTCGTTTGATCTGTGTGGTAGATGATAGTGTCCTCATGTTACAGAAGTGATGGGAACCTCCAGACTCCCAGCGGGGGTTAAGTCGTGAGTGTAGTGACTGCGGTAACTTGCTTCCTCCATTTGGAAAGAGATTTTTGATGGTAGGCTGGGTACCTTACCCACGCTGGCCATTTATAACACCCTGCGTCCCTGGAAGCAGGGATTGGTCAACAGCTGAGTACGTGAGCCAAGTGGGGCCAATCAAGGCTCTTCCTGGGATGTGTGAACCCTGGGTTTACGAAGCTGGAACAGTCTGTGGCTACATTCCTTGATATATAGAGAGACCTTGTTACAGTGAGAGTGAAGCTAACATGCAGAGACAGTGATGAGAGAAGGATGGACAAATAGAGGGATGGTCTTAAGTTCTGCGTCCTGGGGCTGTGGTTCATTGACCTGTGAATTATCACAGTGACCTTACCAGTTATGTAACACAGTATATCCCCCTTTTTCTTCAGTGAGCTTGCCTTGAATTGCCATCTCTTCTGGCTGAAAGATCTTGATCAATGGAGCTAGAATACAGTGGAGTTAAGAGTCAATCTCAGACTCCAGTGTCTTAACTTCTTTGCTACAACCATTTCCTAGTACTATACGTTGGTCTCTTAGAACATCTCTCTTTAAACCACTTCCTCATGAGCAATACCCTATGGTTTTAAAAATCACTACTCACCTTCCTGAGTTACCTTTCTTTTTCTGAAACTGCCTTTAGCTCCTTTCTGAGAGTTGGGAAGTTCCTAGATTTATCAGAGGACGGCAGAATGCATCTCTCAAGCTGAGTGTTTCTGGGAAGAATGTTAATCACTCCCCTTTGTGTTGATTCCGGTTGGCACCAGTTTCACCAAGTGATATTTTCCATCTGTGGCCCCATCTTCTAGCAAATGGCAGAACTCCACTTCAGACCTCAGTCTGTCTGACACCCAGGCCTGAGTGCTTGCCAGCAGGACAGCCAGAATCTAGGCCCCTGAGTCAGGCATCGGACGTTAGCAACTTACAGGCCCCTGTACTCTGACCTTGTAAGGAGCTGCGGGCCAGAGAGGCAAGTCCAGCAGTGTGGGGGAATGGCCCAGAAGGCGCCTGTGCCCCTGGGAGCCCTCTCTCATGAGGACACAAATGAGGGTGAGGGCGGCTGGAGGTGGGTGGGTGCAAAGAGTGGTTTGTTCCTGGCCAGACCCCTGAGGAATGACCCTGCTTAAAAGATGTAGATGGCAGTAGAAGGGCCAAGAAGGAGGAGACCTAAGTACTGGGGTTTCTGAGGGTACTAATTGTTCACACTCCTCTCCTTTTTGAGTTTGGAGAAAATGGACCAGAGAATATAATTTAGAACGGGAGCCCAAAGCCCTTTAAGTTCCTTTCCTGCTGCTTCTTGACTTGACCTTCCCCATCTCATCACAGAGGGCAGCTGTCCTCCTGCCCCTGCCCATGGGGTTAGTGTGGTCACCAGGGAGGTGAGGACAGGATAGGGCTGGCTGGTGGAGAAAGAGAGCAGCAGGCTGGGAGCGTGGCCTCTTCTATCAGAGCCGGGAGGTGTGGACGGGCCCCTCCCTCTGAAGGGCCCTTCTGAGGGGTGGGGTTGTTAAGTCACCCCCTCCCCCAAACTGGCGTTGGTAAGAAGGCTGCTTCCTGTGACACTGGAGACAGCTGGATTTGTAGGATGGTAGAAAGTCAGCTTTTATTTGTTTATTTGCCTGCACCTTGCAGCTTATAGTATCTTAGTTCCCTGACCAGGGATCAAACCCAGGCCCCTGGCAGCAAGCGTGCTGAGTCCTAAACAGTGGACCCCCAGGGAATTCCTGCGGGTCAGCTCTGAGAAGGTTCAGGGATGGGGGTAGGGGATTTAGAGTCTTAGAAATGTGGGGTCAAAGGGAGGAGAAAGGGTGGCGGCAACGAGGGACTGTGCTTGTGCCTCCTTCTGGCCATTCACGGGACACTCACTCCGTGTCAAACACCGGGGATCCCAGGAGTCGGCCCAGCATCCAGGTCCCAGCAGCCTGATCGAGTTGGGGAAGACACATAAAGAAATGGCCACGACGACACATAAAATGTGCGGTTACAGGGCGATTGGCAACGGGCTGCAGAAGTGCGTAGGAGGGACACCTAACTTAACCCAACACCCCGCTCTGCTGGTGTGCACATGAACACACATGTACATTCATGTGTTCTAGTATGTGAGGAGGCTGGGGAGTAGATCCAGGGATGCTGCACAGAGGAGTTGATCTTTGAGCTAAATTTAAAGGGTGAGTAGGAAGAACTACACAAAAAAGATCTTCATGACCCAGATAACCACGACGGTGTGATCACTCACCCACAGCCAGACATCCTGGAGTGTGAAGTCAAATGGGCCTTAGGAAGCATCACTACAAACAAAGCTAGTGAAGGTGATGGAATTCCAGTTGGGCTATTTCAAATCCAAAAAGAAGATGCTGTGAAAATGCTGCACTCAATACATCAGCAAATTTGGAAAACTCAGCGGTGGCCACAGGACTGGAAAAGGTTTTCATTCCAGTCCCGAACAAAGGCAATGCCAAAGAATGTTCAAGTTACCGCACAGTTGCGCTCATCTCACACGCTAGCAAAGAAATGCTCAAAATTCTCCAGCCAGGGTTCAACAGCACATGAACTGTGAACTTGCAGATGTTCAAGCTGGATTTATAAAAGGCAGAGGAACCAGAGATCAAACTGCCAACATCTGTTGGATTATCGAAAGACAGTTGCAGAAAAATACCTACTTCTGCTTTATTGACTATGCCAAAGCCTTTGACTGGGTGGATCACAACAAACTGGAAAATTGTTCAAGAAACAGGTTCAAGTACCAGATCACCTTAACTACTGCCTGAGAAATCTGTATGCAGGTCAAGAAGCAACAGTTAGAACTGGATATGAAACAACAGACTGGTTCCAAGTCTGGAAAGGAGTATGTCAAGGCTGTATATTGTCACCATGTTTATTTAATTTATATGCAGAATACATCATGCGAAATGCTGGGCTGGAAGAAGCACAAGCTGGAATCAAGATGGCCAGGAGAAATATCAATAACCTCAGATATGCAGATGACACCACCCTTATGCAGAAAGCGAAGAAGAACTAAAGAGCCTCTTGATAAAAGTGAAAGAGGAGAGTGAAAAAGTTGGCTTAAAACTCAACATTCAGAAAACTAGGATCATGACATCTGGTCCCATCACCTCATGGCAAATAGATGGGGAAACAGAGGAAACAGTGTTAGACTTTATTTTTTTGGGCTCCAAAATCACTGTAGATGGTGACTGTAGCCATGAAATTAAAAGACTCTTACTCCTTGGAAGGAAAGCTATGACCAACCTAGACAGCATATTAAAAAGCAGAGACATTACTTTGCCAACATAAGTTTATCTAGTTAAAACCATGGTTTTTCCAGTAGTCATGTATGGATGTGAGAGTTGGACTATAAAGAAAGCTGAGCGCCGAAGAATTGATGCTTCTGAACTGTGGTGTTGGAGAAGACTAAAGGAGATCAGTCCTGAATATTCATTGGAAGGACTGATGCTGAAGTGAAACTCCAATACTTTGGCCACCTGATGTGAAGAACTGACTTATTTGAAAAGACCCTGCTACTGGGAAAGATTGAAGGCAGGAGGAGAAGGGGATGACAGAGGATGAGATGGTTGGATGGCATCATCGACATGATGGACATGAGTTTGAGGAAGCTCCGGGAGTTGGTGATTGACAGGGAAGCCTGGTGTGCTGCAATCCATGGGGTTGCAAAGAGTGGGACACGATTGAACGACTGAACTGAGGAGGAATTTCCCTGACGGTCCAGTGTTTAAGATTCTGAGCTTCCAATTCAGGGGCACTTGTTTGATTCCTGGTCAGGGAACTAAAGTCCCAAATACTTCGCAGTGTGGCTAAAAAAATATATAAATAATGAGTAGGAGATTGACGACAAAGGTCACTATAGTCAAAGCTATGGTTTTCTAGTAGTCATGTACGGATGTGAGAACTGGACTGAAAAGAAGGCTGATTGCCAAAGAATTGATGCGTTAGAGCTGTGGTCCTGGAGAAGATTCTTGAGAGTCCCTTGGCCTGCAAGGAGATCAAACCAGTCAATCCTAAAGGAAATCAGTCCTGAAAATAATCATTGGAAGGACTGATACTGAAGGTGAAGTTCCAATACTTTGGCCACCTGCTGTGAAGAGCCAACTCATTGGAAAAGACCTTGATGCTGGGAAAGATTGAGGGCAAGAGGAGAAGGGGGCAACAGAGGATGAGATGGTTGGATGGCATCATCGACTTGATGGACATGAGTTAAAGCAAACTCTGGGAGACAGTGAAGGACAGGGAAGCCTGGCGTGCTGCAGCCCACGGGGTTGCAAAGAATCTGACGTGACTGAGCAACTGAAAACGACAACAGCAGGTCGACAGGGGGACAAAGCAAGAAGAGGCGTCTTCCTGAGAGAATGAATGGCTTGGGCAAGGGCTCAGAGGCCCGGAAGGGCATGGCATGTGCCTCAACACAGCTGGGTACCTAGGAAGGTGTGCCACGCGGGGTAGCCTTCTCCTAAAGTTAAGGGAGATGACTCAGTGTTTTCACCTGCGGAGTGACATGGTCAGGTCTGAATTTTAGGAAGATCACCCTGGTGGCAGAACTGAGAATGGCTCATAGTGGGGGACAAAGTTAGCGGTGGGGGAAAAGGACAGATGTGTTTAGAATAGCCTAGGGGCAAGGTGATACCGCGGGATCTCAGGCAGCGTAGACAGAACTGAGCAGTATTTAGGTCAGGTCACCTGACCTGTGTAACTGGAGGGCAGTAAGGGGAGGATAGGAAGACAGCCAAGGTTTTGATTTGGGTCATTGTGTGAAGAGGTATTATTTGTTGCAGCAGTAAGAGTCAAGGGAGGTGGCAGAGCTGAGGAAGTTTATTTTAAAATTTTTTTAAAGCTTATTTTAGATTCAAGCCAGAGTGCATTTGGAGGGAAAGGAAGAGGGGTCCACTGAAGATGTCAGACCAAAGCAGGCAAGAGATGGGCTCCTGGGTACTGGATGAGGTCCAGAAATAAGACTCAAAGGTTGGGTATAATGTGAGGGGATGGATGGTTGGTCTATGTAGGAATCAGAAGGTTAGGATTCTAGGGGATTCTTTTTTTTTTTTTTTTTTGATGCGGACCATTTGAAAAAAAAGTCTATATAGAATTTGTTACAAAAATGCTTTGGTTTCATGTTTTGGCATTTTGGCCACAAAGCATATAGAATCTTAGCTCCCTGACCAGGGATTGAACCCACATCCCCCACACTGGAAGGTGAGGTCTTAACCAATGATGGGAGTCCCTAGGGGATTCTTGATGACTGGCTCTTCTAGGGAGGTTTACCATTGTGGCCACCTGTGTTTAAGCCATGCCTCATTAATTGTGTGAACTTGGGAAAACTTCTCTGAGCCTCAATTTTCTTCTCTGCAAAGTGGTGGTAAGACTGTACCAACTTTCTGGGATTTCTGTGTAAATTAAATGGGATGATATATGGACATCACTCAGCACACAGTAGGTGGCTCATAATGTCAGTCTGGACTCTTCCAGCAAAGGGTATGACAAATCCATTACACATGGAAGATCCAGAATGACCCAAACCCAGTGTGATAATGCAGGCTGTCTCATGCCGAGGGGCTGTCAGGGGATGTGCTGTGCTGGGCCCAGTCACTCAGTTGTGTCCAGCTCTTTGTGACCTCATGGACTGTGGCCCACCAGGCTCCTCTGTCCGTGGGGTTTTCCAGGCAATAATACTGGAGTGGGTTGCCATTTTCTCCTCCAGGGGATCGTCCTGACCCAGGGATGGAACCCTCGTCCCCTGTGTCTCCTGCACTGGCAGATGGATTCTTTACCATGAAGCCACCGGGGAAGACCCATTAGGGGATAGCTAGATAAATTATTTCGTGCAGTTTGTTGAGAGAAAATATCTCAAAGCAGATTTGGGGAGGGCAGAGGAATAATAAAAAGGATCCTTGTGGTGAAAAATTTTGAGTTCAGAGGTTGGCGCAACTTCCTCAAGTCGCATGCTTAAGTCAGGGGAAAGCAAGGGCCCCGGGCCCCAACAGCGAGACCATTTCTCTTTCCCTGGAACTGCCCCAGAGATGGTGGGGAGGTTGACAGAGCTTGACAGTGTTCAGCCCCTCACTTCTGCCACCTAGTTCCTTCCTGCTTCCTCCCTATGGCTTTTAAACCCTTTACAGGCATCCAATTTCCATTTCAGAAGTCCACCTGGGCGTCTCAGCAGGAACTGTCCTGGAAACACTTCATACGTCATGCAGGTGTGAGAGGTGTGGGCGTGGGAAGGCTTGCTGGAGGTGAATCAGCACTGTCTTCTCCTGCCTGAGTCAGGAGCAGGGCTGGGCAAGGGCTGGCCGACCCAGACAGGAGGGAGGGAAAGAATAGGGAGACCAGCCTGCAATGACACATCTCAACCACCAGGGGGCATGAACAAGACGGGGAAAACGCAGGAGTGGCTGATGGGAAACCTTTGGCACCTGGAACCAGGCCTAGGAGAAAGAGGACACCCCGTTTCCCAGCTGGGCATGGGCACAGTCACTGCCAGGATGTGTCCACTGCCTGCCTGCGTCCTGGCTTCTCTGCCTTCACGAAGAAGTGGAGAGCACAGAATGGAATTGGACTTTGAGGGGTCAGCCTATCCAACCCTTCTGTTCTGCAAGGGGGAAGGAATTACTCTAGATAACGCAGCAAGTTAGCGGCAAATTACCGTGATTTTCATCAGTTCGGGAATATGGCTCCTTGATGGGCACAGCCCTGGTCTCAGTTTGGGGACGGGGTCCAGATGCTGCCCCTAGCATCAGAGGCGCGCTCTCTCATCTCTCTGGTCTTCCCTTTTCCTCTCACTTTCCGTGACTCTGTTTTTCTCTGACTTTCTCTCCCAGTTTCTGTCTGACTGCCTGTTCGTCTCTTTCTCTGTCTGCCTCCTGTCTCCATCTCTGCCCTCTGGGAACTCTGCGGTGCTCCTTCCCTCAGTGGCTCCCCAGAGCAAGATATTTCCTGCAGCCACTCCTCAGGGACTCATAGCTCTCTGAAGCTCTGTTTTCCAACCCAGGGTTTCAGTTCCACTCCTGGGAGCAGGCAGAGAAGTTATGATTTGGCAGCATCATCAGTGATGTGACTTCGGGAGGTGGGAAGGCCCCCTGGTACTGTCCCCAGCACCCTACCCACCACGGTGCCAACCGTAAATTTAGGATGGCACCTGGTGTGGGCAAGACCCTTTGCTCATGCGGTCCCTGCCCGGTGAGCTCACCATGTGGGAGTGAGGACGAGAGAAGACAGGCACGCGAGTGATTCAATTGAGATCAGAATGCTCCGAGAACAAAAGGAGCGTTTGCTGTGGGACAGAACAGGTGGAGACAGACTCTGGTTAGCCCTGGGGCGGCTCCGTGAGGTGGGGGCATTGAGCTGGCCTTTGAAGGATATGTGGGACTTCGGGAGGCAGGGAGGTGGTGAGTGGGCACATTCTGAGCAGAAGGATGGGCGTAGGCAGTCTTGGCCACTCCAAGTGCTCAGGCACAGTGAGCAGGCAATTAGGAGACGTGCAGGAGAGGTTGGATATGCAGGTAGGGGCCAGAGCCCCAGCACCTCACTTCCAGCAAGGGCCATGGGGACGCCACTGCAGCTTCTGAGCAGAAGTGCCATCTGCCGAAGTCCTCAGTTAAAATGGAAGAAGTGCTGTAAAAACCAATGCATTGCACCCCACTGATCCTTACCCTCGGGGAGAACAATGTTTATTCCAAGCTCGACCTGAAATAGGTTTTGACAGAGAAGAGCAGTAGCACAAGGGGGTCAAGTGCCTTGGGGAGGAAGGACACTGGGTGGCTTTGCAGAGGTGTAGGAGTGGGCACCGGGGGCCCCCGGGGCCTGGTTTCATCTGTGCTGCTCAGGCCGCCCCCAAGTCCCACTGCGAGTGACCGCCGGGGAAAGAGCAGCCTGGCTCGATGTCTGATCTCTGGGGGTTCTCAGTCTGAGTTTCTCTGTGGTGTCATGACCCCAGACTCCCCAGAGTGGGCCTGATGAGGGGGTTCTGTTCCAGTGCCCTGTCTGCTGGAGCTGGGTTGTGGTTTCTGCCTGCTGCCCTGTAACTTCGTAACTTCGGCTGCCCTAGCCCTGGGGGAGGAGGGCGGTGCCGCTGAGTCACTGCCTGAGCCTCTGGGCCTGGAACCTCGGGTGAGTCACCCAGGACTAGGGGCGCCAGAGGAGGGGAAAGAAGCTGGTGGACATCTGGAGCGGGGAGGGGAGCTGGCACACAGGAAGGGCGGTGCCCGGACTGGACTGAGGCAGTAGGCGACGGGGGCCTGGGAGGGGGCCGAGTGAAGTCTGCTCTTCTCTGAAAGGCCCTCCCCTGGGCTGGGTCCTAACAGGCCTCAGTGTTTGCCTTTCTCTGGGGAGGGGCCTGGACGAGTGGGTGAGAGAGGCCGAGGCTGTGGCCTCATCCCCAGCCTGGTCTCCTGGCTTGGGAAGCTGTGCGGGCCTCCTCCTCACGTGCCCACCTCCCAAGCTGGAGGAGACTCCTGTTTTCTCCTCCCTTCAACTCTCCTGGGCCTTCCTCACACACACAGACTGCTGCTCACCCCAGCTGGCGATAGCAGAGCCATTCCACCTGTCGCTGCCTCCCTGTCTCCTGCCAGACCCCTTCCTACCCGAAGGGGGCCTTTCCAGGTCTTTTAAAGCACACCCACTTGCCTCAGTACATCACTGACAGTTATTCTGGGGCCAGCTATTAAAAGCCACTTTGTTTCCCTGCGGTCAGCCCTGCCCTCTTCTTCCTGATAGCCCCCAGCTGCCTCCTGGTTCCCAGAACACACACAGGCCCGTGAAGTCCCAGCACGCACCTGCAGCTTCGGGCACGCCAATGAACTGTGACTCGCAGGCATTTGTCATGAGAGCAAGACTGGGCCTGAATCTCCAGGCCCCCGTGAACAGGGGCTGCCTCCCCTTGCCCAGGGCCCAGAATACCTTTTCCCGGTGACACCCCCGCTCCCGCTGTGGCCAGGGCGGGGCCGGGGGAGGGGCTGCCCAGGAGCCGGTATTGTCGGGAAGGGAGGGACTGGGAGGGGGTGTGTGGGGGTGGCAGCAGGCCAGGCTTTGGCGGGATCAGGTTAGGGCAGGTTTGGTTTCCTTAAAATGCAAAGTTGGGGGCCAGTGGGGCTAGCATATAAATTCCAACTCTGCAGCTGGCCTTTGCTTTCCTTCCTGAGTCTCTCTCTGCCCTCTGGTCTGGTGAGTACCTCTGTCCTGGGCAGGGCTGGGTGGGCAAGACCCCCATGGGTCTCTGCCTCTGTCCCGTTGGCGTTTTCTTTAATGGGTTTTGTCGGAGCAGAGCTGGCTTACAGTGCTGTGCTAGCTTCGGCGGCATGCCCCCTTGTGCTGCTCTCTGTCTCCCGGTTTCCTTGGTGGAAGGCCCGGGGCCTCTGTGTGTCTCTGCATCTGGGGAGACCTCCTGTGAAGTGTCAGTAGAGGCTTTTTCCCAGCTCCTCTGTGAGGTTTAGGGGTTACTCTTGGGGTCTGTCTTGCATCTCTCACTCTGAGTGCTGCTGCTTGGGGGTTTGGGTCCAGGCATATGAAGTGTGTGTGGTGGTGGGAGGGTTGGGGTGTGCTTTAAGGAGAATCCTGGGTTTGTTTGTTTTTGAGAAGTCCTGGGTTCCAGCAGGACTAAGAGCCAGGGATCTCAAGCGAGCGGGCCTGCCTGGCCCCTGCCCTGAGCAGCGGGATAGCCCTGCCGCTTCCTGTCTTCTCCCGCCTCCTGAAGGCAGGGCTGGCAGGATGGGCCCAGGGTGCTTCTTGCCTCTGGCGCCTGCTCCTCTGGCCTCACCCTGGGGCCTGCCTAATCCCCCCAGGGTGGTGTGACCGCTCTGAGAGGCTGGGCCTTGGAAAGGATGACCTCCAAATTCTGTCCTTGGTCTCAGATTCTGTCCTGATCCTGGGGTACTGGGCTTTTAATTTCTTGAATTCCAGTCCCAGAAGAATCCTTGCTGTTAGGGAGAGTGCTAGTTCCCAGCACCCCTGCTCCGGTGCCTCCAGCGTGAGGGGAGACACATTCCCTACCGAGTGAGAGCCCCTGGTCTGACGGAGGATACAACCTACCCAAGGGAGCTTCCAGTTAGATGGGAGAACGACGCCCTCTGGCTGAGGGGGGAGGTCACTCCTCAGGGAACCTCATACCCCTGGGCTGTAGCCAAGGCCGCTGCCAGAGTCCAGTGAGCCCCACTAACTGTGCATGAGACGCCTGTCTCCGCAGCCCTGGCACAGAGCCCACTGCCCTCTGATAGAAGCTGACAGAAAGGATCCCCAGTGGGACTCTGGCCACCCTGCCTTTTTCTTTTTCCCCGTAGACGCTCTGGGCCCCAAATATGATGGGAGGAGACATGAGGCCCTTCCAAATACAGGGGAAGGTCTAGCCTCTGCCTCACCCACCTAGTGTGAGACGGAGGTATGGCTTCTGGCCAGGGAGCCACAGGCTGAGGCGGAGACTCAGCCCTGCCTGCCCATTCAGAGAGGGACTTGGAGAGGCAGCTTGGGGCACAAGGGCAGCAGACGGTCCTGCAGGCTGGACTGAGGCCTCTCCCTCGCTTGCCACCCCTGTAGCCTCAGATCCAAGATGTCCAGTCCCCTGGAGCAAGCGCTGGCTGTGATGGTCGCCACCTTCCACAAGTACTCTGGCCAAGAGGGAGACAAGTTCAAGCTGAGCAAGGGGGAGATGAAGGAACTTCTGCACAAGGAGCTGCCCAGCTTTGTGGGGGTGAGTGGGGCTGACCGGGGGTGAGAGGGTCCTGGTGTATGGTGTGGGGGCACAGGATGAATCTCTTCTCCCTCCCTGGCTGGGGGTGGGCGGGCCTGGGGATGCAGACACCAGGGTGGAGTCAAGCCTTTTATGACCTCACCAGAGTGAGAGGGAGGCCTTTGTGTGAATGCGTGAGGGGGCACTCTGCTGCTGGCTCCTCCCTGCAGCGTTCCGGAGAACGGCTGTGCTGCCAGAGCCCAGAGAGGGGACGGGACTCGCTCAGGATCACACAGCTCTCATTTGTGATCTCCTCCTCTCTTCCTCCCTCCATCCTCTCCTCTCCCTTTTTGTTTTCCATATTTGCTTGCCAAACTAAGAAGGTGTCTAGGGAGAGAAAAGCTCAGCTAAGGCACACCCTGAGATGTTTTGGAGAGAAATCCCCTTGCCCTGCCTTTAATCAGTGCCTCCCTCGTGTGTGCTCACGTGCTCACTTGGTCAGTCGTGTCCAGCTCTTTGCAACCGCGTGGACTATAGTCTGCCAGGCTCCTCTGTCCATGGAACTGTCCAGGCCAGAATACTGGGGCGGGTTGCCATTTCCTCCTCCAGGGCATCTGCCTGACCCAGGGGTCACACCTGAGTCTCTTGTGTCTCCTGCACCGGCAGATGGATTGTTTACCACTAGCGCCACCTGACGGAGAAGGCAACGGCACCTCACTCCAGTACTCTTGCCTCGCAAATCCCATGGACAGAGGAGTCTGGTGGGCTGCAGTCCATGGAGTTGCTGAGGGTCAGACACGACTGAACGACTTCACTTTCACTTTTCACTTTTATGCATTGGAGAAGGAAATGGCAACCCACTCCAGTGTTCTTGCCTGGAGAATCCCAGTGACGGGGGAGCCTGGTGGGCTGCCGTCTATGGGGTCGCACAGAGTCGGACACAACTGAAGCAACTTAGCAGCAGCAGCAGTAGCACCTCCTGAGAAGTGCACCACTCCCCCTCCGCCCAACCAAAAAAACGGTTATTTACTTGGCTGCACTGCAGTGAGGACAGAGCGGGGTACATGGGCAGGAAGCTCCAGCTCTCGACCTCCTTCCACAGGCCAGTGGGCTCTATGCCAGGGCTGTGGAGATGCGCATCTCCTGGGGCTGGTTAGTGGGGCTCACTGGGCTCTGGCAGCGGCCTTGGGTACAGTCCAGGGGTACGAGGTTCCTTGAGAGTGCATGGGCGGGAGTCTTAGTTGCGGCATGTGGGATCTAGTTTCCCGACCAGGGATCTAATCCAGGAGTCTGCGCTGGGAGTGTGGAGCCACTGGACCAAATCCCAGTGGAGTCTTAGCTGCTGGAACAAATCCCAAGGTCACATCTCAGGCTTTGAACATACGAGGCATGTGCTTTTTTTGTAAAAAAATATTTTTGATCATACTTTTCTAATTTGGTTTCATTTTATCTGGTATGGGAAAGAGCCTGCCTTTTTGGAATTCACTTTTCTGGTGATGAGGCGTGGTGGTAGCTTCAGAGAGCTTGAGTTTCCTCATCAGCAGGATGTGGGTAATGCCCATCTCGCTGGGCCCTTGTAGGGAGCAGAGCTGATCCTCTGAAGGGAGGGTCTGGGGTCCCCCAGCAGGGAGAGCTGGAGGCTCTGGCTCATGACTCCCCTGTGTCCCCACTCACAGGGCACCCTAGTGCTCCCAGGTGCTCCCTGCTCCCCATCACTCCAGGTGCTCCCTGCTCACCACTTACCTGCTGCCCAGGGAGGAGGGGAAAGCTGGGTTCTGCCCTGAGAGCAGATGGCCTGACTGTCTCTTGCTTTCAGGAGAAGGTGGATGAGGAGGGCCTGAAGAAGCTGATGGGTGATCTGGATGAGAACAGTGACCAGCAGGTGGACTTCCAGGAGTACGCCGTCTTCCTGGCCCTCATCACAATCATGTGCAACGATTTCTTCCAGGGCTCCCCAGCACGGTCCTGACGCAGAGCTTGTGGCTCCCTGCTATGGGTCTCTTCGGCCCAGGAGGACTCTCTATCTTTTTAAATTTTACTCAATAAACTCCTTTTGCTGGTTGACAGTATTTTCATTGCTCAGAGTGGCCCTGTCATCTGGCTGGCCCTGTTGCTGTGCTGAAAGTTTAAGACCCAAAGCTGCTTTTTGTTGTGAGCTGTCTTTATCCCTTTCAGTGCAAGATGATACAATTCCTTCAAAAATGTTGTGGGCTTCCTGTGTATCAACTTACAAATTCAGTTAGACAAAAGCCACATTTATAAATCTCTTTGAGACTGGCCCTTTCCACCTTAGAGTCAGGGTGCTGGGAGAAAATGTCCTTATGATTCTTACAGACCCTCTTGTCTGAAAGGCTCAAGAAGACACACGTTAAAATTATTAGAAGACATAATATGTATGTGAAATCTGAGACTTGCCCTTAAATCTTTTTGAAGTCCGCATGAAGTTTCTCCTCTTTGACTTTGTCTTACCCTGAGGCCCTTTTCCTGGACAGGGCCAAGGGTTTGATCTTGGCCCCAGGGCCATCTATTACTTTGAGAGCCATTTGTTGTCTGGGAAGACTGCCTGGGGCTCCCCTGGCGGCTCAGACAGTAAAGAATTTGCCTGTAGTGTGGGAGACCCGGGTTCAATCCCTGGGTCAGGAAGATCCCTGGAAGAAAGGAATGGACACCCACTGCAGTATTCTTGCCTGGAGATTCCTACGGACAGGGGAGCCTGGTGGGCTATAGTCTGTGAGGTCGCAAAGAGTCAGACACAACTGAGCAAGTACCATGACCTTGTTCTCCGACTGTCCTGGGCCCTCTATATCTTCTCTAAATTCTACTCGAATTGAAGAGCTCCTGTTTTTTGGCTGAACCATGAAGCATGCAGGATCTTAGTTCCTCCACCAGGGATCCAACCCATGCCCCCTGCAGTGGAAGCGAGGAGTGAAAAAGAGTTTTAACGAAAAGGAAAGGGGGGATGGATAGTAGACAAGTAATAGACAATATTTTTGTGAATTACTTTCTTACTTTTCTCACTTCCCTGGGAAGCTCTGCTGCTTGGGAACTGCTTACAGAGTAGCTCAGACAAAAGCTCCCCCCAAATAAGGGGTGAGACACCCTGCTTGTTCTCACTGTTTCGCTTTAACTGCACATCTGGGGCTGGTGCTGGGTGAGGTTGGGCAGGCTGAGCAATGAAAAGAGAGGAGCCTATTTCCTAATATAATACCCTGTAGGGAAGGGAACCAGTGAATACAGGTCAGGGATGTATGATAATGGTAATTAACCTTTCCACAGCAGTTCCCAAAGCTGCCTTCATGAACACTGTTTCTTCAGCCCCATGGTAACCCCCCAGAGAACTATCATTAGGCCCCTTTTACAGATAAGGAAATCGAGAGGAGGAAGCGTCTGCCGTTCGAGGCGCTCTCGTTTTTGGCCAGGCTCTCTCATAGGCCTGTTCGAGCAACATCCCACTGACTCTTCACAGCGGTTGTGTGAGGGCCCTATCCCTAGTTTCCACATTTCACAGAGGAGGACACAGGGCCTGGGAGAGGTTAAGTGCGGGCTTCCCCGGTGGCCCAGTGGTAAAGGATCTGCCTGCAATTCAGGAGACATGGGCTTGATCTCTGTGCCAGGAGGATTCCCTGGAGTCGGGAATGGCTGCCCACTCCAGTATTCTTGCCTGGGAAATGTCATGGACAGAGGGGCTACAGTCCTTGGGATTGCAAAAGAGTCTGGCATGACTTAGCCACTGGACAGCAGCAGCAGAAGTTATACAGGGAGCGGCGCTGGAATTTGCCCCAGGTCTGCGAGAAAGGGGCTCCTGCTTAAGCGACCTGCAGGCGATAGCCTGGGCTTCCTCTCCTTCCCCTGGGGCTTTGTGTGAGATGAAGGGCACCTGGCTGGGCAGAGTCCAGATGCCCTTGGTCTCTCGACCCTGAAGACATGGGGAAGCGGGTCCACTTGGTGATCGCAAGGCCGTAGTGTGACAGCTTGCAGTGGATCCTGGCTTCTGCTGGCCCTCTGTCCCCGATTCTGGGGCTGTTTGGGCTGGTGGAGGCGGTCACGACTGGCTGCCTCTGGAACTGTTCCCCGACTGGCTAGGCACCTAATGGGACAAATTTCTTTCTGTGTATTTGACAAACTAACAAACACATGAGTTTCCTAGCTGGTCTCAGTAATCTTCCCTCATCCCACTTCTCCCTGCAAATCTCCGTGCCAAGGCAGAGGGCAGGAGGGTCTGGAAAGTGGTGCTTGCTGTTCAGGGGCCTGCTGGCCAGATTCTCTCTCACTTTCTCCTGGAGTTAGGGCAGGGAGCAGAACCTCAGGGAAATGTATCTCCCCTTCCATTGTGTCCCATTGCGACTCTGCTATTTGCTCTTCAAGGTCTGTCCTGCAAGAAAAGAGGGACAGAGGCAAAGGTGGATTCTGAGACAGTTCAATTCAGTTCAGTCTCCTAGTTGTGTCTGACTCTTTTCGACCCCATGGACTGCAGTACTCCAGGCTTCCCTGTCCATCACCGGTTCCCAGAGCTTGCTCAGACTCATGTCCATCGAGTTGGTGATGCCAACCAACCATCTCATCTTCTGTTGTCCCCTTCTCCTGCCTTCAATAGAAGTGACCCAGATGAGGCTCCCCATGCTCCCACATTTAGGTCATTTGAACTCCTCACCAGCTCAGGGCTCCCATCCAGGAAATGGGCACAGTCAGGCATTGACTAGGCACTCAGAAGAGGTGGTAGGTCTAAGCTCTACAGATTCTCTTTGATCCCAGTTCAGATTCTCTCCCCACCCCTATTCCCTAATTCTGTAGCGAAGGCCTCCCTGGCTCCAGCCTCGGTAAATCAAATACCCCTTCCCACACTCTCTCCACACTGGGCTCAGATGATGAGAGAGAGGAGATGAGTCAGTTTGAGGAGGTTCATTGACTCCCACGGGGCTATGAGACTGGGGGTGGGGTCACCCTGTCCCTCAGGCCCAGGTCCTCGTGGTACAAGCACAAGAATGTCCGGACGCTCCAGGACATTTCATCTGATTTCTCCCTGAGATGCAGAACCAGACACTGACCTTCAGGGGGCAAAGGGGTTTCCCAGAGGCCTTTGTAAGGTGAAGGTGGTGATAGTGGGGAACCGAGGCAAGGAGGGAGGGGAGATGGAGAGAAGGGCAGTCCTGCCAGGTCAGAGAGCATCTGCTTCTCTTCCTGCCTCCCCCATTGAGTGGGGGCTTTTGCGTGCGGTTGCTGAGTTACACGCGGGGCCCTCCACTCTTACACACTCCACAGGACTGTCAAATGATATGAAGAATTTTCACACTGAAGTCTCAGGGCAGGAATCTTCCAGATTAAAAAAAAAAAAATCAAGACCCAAACAAGGTAAAGGACATGCTCAAGGTGGAGAGAGGAGGGTGGTGGAGCTAAGAGTGAGGGCTCAGTGAAGGGGTCTTCTCATCATGGTCTTCCAGCCCCAGAGCACCTCCTCCCAGACTCTCCAGTCCACCCACCCTCCCCTCACCTGTCACCTCCTAGGGTGAGCACCTGCCTGCCTCAGTCTGGGCAAACAAAAGGGAGGAGTCCCGGGGAGGTGCAGCCAGGCTGAGAAACAGGGGAGGGCTGGGGGATAAGGACTCAGACTGGGAGCAGGTTGCCGGGCTCTCCCTTGACCACTCACGTAAAGTACCCCAGGCCCCATCACTGTAGCCCTGTTTCCTGCTCTTCCTTGCATTTATGTTACCCATCTCTCATAGTACATTTGTTACCGTTTGTTGCCTGCGTTAGAGGGTCCTTTCCACAGAACTTGGATTTTGTCTGCTTTGTTTATGGCTATACCTCCAATGCCTAGAAGAGATGCTTCTAAATATTCACAGGAGGACTTCTCGGTGGTGCAGTGGCAGGAATCCACCTTCCAATGCAGGGGACACAGGTTTGATCCCTGGTCTGGGCAGATTCCACGTGCTATGGAGCAGCCCAGCCCGCGTGTGCCTAGAGCCCGTACTCTGCAACAAGAAGAGCCGGCGCAATGCGAAGCCCTCACACTGCAATGAAGAGCAGCCCTTGGTCCTCACAACCAGAGAAAGCCCATTGTGCAGCAACGAAGACCCAGCGCAGCTGAAAATAAGTACACTTAAAAAAAATAAAATAAATACTGACATGAGTCACGAATGGCTCTTACCCCGTCGCTAATTAGCTGTGTGACTTGGGCAAGTTACTTGCCTCTCAGCCAACATTCACACGCTCACCAGGTGCCAGCGCTATTTGTCTATGAGCTGTGTGCATGTTAACTCATTTATGCCTCACAGCAGTCCTATAAAACGGTGACCATTATTTTCCTTGGTCATCCACAGATGATGAAAATGAGGCCCAGAGAGGTGAGGTGATCTGCTTAAGGAAGGTGGCTGCTCGTGGCATTCCTAGGATGGCATAGGTGGGAACAGTGATTGACCCAGAACTGAATCAATCGCTGGTCCACATTAGTCCCCTGCTTCTGTCCCCTACTCCCCATAATTCCTTGCCTATAAAACAGAGATAATCACAGCCCTCCCTTCCCTGCCCTCCCACTGCTTGCTTCCCTCATCTAAAGGGGCTGAGTCTTCAGGGAGCTAATGGCAAGGTTGAGCTTCAGGTGCAGGGGGACTCAAGGGAGGCCAAGGTGTCATGAACTCTCTGGCTGCCCCATAAGCGTTAGGGTTTCTTCCCCATTCCACACTCTTCTGGATCTTGAGTTCTCTTTCTGAGAAACGAGGAGGGGTCTCTCGGGCCCAGGGATGAGGGGCAGGAGGAGAGAATTGATATAAAGGGATTTCCATTTCTGGTAATATGGTGATCTGTGCTGGTTCCAGCTAAAAACAACAAAAAGTGCTGGAGAGAATAAAAACAGCTTTTCAAAGCATTAAAGAGCTCACAAGGCGGTAAGGAATGAGATCAAAATCTAAGTGAAAGCAGATTCCAGGAAGAGAGCCAGGTACCGGGCCCCTCGTATCCTGAGGACATCACTAAACTGAGCCAAAGTGACCTTTGGCTTTGTTTGTGGAAAGAGGAAGGGTTCATTTGAGGAGCGGAGGCAAAGGGGACACCCCATGTAATGCTGGGACCCCAGAGGGCTATACCCTTAAGCCCCACACCAGAGGAAACCTACCCCCACCCCAAGGGAGTGCAGGGAACTCGGCCTTGGTGCCATGTGGAGCCAGGAGGACAGGGCACAAGAGCTCTAGCTCCAGGCTGCCCTGGCGAGAATCTGTGCTTGGTGGGGTGGGGTGAGGGGGCACCAGGGAAACACAGCCTAGACTTCCGGAAGGGCCCCTAGGAGCAGCACGCCTTCCTCCCGGGTCTCAAGGCTTTCTACTGATGGTCCCCCCGGGGGAAGAAAGCAGTTTTCTGCCCACGGTGTCCAAGCGAAACCCTTAGGTGCTGTTTCAGGGGCTCCAAAGAGCTCCAGTACCATAGTTCTTTATGTCTCGGCACAGAAAAGAATTCAGGGAGAGGTGAAGTGATATAGTGAAGAAATGATTTACTGGAATAGGACGCTTGTGAGACTTAACAAGCGGGAGGACGAGAGATGACACACCGTGAGAACTTACTGGGCTACGGTTTTATAATCAGAGGAAAAGTGGGGAGGGGGAGAAGACCTTCTTTGTCTTTCTTAGTAGACATCAATGCTTCTATCATTAGCTCCTCCTCCGGGCTGAGTAGGGGAGTTTTCTTGTCTCTACATAGTCAAGCTAGGTTCAAAAATTATTGTTTTCCTAATGTGTACAGATAGTATGTCAGCTTTGTGAGCTTACTGCGCAGTGTGTGGGGCTCATGCTTCCATTGTTTCACTATTTTGGGGGATGTCCTGAGCTTCTGTTGTGTGGTTTTGTTGCTAAGGAAGCCTGCTTGGTTTTGGGGTTAAGCAAACCTGCTTTCAGGCTTCCTTGGTGACTCAGTGGTAAAAAATACACTTGCCAATGATGTGGGTTTGATCTCTGGGTCGGGAAGATCTCCTGGAGAAGGAACTGGCAACCCACTCCAGTATTCTTGCCCGGGAAATCCCACGGACAGAGGAGCCTGGCAGGGTACAGTCCACAGGGTTGCAAAGAGTCGGACATGACTTAGGAACTAAATAACAACAACAAGCCTGCTTTCTTGAGTAATCATTAACATTCAGGGGTCTTTCATATTTTTCTGCTTACCATCCCCTAATGGGATTACCTATTTAATCACCTATTTTGTCCCTTTGAAAGTGAAAATGTTCGTAGCTCAATTGTATCTGAGTCTCTGTGAGCCCATGGACTGTAGTCCCCCAGGCTCCTCTGTCTATGGAATTCTCCAGGCAAGAATACTGCAGTGGGTAGCCATTCCCTGCTCCAGGGGATCTTCCTGACCCAGGGATTGAACCCCAGTCTCCTGCACTGCAAGCAGATTCTTTATCATCTGAGCCACCAGGACTATGCCCCCATCACAAAGACTGTTGGTCTGGGGATCAAGCAGGGAGAGTGTCTGATGGGCTCAGTGGTCTCACCATAAATGGGGGGCTGAACCAGAGGCTCACCAAGACCCTCTCTGGCACGGGGATTCTCTGGGGGTGAGGCAAAAATGTGTCCATCCCTCTTTTGGGATGCCTCTTCAGCATGAAGAGATAGAGGGCGGCTGTGACGAATGACCTGTCTCCTCTAACCATGCAGGAAGGAGATGGACAGGAGGCCATGCCCTGTTCCCAACGCTGGGGGAGGGCAGAGGGAAAATGAAGAGGTGGTGGTGTCTGCAGCCTTTGATGTATGCATGGCTAGGTGTGTGAGTGCGGCTTGTAGTAGGGGTTGCCAGGGAGGGAGGCAGGGGAGCCCCTGGGGGGCATCCTGAGCTTGACCTACTTGGATCTCCCCATAATTACTCCCTTCCTTCATCGGGAGGCTACAAATAGGGATGTCCTGTCTCTGGGTTCCTCCACTTGAAACGCCAGCATCAGTGGTGAGTGCCAGCTGCTTGGGTCCTGCCCTGGGTTGGGTGTTGGTCAGCCCGAGTTCTGTCTCCTGGCTCAGGGTCTGAGCTTGAGGGCAGAGGGATGACCACAGCGGGGACTGATGAGGTGACGAGAGTCTGGTGATAGACCCAGGGGTTCCCTGGCACAGTAAGGGGATGCTGGGGAGCTTGGGTTTAGGGGGTGTGCAGAGCTGAGGTCTGGCCGAGGGATGGGGACGATGGGCTTAAAGCACTGCTGTTGCCCACAGTTAATTCCCCCCTTACCCACTCCCTTCATTCCTGCCGGGGAGGCAAGATGGGCCAGGGAGGTGGGCAAGAGAGGATTCCCTCTAGTCTCCAGGCACTGAGCTCCTGAAAAAGCCACAGTGGTGGTGCCAGGCAGGCTGGCAGGAACCCAGAGGGGCAATTCAGCCTCTCTGCATTTCCCCATTCCCTGCCATCATGGCCCTTTCCTCTCCTGGGAACCCGGAACTCTGCTCCAATCCTGGGCTGTCACAAAGCGTTAAACCCCAGGCAGCACTTAACCCCACTGTCTCTCCCTACTCTTTTTTTTTTTATTAAACTTTTAATTTTTACTTTATTTTACTTTATAATACTGTATTGGTTCTGCCATTCTCTCCCTACTCTTGACCATCCACCGCGCCCAGCAGAGGACAAATCATTAGGGAGGGAGAGAGCCTTGGCCCAGGCTGCCACATGCTGCAGGACTCCTGTCCCCTGGGGGAACGGAGTGAATCACTCGGCTCACGTGGAAACAACA
Organism: Budorcas taxicolor; assembly: GCF_023091745.1. Taxonomy (NCBI): domain Eukaryota; kingdom Metazoa; phylum Chordata; class Mammalia; order Artiodactyla; family Bovidae; genus Budorcas; species Budorcas taxicolor. The sequence continues at coordinate 17,223,243 of NC_068912.1, forward strand.
CATGCCTTCCTGGCTGCCTTAGGGTTTCCCCAGGCTGGAGGCATCTCCCAGGAGGGCGGTGGGAGGGGCCAATGCAATGGGGGTGGGTGGGCAATTCTGGGAAGGGCTTCCCCTCTAACAGAGCGGGGTACCTGTCTGCAGAGCCTTCTGTCTCAAGACCCTCATGGGTCAGGCGGATGGCTATAGTTGGGGTAGATCACAGACTGGTCCGGACCGGAGCTGGTTGTCTCCAGAGACCATCTGATTCAGGTCCCTGATTAGGTCTGTGAGGTGGGATTAACCCCATTTCACAGAAAAGACACCTGAGACCTTAAATGGCTCATCCTTGCCTGCAGAGCTAGTCAGAGGCATAGTGGATCTTTGGATGCAGCTTCCCTAAGTTCAGGACAGACGGGATGGTGAGGGGTGGTGGTGAGACTGTAGGGGTTCCTCTGAGACCTGACTCCCTCCAAGGATGCTCAGCTTTGCCAAGGACCTGAGGCTGGGAGCCCAGAGCAAGGATCTCCATGCAGGTTCCTATGGAAGGGGCTCTGGGGTCCTGAAGGGGAGGAAGATTCTGGGCTCAGGGGGCTGTGTCTCAGAGGGTGATGCAGAGCCAGACCGAGCCACTGTTGGGTGTCAGATGAGAAAAGATGGAGACAATAGTGGGGGCTTCCCTGGTGGCTCAGATGGTATAGAACCCCTGCAAGGCGGGAGACCCAGGGTTTGATCCCTGGATCGGGAAGATCCTCTGGAGAAGGAAGTGGCAAACTACTCCAGTATTCTTGCCTGGAAGAATTCCATGGACAGAGGAGCCTGGCTGGCTACAGTTCATGGGGCCACGGAAGAGTCCAACGTGACTTAGCAACTAAACTACCACCACTGTGAGGGAGTGAGGTGACGAGTGGGCCACGCTCCCTGAGGGGTTTGCAGTGATGTCGGGCAATTAAGGCCTCTGTCCAGAAATGGAACAAGCGGTGGTGGTGGGAGAGGGTGGGGGCGGTTGGAAAATAAATGAGGAGCTGGTGTAGTCAAGGAGGGCTGCTCAGAGGAGGGGGAGCTTGTGGGGTCGGAAGCGTGTAGGGGGTCAATCCCGTCTGGGCTCAGTCCCTGGGACACTTGAAGTGCAGTGGTGAGAAGAGGGGCTGACTCAGCCTCTGCCATGAGTCCCACCTTTGTTCCATGACAGTCAATATGGCCAGTCTTCTGGAGCAGGCGTTGGCTACTCTCGTGAACACCTTTCAGGAATATTCACAGTTCTCTGGAAACTCGCTCTGCCAGGCGAAGTTCAAGGAACTCCTGGAGAAGGAGCTGCCTACCTGGGCCCCGGTGAGCACCTGGGCCGAGCCCCCAGGGGAAGCACTGCTTGAATTCTGGGAAAAGACCCTGCTCTGAGTCTGGGGCACAAGGGGGTGGAGGTTAGACTGTGGGGAGGGGTGCTGGGAGGGAAATGGGCACAACCGGAGTCTCAGTTTCTTCATCTGTAAAGTGGAGGAAAATCGCCTCCCAGACTGTGGCAGGGCGGTTGGGAGGACTCAGGGAGAGCTCTGTGAAGAACGCCTGACTCGCAGCCGGTGGTAGGTAAATGAGCTGAGAAAGAGGGTGTGGGAGGGGAACTGACGCGGTGAATCCTCAGAACAGGGAGGCTGAGGCTGAGGCTGAGGCTGAGGGGCGTGGGTTGCTGATGGCGGGGAGGAGGCGTGGAGGGGAGGGGAGCTGGATGTGAGCACCAGGCTGCTCTGCCCTCCTCAGCCTGCCTCCTCATCCCTCCCCGCCCCACCCCGCACAGACCACGCTCCGGGAGTGTGACTACAAGCAGTTCATCAGCGCCCTGGACACCGACAAGGATGGCCAGGTGGATTTTGTGGAGTACATGCGCTTGCTCGCCTGCCTCTGCATCTGCTGCCATGAGTACTTGAAGGACAGCCCCCTGAAGCCCTCCTGCTCCCAGTAACGGGCGGGGCTGCTGTCAGAGGGCAGAGGTTGGGGTCCTCTCGACCGCTCTGACTCTGCCCCAAGGTCATCCTGGGCACGTCAGCTCTCCCCTTCCCAGCCCCCCAGGCTCCTCCTTCTAGAATCTCCCAGGTTTGCCCCTGGTGTGTCAACCCATGGGTCCAGGAGACACGAGGGGACCATCCCCAGAATCACAGCTAGTGATCTGAAGAGCAGCCAGCCGCTGCCTCCCCCCACCAGCCACAGCGGTGGTGGCTGTCAAGGCCCAGAAGAGCATGTCTGGGAGAGAGATTGTGGCGGCAAAGGCCTCTTTTGTTCCTAATAAAGAACTGGCATCACTTGGCTCTGTTTGGTTCTTCTGAGAGGACGGCCTGGGGACAGAGTCCCACTGGGGCGTCACCCCTCCCTGGACTTTTCCATGGGAGGACAGGAGGTTGAGGGCAGTTTCAGACCCTGCGGAAATGAAATGGCCCTAATGTCCAGCAGGAAGGCATGGGGGCGACTCAGGGACAATGCCCATGGGAGGATGGTTGGGGGCGGGGGGGGGGGCTCTCTGTCTTTCTGTCTGTCTGTCTGTATCGGGCAGGTCTCTGAAGAAGAAGCTCCCTTGGGCTGTGAAGGAGGTGAGAGAGGGGTCAAACTCAGTCCCCCAGACCAGATGTTCTGGGAGGAGGGTGGGGCCGTAGGGGAGAGGGCGGGTCTGTTCCCCGCCCTGGGCTATGAGAGACCAGGGGTTGGACTAGGGTGTTGCTCCCTGATCATTTGGGGAGGGGTGCTCTGCTGCTGAAGGGGGAAGGAGAGAGACCTTCAGGCAGACCCCTCTCCTTGAAGCCACAGCCACCTGAGGGGTTAGCCCCCGACTCCTGACCCTCCCTCAACCGCTGAGCTCATAGCTCACGCTGGGAGGTTCCCCTGATCCCTGCCTCCCCTCATTTTGTGCTGCATCCCCTCTAACCTTCCTCCGCTCCCTGCCCTCTTCATCCCTGACACCCAGCCCAAACCTAAGCCCCCTCCCAACGCCCTCTGCCACCCCACCGCTCTTGGTCCCTTCAGTCCATCCCTGAGCCCCAAGGCATGCCTCTCCTTCCCCATTCCATCATTCCTGCATCCAGTGCCTTTCTGCAAGGATGTGCCTGCGGGGGGTCCCCAAGCCTCCTTTGGGTGTTAGTCAGTTCCTCCTCCCAGACCCCCAGCTCCCGTCCCGGGGCTCACTCAACATGGTAGGAAGCTCTTTGGGGAGGGGCGCAGGGCAGCTTGAGCCGTCCCCAGCACCGAACCTGAGGGGCCCTCCCTGTGTTCTCAGGCTGCCACATCCCAGGGCAGTTTCCCACCTGCCACCTTCCACCCCTCTATGCTGGCTGCCTGGTGGGACCACGTCCTCCTTGTCCCTCATGCCCCAGGCACAACCTGTCCCTCCCCCCAGCTCCCTAAAACTGGAGCTGAGCTGTGCACACCCACCCTCCAGGCCCCTGCCTGTGCCCCTGGGGCTCTCCCATGTCCGTCTGTGCCTGCTGGGGCAGGAAGCTAGCTTTCCAGGCTGGGCGGGTGGAGGGGGGTGGAGGGGGGCCGTGTTCACCACATCAGCCCACGATAGGAGGGCTGGGTCCTGTTCTCCCGCATCCCCTGCCATGGGCAGGGCCTGGCCCGGGTATAAATAGGTCAGACTGCTGGGTTCTCCCCATTCTTCCTCTCTCCCCATCATCTCTCCCCGGCACTTCCTCTCTCTTGGTGAGTTGTGGTCGCCTGACTGGCATGCAGTGTCAGTGTCAGGCCGAGGCTGGGTGCAGGAGAAAGGGAGGTGGGTGGGGGCCAGAGGCACTAAACGGGTCCAGATGTGAGATTCCGATGTGGAGGCTCTGGGGTGGGTGGTGTGGTGTGCGCAAGTGCGTGTGCATTCAGGAAAGAATAACAAGTGTGAGGTGGCTGGTGGGAACTGTCTGAGGGGTTCTGTGATGCCGGGGCTTGCGTGCATTGTTGCTGCTGTACACACTGGTGGGTGTGTGGGCTGGTGTCTGCTGGGTGGCACACTTGGATGTGGAAAGCACAGTGAAGGCAGAAGGCGCCTGTGGGCTCTGGCTGGTTATGTCCTAGGAGCCTCGGTCCTGCACCAGCAGCCCAGCCCAAGGGAGGGTGGCCTCCCCGTCCCTCCCCTGCATCCGTGCCTCTGCCACCTCACCCTGCCCCTCCCTATGCACTGGTTTTTTCCGCTAGGCCCCTGGGCAAGCCTCCAGCAGCCTCGCCCAGCCCAGTGCTGGGAGGGGGAAAGAATGGGCTGGGGTGGGGCTGCTGTGGGCTGAGCATACCAGTGGGTGAATGGACCAAGTGAGGGTGGAGAAAGTGCTCCTGGGGAGCAGGCTGCCTGGAACCCGGAGCCTGAGCACCAGGCCCTGCAGGGGTTCGCTGCCCCAAGCATACATTTCCCTCTCGCGCTAGGAGCTGAACCCCTTTCTGGATGGGAGCAGTGTCACCAATGTGCTCCCTGAGGGATGGGAGTGGGGGGCATTTACAAATACATAGCTGGGGGTGGGGTGGGGAAAATAAGGTTGTCTCTGTGACCCTCCCCCTAGCTCCTGATTGCTGCCATGGCATACCCCCTGGAGAAGGCCCTCGATGTGATGGTGTCCACCTTCCACAAGTACTCGGGCAAGGAGGGTGACAAGTTCAAGCTCAACAAGTCTGAGCTAAAGGAGCTGCTGACCCGGGAGCTGCCCAGCTTTTTAGGGGTGAGTGATACTGCCTGGGAGGCACCCGTCCTCTGTGAAGCATTACCTACAGCTGGCATCTGCTGCTGACATGGGCAATTTCCAGGCAGAGAGCTTACCCTGGCTGCCTGGGGCCAAAGCACGGTGAGCACCCACAGCTCACTTCCTAGCACCCTCAGAAAGAGGGCAGAGTGAGCAGATAGGGTATGGTGCTCTGTACAACTTCCCTGGAGGGAAACTGATGCTCAGAGAGGCTAAGTAACTTCCCAAGAAAGTCCGTGTTTAAAGCTGAGATCATGAACTGCGATGGTCGAACTCTTGCCATCACTCCAGCAATGAAACTTTTTTTTTTTAAAGATTCTGTGAAAGTTATATGCCTTCTTTTTTTTTTAGTTAAAATATCGTTTATTTACAGTGTGTTCATTTCAGGTGTACAGCAAAGTGATTTAGCTATATATACACATATCTATTTTTTCAGATTCTTTTCCATTATAAGGTATTACACAATACTGAATACAGTTCCCTATGTGATACAGTAAATCCTTGTTGCTTATCTCTTTTATATACAGTAGTGTATATCTGTTAACCCCATATTCCTATTTTATCACCATCCCCCCACCCCATAAACCATTTTTGAGTTTCTTTTGGCTTGTGGACGTGAAGATATAGTTCTCTGGAGACACTCACACACAGAATTCTCTTGAGCAATCCCAGATGCCGTCTGTATCAACCTTTACGCTGTTTATATATTGCTTTCATGACCACTGTATGATTGGACTCTTAAAATGACCTTGGCAGAAGAGGCTGTGGTCTCCTTCACGCAGTTGTACCCAGGTCCTCAGACTTCATCTGAGGGGTAGCTTAGCCCCTAGGGCTGGAGGTCCAAAGCCAGGCCCCACAGGGGTGCCTGTGCCTTCCTGAGCGCCAGTCTGGAGCTCAGACCTCACCCGGTGCTAGCTCTGCTCCACTCCCCGGCCCCGACCTCGCTTCCGGTTTCCACCTGTAGCCTCTTCCTCCTGCAGAAAAGGACGGATGAAGCTGCGTTCCAGAAACTGATGAGCAACCTGGACTGCAACAAGGACAACGAGGTGGACTTCCAGGAGTACTGCGTCTTCCTGTCCTGCATCGCCATGATGTGCAATGAGTTCTTCGAAGGGTTCCCGGATAAGCAGCCCCGGAAAAAATGAAGGCTCCTCAGGTGTGGGGGGTGGTGGGCTGCCCCCTGGGGTCTTCCCTGTTGGCGGTGGGCACATCACCTCACCCAGGCTCCTCCAGATGTGAGCACAATACTGAACAAGTTCAATAAAGATTCTTGAAAGCTATGAGGCTGATGGTCTGAGAAACTCCGGGGGTGTGGGGTGGAGCCTGAGGGATGCCTGGTGGGGGCAGTGGGGAGGGGGAATGGAGGATGCTGAGAGTTGAGCTGTAGTCTTCTGGAGAGTGGAGAGCAGATTAGTGAAAGTGGAGAGGGATGTGGGGGGCTGTGCATGTGTGTGGAGGACAGAGTCGACTCTGGATGGGGTCAAAGGCAGGGAAAGGGACCCCAGAGGCTTGGAACATCCCAGCTGTAGGATCTTAGCCAGTGTTCTCACCCATCCCACCTCCCCAGCCTTGCCTCTGGCAGGATCTCTGACTGAGGCTGGGATGGATTCGGAGGTCACATCTGCTCCTGGTTGGGGTCTGGAATGGAGTGTGGGTGCCCTGGGGTGGTGGGGAAAGGGCTGAGTCATGGGGAGGAAGTAGTGAGGCCAGAGTGGGATGGGGAGGGAGGCTCAATCCTGACACTTACAGCTCGGGCCCTGCCTGCCACCTGTTCCCGTGGCCTGGCTTCAGACCCCAGGGAAGATGAATCCTTCCTGTCCAGGGTCAGATCAGGGAGGGGACATGGAGGAAGGGCAGCTTGATGGCCACAGCGTGAGCATATCATCCTTCTCTAAGCCTATCTCTCCCGCAGGCCCTGGGATGAGATTCGTTACCAGTTAACAGTCATGCTCCATCAGAGGAGGACAAAGGGCCTTGAAACTGATGAGTGTAGGACAGTAACTGGATTGGGAGGGAGGGAGATAGAGGGAGGCGACCGGCGTTTTGGAGACAAAATTCTAGGCATGAGATCTGATAAGTGAATTGAGACTCCCCTCCCCTCCTCCCCACCCCTCCTGAAAATATCAGGCACGATAGCGCTTCTCTCTAGGTTAAGGACCAGCAGCTCCAGCCTGCAGCGGGTGGGGGTTAGATTTCCAGGCCCTGCTTGGGTGGTACAGGGACCTTCAGTGAAGAGGTGAGTAGAAGGCAGGTCCGGAGGCAGAGAAGGTCTGGTTCCCGTGACCTTTCAAGCTTTCCCCTTTTCTTCCATCACGTTGTGTTTTTCTCTCAAGTTGCAGAGGAGTGGGGTAGGTGACTCAGATGTTCCTTCAGAGTGTGACTACAGAGACTCGGATAGAATTTTGATCCAGGAAAAAGTTTGCCACTTCTTCCTTCTCCCCCTCATCCCTCGCCCCGGTCTGCCCATCTTCCATCGGAGTGCCCTCCCCTGAGTCTCCCTTCTGCATCACTCTCTACTTTGGAAACTCCTGTTGCTTAGCGACCAGTCCCTGCTGCCTCTTTACCTTTGGCAGCTGGGGGTGGGAGTGGAATTGGGGGCAGCCGGGAGCATCTAGGCAGGCTAGGGTTTGGCGGCATCAGCCACAGGTGCTAAGCCCCTAACTCTGTTCTCTTCTCATTCTTGAACTGGTTGGTGGTAGAACAATGTCTGGGCTTCCCTGGTAGCTCAGCTGATTAAAAATCTGCCTGCAATGCAGGAGACCCCGACAGGGTTCCTGGGTTGGGAAGATCCCCTGGAGAAGGGATAGTCTACCCACTCCAGTATTCTTGGGCTTCCCTGGTGGCTCAGATGGGAAAGATTCCACGTGCAATGTGGGAGACCTGGTTTCAATCCCTGGTTTGGGAAGATCCCCTGGAGGAGGGCATGGAAACCCACTCCAGTATTCTTGCCTGGAGAATCTAATGGACAGAGGAGCCTGGCGGGCTACAGTCCATGGGGTTGCAAAGAGTCAGACATGCCTGAGCAACTAATCACAGAACAATGTCTGAGTCTCTCCTAGGATATAGGCAAATCTCCTTGACTCACACCCTGGTCATTACTGCACCTTGAACCTGCTCCCCAGAGTCCGCAGCCTCTACCCCATCATCCAGCCCTACCCGTCCCCGATTTCTGCCTTGGTCTCCCTGATTCTCAGTTCCCCAGGAGTCTCTGACAATTCTTTTCCTATGGTGACCAGTGAGGTGTCGAAGAATCCTTTAAAAATCTTAGCCTCCATACTCGCTAATGGCCTTGACCATGCCCTTGGTAGGAAACATCTTTCCCCTCTGATTCCCATCTTGAGCTGCATCTGTTCTGCTCTTGGGGTGGGTGGGAGGGCTCCAATACAAAGAGCAGCCTAAGGTATGCTGCATACCTCCTGATTCTTCTTTCCAGGGAGCCTGGCTGTCGTCCCATCAGATTGTGAGTTCTGGGTTTTGGTTGGAAAGACAAAGCTTCTGGGATTGAAAATGTATGTACCATGGTAAACTCAGTATACTCCCATCCCCTCTGTTTAGAAACAAGTGAGGTGAGATTCGCAAAAGGGGGTTTCTTTGCAGTCATGTCCCAGGAGGCTCTGACCTAAGCTTCTTTGGTCCCTGGCCCCTTCTTATTGGCCCTTTCTTTCCCCTGGTTTCCTGGGGATTGGAACAAGGGAATAAAGGCAGAGAGCAGTGGCAGGCAGCCCGAGTCTGCCGCGTGAGTTCTCTGGCTCTCTCTTTCCTTGGTGAGTCCTTCCTTCTGATCTCCCTGCTCATTAATATGGTAGGGAAAGTTGGGCGATGAGGCCAGAGGCTGACAAGCTCTGGTGACCTCCCCCAAGAGAGGCTGGGTCTGATGAGTGGGCATGTGCTCAGGGAGGAGAGGGCCAGGTATTTGGCATCATGGCTATGAGAATTTCCTGAGAAGTGGCCCTGGAGGTGGAGGTGGGGATCGGAACCAGCCAGGAGGCTGCTGCAACTGCCGAGACCCTCGGCTTTCACCGTGGTCCTGGCTGAGTCTCCCAGTGGTGGGGAGAAGCTGAGGGTTTGGGGAGGTAGGAGATGAATGACAGGTCCGGTTCAGGAATAGCCAGGTGGGCTTCCGGCTGAGGGTAGGAGACAGCAGCTTCTTCCTCCTTTCCTGGCTCAGGACTCTACACAGATTTACCTGCAGCCCCCAAGTTCCTTGGGTGTTGGCTCCTTCCTGCTTAAGGGGGAAGTGGTTTTCAAGTCTGAGTCACAGGAGCTCCAAGAGCTTCTTCCTTTGGAGGGGTGTGTGGCTGTGCTGGTGGACTGGAGGGCCCCATCAGACCCAGTCTCTGGATCCAGCCCTCACAATGACTCCGGAGAGGAGGCCCACTTCCTTCCCTGACTCATGACTGGTCCGTGTGCACAGTTCTCTGGGCGGGAGCCTGGGGACCAGCCGGACAAGTCCTGTCACCCCTCCTGGCTTCCTGTTGAGATCTTATCTTCCAGTTTCAGCCCCAGGTTCCTCCAACCCCCGGACTCTCTCTTTGCCCTGTCCCCCACTTCTGTAATGGGACACTCCCTGATAGTGGGTGGTTCAGGCTCCTGGGGCAAGGAGGGTGACTAGGGTAAGGAGGGTGACTAGGGCAAGGAGGATGACCTCTGGAAAATGAGTGCCCAAGCTGGGTCAGGCCGGAAGAAAATCCTGACCCTTCATTGGCTCCACCATCTGCCACCAATTCTTCTGGGGAGGTCAGCTTGCCCCTAGACCTTTTTTACAACATCTTCTAAGCAGGAGAGTGTGCAGTCTCCTTCCAGGGCTGGTCAGGCTCTGGCTGTTCCAAGTTTGCTGTGGGTCTCACTACAGCCTATCCTGAGACATTGGGGTCCACGTGCTAGATTTTGGTCTCACCATGCATTCCAGTCACTGGTCCTTGAAGGAGAAGTTTGGAGAGGGGCTAGTGATGGGGTCCGGCTTCCTGGGGAATGTGATCTTTCCCTCTCCCTTCAGCTTCTGGAACTGCACACCGTGATGGAGACCCCTCTGGAGAAGGCCCTGACCACTATGGTCACCACTTTCCATAAATATTCTGGGAGAGAGGGCAGCAAACTGACTCTGAGCAAGAAGGAGCTGAAGGAACTGATCAAGAAGGAGCTGTGTCTTGGTGAGGTAGGTTCTGGTCCCTCCCCTGTACCCCAGAGTCCCAGTGCTCCCTGGGCATTTGGGGGAAGGGAGGGAAAAGAAGGGGAAGCACGGATGCCACTGTCAGGGGCTCCCCAGCACGAGGGAGGGAGGCCCCTCCAGAGGGGGCGCATGTCTGTCTGCAAGATACACTAGTCTCAGCTAGGACAGGATGACCAAAAGTAGGGCCGGAGACCCAAGGAAGACGGTGGACATCTTGGGTGTGCACAACTCTAGACCTAGCGAGGAGGGATGAATCAGGTATCACTGGGAACAGAGAAGGGCAGCGTTTGCAGGGTGGACCTCAGCCCGGGTGAGGGATTCAGAGAAGGAGATCAAGGAGACTTCCAGGTTGAGGCTGGGTTCCTGCAGCTGTGGAATCTGTGAGAGGAATGGGGTGGGTGGTGGGTGAGCGGGTTCAGCGGTCCAGGTCAGCTATGCAAACCTCACAGGCAGGGCTCCCACCTGGTCCTGCTCTGTGCGTCCACCACTGCTGGGGTTTTCAGCTGATGCTGACGGGGGACCCAAAAGGACCATTCTGCTAGTTTGTGAACACAGGTTGGAAGGAAGCAGAACTGATTCTTACCAGATGGAGATGGTGGGAGGGAGGCAACTGAAGAGGGAGAGGCCTATGTGGTAGTCATCACATTATTGTTACACTTAAAAAAAAAAATTGAGGCTCAGATACATTATATAATCTCCAGTTAGTGAGAGGCTGGAATTCCAGGCTAGCTCCACGTATCACTCTCCCTCTTTCCTTTAAAATCAGCCTGGGGCAGGGGGCTCTCCTGCGGCATCCTGAACCTTAGTGGACCTCCCTAGAGAAAAGTGGGAATGTGTCTTTGTGGACAGGGGACCAAAGCAGGTGTGGGTGTCACCAGGCCTCCACTCTGGCCTTCCTGCCTACTTCTCTGCATCCTGGAGTTAATGAGGGCAGAGGGAGGGGCCATGGGTCCGGCAGGGTTAATTACAGGGAGATGGAGGCCCTGGGGAGGGCCTGGCTTTAACAGGAGCCCAGATTGGGGACAAGCACGGCATCACAGAGAGGCTGTTTCCATCTCTGTATGTCCTGACGTCCTGTCTCCTGTGGCAAAGCTGGAGTGGAGGGCAGTGAAGAGGAGCGGGCGGGATGTGCCTGTATTTTCTTCCTGTTCCCCCCAAGTGCCCTGTCTCCCTCCTCTTGTAGAGCTGAGCTGGGAGGGCAGGGGACCAGACAGAGAGCAGGCCTGGGTGCCATGCACTCATTCCATACAGCTGTCCTGCAGGCTCTGCTAGCTAGGGAACACAGAGCTCTAACCACTGCTCTCATGGAGGGATGTGTGATCTGCTTGCGTTCTGAGCGATCCCCAACAGGGACAGAGTAAGACTTGGATGCTGCTCAGGGCCAGTATAGTCACCAAGCTGTTTCTATGAGGTGTTATAGGAAATCTAGCTGTTTCTTTGAATGGTAGAAATTGTTGAGAGGAAGAGGGGTGCCTGCAGTAGCTGTACTCTAGTCATTTGTTCAGGTTGAGGAGTCAGGGCACGGAGGCTCTGCTAGGTGTCAGATCCTATGCTGGCTGTGGCCTGGGGGGAGGCTCTGGGGATTGAGATGCTCCATGTTGCTGACTCAGCTGGGGATCAGCCTGAGGCCACCTTCCCAGGGGCCACCGCAGGGCTGGGAGAGGTGGCTGGCTGACCTGTCTCTCTTTCTGGGCCCTCGAAGAAGATGAGGGAGAGCAGCATTGACGACCTGATGAAGAGCTTGGACAAGAACAGCGACCAGGAGATTGACTTCAAGGAGTACTCGGTGTTCCTGACCACGCTGTGCATGGCCTACAACGACTTCTTTCTGGAGGAGAACCAATGACCGGGGCCTGGTCCCTGGCCCCTGCAGCTCTGTTCACAAACCGTGCATGGCCCCTCACCTTCCCCTCCCTCCCAGACAGACCCTGCTTCAGCCTTCCCCTCCAGCAGAGGAATAAAGGTTTTCCATTCCAGGTGTCCAGGGCTGGTTTGGTAGATTCTTTTCCACCTTCGCGGGGGTGGGGTGGGGCCAGGCAGAGCTTCTCCTTGAGTAAATGGACAGCCTCTGGGAATTAGGGTTCTGAGTCTTTCAGAGTGGGTGTGACTAATCTTATCCAGGCGTAGTCTTGCCCTCCACACACACACACACACACAAATGGGGAAGTGGGGCCAGGCTTTTGCTTGTCTCGAGGGAATGCTGCAAGTAAGCAGAGAAAGCTGCTGAGGCAAAGTGCTCGGGGGGTGAAATCCTTAGGTGCTTTTTCGGGAGTTCCAAAGAGCTCTGCTACCATAGCCCTTTATGTGTCAGCATAGCAAAGAATTCAGCAAGAGGCTAAGTGATAGAAAAGAAGTGATTTACTGGAAGAGGACGATTGTGAGGTTTACAAGTGGGTGAGTGAGAGATACCGGGCCCTAAGAACTTACTGGGTTACAATTTTACAATCAGAGGAAAGGTGGGGAGGGGGAGAAGACCTTTGTCTCTCTTAGAAGACATCATGCTTCCATCGTTAACTCCTCCTCTGGGTTGAGCAGGGAGTTTTCTCGTCTCTACATGGTCAAGTTAGGTCCACAAATTACTGTTTTTCATGTGTACAGAGAGCATGACCTCGGGATCATTAACTTACTGAGCTCACTGGGCAGTATGTGGGGCTCATACCATCACTGTTTTGTTGTTTGGGGCTATGTCTTATGTTTCTGATGCATTGTTTCATTGCTAAGCAAGCCTGCTTGGTTTTGTGGCTAAGCAAACCCACTTTCTTGAGTAATCATCAATTCATAGGGGTCTCTTACACTTTTTCTACCTATAGTCCCCTAGTGGGATTAACTATCCCACTACTTTGCCCCTTTATTCTGTCCCTTTCACTGGGGGCAGCTGGGATTTGGTTCCTGAGGGCAGTGGTGGGCAGGCCAGAAAGACTTGTCCCTGGATCACAGGAGGCTCTCCCTCCTCCCCAACCCCAACACACTAAGAAAACAGAGTCTGGCCTTGACCTCCAGGCCAGCCCCTTCTCCTCCTTTTGCAACGAGCCCCATCCCCCATCATCTCTGGGGTCCAGAGATTTCTGCTCTCCCCACTTCTCCATAGCAAAATCCTTTTTTAGGAGAGGATCTGAAAAACTTTGCAGTGGAGGGTAAATAACTAAGGACACAGGGCTCTGCTCGCTCGGGTGTGCGTGCACTTTAAAGGGCAAGAGGTTCCGAGTGGAATTCGGGAGGGGGGTGGGGTGGGGGAAGCGAGGGGGTGGTGGCGGCAGGAATTTATTTTCCCTAGTGGGATGGGTGTTCCAGAGGCCCTGTCACTTCTATCCTTCATCGAGGGTTTTCCCAGCATAGCCACCCTCTTACTTCTACACGGACAGACAGACAGACAGACACACACACACACACAGTCGCTGCCCGGTTCTCCGCCTCCTCCCCTTGCCCTGTCACATCAAGACATGGGGGACAAAATGAGGTTGGGAGATTAGGAGGGAGTGCAGGTCTTCCTTAAGCCCCTCACACCCACCCCACGGAGCCCCGAAAAGCCGGGGCAGGGGACATGCAGACTTCGGCCGGGGTACTGTGTAAAGAGCCGGCAGGGTGGGGCGTGGGGGGAACATGGGCGGGGGGCGCTTTCGCTGACCCGCTTCCCTGCAGCGCAACTATAGGGCGGACTGGCCGACCACTCAGCCTTCCGCTCGGTCGCTCCCTTCTCGTTTCGCTGCAACCGGCGGTGAGTTCTCACCAGGGCAGCCGCTGGCATTCAGAGTAGGCCGGTGGCGGGGAGAGGCAGGCCGTGTCAGGCTGGCCCCGGGCTAAGGCATCCTATGGGGCAGCTCTCACAGCGGGCCTGGGAGGCTGCAGGAGGGTGCGTCCCGGGCGTGGGGTGAGTCAGTGCCACGGTATATAGTCCTGTGAGGATGTGTGCGTGTGTGTGTGTGTGTGTGTGTGTGTGGCGGCGGGGGGGGGGGGGGGGGGCGGCGGCTGGGTGTGCAGCCTCCAGCCCACACTCCCAGCATACTCCCCAACTTTCTTGGAACCCCTAGAGGAGAGTTCTCAACTGTGGTCCTATTTATTTCTTAGGATCCTTGAACCACGTCTGCTCTGGTTCCCTTCTCTGCAGGACACTCATCTCTTGGCACTAGAGTCTGCCCTCCCCTCCCCTTCCAGCCCTGGGCTTTCTCCACCAAGGCTCACCTCACTCTAGCCAAAGGGAGTCGAAGGGGTTGCTTGACAGTGGTCTTGAGGTGTGTGGGTGAGTGAGAAAGCCTTGCTGCCAAGGCTGCTGACCTGCCCCGCTGCCTGCAGCTCTGAGCCCAGTCTTCAGCTATGGGGACACCCCCTGGATCCGGCCATTAGCCTCCTGGTGGTCATCTGCCACAAGTACTCCGGCCGTGATGGTGACGAGAACACCCTGAGCAGGAAGGAGCTGAAAGAGCTTGTCCAGAAGGAGCTCACCCTTGGGGAGATGAGTGAGCCTCCCAGGCCCCCTCTCCCCACCTCCCACTCTTTAGCAGCAGGATTGGGAGAGGACGGGGTGCCAGGTGCATCTGACTCACCCCTGTCCACATTCCAGGGCCCTAGACCACATGCCTTACCGTTGGTTCACACTCCTGCAGGGCTGGGGCTACTCTCAGCCTGGTATTCCCTCCCTTGAGTGAGGGACAGAGGAGGGGTAAAGCCAAGTGAACCCAAGGTGGAACTGGATCTTTGGTGACGAGTGAGAACAGAGACCCTTGTATGAGAGAGGGCTTCCTGGGAGGGGGAAATGCAGAGAACTCAAGGTCTCATCACCATTGAGTCTGGCTTTCCCATTCTGACACATTAAAAGATGCAGGATGCGGAAACCGCAGAGCTAATGGACGAAATGGACCAGAACAAGGACCAGGTGGTGAACTTCCAAGAATATGTGACCTTCCTGGGGGCCTTGGCTATAATCTACAATGAACTTCTCCGGGACTGAAAATAAATTGGGAGGTGGAGACGCCCTCTATCTGATCTGTCTGTCTAATGGTGGTAATTGTACGATAAAATTATGATTATTTTTTGTTTAAATCTACCCCTGTGTCCTGGCTTCCCAGTGATTTCTGTCTCCTCCTCTGCTTGATGCCGCATCAACCATCAGAAGGTTACAGTTACCTCTGGGAGTGACTCAGTGACTCACCAGGCCAGGAAAACTGGTGGGAAGGCTCACAAGATGGTGGATGTACCCTAACAGAGTGGCTGTGAGCTCATAAGCTGGCTTCGATGTGGATTAGAAAAGATGTCCACTCTGGGTGAAGCTGCCTTAAGGAAAGGCTCAAGGGGTCCCCAGGCTTCCTGGTGGTGCTAGTGGTAAAGAACCGCCTGCCAGTGCAGGAGACAGGAGAGATGGGGGTTTGATCCCTGGGTCAGGAGGATCCTCTGGAGGAGGGCATGGCAACCCACTCCAGTATTCTTGCCTGGAGAATCCCATGGACAGAGGAGCCTGGTGGGCTACGGTCCATGGAGTTGCAAAGAGTCGAACACGGCTGAAGTGACTTAGCACACACACACACACACACACAAGTGGTCCCCAGTAGAGTGGGTTCTGGGATGGGCTTGGAGGAAACGGTGCTTGAGTCAGGCTGTGTTGAGCCCAGAGTGGAGCAGAGATAGTCCTAGCAAGGTCCCTGATGATGAAGACTTATTTTTGCTCTGGGTATGGTCCGAGCGGAAAAGTCACAAGCGCTGGGAGGCGGGGCTGGTCCACGTTCTCACCACAGTGAAGTGGGGGCAGAGGAGGTGCCACTGACATGCCCAGCGCCTGGTCAAGGAGTGTTCTGTCATTCTGTTGAGACCACCACAGACAGACAGGACACTGGATGCTTGAGTTCCATTCTGATGCCTATGCCCTGGGTGGTCGAAGTTGGGAAGCATGCTTCAGGAGTCTGTCCGTGCATTCAGGGGACAGGGTTCTTTGTACTAGGGGTGGTGGTCTGAGAAGCTGGCAGCTGTGTCAATATGTGAATCATGGGGTGTTCGTGAAAGGGGTGGAGTGGGGGGTCCCCAGGATGGGGTGGGGATCCCAGGGCTGGGCAACCACGGCTTCAAGCTTTTCTGTCAATATTGATCCAGCCAATCCCTACAGCCTTAGCAGAATGAATCACACCAGTAATATTCCATCAGAGCCAAGCCTCACTCTCAGCCCCCATCAGGGAAGGTGAGTAACTGTCTGAATTACTGCCTGAGTTCATTGTTTGCGTTAGTGTTTTCACGTGGGGGGTGAGGGTGGGGGCAAGGGGGTAAGTTGTGTCTCAGGGTGATGGGGCAGGTGTCATAGTTCTGTCCCCTCCAGGCCTGGTGGGCCCCAGGCAAGTTCCCCTGTAGGCTCTGGGGACCTCAAAGGGAAACCATATCCTCCTTTTCCTCTTACCTTCGCACTTCCCTGGGGCCCAGGTTTGCGGCATTGTCTTCTTCCTCCTTGGGGTGGGGATGAGTGGACCGTCTCAAGAGGACTGGAAGCCTTACCTTTTGGTGTCCCTCCTTCTCTAGTGACCTCTCCTTCCCTGCAGGGTGTAGTGGCTTGCACAGTTGGGAACCAGGAAGGGACCCAGGGCCTGAGGTCCCAGGCCTTGGTTGCATCCAACACCACCTGGAAAGGTACCTTCCCAGAACCCCAGAGGCCAGCATATTGGGGCGTGGAGCGAGCGCCCTCTTGTGGGCAGAGAGCAGGACGCTGCAGACCGGCGGGGTTGGCTTTCTCCAGCCCCTGGGGAGGGGCCGATGGTGGTTGATGGAGCCCTTCCAGTGCAGAAGAAGACGCCACTTGGCGCTCAGGGAATGCCAGCCGGGTGATCTTTTGGCTCCTGGCACCTAACCTTTGGACAGCAAGATCAGACCAGTCAGTCTTAAAGGAAATCAACCCTGAATGTTCACTGGAAGGACAGTTGCTGAAGCTGAAGCTTCAGTACTTTGGCCACCTGACGCGAAGAGCCGACTCTTTGAAAAAGACCCTGATACTGGGAAAGAAGGCAAAAGGAGAAGGGGACGGCAGAGGATGAGATGGCTGGATAGTGTCACCAACTCAACAGACGAGTTTGAGCAAACTCTGGGAGATAGTGGAGGACAGACGAGTGTGCTGCCGTCCATCGCGTTGCAGAGTCGGGCATGGCTCAGAGGCTGAACAAACGCAAACCTAACTCAGCCCTCGAATAAAGCAATTCAGCTTCAGCTAAGACACGCCTACCACCAGCAAGTCGAAGAAAGGAAGGCGGTTTGCAAAGACAAATAGAATCTGAACACTTCGCCTCCCCTCCCTCAGTTTCAGGGCCAAGAAGACCATACAAAGAGGGAGGAGGGGTCATTTCAGCGGGTGAAGACCCACTGCAGGGGGAGGGGCCACGCAGACAAGGCCTGCAGCCCTGCGACTTCAGGGAGCTCTGGTGGGTGGGCAGGCCGTGAGGCCGAAGGAAATCAGTAAACACGCACAGTTCACCCGCACCTGAACAGACGTGTCCTTTATCAGCTGTCTTTCCATAGTAGTGGAGGGGAATAGGAACACAGATTTAAAAAATAAAACCGCAAACTAATAGCAAGTCTTCTGTTTGCTTTGAAGTTACGGTTTTTAAGTTTTTTTTTTTTTGTGGGGGGGGGCAGTGGGAGGCAGCAGGATTTCCAATGAAATTTGGCGGGTGCTCTACTCAGAGGGGTGGGATTGGGTGTGGAGGGGAGGCACAGACTAGTCATGTTTTATTGCGTTTGCTTCCAACTGGTGTAAGGTTGGACGTGAAGCCTTTAGCTCATGCTGTGGAACAGGGGTCTGGGCTTAGAGCAGAAGGAAATGTTCAGATGTGAGCTGGGGGCTTCATACCGTGTCCCTTTGCTGAGGCTGATCCAGGCCTCTGGTGGAAGTGGCTGTGTGTTCCCCATGCCCCTTGATGAGGCTCCCTTTTCCCTTGCAATGTATAAACTGGCATTAATCTTACAACCTAGTCAGCCTGACTCCCAGGAAGCTGAAGCAGCAACATCACAGCCCATGTCTGTAAGCTGGGGCGGGCCCCAGTCACAGGAGTTTAGGACTGAGTCACAGTCTGTAACTCTTTGTTCTCTGCCAAGTGTATCCAGTACAGTGGAGAATAAAGCCGCTGTGCATTTGTATAGCGCTTTTAGTTTAACAAGGCACTCTCTTACCATTGTCTTTTGTGATGCTCACAAGATTCATGGGTAGTATGAATTATTAACCTCGTTTGACAAGTGAAAAGACCAGTAAAGCAGTAAGTGCCTCCACCCTGGGCAAACTTAAGTTCAGAACTGGAGCCGCTCCATTCTCTTTGCCAGTTCCTCAGTGCTTATCACATCATGACATATTTTGGCTATTTCTTTTTCATGTTTTTCTCTTAAATGTTTTCATTACGTATTGAGAGTGTACAAAATGATTTACAGAAACAATCAGTGAGTCAGAGTTGCCTTGGCCTGGATCTTATCCTGGGCTGGGTCCCATTCAAGGGCCAGACATTCAAAGACTAGTGACAAGGAAAGATGATTTTTCACTACTTGTAAGGAGGGAAAGGGAACCTGTTCTCTTCTTCTGGAATGGTCTCCTTGGGAATGTCACTGGCCTGAATCCTAACACCACCCTTTGGAATGTAAATAAAATTTCTCTAGGAAGAAGATAGCTTCGGGAGTCTCCAGTTTTTAGATCCTAGAGATCTCTAAATTCCGAGTCTTCACCTCTTTTGAAGTCTAAATACCTAGAGAGATAGCTTTGTTTTCTTGAGCTTCTTGGAGCTTAACCTTGGGACCTACCACAGACAGTAAGCATTTGACTTGGGAGACAAGTGAAAGAAAAGTGAAAGTCTTAGTTGCTCAGTCGTGTCCGACTCTTTGTGACCCCATGGACTGTAGCCTGGCCAGGCTCCTCTCTCCATGGAATTCTCCAGGCAAGTATACTGGAATGGGTTGCTATTTCCTACTCCAGGGGATCTTCCCAACCCAGGGATCAAACCCAGGTCTCCTGCATTGTGGGCAGATTCTTTACCATCTGGGCCACCAGGGAAGCTCTGGAGCAAAACAATTAAGTACAGAATGCCTGCAAGTTTAATTCTCAAGGTATGTGAAGAGTCCCAGTGTTAGGGGAAGCACACTGATTGAAACTGCCCACCCCGGCCAGGCACCGTAGTAACCATTGCATGAGTTGTTTTCCACAGTAGGTCCTGGTAAGGAACACAAAACTAATAAGCCATCTCCAACTGGAAGAGTTCAGGAAAGGTCAGAAGGATACACCACGTGTCCGACCACCTCCCAGAATCCTTCTTGCTGGCATCCATCTTGGCTGAACAAGGCGTGCACCACCAGCAAGGACTCTGAGTCAGAATGATTGTCTAAAGACAACCCAAACACTAATCCCAACACTATAAAATCCAAGACTGAGAGCCACATGGCAGAGCAGTCCTTCTGGGTTCCCTGACCCTACTGCTCTCCGCCTGGGCACCTCCTCCCAATAAAACCTCTTTGTCAGCACGTGTGTCTCCTTGGACGATTCATTTCTGAGTTTTAGACAAGAGCCCACTTTTAGGCCCTGGAAGGGGTCCTGCTTCCTGCAACACCAGGAGGCTAGGGCTTGTGCTGGGGAACTGAGATATTCACTGAAGTTTTATTTTCTCACATGCAAACAACTACTGTTAATAAACGAGAACGCATTTTTCCATAGCTTGTTTATGACCGTGTTACTATATTTAAATGCAGTCCCGAATATAAGAGACATTTTGTATAATTGCATTATAAAAATAGCATCATGATCTGTATATGTTTTTCTCATTTTATTTTTCTCCATTTATCAATATATCATGAAAATCCTTTCAAGTCAATCTGTAGAGGTCTAAATCCTTCTTTTTAATGGCTGTGTATTATCCCATAGTACAGAAGCACCAAGTGGTGCTTGCTGCTTCCTATTTCCTGTTTCCCTAGAGGTGGGCATTTTCTACCCCCAATTTTTTTCACTATAAACAATAATAATATTGATGAATAAACATCTCTGTATACACATTTTTAAGAACTGATGGTTTTGTTTATTTAGTACAGAATCTTAGGAGTGAAATTGCTGAGTTAAAGGGGTTATACATATTTAATTTAAATAGCTATTACTATAAAACTTTTCAAAATGACAGTAACAGTTCCCACTTCCCACTACTGGTAAATGATTCAGCATCCTGGACAGCCTTGGGTAGTATCATTTTAAAAAGTTTTAGCTATTCTAATAGGATCTAGTGGATTTTGAACTACAAGAGCTCTTGTGGGTCCTCAGAGGTGATTTAGGCGCTTGCCCATGGTGGGGTGATTCTCATTTGGTGCAGCTTCTGACCATTTACCATTTCAGCCAGTGCTGTGTGCTGAGTCGCTTCAGCGGTGTCCGACTCTTTGCAGTCATATGGGCTGTATCCCCCCAGGCTCCTCTGTCCATGGGATTCTCCAGGCAAGAGTACTGGAGTGGGTTGCCATTTCCTTCTCTAGGGGATCTTCCCAACCCAGGGGTTGAACCCACATCTCCTGTGTCTCCTGCATTGCAGGCAGATTCTTTACCCACTGAGCCACCTGGGAAGCCCTATTTTTGGTATTTTTCATAGACCAGCCTCCTCCATAATGTTTCCTTTTAAGAAAGGGTTCCAAGAATTAAGGGCTTCCCTGGTGGGCTCAGACAGTAAAGAATTTGCCTGCAATACCGGAGACTCGGGTTTGATCCTTGGGTTGGGAAGATCCTCTGGAAGATAATGGCTACCCTCTCTAGGATTCTTGCTTGGAAAATCCTGTGGATGGAGGGCTACAGTCCATAAGGTCACAAAAAGTCAGACACTACTGAGCCACTAACACTTTCCAGGGGTAAAGGAATGTTTGAAAGCCCTGCCTCTCAACTATGGGTATGCAATTGGTATTGAAGGTTTTGAATGAGGTGGTGATTTGATGAAAGCCTGGACTTCAGAGAGATCTGGAGCCCATGGAAGAGGCCAGGAAGCTGGTAACTCCTGCGAGTGGGACAATGAGGATCTGACCTGGAGTGCGGTGGGGTGGCAGGAAGAGGGCAGGCAGTTACACAAAGATGAACCTGTAGGATCTCCTGGGTATATGGTGAGGGTGGAGTTGTAGACAATCTAGGATGCCCCAGGTTGGCACCCAGTGGTTGGCTAGGAGGCCTGTGATGACGCTCCTGGAGTGAGCATACCAGTCTTCCTGGCACTTTGGAAATTAATTTATAAGCCTAGCCGAGGTGGTTAGTAGGGACAGACCGGGAGGAGGCTGAAAAAGGAGCTGGGTAAGGGGTGGTGGGGAGTGTGTAGGATCAGGGCTGGGGCTGATTGTGGCTCTTCTGGCTTCTTGTAGGAAGGGTGTGGTGGGAGAGCGGGAGGGGAGAAGGGGAGAAAGGGAAACCCCAGTCAGGCACAGATCATTGCTCAATGGGATGTCCAAGCAGACCCTTTCCCTGTCCTCTGAGGGCCCTGCCTGTGTCCTCCCAGAGTCCAGGGGAAAGCAACCCAGGCCTCTGTTCAAAGGGAGGGAATGGCGGGGAAGGTCCGGAGGTACTCCCTCACCTCTCTCCTTAGGAAGGCTGCACTCACGGGCTCAGGAGTCTTTTCTCCTGCCTCCAGGCTTCTCTCGTGGCTCAGATGGTAAAGAATCCGTCTGCAATGAAGGAGACCTGAGTTCAGTCTCTGGGTTGGGAAGATCCCCTGAGAACAGAATGGCTACACACTCCATTGTTCTTGTCTGGAGAATCCCATGGACAGAGGAGCCTGGCTACAGTCCGTGGGGTTGCATAGAGTCTAACACGACTTTCACTTTCTGGGTCAACGGTACGGCTCTCAGGTGGGGAGTCCTACATGGAAGCTCCCTCCCTGGAGCTCTTCTCCTCACACAGTTCTTTAAGCCTCCAGACTCTGAGTTGTCACACCCCTCCCTCAGCACACCCCTCTGCTCTCTTTATTTAAGGGTGTCCCAGCATTCAGGCCCTTGGTGCTTTGGGAGCTAACAGAGCTTTTGCGCAGGCTCTGCCTTCTCTGGAGGGTTCAGGGTTGAGGGGAGGCAATAGAGTTCCAGACCGAGGAGTAGGGTCGCCAATCCTGGTTCTTTCCCTGCAGCGCTTGAAGGCTGTGACCAATTTCCTCACAAATTACCTCGAAGTCGGACTGCTTTTGACTTCATGAGCTCTAAGTACTTTTGCCTCTGTGAACTCTTTCCTCCACAGGAGCATAATAAAAGCCATCTTTTACTACTGGCGTAAAGATGAATGTGAACCAAAATGGATTCATTATTATACATGCATTATTTGTATATTCAGATTTCTCATACTTTCAAAATAAATGAATATGTTTTCAAGGCCCTCAGCACAGTGACTTTTGTATTTAATAGGTGCCCCTATCCAGAGGCTAGCACCTCACTCAGGGACTGTTTTCATTACAAGAAAAATTAGCCGTGTCTCTCTTTTTTTAAACAGGTTTATTGAGGAATTGAAATTAGAATCTCTCAGAGACATCTGTGCTCCCATGTTCTTTGCAGCATTACCCACAATAGTCAACATCTGGAAACTATCCGAGTGAATTTCAATGGATCAAGATGCAGTGTATATACTTACACAATGGAGTATTATTCTGCTATGAGAGGAAAGGAGAGCCTGCCATTTGTGACCACCTGGATGGACCTGGAGGGCGTTAACACATGCATCAGTGGAACACGATAGAGTCCAGAAATAAATTCACACTTATGTGGTCAGTTAATCGACAACAAAGGAAACAAGAATATACAAATGGGAAAAGACAGCCTTTGTAATGAATGGTGCTGGGAACACTGGACTAGGTGCGTAGACAGGGAGGAACCTAGCACAGTCTGATAAAATTTCTCTCTGTGTCTCTTAATCTTTAAATGACCCAGCAAATATTTGTTTACCAAACATTTGCTTTTCTGTCTCCATGGGAATTACCTTCTTCCCCTTTGAAGTCCAAAACCACTACCCCCAACATCTTGTTTTGTCTTTCACTGAAGACAGTATTTAAGATGAGTGTTTTGGCCGTTTTGGTGAGTTCCTCAGTTTTTCTGGGTCTCTCCCATGTACCCATGTTATCAAACTTTTG
The DNA here is from genome assembly GCF_023091745.1 of Budorcas taxicolor. NCBI lineage: Eukaryota > Metazoa > Chordata > Mammalia > Artiodactyla > Bovidae > Budorcas > Budorcas taxicolor. The sequence continues at coordinate 17,246,150 of NC_068912.1, forward strand.
ATTTTCTCCTTTTAGTCTGTCTCAGATCAATTTAATTCTTAGAACAGACAGGAAAATGTTAGGCAGGTAGAGGGTATGTACATTATCGATATGATATTTTTCTATCTCAGAATCATATTGCCAAAATTAATTTGAAAATGTACTCTATTTAATTGGTTTAAAAGTAAGTAGTCACAGGAGTTTCCTGGTGACCTAATAGTTAGCATCTTGGGCTTTCAATGCTGTGGCCTGGGTTCAGTCTCTGGTTGGGCAACTGAGATCCTGCAAGCCATGTGGCATGGCCTAAGTAAATAAATGCAACCACCTATAGATTAAATATTTCCAAAGCTCAAAAGTATAATAGAAACTATCTCAAATGTTTTCAAGTTCACGTGATATAGGATTAATCATTGGTAAGTAAATAAAAGCAAGTTTAAAGGTATTGGTTTGATTAAAATAAAAGTGTCTTTAGAGTTATTAGCATTAAATGTAAAATTTTATAATATATAGGCTTGCCAAAAGTCAAATAAAGTTCGTTATCTCCATTACAAAATTTGTTAGCAAGAAAAATAGCTTGTGATGATGGCTGACTTTGTCTAATGTCTCACAAAGTTTCCATGGGTAGCCAAACATAATTGTTGGGAATAAGTGATTTCAGTTCAGTTCAGTTCAGTCGCTCAGTCATGTCCGACTCTTTGTGACCCCATGAACTGCAGCACGCCAGGCCTCCCTGCCCATCACCAACTCCCGGAGTTCACTCAAACTCACGTCCATCGAGTCAGCGATGCCATCCAGCCATCTCATCCTCTGTCGTCCCCTTCTCCTCCTGCCCCCAATCCCTCCCAGCAGCAGAGTCTTTTCCAATGAGTCAACTCTTCGCATGAGGTGGCCAAAGTACTGGAGTTTCAGCTTTAGCGTCATTCCTTCCCAAGAACACCCAGGACTGATCTTCTTCAGAATGGACTGGTTGGAGCTCCTTGCAGTCCCACGGACTCTCAAGAGTCTTCTCCAACACCACAGTTCAAAAGCATCAATCCTTCGGCACTCAGCATTCTTCACAGTCCAACTCTCACATCTATACATGACTACTGGAAAAACTATAGCCTTGACTAGATGGACATTTGTTGGCAAAGTAATGTCTCTGCTTTTGAATATGCTATCTAGGTTGGTCATAACTTTCCTTCCAAGGAGTAAGCGTCTTTTAATTTCATGGCTGCAATCACCATCTGCAGTGATTTTGGAGCCTCCAAAAATGAAGTCTGCCACTGTTTCCCCATCTATTTGCCATGAAGTGATGGGACCAGATGCCATGATCTTAGTTTTCTGAATGTTGAGCTGTAAGCTAACTTTTTCACTCTCCTCTTTCACTTTCATCAAGAGGCTTTTAGTTCCTCTTCACTTTCTGCCATAAGGGTGGTGTCATCTGCATATCTGAGGTTATTGATATTTCTCCCGGCAATCTTGATCCCAGCTTGTGCTTCTTCCAGCCCAGCATTTCTCATAATGTACTCTGCATATAAGTTAAATAAGCAGGGTGACAATATACAGCCTTGATGTACTCCTTTTCCTATTTGGAACCAGTCTGTTGTTCCATGTCCAGTTCTAACTGTTGCTTCCTGACCTGCATATAGGTTTCTCAAGAGGCAGGTCAGGTGGTCTGGTATTCCCATTTCTTTCAGAATTTTCCACAGTTTATTGACTTAGAAAGATGTAAATCTATCTAAAGTTCTAAAGATAGTTTCCAAGATCTTTCAGGAACTTAACTCTTTAGTTTTGCTAAGTTAAATGATGGAAATTCATTAGATGCCTAGATTATTTCCAGATAAGATAAAATGCTGAAACATTAATTGCTAAATAAATCTAAATTTACTTACTTTTTTCTTATTATTGAAAAACTAAAGATGTTTGGGTCTATTAGAAAAATGTCATGTACCACTGAAAAAAAAGTCATGCTATGAGGAAATGTATATTTTTAGAAATTATAACATGTATAAGTTTGCCAAAGAAAAAATACTGGTATAACAAACAGTCTTCAATTGGTTGTTTTCTACTTTTAAATAGAAATTAAGGTTTCTAAAGGTTAATAATTCTAATCAACAAGTGTAATTAAAGTTACTAAAATTAAGAAGGAAAACATTCTCATATGCAAGAAATTTTAAAAGTATAAAGTTATGGAAGTGCATTTTGTTAAGGGAAAAGAAAGTAATTTTATACTAAAGAGAGGCTGAGAGAGAGGAGAATGGGACAAAATTCTGAATGTAAATAATTAAATTATAGAAGATTTGTGGAAAAGGAACATTGGAAAAAAGAGTTTTATATATGGTCAAGATGGCTAAGATTAAGATGAATTTAATTAAGTGAATTAGTTTTAATATAGAAGTAAGCTGATACAAAATTAGAATTTGGCTTTCTCTCTCTAATAACAGGAGAGCATTTTCTTGAAATATTGATCTATTTTGAACTTGGGCCACGGCAGTTAAAGTGCTGAGTCCTAACCACTTAAACACCAGGGAATTCCCTATTGATTTGTTTTGGGTAACAAATTGTACAAATTTCTTCATCTTTTAAGTATTAATAATATGTTATAACTTCCTGTATTTGTCTTTGAAATCTTTTATTGAAACTTGGGTTAAATGGATAAGTATTGTTTCACAGTGACTTATGATCCTATTTGACCAAGTGTTTAAAAAATCTTTGATAAAATTCCCCAAATCAAATTCTAAATAAAGCCCTTTTGACCGCTAGCTAACTTAGAGAATCAAAGGGCCCCTGAAACATCTCCAAAAGAGATATTAAACTAATTAGTCTCATTCATCATATTAAATTACTTGTGGCACATTATCAAATAAATAATGATAAATCTTCTCAGGTTATATTGTATGGATAAATGTCATTAACATAAATATGCTAGAAATTGTATAAAATCCCTAAAAGTTGGATATGTCCTGTTATGTCATCAGTTATATTTCTAGTTATTATGTTAAAATGTTGTATGTCACAGAAATGACCAAATATCTTTTTCAATTGCATTGTAATCAAATCTTTAATGTGACATTTAAAGTCTTTGGGCATTTATAGACAGTTATTATCTTACTCTGATGTTTTTGGGGAAATGCTTCAAGCTTCATAGATAGGACATTTTTTAAAAAAACGGACAAGTTTCTGATAACTTTTAAATAATACCAGTGAAACTAGGTAAGAAATTACAGAACTCTAATGAAAACGCTGATGGCTTTCTGAACATACTAAAAATGCTAACAAAAGATCAAGATCAACAAGAATTAATTACATGGGACTAAAATGAACTGATGAGTACAATTCTAATTTGTATAACTTTTTGTCTGGAACGTTCAGTTCAGTTTCAGTTCAGTCGCTCAATCGTGTCCAACTCTTTTTGACCCCATGAATTGCAGCACACCAGGCCTCCCTGTCCATCACCAACTCCCAGAACTAACTCAAACTCATGTCCATTAAGTCGATGACGCCATCCAACCATCTCACCCTCTGTCATCCCCTTCTCCTGCCCTCAATCTTTCCCAGCATCAGGGTCTTTTCCAGTGAGTCAGTTCTTCTCATTCAGTGGCCAAAGTATTGCAGTTTCAGTTTCAACATCAGTCCTTCCAATGAGTATTCAGGGTTGATCTCCTTCAGAATGGACTGGTTGGATCTCCTTGCAGTCCAAGGGACTCTCAAGAGTCTTCTCCAACACCAGAGTTCAAAAGCATTAATTCGTCGGTGCTCAGCTTTCTTGAATAGTCCAACTCTCACATCCATACATGTGGAAAAACCATAGCTGGGATATTATTGGTTTTTTAATCTTTGTTTTCCAGTTAAAAGGATACCTTTTCTTTTATGCTAACTATGACTTACAGCAATTTGGTAAATTATACCTTTGTAAGGACAATTGAAACATTTATTTTTTTTTCTCTCTCCCTGGTCCTTTCAGAAGTCGGCAACTCTTAGTGGGTGTTCTTATTTTCACAGTAATACGTGTGCGTGTGCTAAGTTGCCTTAGTCGTGTCCAACTCTGTGAGACCCTATGGACTGTAGCATGCTAGACTCCTCTGTCCGTGGGATTCTCTAGGCAAGAATACTGGAGTGGGTTGCCATGGCCTTCTCCAGGGGATCTTCCTGAGCCAGGGATCTTGTCTCCCCTCCGCATTGGCCGGTGGGTTCTTTACCACTAGCGCCACCTGGGAAGCCCTGGCAATATAATTATTTCATATACTTGCTAAGAATCTGTTCTCCTTGTAATAGGACACAATCGGAAACATTGGTTATTTTATGAAGACTTTGACTGGAATATCATATTTGAAGGAGACAAGCATAGAATCAGATGTGACAGCTTTAAGGAACTAAGATGGATGTTATTGAGTCTTAAAGCCCCTTGGAAAAATAGTTTGGAACCTTCCTTACAGGGTTTCCAGCAGTCTTACCAGGTGAGTAAGAATGGTCACTTCCTGGCAGGCACAAGAACCTCAGGATATTTGGGGGACCTCAGACAGAGAGAAATTCACCCAAATTTGTAGGGATCACAGGCAAGTCTGATGGCAGGTTGTTGGCATGGTTTCCTGACCTTGGAGGCATTTAAAAGTTCAATCTGGAGATTTCTTATGAAAAGTTCCCAACAAACTGATTTAAAAGAGCTTATTGGTCAATAGCTATTCTTGCTGGATTTATGTTAAATAGTCAGACCAATTTTAATGAAAGTAAATTTATTTTGCAAATACATTAGTCTTAATTTGGCTATCTTGTTTAGAAATGAGGGTAATTTTAGAAAAAGAATTATTTCAGTAGAAACTATAGTAAATACGTGTAGATTTTCATTCATTCATTAATTAATTTTGGTCACACTAGGAGGCTGGACTTTCCTGCGTATGCATGTTATTAAACTTCTGTTTGATGTTTTCCCATTAATCTGCCTCATGTCAATTTAATTCTCATACCAGCCAGAAGAACTGAAAAGGGCAGGGAACATTTTCTTCCTCTCTGACAGAATAAACTGGTGATTGCCAGGGGAGGGAGATAAAGGGAAAATGAATGAAATAGGTAAGGGAGATTCAGAGGTAGAAACTTCTAGTTGTGAAAAAAAATGTGAAAATTATAAGTAAAATAAAATGTGAATGAAATAATGTGAAAATAAATGTGAAAAGCAAATGTGAAATTATATCCCCGTGGGGATATATATACAGTATAGGGGACATAGTCACTAATATTGTAATAACTCTGTATGGTGATAGATGATAATTAGAGTAATTGTGGTAATCATTTTATGATGTAACATTGAATTACTATGTTAGACACCTGAAACTAATATTGTAAACCAGTTATACTTTAATTTAGAAAAGAACACAATTTAAAAAAGCAATCATCATCAACGGTGCTGTCCTTGAGCTGTGAATGTAATTTTGTGGACAGTTTGACAGTTACAGAAGGTACTGTCATCTTCATCGAGACTGAGAGGGGTGAGGGGCAGCTGATTCCATCTCCTAATGATGTCATTTCTTTAAAAAAAATTTTTTTATTTATTTTTTGTCCGTACTGAGTTTTCATTGCTTTGTGTGGGCCCTCTCAAGTTGTGGTGGTGGGGGAGGGCGCCATTCTTTGTTGCCCTGCGCAGGCTTCTCATTGCTGTGGCCTCTCTTGTGGAGAACAGCCTCTAGGCATGCAGGCTTCAGTAGCTGCGGCTTGGGGAGGCAGGAGGGGGCTCCAGAGCTCAGTAGTTGTGGCAAACAGACTTAGTTGTTCCAAGGCATGTGGAATCTTCCCGGACCAGGGATCAAACCTGTGTCCCCTGCGTTGGCAGGTAGATTCTCAACCCCTGTACCACCAGGGAAGTCCTCATTTCTTGCTTAATTTGAGATGCTTTTGGGTTTGTTTTCGGGGCCTCCTGTCTTTGTTGTTTGTTGTAAGGTACAGTTCCTGTTTTAAAGAATATACATTCAGTTTGCTTTGCCTTCCTTGTGCTGTTCTTAGTCGCTCAGTCGTGTCTGAGTTTGCGACTCCATGGATTGTAGCCCACGGACTCCTCCGTCCATGGGATTCTCCAGGCAAGAGTACTGGAGTGGGTTGCCATGCCCTCCTCCAGGGGATCTTCCCAACCCAGGGACTGAACCCAGGTCTCCTGCATTGCAGGCAGATTCTTTACCATCTGAGCCACCAGGGAGGCCCTTGTCTTCTTTATTGACTTCATATATGAATATGGATGATAATTTGGAGGAACTGGTATCAATCTCGGTACTAAAATGTCCATCATCCTTTGCTCAGGGATAAGAAGAATTATTTTTTACTATGTTGATTGCCATTTTCTGTCACCTTTTGCAGATTATGGAGGTATAGAAAAATATTTTCTAATAGGATTAACTTTTGTTTGAGTTGAAATTTTAATGTAACCTATAATTCTTAGGTATACCTCAATATGAAAATGGTTAGGGTTTCAGGTTTTAAAAAATATTGAATTAATGTTGCTATATTGACAAAATGCTAATAGTTTGGTACCTAAGAATTACACAATGTACCAGAATACAGAAATACATAAAACAGGCATTATAATCACTTACTGTTTCAAATAAACGAGCAAGCAATCAAATTCCCAACCAAGCAGGATACTCCTCTGCCTGCCTTCACTCTCTCTGGGAAGGAACACTACATTTGCCTCCAGGAATGAGTAAAAACTTAACAAAAAAATACCTTTTAATTTTGTATTGGAGTATAGTTGATTAAGAATGCTGTGATAGTTTTGTGTGTACAGCCAAGTGATTCAGTTACACATTTACATGCACCTATTCTTTTTCACATTCTTTCCCCATTTAGGTTGTTACATAATTCTGAGCAGAGTTCCCCCTGTTATACAGTAGGTTCTTGTTGGTTCTTCATTTTAAATACAGCGGTGTGTACATGTCAGCCCCAATTCCCTAACTATCCCTACCCCCCTGGTAACCATAAATTCCTTCTTTAAGTCTGTGAGTCTATTTCTGTTTTGTAAATAACTTCATTTGTATTATTTCTTTCCAGATTCTTCTCATAGGATATTTCTTTTCCTCTGTCTGACTTCACTCAATATGATAATCTCTAGATCTATCCATACTGCTGCACATGGCATCATTTCATTATTTTTAACGGCTGCTGAGTAATATACCATGGTATATCTGTACCGTGTCTTCTTTGTCCGTTCCTCTGTGGCGGAATATTTAGGTTGCTTTCACGTCTTGGTCAACAGAGCTGCAGTGAACACTGGGGTGCCCGTATCCTTTCAGATCATGTTTTTCTCTGGATATATGCCCAGGAGTGGGATTGCAGGATCACAGGGGAGTTCTATTTTTAGTTTTTTAAGGAACCTCCATACTGTTCTCAGTAAAGCGTCTGTCTACAATGTGGGAGACCTGGGTTCGATCCCTGGGTCGGGAAGTTCCCTGAAGAAGGAAATGGCAACCCACTCCAGTACTCTTGGCTAGAAAATCCCAAGGACGGAGGAGCCTGGTGTCCGTGGGGTTGCAAAGAGTCAGACACGACTGAGCGACTTCACTTCACTATACCGTTCTCCATAGTAGCTGTACCAATTTACATTTCCATGAACAGTGTAGAAGGGCTCCCTTCTCTCCACTTCCTCTCCAGCATTTATTATGTGTGGATTTTTTTGATGATAGCTATTTGAGTCAAAATTCTTTTAGTGCATACCCCTTCCCCTACAAAAAGAAAAGACAAGCATTTCTACTCTCTCACCAAATTTTCCTACAAGTACATAATTTCCATTTTACTGGTGACACACAGTTCCTTCCTGTTGATGTTCCACATTTGCTGGTGGTGGTGGTTTAGTCGCTAAGTCGTGTCCGACTCTTGCGACCCTGGGCACTGTAGCCTGCCAGCCTTCTCTGTCCATGGGGATTCTTTAGGCAAGAATACTGGAGTGGGTTGCCAGTTCCTTCTCCAGGTGTCCCTTAATTTTGGACATTTAGATGGTCCTTTCCTCCTCCCAGTTACAGATCACCTATGGTAAATATATTAATAAATATAGATTTAAATTGTGAGTTACTCTCAAGAGTGTGAATTATTGCTGCTGCTAAGTCGCTTCAGTCGTGTGAATTATTACCAGATTGTAATTAGTTCTGAGGCTCACACCCAGCTCTAGCTTGTGATTTTATGTTCTGAGGAGGGTCCTTGCTCAAAGCTCAGAGCATTAGTTTAGGAACGCACAGAAATATGACCCAAAACTTGATCAGGAAATACTGAGTTTGGTGGGTAAAAACCTTCCTAAGAAACAGGGAAGAGCCTTAAAAAAAAATGTATGTGTGCATGTTTGCCCTGAATTTGGGGGGAAAAAAAAATCCCACCTCCTTCGTTTTCTGATCTCTTATTTGAGGTCAGAGTGGGGTTGGGGTGAGGGGTGGGAGAGGCTGGCAATGATGGAACCCAAGGGATTAGGCTGTGCCAGGGTCTGGAACCTGGAAGGCTTTCCTTTTCACCACGTGGTGGGAAGGCTCTGACCAGCCTTGAGACAGTCCAATCACCAGTCCTCTGGTGCCCCCTGCTGACCATTCAGTCTCCACGCAGCGTGGTCCTGTATACGGGCAAGCCCGAGAGGCTAGCAGATTGCCTGGGAGAACCTGACGGCCAGATGTCTTGATCAGAAGCCAGACCCTTCCTCTTTAGTGTTGAGTCACACTGCTCTGCTAATGGGCAGCCTTACAGCATAAGGAAAAATAGAGTTAGACCCGGTTTGTCTTCCACATTGTTGTCAAATTTGTCTTTCTGGCTAATAAAGCTGATTCTGTAGCTTAAAATCCTATATTGACTTCTGCTATGGACTGAATGTTCCTTTCTCCCAAATTCGTATGTTAATCCCCAACATGATGATACTTGGAGTCTGGGGCCTTTGGGAAATAACTGGGTTTGGATGAGGTCATGGGGGTGGAGCCCTCAGGATGGGATTTGTGCCCTTAAAAGTATCCTCTGCTGGTAGAAGGGAGCACTGCACACACGCTGGACACCTGCCCTGGTCCCTAGATCTTGCCGTGTCCATCCCATGATTTGTCCAGGCAATTTCTTCCGTCTCTCGGGAAACCCACTCCAGGCTCAAGTGTCACCTGCTTTGTGACATGTTAGGTCTCTGCTCTTAACTCCTATAGCACCTCTTACACCTGTCTATATTAGTCCTGCTACACCTTAGCGTAAACACCTGCCTATAAGCCTCTTCTCCTTCATTTCCCCTTCCTTCCATCCCCTCTCCTGGTGCTCACACCTGGAGCTACTCAGAACGAGGGACCGTGTCATCCTCGTCTTTATTTTAGCACAGAGCCCGCCACCTAATAAGTGTCCCATGCATCTTTGTCGGATGGATGAACACACTTCCACACTCAGGAAGGCTCTGGGATAAAGGGCTAGGAATGGGGGACTGCACAAGAATTTTTACACAGAACTCGGAGCCACGCATCTCGAAGCTGGAGAAAAAGTTCAGCTCTGAGGCAGGGGTTGGAGGAATTGATTAGTCAAGATCAGGCTCAACATGTGGGTCCTGAGTCTGCACATACCAAGCAGAGGGTATCCATGAGTTACCCTTTGAGAGACATGGCTGAAGGGTGGCGGGGAAACACAGCAGTGGTGGGCATAGACCTGGAATTCCACTCTCATGGAAATGCCAGAAGGACCACGAGGAACCCTGGATGTGTTCACTGCTGTGTCCCTCATTCCCAGCACCATATGGGGTGTACAGCAGGTGATTCACGAAACATAACCAGCTTACTGAATGCACTGCGCTCAGTGAAGTATAGACAAAAACGAACCTCTATTCCCTCCAAATGCTCTCCGTTAAACCTGATTTCTCATTCTTCTCTATCTGCAGAGGAAATCTTGCAGCTCTTAATTTTCAGGAAGTGAAACGTTGAGTCCAGAGATCCATCTCTCATCCCAGTGAGCGCACTTGGCCTGCCTGGTGGGGGCTGAAGAGGGGTGAGGGTGGGGGTTGTGGCCTCTTCACTGGTCACACCTACCCTTTCACCCTCCTTCCCTGCTCACCACGTCACCTCTGGCCCTTCTAGGGGGACAGAGACAGGAGAGACAAGGGGTTACAGAGGTCTTAGTGATCAGGGCACGCATCAGCTGGCCTTGGAGTCCTCCTGGGTGGGGCTCAAATGCTGACTCTCTCAGGGCGAGGGTAACTTTTGTGGGTTTGTCAGAACCCCCCTTCATTGATCCTTTACAGCATCTCGCCTCTCTCTGCTCTGCTCTGACTTCCAGCAGAAGTCTCCACGCAGGCCCTCATTTGGGGTCCCTCCATCCTGGAGGCAGGCCCCCTTTGCTGGGGGTCTGGCCATAGGACCCCAGCAATTGCCCCACAGTTGCAGGAGGGCAATCTCACCCCTTGGCAGGCATCTTTCCATACCTGCTGTTGGAGCAGCCGGCCTCTTGCCTGGAGAGTTTGGGTGTCCGCAGGACACAGCCCATGCCCTGCGTGGCTCTCACTTGGGTTAAAGTGAAGGAGAAGCGCCTCAGCCTCTGCCTCTTTGCGGTGTGGGAGCGTACAGATAATAGCCTTGCCACACCACCCTGCTGCCCTCCTGTCTCTGACTGATCCCAGCCTTTCCTTCCCCCACATCGAGGGATAGGTAAAGACATTGCCTTTTTGCTTCACCTCCTTCCTAGGAAGTTCTCTATAGTTGGTCAAGAGCCTCTCTTTAGAATGTGTAGAAACTTAACCCTTTGACCTCAGCCTGCGTCCTCAGTCAAAAAGAAGACCGTTGAAAAAGTTCCATTTTTTTTTTTAACATCCTGTTACGTCAAGGTTGTCGGAAAACAATCAGTATCAAGGCCTCAAAGAACAAAGAACTTCATTTGGGCTCTTAAGACCTGCAGTCTGGAGGCACAGATTGGGGTCAACCAGAAGGAGTGTTCTGAGGAAGAGACAGTCAGGGGCTCACATAGACAAAAGCCACAGGTCTGTCCTCTGACACAAGGAAGGAAGTACTGTCCTTAAGGGATAGGCTGTCCTGAGTTATTTTAGGGTAAGTGTCCGATAAGCATCTTGGAACGTGGAGCAGATGCTCTGGATGTCTTTGTGAAGACAATGAAAGGTCGAAAGGTCAGTTTCCCTATGCGCTGAGACGTGCATAGGTCTCACTCCCTCAGTGGCCTCTTGGCTCCGTTTTAGGGAGCTCTCTTAGCGACACTGATTCTAGGGTTTGTGGAATGGATGAAGGGATGACCAGGAAGCTTCCTGGGTCAGCCATGAGGTGGCAGGAGAGCAGCGAGGGGGCCCGGCTTGGACCCCCATAGTAGACGGGAACCTGAACGCTGGCGCTCTCGTTTCTTGGTTGTGTGTTTTGGGGACAGCTGCATATTCTCTCTACAACTGGCTCACCTCTAAGTAGGGATAATTATAGAAGCCATGCAGGGTTAGGACTAATGAGATGATGTAGACTAACGAACGAGAGCCCAAGTGGCGCAGTGGTAAAGAATCTACCGGCCAGTGCAGGAGATGTGGGTTCAATCCCTGGGTCAGGAAGATCCCCTGGAGGAGGAAATGGCAACCCGCTCCAGAATTCTTTCCTGGAGAATTCCATGGACAGAGGAGCCTGGAGGGCAACAGTCCACAGGGTTGCAAAGAGTTGGGCATGACCGAGCCGCTTAGCACACAGATTAATAGATGATGAAGCCTGCAGGACAGTCTGCACTCTGGTAGTAATACAGGTGTTGGGGTTATTGCTCCTCAGAGGCCAGGGGTGGCTTCGTCAGCAGGCTAAGAGTGGGTCGGGGCTCAGGCTTGGCAGGAAGCAGCAGGAGGAGAAGAGACAGGGAGTGAGGAATTCAGTCCAGAGGGGAAGCCAGTTTCCAGCTCCTGGATTGGGCAGCTGTTGGAGGAGAAAGTCAGAGATGAATCCCCACTTCCCTAGCCAGCTTCCCCCTCTCCCCAGCTCACTCAGCCTGGTTGCAGGCAATCTGCCCTCCCTCCCTGCGTGGGGAGGACCGACTCAGCCCTGAGCTGGGTCCCTGGAGAGTGGCCCTGGTGGGCAGGAGAGAGGGTCCTGTCCCCTCCGAGCCCCAGTCCAGGTTCTCCCCTCTCCCTTCCTCTGCTGGGTCAGCCCCTCCTCCCTGCCCCAGGAGGGCCTTCATGGCTGACTCATGCGCTCTTGGGGTTCTCTGGCCAAAAATTCCACAGCCACCCCTCTCTGGTCTTGGAAATGGAAACTCTTCTTCATGGAGCTGGTGTAGGAAGCCAGCTGCGCAGAGCTGGCGAGTCAAACTGGACCACATGACCGGCGAGAAGGGCTCAGTAAGGTCAGATGCCCCACGAAGGCCCGTGGAGGCCAGGTGGCCCTTGGTGTGCTTGCTGCTTTCATCTTCATGCGTGCATGCATTTTCTGACCACCATCTCTTCCCCTTTTGAGGAACTTTCCTTCCCCTCTCTCACTGCATTCTGGCTGTGCTCCCAGTTATACCACTTTACTCCTCCAAGCCGCAGTGGGTGTGTGAGTGCAGGTTGGCTGGTCCGACAGCCTTGTCCCCTGGCGCTGCGGGCCCTGGCTGGCCTGCTGTGCCCAGTTCCTCCCGGCCCTGGAACGGAGGAGACACCTGGTGGATGAGGGTCGACGACCACCCTGACCTGGATGCTGTGTGGCTTTGCCACAGGAGTGATGCAGCAAGATGGGGCTCAGAGCCAAGAGGGACTTGTGCCTGAAACCAGGGGTTGGATCCAGGTGACGTGGTTTTCTGAAGGTCGGTTTTTGATATTGTCACTCTGGAGTTTCAGTGTGACCAAGCTGAAAACATGAGGGGGAACTGGAAAAGTTCAGAGAACAGCTTCCAGCCTGAGATCCTCTGGAATGTCTTGTGGGATGGAATTTTTGGGGTCTTTTGCAATAAAAACAAACTACACAAATGAGGTGTCAGAATGCGCTTTGCTTCAAGCCTCAAATCCAGCTCTTGTGGATGATGTCAGCCTGGCCACAGGACTATTGAACGGTGGTCACGTGACCTTGTTGTTCAGTTGCTCTGTTGTGTCCGACTCTTCTCTTTTTATTAAATTTGTTATCATTATTATTTGTGTCTGACTCTTCTTTTTTGTTAAATTTATTATTATTATTATTTGTGTCTGACTCTTTGCAACCCCGTGGACTGCAGGACACCAGGCTTCCCTGTCCTTTACTATCTCCTGGCGTTTGCTCAAACTCATGTCCATTGAGTCGGTGATGCCATCAAACCATCTCCTCTGTCACCCCTTCTCCTCCTACTTTCAATCTTTCCCTGCATCAGGGTCTTTTTCAGTGAGTTGGGTCTTCCCATCAGGTGGCCTAAGTATTGGAGCTTCAGCTTCAGCACTAATCCTTCCAGCGAATGTTCAGGGTTGATGCCCTTTAGGATTGAATGGTTTGAGCCCCTCCAACACCACAGTTCAAAAGCATCAATTCCTTGGCGCTCAGTCTTCACGGTCAACTCTCAAACCCAGACGTGACCACTGGAAAAATCATAGCCTTGACCAGACGGACCTTTGCTGGCAAAGTGACGTTTCTGCTTTTTAATACGCTGTCTGGGTTTGTTGTGGCTCTTCTTCCAAGGAGCGAGTCTTTTAAGTCATGTGACCCAAACTGAGTCAATCGGGGTCCTTTCCTGGGGGACGGATGCTAGAGGAAGAAAGCTCTCTTTCCCTGTGATTGCAACATGTGTGTGATAAAAGCTGTCTGTCTTCTCATGGAGGAAGTCCTCCTAGGCAGGGGAGAATGGGATTTCCTAACAGAGACAGGGCATCAGTGGATCCATCATCTAGAAAACAGGTGATATCTTTTGAGTCTTGGCATTTCTCTGTGTCCTCTAGTGATACGAGGTATTTTCCCCCCTGAAGCTACTTTTCGTTTTGTTCTTTTCAGTCAGCAGAGTCCTCGTAAGACATCCCTTCAGAACCCCTGCATTCACACTCCGTCACAGCAACTCACATCCTTGGTGGTTTCTCTCCCTGCCCCCCTCCCCACCCCAAACTCCTTGGGCCACCGTCTTTTGTCCACCTCCCCCACCCCACCTACACATACAGGCGAGGATAATTAAGAGATAAGTACTGTATCAATGTCTTCTCCCCCCACTTGGCTCTGCAAATGACCCTGTGAGGCAGATGGGCTGGGCAGGTCAGCTGTACTCCTACCGTACAGATGAGGAGACAGAGGCTCAGACCAGTGAAGTTCGGGGCCCCTGGCTCAGAGCTGGTGGCAGGGCTGAGACACATGCCCAGGTGTTCTGGTGCTGGATGGCACTGCAGAAGGGAGGGAGGGGGACTTTCAAAAGGCAGTTAACGTCTTTGAAACTTAGTTTCCTCAGCTGAAAAGTGGGGATCACATGATCCATCCCACAAAGTCGCCATGAGATTGCAAAGAGAGCTTCTGGTTGAAAAGGGGTCTGGGCTGCAGCCCCTGTTACCATCGTGTTCTCATAGAATGACTCACGAAGGTTAGGCGTGCGTGCATGCTCAGTCGCTCTGACTCTTTGCAACCCCGTGGATTGGTAGCCCGCCAGACTCCTCTGTCCATGGAATTTTCCTGGCAAGAACACTGGAGTGGGTTGTCATTTCTTCCTCCAGGCAATCTTCCAGACCCAGGGATCGAATCTGAGTCTCCTGCATTGGGACATGGATTCTTTACCACTATGTCACCTGGGAAACCCTTCATGGAAGTAGAGAGAAAGACAAAATCTCTACAGACAACAAGTATGAAATATGAGGAAGAACGAGGGCTGAGGAAATCCGGCAGCACTCTCCTCTGTCTTCTCTCAGGAGAGTTTCTTCTGCTTGTGAAAACATGGGGAGACATTTGTTATCTGAGCCATGGGTCCCGAACTGTAGCATTCATCAGAATCATCTGAAAGGCTTGTTAATACACAAATTGCAGGACCATCTGAGTTTCTAACACAGTAGATCTGGTGGGGCTGAGAATTTGCCTTTATCACAGGTTCCCAAGTGCTGCTGGTTCTGCTGTTTGGTGGACTGCACTTTGAGAACCACTGTCCTCAAGGGTCTGCTCTGCAAGGGCTCGGAGATGGAGCTGGGGGCCTTTGGTGGTCTTCCCTTTTCTGGCTTCACTGAGTGATACCCTAAGCCCTCCCACTACTTAGGCTGCTGGACCAGAGTCACTGGTGGCTATGAGTTAGTGCAGAACCTGAAAGGACATCGGTGTCACATTTTTGGTGCTTGCATTTTAAAAAGAAAATAAAGATTTGGATGCATATGTAATCCTTCCCTAAGACCCCTCCTCCAAACCTCGAACCCTGCACCTCCGAACCCCCAAGGAGCCAGGGTGACTGGGTGGGGCGGGAGTGCAGGAGCAGACAGAGGTCACTGAGGTTTCAGAACAAGCTCTGGCCCTGAGATGGTGCCTCTTGGAGCTGATCAGGGCCAGCATTGGCTGGTTCAGCAGGAAGGTGGCTCTGGGCCTGAAGACTTGGCTGAACTTCCCATCTCATTCTCCAACAGCCACATGGATGTGTGTGGGGGCCTGGATACCTGGGAGAACGGTGACATGGGATCTTAGTTCCTTGGCTGCTGACATGGGATCTTAGTTCCTTGGCCGCTGACATGGGATCTTAGTTCCCCAACAAGGGATCAAACTTGCATTTCCAGCCTTGGAAGCGCAGAGTCTAACCACTGGATCATCAGGGAAGTCCCAGAATGGCGGTCCTTGAAAGGGTAATCCCCCTCCCTGTCTCCTAATATGCGCAAGGAGGAAAGCTTCTGGCTACACAGGGTTATCATTAAGTGGACGAGTCTCTTGAAAGGTTTATTTTATTTTAAGCGTGTATTTGCCATCCTGTTTTTCTCTCTATCCATTGGAGGTAGCCAGAGCCCTGAGATCTTTCCTGTTCTTCCCAATCTTTCGATATTTCATAAGAGAATGCAATTCCCAAAGAACCAGAGGGCAGGAAGAAGATGTAAGAGAGCAGAAAGAGGAGCCTGGAAGTGGTCTGTAACATTATGGTAACAGTAATAGCAGCTGCTAAGTAGTCTAATAGGACTGTGAGCAGTCACTCATGGAAGGCCTGGCCATTAACACGGGTGAGGAAGGTATAGGGGGACAGAACAAACAACAAATCAGCAGCAACAAATCCAAAACTTACTCTAGAGCTGCAGCGTCTACCACATGGATTAGCTTTTTATATTATTAAACATAATTCACATTAGGAGTTTCCATAATGTGGTCCAGTGGCTAAGACTCAGAGCTCCCAGTGCAGGGGGCCCAGGTTTGGGTCAGGGAACTAGATGCCACATGCCGCAACTAAGACCTGGCACAGACAAATAAGCAAATATTAAAAAGAATACTTGTTTAAAAATTCATGCTATTGCCTGAATATCTTCATTGCACACAGATAGATTAGAAATTATTCACATTATAAAAAAATTATTGGGTTATATAAAAGGGTTACAACATCTTAACACTCTTAACAGAGGGAAAAATTAAAAACACAATTATTCCAAGCACTGTGGATTAAGTATCAACTGCAAAATTAAGATGAAGCAAACGTGAGGTTATAATCATAAAAAAGTGTTTTCCTTGCTCTTCCTTTCTTTCTACTTGAGTCTGAAGAAGAAGACAAAACCCCAATTGCCTTGCAACCTGATACTTCTCAGGTATTAGTCATTATGCTAATCCATTTATAAGCATCATATTTAATCCTTGCAAGGTATTGTCACCATGTTTTCACACATGAAGAAACAGCTTTAGGAAGATTAATAAACATGCCCAAGATCACAGAGCTTGTGTGACCCCAGGTGGGCGTGATTCCACACCTGGATATTTAATCTCAGTACTGTCCCATGTGGTGATGACTGTTCCTGAGAAAGAGGGCAGAATAAAGAGAGCTGAAATAATTACATACAACACAAATAAAATCTCCCTGGGATAAAAAAGATACAAGAATGTGTGGGAGGAGGGCTTACTGCAATCCATGCAAAATTTATAAAGGCAGAAATGCCTAGACATGCTCTGGAAAAGTTATTGGATTATAAGAGGGAAAATGTTATCTAGAAAGAAATGATTCAAGTGTCTCGTGCTTCTTAGAATTTACTCATAAGGATCACAAGTGAGCAAAATCTTCAGTTTTGTGGGGAAAAAGTTTTTGACTCAGAATTTTATAACTAAGTTATTGGCCATCTGTGAAGGCATCAGAAAAATATTCTCAGACCTGCCAAGGTCAAAGTGATCTAATTATATTCTCTTCTGGAAGTAAATATACTGATTATATTCTCTTCTCGCAATAAATTACTGGAAGTATGACCCCAATCGAAAGATGAATCCAAACGAAGAACTTGAGGCATAGTGGCTTAGAATTCTTAATAATAAACCAATAAAGCCACTTAACTTATAGTTAGGTCCAAAATATAATAATAAAATATATTATTAATTTACTGTTCCACTAAACTTTAAAAGTAAGCTTAAAAATAATTATTTCAAGGAAAATACAATGTAAACACAATAATTTATTGGCAACAACTGCAGTTTAAATTGTAAACCATATTAACATTAAACAGGAAGTGGGTTTGGAAAAAGCAAAAGTGTATACATTTCTTTATATTATATGAGGAAAATGAAAGGATATAATTTTATTCTTGACTTTCAAGATTAGAATAATATTTGTAGAAAGCTAAAAAATTTTTTTTTAAAGTATCCACAGGAAAAATGGAGAGTGAAATACATGTTTTCCAAGTAACTGGAGAAACTATGATGAAATAAAGCATGATCCATGTAACAAAAGTAGTAATCAAAGGAAGAGCAAGAACGTATGAAAAAGGAGAGCATTAAGAAAGCAGAAACAAGGGACCGTGCCCTGTTAACCTATATATTGTTATATACTGTTGCACATTAAATAATACAAAATTATGTGTACAGTATGTTTCCAATTTTGATATTACTCTAAGTAATATGTAAGAGGTAACAGCATCTCCCATATTACTTTCTGTCGAGCGTTCCTTTCTGTGAGATGTTAATAATTGTTCTAGAAAAGGAGATGTGGTACTGCAAGGTGAGGAGAGCCTAAGTGAAACCTTATCAGACAGGATTTATTTTTTGCGAGTCTTCTCAGAGCCTTGTTGGATATGGGAAGTGGATAATTTTTCATTTTGGCTGCCCAGCTCTTGGATTTCCGTTTTATGTGTGGGGAAGATCCATCTTCCACTGTAGAAGCTGAAGATTCCAGTTATATACTTAATTTCTCTCTTCCTCGACAACTGCACCAATCAGAGATGCACCTGCCTGGAAGTCTGGAGGTGGGCCGGGTGCCCCAGGAATCAGGGGTTATGGAGAATCCTTCCTGGCTTTGGGCAGCAGCTTTGCCAGTGCCCGTGATGGCTGTTCAGCCCAGTGCTCAGTGTGACCACGCAGGTCCTTGCCAGACCGCTACTGTGGCACGGTTATGTCTATGCTTCTGTTTGTGTAACTTTTGTTTATTCTTGCCCATTTTTGCTAGCCCGTAAGCTCTCATTCCCTAGTCTTCTTGGTGAATCTGTCGAATGTCTAACATCATTTGACTAAAATCTTTTCCTGTTCAAATCAGTTGGAGGCAGTTCCCATTGCTTGCAGTTCTGAACACTGACCCACACATTATGTTAATGTGTAACTATAAATTTCTAAGAGGGAATTTATTTTCCAAAGTGATCTGCCTACATTTTTTTTCTCTTCTTTGTACAAAACTTAATCTCCTGTGAAATTAATATGCTGTGGAACGTGAACTGGAAACTTGTGGTTAGAAAAAAATCTGGAAGAGAACACAGTAAATGAATCATAGTGGATATTTGGCTCCAAATAATGGGTTGAGGATTTGTGTTTGTGTCTCTCTCCAGAGATCCCATTGGAAAAAGGGATGGAAGCTCATAGCAGGAAAGGTGATGTGAGGTGCATGAGACAGTGAGTCAGAGATTCAAAGATTTACAAAAGATGGAAAATTGAAGGAGGTATGTTGGTTGAGTGAAGGAAACCTCAGACAGAATATGATGCCAGGAAGGGAATGGAGTGAAACTGGAAACTCATGTGCATTCTGGAGTACCAGGGAGACTTCAGGATGAGTTGGCCATGGAGGATGGGAATGAGTAGGGGGCTGGCACTGCTAGAGTTGGCTGAAAGTTGTGGGCATCCAGAGCAGCCACACCCCTCTCCTCTCTTCCTTTACCTGCTTGCAGAGCAATAGCTGTCTGGACCCAGCATTTCCCTAAAGAAAACGAACAGGCTCCCTGGAACTTCTTCTTCTTCTTTTTTATTTAAAATTGTATCTATTTCTTTCTGGCTGTGCCGGCTCTTCATTGCTACATGGGCTTTCTCTAGTTGCAGAGAGCGGGACGACTCTGTGGTGGCGTGTAGGCCTCTCATTGCTTTGGCTTCCCGTGGTGCGGAGCACTGTCTCCAGGCACGTGGGCTTCAGAGGTAGTTGTGCGCTGACTTCGTTGCCTTGTGGCATGTGGTATCTTCCCAGACCAGGGATCAAACCCACAACCCCTGCATTGGCAGGTGGATTCTCAAGCACTGGACGACTACAGGGTCAGCTGGTAAAGAACCAGCCTGCGATGAAGGAGACCCCAGTTTGATCCCTGGGTCGGGAAGATCCCCTGGAGAGGGGAATGGCTACTCACTCCAGTATTCTGGCCTGGAGAATTCCATGGGCAGAGGAACCTGGCAGGCTACAGTCCACGGGGTCACAAAGAGTCGGACACAACGGGACAGAGCGACTTTCACTTCACTTCACTACCCTGGAAGTCCCATAGTTGCCTTTTCTTAACAAGAGGAAATCAACAGCAACAAAAAATCCAAAGCAATTAGTGACTTGAGATAAAATAGAAAATAATAAGAAAGTCATGATCCAGAAACAAAGCAACCTAGAATGTGACATGATTTTGAGCAATGCACAGGATGAAAGAAAAGGCTTTATTCAACTGTGATGCTAGGTCTGTCCTGTAAGAAACCAGGAGAATGATCCTGGGCCATTAGATAAAACAGAGTCATCTTAGCAACTTCCGGCTGTGGAGTAAACAATAATTATGTTGCCATAGCAAAGTAAGCCCTGTGTTTTGGTTCGTTATTTATACTAAACCTATAAACAGAGCCTGAAGGTTTAATTGCGGTCCCAGAGCAGAATATGAATGTTTTGCACAACAGTATAAGACAGAAGGTGGGAGGAGAAGGAAGGGGGAGGTGACTGCTGGGGAGGCTGAGGTCCTGACAAGTTCATCTTAAAGAGGGACAGGTAAGAGGTACTGGCTGAAAGCAAAGGGGGCCTGCCATTTCTTATTAGAAGTTGCACAAGTAGTCAAGAGAAGAGCTGGAATGATAGTGTAACTATCAACACTGGGGAGGAAGACAGGGAGAAGAATTAGGAAGTAGAAAAAAGGCAAGTTAGGAACTTTGCTGCCAATTCAGTGGTTAAGATTCCGGGCTTCCACTGCGGGGGGTGCCACATTAGGTCCCTGACAAAAAAAAAAT
The DNA here is from genome assembly GCF_023091745.1 of Budorcas taxicolor. Taxonomy (NCBI): domain Eukaryota; kingdom Metazoa; phylum Chordata; class Mammalia; order Artiodactyla; family Bovidae; genus Budorcas; species Budorcas taxicolor. Next base: position 17,266,564 of record NC_068912.1, read on the forward strand.
TTTTTTTAATAAAAAAAGGCAAGTTAATCTTTATTGTTTATGGTATGCACTCAGCAGATAGTGTCTAAAGCCAGTGCCTGGAGTAAGAGAAGCATAAGCCACGGGCATAGCATGGTGGTGAATAGTGAGTACAGAGTAAGTGAAAGAAACAGTTAAAATGATGTGTATTTGAAGAGAGGACCTGCAGGAGGGCAGGGAATGCTCTTTTTCTTTTATTATTAAAAGCTATTCTGAACCATTTAACTCTTGAAAATCTAGGTGCTTGCATGAGTTGGGTGAATATATAAAAAAGGAGGTGGCACTGGAAAATTAAAGCGCTTTCCAGGTGGTACTAGTGGCTAGGAACCTGCTTGCCAATGCAGGAGACAGGGGATCGATCCCTGGGTTGGGAAGATTCCCCTGGAGAAGGAAATAGCATCCCACTGCAGTATTCTTGCCTGGAAAATTCCAAGGACAGAGGAGTCTGGCAGGCTGGTCACAAAGAGCAGGACATGACTGAGTGACTAACACTTTCATTTTTCTTGCTGAGGGCCCTCTAAGAGTCCCAGTATCTGTGTCAGCCCTGGCCTGTGTGGCCAGTCCATGATATTGTCTGGGGAACCTAGAAGGACACAGGAGGGGGTGATGGAAGGTAGGTAGGGGGGAAGCACCGGCCATGCGGGTAATGAAGGCCCTGGGCCCTGGGGGGAGGTGAGCTCATTGCTTGCCTTCATGGGAGACGGGTGTGAGAACCACAGCAGTGGTCAGGGAGGAGCTTCTGTCATGACCCACTCCCAGGGTGTGTTGATTTTCCAGTGTTTCCTCCTTTTTAATATATTCATCCAGCTCATGCAAGCACCTATGTTTTAAAAAGTTAAAATAGCGCTTTAATAATGGGATTAATATCTAAGGGGAAAAAAAATCAACACACCTTGATCCTCATTATCTCAGCAAAGTTCAGGGCAAGGTGACCCTGGTCTGTCCTCACCATCTGGAAGCTCAGCTGCTGTGTTTACCCTGGTTTGCGGCTGGAGATCTGGCCTGCAGCCGCTCTGTTCCTTGAGCTTGCTTTCACCTGCCTGAGGAAGCCAGGAGAAGTAGGGGATAGCCCCCAATCATAGAATGACCCCCAGGAAGCTCCCAATTTAAAGAGGGAGCTCTCTGAGCAGGAGACAGCCCCTGAACGCGAATCGCTGGTCTAATGGTAAGGATAAGGCTTCTCTCTGGGTGGGTTAGAGTAGGCCCGTGGGTCTCTCCCTTGCCCTTCCAGCCTGATGCCAAGAAGGTAAGGATGTGTCCTTGACTCCTGGGAGCAGTAGCTGTGGGGAATGGTATATGTGAAGCGTGGGTCCATCAGCCCTCTCAGTTCAGAGAAGCAGGCAGGACAAAGGGGATGGACTGCAGAGCTGCCCAGGGCCTTTGCCGAAATAGGCCAGGAGAGGGCAGCAGCGGTACTCTAATAAGAGGAGCTGGGAGAGGGGGAAAAGGAGGGAGGTCATTCCCATTTAGGGGACTCAGAGAGAGGGGTGGGGGAGGAGGGCGTGGCAACCCACGTCAGTGTTCTTGCCTGGAGAATCCCATGAACAGAGCAGCCTGGTGGGCTACTGTCCATGGGGTCTCAAAGAGTCGGACACAACTGAAGTGACTTAGCGCACCTGTGCGCGTGTGTGTACACACACACACACACAAACACACACAGGAAAGAGGGTGGGGAGCGGTTTGCTGGAAGCTGGTGGAAGCAGACGTGGGTCCTTTGTATGTCTTTGTTTTGTTTTAGGTGGAAATTGAGGAAAAGATTAAATTTCACATGTAAATCATTGTTACATGTTGCTCATAGAGGTGTTTCAGAAAACAGTCTCGAGAGCAGAGATAAGCGTGAGGATGTAAAGTCTCCTACAGTTTGCAGGCATCTTGGGGAGGGCTTTGGACAGCTGTGGCACTGGGGGGACAGAGGCAGGGCAGGCCAGGCAGGGGCCGGGCACTGGTAGCAGTGGACAGGGAGGCAACAGAAGCAAGTTAGATGTTTTACTTATTTATTCGTTTATTTTAAGGTGGTTTTAGTATTTTAAAGTCTTTATTGAATTTGTTACAATATTTCTTCTGCTTTTATGTTTTGGATTTTTGGCTGCCAGGCATGTGGGATCTTAGCTCCCCAACCAGGGAGCAAACCCACAGTCTTAGCCACGGCCCTACACTGCCAAGGAAGTCCCAATTTATTTATTTAAAAAAATTTTATTTTTAATGAACATCTTTCTGTATTTTTTTTTAATTTAATTTTTTGGCTGTCCTGAATGGCACCTGGGATCTTAATTCCCTGATCAGGGATTGAATTTGAGTCCTGTGCAGTGGAAGCCCGGAATCTTAATTCCTGGACTGCCAGGTATTTTGATTTATAGATTCTGGTTGAGAGAAATATATAAAGGCCTAAAATATTTTGAAGATAAGTGCTGGAAAAATGTGAAATGGTCAGAGTTGGTGTTTGCGGTGTTTTGGGTGATATTGTAAGACCTGTGACTAACAAACACGAGAAGTTGCCCCTCTTTGTGACATGGGTTGTGCTCTTTGGTGACAGCAGGCTGGACCTGCATTGGGATGCTTCTGGAGAACATGTTGTTCACAAATAAAGCCACTGTGAACTTGTCCTTCTTGGAGTCAGAACTGAGGCAGGCAGAGCCGGCTCCCACCAGTCGGAGAATCTACAAGCCAGGGTGACCTTTGTGTCGGCTGCCCTCTGGGGCCATGACTTAGGCAGTAGGGTCTTGGTTTTTGTGACAGGCAGTAATGTCCATGGCAGTTAAATGATGATGCCTGTGACATTACAGGCTGAATGATGTGTTGGAGGAAATAAAATCTGAAGCCTTTGTGGAAGGAAGAGGTCAGAAGGTTTACTGTGGTTTGGGAGGCTTTGCGCAGCAAGTGAGACTTGATCTGAGTTTGGCAGGTGGAGGCCCATGGGTGGGTGAGAAAAGGAGGAAGGTGCAGCCTGAAGGAGGGTGTGCAGTGGGGACTGTGAGACCTGTCCCACCAGAGAAGTGCTGTGGGCTCTTGAGTACAAGGAGGCCTTGAGTGCAAAGGTGGGAGGAGTTGAAACTGATATGGTGAAAAGCACTGATCTAGTATGAAGGAGGAAATTACAGAAGGAGGAAGTCACATTTAAAAAAGAATTAATTTTTATTTGTTTATTTAATTACTTGGCTGCGTTGGGTCTTAGTTGTGGCACACAGGATCTTAGTTGTGGTGCACGGATTTCTAGTTGCGACGCGGTGTCTTAGTTCCCCAGCCAGGGATTGAACCTGCGCCAGCTGCTTTGGAAGGTGGATGCTTAACCACTGGACCACCAGGGAAGTCCCAGGAGGTCACATCTAGAAGATAGTAGAAATATCTTTACATTACTTCGAAGATAGCAGAAACAGCGTACCAAGCTGCATCAGTGAAAAAGCCAACTGGCTATCTGGGACCTCATTTCTCTCTACCTTTTCCCTCTGGACCTCCCTTTGGGATCTGATGATCTGATTTCCAGATGCTCAGGTTTCCAGATATTAATATTTGCTCTACCTCTCCTTCTCTTAACGATATAGATGGGAGGCAGGAGTTCAGCCTAAGTTGGCCCTGTGGCTGGACAGTGTCTGGTTGGGACTTCTGATTTCTGAGGTCTGATTTCTGGGCCGCTACAAGGAGGGGAGCTGGAGATTGTCTCTATGATTAGTCTTGGGAAGAGGAAATTTGTACCAGTAGGAAAAGGGGATGACAGAGGATGAGATGGCTGGATGGCATCACCGACTCGATGGAGGTGAGTTTGAGTGAACTCCGGGAGTTGGTGATGGACAGGGAGACCTGGCGTGCTGCAATTCATGGGGTCGCAAAGAGTCAGACATGACTGAGCGACTGAACCGAACTGAACTGGGATCCTTTAGGCTGAAAAAAAAAAAAACCTGATTTAAATTGGATTATAAATGGAGCCTATTATCTCATAATAAGAAACCTGGATGTCAGGGGTTCCTGGTCTGGATAATTCTGCAGCTCAACCATGCCAATTTCTTTGTAATTCTTTTTGTTCCCCTCTCCAGCAGCCTTAAGTATAGTTCCCTCAGCAACAACAGTTCACATAAGAAGGAGGTATTTCCTCTCCCCGCTCCCCAAATCTTTTTCTTTCCAAGGCAGAAAATCTTTCTCCTAAATTCTCCAGGAGAGGTCTTTCTCCTTTGCAGCACTTCAGAACCAGATCCATTGGCCACTTCCAGGAGCAAAGGAAGTTTTGAGATGTCTTTGGCATTTTCAACTTTCCTCATGGAAGGTGGAGTTTGCCAAAAAAGAGGAAGGATGGGGAGGGGACCGACAGATGGTTGGTGACCAACAGTGATTGCTGCAAACTCAAAGGATGAAGGGGGATGGAGTTGCTGGAGAAGAGAGGCAAGAAGACCAACTCCTGGGGCCTTGCAGGAGGGAGAGGAGGAGAGCTTTTGAGGTTAAAGATGGCCTATGTGTTGGGGTCCAAAGCAAAACTGTGGGCTGTGCATTTGATGTGAGGGGTGCTACACCCACACTGGGGCTGGGGTGTCCTGAAATCTGACATCAGAGCTGCCTGTTTCTGTTTTTCTTCCTGCCGGTTTCAACCACGATGACTTGCCTTGAGCCCACAGGGTGGAGGGTGACATTGCATCATTGGCAATAGAATTCTTTCCTCTTCTGTTGGGAAAAACTCCATGGTCACCGGGCAGTCCTGGACATGACTGGGAATGAAGAACTGGGACCAGAACGCATCTCTTTCTCTTGAATTTCCTGATCCAAACGTCTTGTCCTTGGCAGCGGTGCAGATGAAACAAATAGCAGATACCTGTCAGAGGGGGAAGAAGCAGCCCTGTCCTCGGGGAATTTCCAGCTCTGTAAGGGACGATGGGCCTAAGGGCTCTGATAAGTCCTGTAAGTTGGGAGGCCTCACTGAGGGACGCCTTTGTGGGGACATAGATTGGATGGGAGGTACTAGATGGAGGGGTGCTCAGCTGGGGAAAGACCAGGGAGGGGGCTTCAAGGAAGAGACCCAAAGGGCTAGGGTGAGAGTTTAGGGAACAGAAGAGAAGGCTCCAGAAGTCAGCCCATCTTGCCTCCTCAGGAGTTTCCAGAGCTTGCAGGTGTGCGTGTTGACCTTGTCCTTATTCGGTACCCAGAACACTGTCCTGGTGAGGCCGTGCCCCAGGGCCTGGGCTGGGCACAGAGAGGATGGGGTGAGCTGCCTCACCCTAAGCTTAAGTTGGAATTTTCTAAGCATGCTGAGGGGTGACCGTGGGCTTCCCCGTAGAACCCAAACTATATATACCAGGACATCCCACCGCAAGAGAGCTGAGGTGGCTTCCTTCTCCCATCTTGCATTTCAGCAAGCTCCTTGGCTTGCCAACTAAGTGGTCAGCAAATTACATAAGTGCTGCCCCCCTGAGGAGTCAATAGCAGCCCTCCAGTACCCTCCAAAGAAGGCATGAGTGCCTGGGTTAGGGTTCAGGAGCTCTGAGTTAAGACTGTGCTGTCCCTCACCGGCAGTGTGGCCTTGGGAGAGTCACTTGACCTCTCCCAGCCTTGGCCTTGTCATCTGTAAACCAGCTGCACTGCTCAGGGCTGTGGGCAGGGGGCTCCAGCAGGAGCCACAGCTTGGTGTCGGTGCCCTGTGTGACTTCAGGCAGGCTCACCTCAGTAGTAGTGTATATCTACTAATCCTCGCTCAGAGATGGACAGCCGATTGTTTAGAGAGTTGAAGCTGTGCCTGGCACCCGGTTGGCACTCAGTGAATGTTAACTTCCCCCCTTTGGTTCCTGAGTGTTTCTTTTTCTTTTATAGCCTTTCACCTCTGGATAAGGGAGGCACTATTATACACTGTGTTGCTATCTCTTGCCAGGGGCAAGGTAAGCAGCAGCATCAGCAACATTGAAAACCAAAACAAAATAGGTCACAGCTCATTAGTCTTTAAGAGGGATTAAAGTCAGACTATGGGGCTGGCTGGGACCCAGGGTCAAGTTGCCGCCTGACTGTGCTGAGAATTAAAGGGGATAAAGCCAGCGTTCAGCCAGTTTTGTACCTTGTGGTGGGCAACCAGATACAAAGAACTGACTGAGTGGTGGGTTTTCAGACAGGACGGCAGGCAGGTGAGGGGCCCCCCACTCGGCCCCCAGCCCTCGGGGGTGGTGGGGTGGGGCTCAGGCTGGAGCCTGTCCAGGTTTAGGACCAGGTAGACCTTGAAGGGCATTTCCTCAAAGGAGAAATAATCTGCATTTCTCTGGAGTTCCTGAAAATGGTGAGGAAGGGCTCAGTGTTTGATTAGCTCTTCTTTCCGGTTGAGGTGAAGGAGGAATGTTGGTGGGTGAGGAAATGGCTTTCAGCTCCTCTTATTTTATTTATTTATTTACTTTTATTGAAGTATAGTTGATTTACAGTGTTGCATAATTTCTGTTGTACAAGCAAAGTGATTCAGTTACACACACACACACATATATTCTTTCTCATTATGGTTATTGAATACACTTACCTGTACTATACAGGAAGACCTTGTTGTTTATTTATTTTATATCAGAAGTGTATATCTACTAATCCAAAATTCCTCATTTATCCCTACCCTCTCTTCCCCTTTGGTAACCAGAATTTTGCATTTTGTGCCTATGAATCTGTTTCTGTTTTGCAAATAAGTTCATTTGTTTCATATTCTACTTTATTATTACTGCTTTGATTTTAATTTTTTTGGCCATACCTGGTGTCATGTGGGACCTTATTTCCCAGATCAGGGATTGAACCCACATCCTGTGCACTGGAAAGCAGAGTCTTAACCACTTTACCACCGGGCAAGTCCTGTTCCACCCACTTTTAGATTTCACATACAGATGGCATGTGATACTTGTCTTTGTCTGGCTTTGCCTACTATGATCATGTTTAGGTCCATCCGTGTTGTTGCATGGATGGCATTATTTCCTTCTTTTTATGGCTGAGTAACTTTCCACTGTATACATGTACCATATCTTCTTTATTCATTGATCTGAAAGTGAAAGTGTTCGTCCCTCAGTCATGTCCAACTCTTTTCGACCCCATGTACTGTAGGCTCCTCTCTGTCCATGGGATTCTCCAGGCAAGAATACTGGAGTTGGTTGCCATTCCCTTACTCCAGGGGATCTTCCCAACCCAGGGATCAAACCGGGGTCTCCTGTATTGCAGGCAGATTCTTTACTGTCTGAGCCACCAGGGAAGCCCAGTCTTCTTTATTCATTGATCTGAAAGTGAAAGTGTTAGTTACTCAGTTGTGTCCGACTCTTTCCCATTCCCATGTACTGGAGCCTGCCAGGCTCGTCTGTCCATGGGATGCTCCAGGCAAGAATACTGGAGTGCGTTGCCACTCCATTCTATATGTGTACCATATCTTCTTTATTCATTGATCTGTTGGTGAACATTTAGGTTGCTTCCATGTTTGGCTATTGTGAATTGTCCTGTTCATACACTGGGGTGCAGGTATCTTTTTGAACTAGAGTTTGGTCCAAATATATACCCAAGAGTGGCACATGTTGGTCCCTCTTTAATTGGTGCTCTCAGCCCAACTGCGTTTGTATCACAGGGCTCTGTACCTCTTCTCCTTTGGGCCCAGAAAGAAAAGGACAGCTCTACTTTCAGGATTAAGGTAAAACCTTAATAAATTCTAATGATCAATTTTAGAGTCATCAAGTTTTTCCATTTCACTCCAGTGGTTGAATGTCTACATTCGTATTCTTGACCTCTGATTATGGCGTGCACTCACTATTGACACCTCCTCTCCACCCCCAAACCCGCTGCAAAACTCACTGCCACTGCTACTGCAGAGTCATGAACAACATGGACTCTGGAGCTGGACCGAGTGAGTGAGTGAATGAGGTTGCCCTGTTGTGTCTGACTCTTTGCGACTCCATGGACCATAGCCCACCAGGCGCCTCTGTCCATTGAATTCTCCAGGCAAGAATACTGGAGTGGGTAGCCTATCCCTTCTCCAGGGGAACTTCCTGACCTAGGAATCAAACTGGGGTCTCCTGCATTGCAGATGGATTCTTCACCAGCTGAGTTACCCAGGAAGCCCGATACAAGGTGGTTTCTAAGGAGCAGCACCAGAGACCATGGCAAGCAGAGCTTGACTGGACCACATGTCATATGGTCCTAGAAAAACAAGTGAAGCAGAAAGGACCTATACATGCACATATCACACAATGTAACACATAACGTAAAGAATGCCCAACTACCCACCAGCTTAAGATATAAACCATTATCAAAGACCTACATGCAAGAACTGAAACTATAAAACTTTTGTTAGAAAACATATGAGAAAACTTTGTGACATTGGCTTTGGCAATGATTTCTTGGACACAACATCAAAAGCTCAGCAACAAAAGTGAAAAATAGACTGGATTACATCAGAATAAAACTTCTGCGCATTATAGGATCCAATCAAGTGAGTGAAAGGGAAATCCACGAGATAGGAGAAAATATTTGCAAATCTTGTGTCTGATAAGAGCTTAACATCCAGAGTATATTAAGAACTCCTACAACTAAACAACCAAAGAAATCAACCTGATTGAAAAATAGGCAAAGGACTTGAATAGATATTTCCTCAGAGACATACAAATGGTCAATAAACACGTAAAAAGTGCACCACATCAATCACCATTAGGGAAGTGCAAATCAAAACCACAATGACTTTCCACCTCGCACCCAATAGGATGGCAATATAAAAACAAGAGAAAGAAAAAATCAAGTGTTGGAGAAGATGCGGAGAAATTGGAGCCTATGTGCACTATTGGTGGGCGTGTCAAATACTGTGGCAAAATGTGTTGTAGTTCCTCAACAGATTAAACATAGAATTACCATGTGCTGTGTTTAGCTGCTCAGTCATGTCTGACTCTTTGAGACCCCATGGACTGCAGCCCTCCAGGCTCCTCTGTCCATGGGAATTCTTCAGGCAAGAATACTAGAGTGAGTTGCCATGCCCTCCTTCAGGAGATCTTCCCACCTCAGGGATCAAACCCAGGTTCCTTGCATTGCAGGGGGATTCTTAACCAGCTGAACTGCCAGGGAAGAAGTAGAATTACCATATGATTCAGCAGTTCGATGTCTGAGTATATATCAAAGATACTGATAGTTAAAAGCAGAGTTTGAAGAGATATGTGTACACCCTGGCTCAGATGTAAAGAATCTGCCTACAATGCAGGAGACCAGGGTTCGGTTCCTGGGTCGGAAAGAGCTTCTGGAGGAGGGCTTGGGAACCCACTCTAGTATTCTTGCCTGAAGAATTCCATAGACAGAGGAGTCTGGCAGGCTACAGTCGGGAGCGACTAACACTTTCACTTTGATGTTCGTAGCAGCATTATTTACAAAGGTCAAATGGGGGAAAGTAACCCAAATGTCCATCAACAGAAGCATGGGTAAACAACATGGGGATATTTACAACCAATGGCATGTTATTTAGCCTTAAAATTTAAAAAGTAAGGAAATTCTGACACATGTTAAAACATGGATGAGCCTTGAGGATATTATGTTAATAAGCTAGTCACAGAAAGATAAATACTCTATGATTCCACTAATATGAGGTACTTAGCAGTTAGACTCATAGAGGGAAGTAAAATGATGATTGCCAGGGGCTAAGGGAGGAGAGAACAGGGAGTTGTTTCAATGGGTACAGAGTTTCAGTTTTGCAAGATGAAAAGGGTTCTGAAGATGGATGTTGGTGATGGTTATGCAATAATGTAAATGCACTTAATAGCACTGAACTGTACACGTAAACAATGGCACCCCACTCCAGTACTCTTGCCTGGAAAATCCCATGGGCTGAGGAGCCTGGTGGGCTGCAGTCCATGGGGTCTCGACGAGTCGGACACAACTGAGCGACTTCACTTTCACTTTTCACTTTTCACTTTCATGCACTGGAGAAGGAAATGGCAACCCACTGCAGTGTTCCTGCCTGGAGAACCCCAGGGACGGGGGAGCCTGGTGGGCTGCTGTCTCTGGGGTTGCACAGGGTCGGACACGACTGAAGCGACTCAGCAGCAGCAGCAGCAGCAGCAGGACACGTAAAGTTGGCAAACATCATGTTATGTGTGTTTTTACCACAATTACAAAAACTATATAAACCACTGCAAATAAAGTTGAATCCTCTTTGGTCCCACTACTCTCTCATTCCCCTACACGCAAAGAGACTGTCCTCTTGAATTCGGTGTTTATCATTTCCCTTGTGTATCTAGTATTGTTCTGTTCATTTTAAACTTTATACTTTTGAAACTTGAGTTGTCTTTTTTTAGCATTGTCTTTGTGAAATTCACCCATGTTGATATTAGTGCAAGTTCATTAATTTTCACTTTTATGTAGTACAATATTGTGTATCATATTTCATTTCATGAATACTGTGTAATTTATATAACCATTTCCCTAGAATTCTCCTATTTATATCTCCTGGCAGATAGACTTACTTCCTTTCTTTGCTGTTATAAACAATATTCCCATAAATTTTCATACACATATTTCTTTGTATATAGGATTCTCTAGGAAATAAACCTCAATGTGAAGTTGCTGGGTCAGAGGGAATATACATTTTGCCTACATTTGATATTGCTGAAGTTTTCTCCAAAGAGATTATGCAAATCCTCTGAGCAGCGTTTGAATTTGTGCAAAGTCCTAAATGTCAGATTAAATATTTTTCCTAATCTGATATCCCAATGATATAATTGAAACTTGAATTTCCATCATTGCTCTTCTGTGAGCTGCTTGTTCTTATTCTTTAAACAGTTTTTCTATTGCATCGTTTGTCTTTTTCATGTTAATTTGTAGTTTTAAAAAAGTGTATGGGATACTATATGTTTGTCAGTTATATGTGAAGACATATAACAATACAAAACAAATATTTTCCCCCGGTTGATAGATTTTTTTCAATAGTGTTTTTTGATAAACATAAATGTTCAATTTAAGTGTAAGGAAGTCTTCCCTCCCCGCCACCCCAGATTATACTCTTTTTATCTTTAAGAAAATCTTTACTGCCCTGATGTCATAAATATCTTTTTCTATAATTTTCTTCTAAAGGTTTTAAAGTTTTATTTTTTACAAGTTTATATTTAAGTTTTTAACCCAGCTGAAATTTATTTTTGTATGCTATGTAATGTAGCATGGAAACCAATTTTATTTTTTTCTCCACATGCATAATTATTTCAGTGCCACTTGTGAACTAGGCTGTCCTTTTCTACTGATTTGCACTGTCCCTCTTGATGACACCCCCTTCCTCTCATTTCCATTTATATGTGTGGGTCTATTTCTAGGATCTCTATTTTGCTCTATTTCTCTGTCTCTGCACCATTACTTCAATGTTTTAATGACCACTGCTTTATAATGAGTCTTCTATCTGGTAGGGAAGTCCACTTCTCTGTTCATCTTCTTCAAAATTATCTGGGATCTTTCATCAACATTTCAGAGTTGATATATTTTATTAGATTGATTCCTGGATATCTACATTTTTGTTGTTGTTGTTGTTCTGTTACAAATGGCGTTAATAATTTCCCTCAGCTGAGTTGGAGAGGGATAAATTGGGAGATTGGGATGTACATAAGTGTACTAATTTGTATAAAAAAGATAACTAATAAAGACCTACTGTATAGCACAGTGAACTTTACTCAGTACTCTATGACGGCCTATATGGGAAAGGATTCTAATAAAGAGTGGATATATGGATGTGTGTAACTGATTCACTTTGCTGTAGAGCAGAAACTAACAACACTGTAAAGCAACTTTACTCCAAGAAAAGTTATAAAAAAACTTTCCCTAACTGTTGCTAGTAGCTAGGAATACAACTGACTTTTGTAGGCTGACACCTAGTAGGGATACCTGTATACGTAGCGTGAGGGAGACAGGTCATGGAATTTCTAGGTTACTCTGCTCTCCAGAGCCCCTGTCAATGGCTGGAGGGACGGAAGTTCTAGTGGCTAGTTTGGACAGGAATGGCAAAGTGGTGAGGGACAAGGGGTGGCAGAAGCGAGATGGCAGTGAGGGAACTGGATGAGACAGCTGGAGAGATTTTTGTGCTCAGGCAGCACAGTTTAGTGGAGAGGAAATGGCTTCTGGTAAACATATCTGTTGAGATTTCTGTATGCTGCTGTGCTTAAATCTACATGTTGAGCCTTTTAAGGAAGCCTATAGCTGCCACTATGGTCAGGTTTGTGCCTCTTTTGACTGGAGCTATGTGCAAATCCAGCCAAGTTGGTGAAGTGGGGTGGGGAGGAAAAGCCAGTATAAATGGGATTAGACCTCCTACTGAGTAGTTTACCAGTAATTGCTGACTGAGTGGTCATATCCACTTCAGCTTTTGAGTGGGTGTCAGAGACAAAGCCTTGAAGGGAGCTGGACTTAGAGGATGGGGTTTGATACCTTTGCCTGGGTAATGGGGAGGTGGGTTGTCTTGTCCTTCCCAGAACCATCTCATAATAGCCACAAGTTGCCCATAGATATCAGGGTAACGTGAGGAAGAGTATTGCAAGACCGGCACTTAATAAGCCCTGAGTGAATAATGCCCCTCCTCTCCCTTGAGAGCCACTGTGGTGAAATCGGGTGTATGGCCTTGGGTGGGGCTTGCTATAATGGGCGCAATGACCCTGGACCCACGACAGATCTCACCACAGTCACAGCCACTGTCAGTCCCATTAGAGCCTTGGGAACTGGAACTCAGTCAAACCCCACACCAGAAGCCACGTGGGAACTTCTCTAAATTTCCAGCTTGGCAGAACTTTGAAGCTGGTCTTGCCCATTTCTTTTCTTTGCAGGCATGATGGGATCCCCTCACCCCTACCCTCCGCAAGCTTTGATCTTGGAGGAGCTGGGATTAGGGCAGTCCGTCTCCTTTCTTCTGCATTCTGTGGCTAGAGGTCTGGCTCAGGGTGTGGAGAGAGAATTAGAGGCAGGAGAGGACCTCAGGGAGCCCCCAGTCTAAGTGGGGAGAATAAGCCTTGCTCCTGAGAACCACCCAGGGTGAAGGCAGAAAGTTCTCAGCCTTGGAGGTTATCGAACCTGAGGGAGGAAGACCCAGACTCTGCTGAGAAAGGAGGAGGTGAAACAATCTGGGCAGCAGATCTAGGGTGATGTTCTGGGCAGCAGGGCTCTGAGATGGGGGTGGTGTGGGGGTGGACATCAGGGTAAAGCTCCTGGAGGGGACAGAATTTGGAATGGGAGAAGGGGCAGCAACAGGTATTACTTAGACTTACCTTAAGCAAGGCCTGGGTGGTAGATGAAAAGTGGAGGGAGGAAGGGGCTGCAACTGGGCTGCGTGGTGGCAGATTGTGTCAAGGGAAACTTAAGCTTCCCAGGTGGCTCACTGGTAAAGAATCTGCCCACCAGTGGGGGTGTTGGGGTGTTTGATCCCTGGGTTGGGAAGATCTCCTGGAGAAGGAAATGGCTACGGCTCCAGTATTCTTTGCCCGGGAAATCCCATGGACAGAGGAGCCTGATGGGCTATTGTCTATGAAGTTGCAAAAGGATCAGACAAGAGCGAGTGACCAAACAACAGCAAGAAGCTTAGGCAGTAAGATCAGAGAAGTGCCCTGCACTGGCGCCAACATCTAAGTGCTAACCGTTCACAGGAGCCCTACCCAAGTAGGGCAGCGCCTATGGCAAGTGTAGCCAAGATCCTCGGTTGAGGGCAGGGGTGTGGAAGGTGAGGTTCCTGATTCCCAGGGTGAGGAGGGGTTTTAAAAAATGCTTACAACTGACAGTGGTTTCTCTGGAGTCCTCCTTCCCATGATGGAGCTGAGGTGGAGGCAGAGTGGCTTCTTGGACCCCTCACATCTTTCCTCTCCAAATCTGGTGTCTTTCCCAGGGCCATGAGTCAACAGCGAGTGTCAGCAGATGGCCAGGAGCATTTCCACTTTCATGACTTTGTGACGTCAGCAGAGAGCCACTTTGACCTCCCTGTCCTGTGCTGGTTGCTGGTAACACAGCCGTGAATAAAGGGAGATTCTTTTCCTAGAGACACTGTCCTCCTGAGGATTCTGTCCTACAGGGCATGCGACACTATCCGAGGCTTCAGGGAAGGTCTTCCTGACAGATGCCCAAGACAAAAGGAAGAAGGGTGAAAGGGTGGAAGGGCATGTGGAACAGCGTGGGAGAAGCCTCTGAAGGGAACTGGGATGGAGGATTTGGAAGGAAGCCAGAGGAGAATGGAATGTGGGGACGCTGGGGAATAGAGAGCCGTCAGCCTGGAGGGCAGATCACCCGGCACTTGGAATGGCCAGGAGTTTGTGCTTTACATGAAGAGAAATAGGAAGCCTTTTTGCAGGGAGGGGTGACTTAGGGTGATCAACTCGTTCTGATTTGCTGGGGACATTCAGGTTTTAGCAATGAAAATCCTGTGTCTGGGAAACCCCTCAGTCCCAAGCAAACCAGAATGAATTTGGCTGATTAGATTTATATTTTAAAAAGGTTATTCTGACTAAAGAATAATAATGGGATTAGCAAGGGCAAGAGAGAGAACAGTAAAGAGGTTGAGGAAAGGAGTTAGATTGAAAATAAAGCATCTAATATTTATTGAAGGTTTACTATGTATCAGTTAGGATTCTAAGCATTACATTTATTGTGCTATTGGATCTTCAGGAAAAGTTATAAACTAGACAGCGTTCTCATTTTTATTTTTGCAGGTGAGGAAAAAGGCCTAGAGAAATTAGATACTTCAGGGTACTCCAATATCTCATGAGTGGAGGTGTGGGATCTGAACCTGGAAATTGGGCTTTAGTGCCTGACACTACACTAAACTGCTATGAGGGCAAGTATTGTGTCTGTGCCAGTGAAGAGAAGAATAACTGAAAGTCTGTGTTAAAAATAGGTGGACTCCAGTCTCTTTTCCTACCTCTGTGAACAGATAAATCTTACTTCCTTACTCCAGCAGACTGTCAATGAGGACCTCAAACAGAGCTGAGGCAGAGGTGCAGCACGGAAACCAGGGCATTAGGTAAGAGGCTATACATTGGTTGGAGGGACAATCTTAGCTTTTCCCTCTACTCATCAGGGAGAACATTAATGGCTGGCTTATTCCCTTCAGACTAGAGACTTGGCGATTCTTTTCTAGGGAAACTGATCACCACAAGATGGCCTTTCTCATGTGTGTATGTTTCTTTTTTCTATACCACCAAGTAATTCTCCAACACCAGCTGGGTGTCCTACAATTCAGCTCAATTCTGACATCATTTATCTGGAGATAGCATCAGATCCCACAGGTAAATCCCACAGGCTCAGTCCCACAAAACTGTCCCCTCACCTGACTTCAGATGGCAGTGGCAAGTCCAGGTTGTTGCCCGTGCTTCTGATCAGCTGGTTATAGACCAGAGGTTCCCATGTTCCCCTCTTGGGGTTTGATTAGTTTGCAAGAGTGGTTCATGGAACTCAGAGAAACATTTCGCATACTTGATTATAGTTTGCGATAAAAGGATATAGCTCAGGAACAGCCAGATGGAAGAGATGCATAGGGCAAGCCATGTGGGGAAAGACGCAGAGCTTCCATGCTTTTTCTGGGAATAAATTATCCCTGAAACTCTGCATGTCAGAAGCTGTCTGAACCTGTCCTTTTGGCTTTTTATGGAGGCTTTATTACATAGGCACGATTGATTAATTCAATGGCTACTGGTGATAGATTCGACCTCCAGCCCCTTTCTCCTTCCCCTTTAAAGAGCAGGGGTAGGACAAATGTTCCAGCCCTCCAACTGCATCGTTGGTTTCCTGACAACCAGCCACTATCGTTGGAAGCTTTCCCAAAGTCTCCTCATTAAAATAAACTTTGGTGTAGCTGAAAGGAGTGTGTTATGAATATCAGCATACTTCTATCACTCAGGAAATTCCAAGGGTTTTGGGAGCTCTGTGCCAGGAACGGGAAGGAAGACCAACTATACGTGTCTTATTATAAATTGCAATATAACAGCCTTCCCTAAAATAACTCAATCAGGTCACATTATAATGAAGATTACTGATTGAGAAACCCTGACTTTTAGTCAGAGCTTCCCAATAATTTTTAGTGTCTCATTCTTACACAAGAGCAGACAGTCAAGGATCACCAGACATTTAAGGGAAGTCTTATACATGAGAGATTAAGAAAAATCCCACATAAACAGATAAAAGGAACTTGGGGGAAAAGTCAGTGAGGTCACAGAAGGAAACTTTACAATATCTTGAGAGAGTTACAAGAAGATACAGCGTTGAATTGGTGATACAAGAACAAGAAGAAATTTTAAAAAGAACATCCAGGGGAGAGAAAGGTCTTAGAAATTACAAAATGGGCTTGCTTTTACATTTCTCCTTTTTTGACAGAAGTTAAAATTGAAGAGTGTTAGAAGATAAAGTAGAATAGAAAGTAGAATTAAAAAAATAAAAAATATGGAAAATAAGACAGAAAAGAAATGAATATTGGAGGATCAACTCTGGAAGTTCAAGAGTGGAGAGTGGGCCGAGACAATGGAGGGAAGGAAATGATCAAAGACATGGTAAAGAAAATTGTTGTATCTGAAAAGCATGTTTAAATATAAAAATATGTTTTTACATTTGATTACCCAGCACAGTGAATTAAAAAAAGGATTCTTAGCAAGGAATGTCATGATGAAATTTTAGAACAATGTGACAAAGGAAAGATTCTTAAACCTTTTAATGGAATGAAACAGAAAACAATTCTGGAAAATAGAAGAAAATCGTAGTCTCCAAACTTTTGAAGGAAAATAATTTACAGTCTAGACTGTTATACCCAGACAGACTATCAATCAACTATCGGTAGAAAAAAATACTTTTATCTATTCAAGGTCTTAATGTTACCTCCTAAGAACCCTTTCTCAAAAAGTTACTGGAGGATGTGCTCTTGTAAAACAAGGGATTAAACCAAGAAAGAGCAAAAGGCATGAGATCCAGCAAATAGGTGATGCCACATTAAAGAAATATGAAGGGAAATCCTAGGATGCAGATGTAGGTAAGATGCGAGAAAATGGCCTTGCAGCAGGTCTGTAGAGATTTGAGTCCAGACTGGAGTATGAACATGGAGGACTCCAGGAGAGATGTGTTCAGTTTAATGGGTCAGTCGTGTCTGACTCTCTGTGACCCCATGGACTGCAGCCCGCCAGATCTCCCTGTCCACCACCAACTCCTGGAGCTTACTCGTGTCCATTGAGTTGGTGATGTCATCAACCATCTCATCCTCTGTCATCCCTTTCTCCTCCTGCCTTCAATCTTTCCCCAGCATCAGGGTCTTTTCCAGTGTGTCAGTTCTTTGCATCAGGTGGCCAGAGTATTGGAGTTTCAACTTCAACATCAGTCCTTCCAATGAATATTCAGAACTGATTTCCTTTAGGATGGATTGGTTGGATCCCCTTGCTGTCCAAGGGACTCTCAAGAGTCTTCTTCAACACCACAGTTCAAAAGCATCAATTTTTTGGTGCTCAGCTTTCTTTATAGTCCAACTCTCACATCCACACATGACTATTGGAAAAACCATAGCTTTGACTAGACTGACCTTTGTTGGCAAAATGATGTCTCTGCTTTTTAATATGCTGTCTAGGTTGGTCATAGCTTTTCTCCCAAGGAGCAAGCATCTTTTAATTTCATGGCTGCAGTCACCATCTGCAGTGATTTTGGAGCCCCCCAAAATAAAGTCTCTCACTGTTTCCATTGTTTCCCCATCTATTTGCCATGAAGTGATGGGACTGGATGCCATGATCTTCGTTTTCTGAATGTTGAGCTTTAAGCCAACTTTTTCACTCTCCTCTTTCACTTTCATCAAGAGGCTCTTTAGTTCTTCTTCACTTTCTGCCATAAGGGTGGTGTCATCTGCATATCTGAGGTGATTGATATTTCTCCCGGCAATCTTGATTCCAGCTTGTGCTTCTTCCAGCCCAGCGTTTCTCATGATGTACTCTGCATATAAGTTAAATATGCAAGGTGACAATATATAGCTTTGACATACTTACTCCTTTCCCGATTTGGAACCAGTCTGTTCTACTGTTCCTTCTTGACCTACATGCAGATTTCTCAGGAAGCAAGTAAGGTGGTCTGGCATTCCATCTCTTTAAGACTTTCCCACAGTTTGCTGTGATCCACAAAGTCAAAGGCTTTGGCATAGTCAATAAAGCAGAAGTAGATATTTTTCTGGAACTCTCTTGCTTTTTTGGTGAGAGGTGTGTGCAAGTAAGCAAAGCTGTAGATCATCTAAGATATTTAACTGAAGTGAGAGGAGGTTTACAATTTTGTGGACAGTTCTAGTAGGGTGAGTGATAGAAAAAGTGAACAGTCATCAAATCAAAAAAATAGGTCAGCTATTAACACTTGAGAAAACAAAAAGTTGCGTAAGGAAGAAAATATATTCTAAGCAGATGACATTGTTTAGCTCTGAATAGCAGTTACATGGTCATAATACTGTATGACCTGAATTCTATTCTAACCAAAAACTGATATAACTATACTGGAGGAATTGTGGGGGAGTGAGTAGTGGAAGAATATGTGTGTGTGTATGCTATGAAAATACTAAATCCTCATTTTCCAATATAGGAAGTCATTAGCTAGTCTTAAAAAAATGCAAAAATCATCAACTAGAAATAGAAGGCTATTATTCAGAAATATAAAAGTAAATACAGGAAGACATGGATCCAAAGATTGAAGTGGTTGCCTCAGGATGGGAACTTGAAAGTGGGGAGAGATGAGGTGGGGGTCCTGATATTAGTCTTGTAGAACTGTTTGATTTCAAAATTAGTTCTGACGCCAACTGTATTTATATAGGATTGACTAAAAAAAATTCTGGAGGGATCAGTAGGTCTGAGAGAAAATGAGAAGTGTTTTAGACAGAGGGTACAGTAAATATCTCAGAGGGCAGTGTATGGTCTCCTTACTGGAGGTCTGTGAGATAGGAAGAGCCAGTGTGGATATTGGTGGGGGTTGGGGATGGGGTACAGAGGGGTGAGTCAATGGAGTGGTCTGGGACCCAGAGGAGTAGAGCAAGGCCTTGGTTTCCTGGATCATGGCCTGTGTTTGGAGGTCTGCAGAGCTCATCTGTGGTCTCTTGCCTTGGAGGTGGAGCTGGCTCGGTGACAGGTGGCAGTGGTCAGAGAAGGAAGAAGTAAACCAAGGAGGTTCTATACTTCCAACCTATGAGTCATTCTGA
Source organism: Budorcas taxicolor (assembly GCF_023091745.1). Lineage (NCBI taxonomy): Eukaryota > Metazoa > Chordata > Mammalia > Artiodactyla > Bovidae > Budorcas > Budorcas taxicolor. The sequence continues at coordinate 17,285,684 of NC_068912.1, forward strand.
GATGAACAACCTCAGACCTAAGGGGTGGGAAGGCTTTGGGCCAGAGGCTGAGGAGGAGGTCTTCAGCAGGGAGGCTCTGGGGTCGGCCAGGCACTGATGGGGCTGAGGCTGGGCTGGAGGAAAGGCACTCATGCGATCTGTAAGAGGTGGGGGAGCAACGGGTCACAAAAGCCAGCTGAAGCATCACTCACATAACAGTGAGTGCCCAGCATATACAAATGACTGCTCAGTAAGTATTTGTTAAATAAATGAACACATGATTGTGTTCTCACGGGTGGCTGCACTGATGCTCTCCAGTTAGACTGGAGTCCCTTATTTTCTCTGACTGAATAATTTGCCTAGAGAGGAGAGTCATTCATTAAGCATAATTTATTTAAAGCTTACTATGTTCCGGGAACCATTCTAGAGATTGGGGACACAGCAATTAACAGAATAGAAAAAAATCCTGTGGGCGTGGTGCTGTGTTTTGGAGGAAGTAGCTAGTGGTTATCTGGCACATGCTGCACCTTTAGTGCTGGTCCAAGCACTGTAGAGTATTAACTCCTTTAATCCTCACAACTTTATAGAAAGGATGTTATTAATTCTCCTGCTTTATAGATGGTGAAACCAAGGCAAAGAGAAATTAGATGGGATTTCCCTGGTGGCCTAGTGCCTAAGGCTCTGTGCTCCCAATGCAAGGGGCCCGGGTTTGATTCCTGGTCGGGGAACTAGTTCTCGCGCCACAGCTGAAAGTTTGAAGATGCTGCAATGAAGATCGAAGATCCTGCATGCTGCAACTGAGAGACTCGGCACAGCAACAAACAACAAGAACAAAAACACCTCAAACTGAACTATACCTGAAAAAAATAAAATCAAGAGAGACCAGCCAGAGACTCTGTCTTGTGGTGCCTTGCAGCAGAGAGATTGTCCATCCATCTGCGAAAGCGGGTGAGAAAGGCTGGACAGGGAGCTGGAACTGCTGGGCCCATGGGCTGGCCACCCCAGAGTCTCAATCCCCAATCCTTACTCCTGCTTCTCCACAGGGCTGGCAAAATGGCCACAGCCATTAAAAAAAAAAAAAGGAAGGCTACTTTCGGGCATTATTTGTAAGCAAGGGTGAGAATTCACTGGGCAGATGTTGACATTCACAGAATCTGAAGGGTGGGATTTGGTGAAGAAAGAAGCACAGTTGATCAATTTCAGTGTGTTTGCCTCCAGCTGATTTATGTAAGTGCCTGATTCTGTAGCTTACACTGAATGAGGACTGGGCTGGACGAGGTGGGTGGAAGGGACCCCCAGTCTTCTTTGCCAAGAATGATCCAGGAAGCTGAATTCACATGAGGGGAGGAAGCTGAATTCACATGAGGGCTGGGTTCTGGCCTCAGGAGAAGTTGAGGGGCCGGGCACCTCCTTCCCTTTCTGTAGTTGATGTAATCTTTTGATCTAGGTGCTGCTACGCCCTGTGGAAGCTGAAACTGCAGTGCCACAGCCCACTTCTATAAACTGGAGTGTATCCGTGAAGGGAGATTTGGGATTCTAAGTCACAGAGTTTTACAGTGTCTCCTTGAAGTACACCTGAACACATGGGCAACAATAATACACTCTCTACGTCTATATAGCACTTTCTACCTTTCTAGGTGCTTTCATGGGCTTCCCAGGTGGTGCGAGTGGTAAAGAACTTGCCTGCCAATGCAGGAAATGTAAAAGACACAGGTGTGATCCCTGGGTCGGGAAGATCCCCTAGAGGAGGGCATGGCAACCCACTCCAGTATTCTTGCCTGGAGAATCCCATGGACAGAGAGCAGCCTGGCATAGGCGCCTATGGACCCATACAGTCCATAGGGCCACACAGAGTTGGCCACGACTGAAGCAACTTACCACGCACGCACGCGGGCGCTTTCACATCCATTACCTCTGAAAAGCAGGGTATTCATTGCCCATTTGACAGATAAGACAAAGACTTCTCAAAAACAAAGGAAGTACAGATTCTGCCTAGTGTCACACTGAGTTAGAACACTTCCCTTTTGGCCTCGGGGGTCGTTATGTCAGTACTGGAGTCATCCCTCCATCTCCTGGTCAGCCGTGACTGCATCCCATTAACATGTGTGTTCTCTGTGACCTCCTGCTGTGAGATGGGGACCTGGCAATGCAGGTAAGGCCTCAGTGTCTGTCCCTGGGAGCCTGCTCCCTTGTTGAGGGGATGCCTGTAAGAGGTAAATCCCAGTGCCATGAGGGTGTGCCACAGACAGGTAAGACTGCCCTGTGTCTGAAGCAGAAGGGGGAACTCTATTGTCTTGAGGTAGTTAGGGAAGCCTTCACAGAAGAGGTGACTTTTGGTCAGACTCTGAAGGAGTGTTAAGACTTTTCTAGGCAGAGGGGAGGTAGCGGGGAAGCCAGGCAGAAGCTGTGGCAAAGACAAAGTCATGGACGAGATGGGTAAATGTCAGGACCGAGCATAGATTTTGTGCGTGCTAAAATTTTGGGGAGGATCCCCCATTCAGAAAAAGAATACATAAATGTTAATTTAGAAAGAGGAAGAGACTATAGCAAGTCATGAATTTAAAAAAGTTGGCAAGTGTCACGCACATTACGTAAGCCAGAAAAAGGGCAATATTTTGATTAACCGGATGACTCAACTGTCTACTTAACTATTTTTTCTGTGTTTTCTTGGCTCTGTGGTCTTTGATTGCTTCATATGACAATCGTTTTGTAAAATCATGAGACTAGAAAGACAATTAGTCTTTCCTCTGACAGTGTTAATTAGTTTTGCTATTGATACTTTAGAAAAGATTTTGTTTTCAGTTTTACAACTTGTTCCTGGTAATGTCTTGTAAATTCTTAGGATTATTGCTCAAAATCTTTATAAAGTTTCTTTCATATATGACCTGTAAAATTTCAGGGCATCTCCAGTTATAAAATATACAATATCAAAAAATTTTTCTATTACAAAATTTCTTTCAAATAAGTTATTTTCAGATTCTTTTCCATTATAAGTTATTATAAGATATTGAATATAGTTCCCTGTGCTGTACAGTAGGTCCTTGTTGGTTATCTGTTTTGTATATAGTAGTGTGTATATGTTAATCCCAAACTCCTAATTTACCCCTCCTCTGCCCCTTTCCCGGGTGGCTCCGACAGTAAAGAATCTGCCTGCAATGCAGGAGACCTGGGTTAGATCCCTAGGTCGAGAAGATCTGGAGAAGGAGATAACAATCCACTCCAGTATTCTTGCCTGGAGAATCCCATATACAGAGGAGCCTAAAAGGCTACCGTCCATGGGGTTGCAAAGAGTTGGACACTGAGTGACTAACACTCTCACTTTTCTTTTACCCCTTTCCGCTTTGGTAGCCATAAGTTGGTTCTCTATGTCTGTGGGTCTATTTTGTAAATAAATTCATTTGTATCATTTTTTTTTTAGATTCCATATAGAAGTGATATTATATTTATCTTTCTCTCTCTTAATATGATAATCTCTAGGTTCATCCATGTTGGTGCAAATGACATTATATAAAATGTAATTGTAAATAGTTTTTTAAAAAAATAGTTTTAAATTGAAGAAAAAATCATATACTAATGCATAAATGTGGAAGATAGAAAGATGGTGCTGATGAATGTATTTGCAGAGTCACAATGGAGACATAGACATTGAGAACAGACTTATGGACACAGATGCTGGAGGTGAGGAAGGAGAGGGTGGGAGGTATGGAGAGAGTAACATGGAAACATATATTACCATATGTCATTACCATATGCAAAATAGATAGCCAGTGGGAATTTGCTGTACAACTCAGGGAACTCAACCTGGGGCTTGGTAACAGCCTAGAGGGGTGGGATGGGGAGGGAGGTGGGAGAGATGTTCAAGTGGGAGGGGACATGGGTAAACTAGTGGCTTATTCATGTTGATGTTTGGTAGAAACCAACACAATATCGCAAAGCAATTATCCTTCAATTAAAAATCCATAGATTAAAAAAAAAAAGGAAATGGTAATGGGTGATCTATTTATGCTGTCAGGCTCCCAGCTGTGCAACACCCTGAATTGAGATAGTTTTAACAGATTCTTTCCTTACCTTAACAAATTGTTTCTGTGCAATAATAATACTTCATATAAATGGAAAAAAAAATCAGCTTCTCAGTTGCACTAGCCACACATCAAGTGCTTGATAGCTACATGTAGCTAGTGGCCAGTGTGTTGGACAGGGTAATCTCTGAGCGTCAGCTTTAACTGGGGCCAATTGTAACATCACAGGATCTTTTGTAAATCACCAGGGAAATAACACTACAAAAGCATGTTCTCCAAAAGATGTACCTGTCCCAGGAGGTGGAGCTTAGGAGACTAATTGGACCTATTTTTCACAGTTCCTTAGTAAGGTTCTTGCTGGTAATATTCAAGTCTCAGTTATAGGTGCTGCATGTTGATGCTTAACTTTAGGGAAGCAGATTCCTTTCAGAGTGGCCTGTGGACTAGCACTATGAAGACCAGGGCTCTAGAGCCTGCTGAAGTCTCGCTCACTGCTGCTCTGGGCCCTGATGGCCACACAGCTGTCTGGGCTTCCCCTGTCAGAGTCTGTGGGACTGTGCTGACAATATTTATGGCCATCTGCCTTCTGGATGGTGGGCTCCTGCCTGGTGGACCCTGATGTGACATACCGAGGACTTCATAAAACAGCAGAAGGATTAAGGGTCTGGCTTTGGAGTCAGGCTGACCTGGGTTTGTTGGCTTTGTGCTACCTGCTGGATGACCTGCTCACATTATGGAACCACTTTAAATCTCAGTTTATTTATCTGTGTAACGGAGATGCTAATATTCATCTAATAGAATTCTCTTGCAGATTAAATAAACTGACTTGTAGGGGAATTCCCTGGCAGTCCAGCGGTTAAGACTTCACATGTCCACTGCATGGGTCCTGGAGTCAGTCCCTGGTTGGGGAGCTAAGCCCCTGCAAGACACATGGCGCGGCCAAACCAACAAAAAACTGATGCATGTAAAGCACATATTATACTTGCTGGGCACGGTGTTTAGTAAACAATAGTTCTCAATATCTGTAGCCATTCTTTCCTGAATGACTGGAAGGAGAGGCCATGTTTCTTTCCTCAGACACACTGAGCTATATCTCTTGGGGTTCAGCAAACTCCTCATCACTTCTCCAATTTAATCTATGATTCTATAACCCTGCTTCAACTTCTGGGGCTTGGATGGCTCAGAGGCACAGGTAGCCCCAGGGTTCTGGTGAACCCCAAGGCTCTGTTGAAAATTTCTGGGCATATCCAAAAGCTGGTGAAATACTGGCACTGGGTCAGCTGTGAGCCCCAGAGAAGCACCTGTTCCTTACCAATTTGTCTTTCTCTTCAGTGACTGCAATAGACAGAATGTTTGCTGCTACTGCTAAGTCGCTTCAGTCATGTCCGGCTCTGTGCGACCCCAGAGATGCCAGCCCACTAGGCTCCCTGAGATCCTAACTCCCAGTTGATGGCGTTGGAGGAGGAGGACTTTGATAGGTGATTAGATTATAAGGGTGGAACTCTCATGAGTGGAATTCGTGCCCTATTAAAGAGACCCAGGAAAGCTCCCTGTTTTGCATGTGAAGACACAGTGAGGAGATGATGTAACATGTACTGTGTGTGCACACTAAGCCGCTTCAGTCGTGTCTGATTCTTTGTGACCCTACGGACCATAGCCCGCGAGGCTCCTCTGTCCATGGGATTCTCCAGGCAAGAATGTTAAAGTGGGTTGCCGTGTCTTCCTCCAGGGGATCTTTCCAATTCAGAGACTGAATCTCCTTCTCCGTCTCCTGAATTGGCAGGCGGGTTCTTTACCACTGGTGCCAGCTGGGACGCCCATGTGCTGTGCTGTGGTGTGGTCAGTTGCTCAGTTGTATGCGACTCTTTGCAACCTCATGGACGATAACCCGCCAGGCACTTCTGTTTATGGGGATTCTCCAGGCAAGAATACTGGAGGGGTTGTCATGCCTTCCTCCAGGGGATCCTCCCGACTCAGGGATTGAACCCACATCTCTTACGTCTCCTGCTTTGGCAGGCAGGTTCTTTACCACTAGTGCCACCTGGGAAGACCGTGTACTATGTACCAGACACCAAATCTGCCAGCACCTTGACTTTGTACTGCCCAGCGTGCAGAACTGGGAAATAAATGTTTGTTGTTTAAGCCACTCGGTTTTTGGTATTTTTGTTACAGCAGCCTGAACAGACTAAGACAGCAACTCCTCACAAGGTCCAAGTCAGCCTTTTGGATTCCTCAGGTATAAATCCCACTTGCAATATTGAAGAGCAAGGGAACTTCCTGTGACTGGTTATCAATCATTGTCAGTTCACCAACTAGCTCTGGCGCCAACTGGGCTATGTGACCTTGAATGACTCATCACTCCCTGTGCCTCAGTGTGTTTATCTGTAAAATCAGGGTGTTGGGGCTACATCCATCCCAGGTCAGAAATTGATGCTATGAGTCTCCAGTCATGAGGAGCCACTGGGAAAATGCCTCCAATGGGAGCTGAGGACAAAGCCATATCTAGGGTGACCAGAGCCCACTCTAGCCCCTTGGCCACTAACCTGCTTTTGCCTTTGATCTTCTTTAGCAATCTGGGCTGATAAGTATTCCCAGAGAAGTGCTTGGGGGCCAAGTCAATCTTTCCCATTTTCCCACTAGTCCTCATGCTCCATTGTCCTGGCCACCTTCTGCCTTGCTCTAAAAGAAGAGGTCAGTCTATAGGTCTATAAGGAGAAAGTCCCATTATCCTCTGGGCACTCTCCTTGACTGACCAAAAAAACAAAAACAAAAACCAAACACATCCTCAGTAGTGTCCTGGATGTTTCCCCGGCTGAGCAACTAACATGTGGATTTACTTCTCTTTGGGGATAATTTTTCAGTCTGCTCTCCACTGCACACACCTAGGGCCTAGAGGGGAAAGGGGGTGCTATGTAGTAGGGAGTTCTTAGTGATAAAGGCACCACTGTCCTTTCCCTTTGGCTCCAAACCCAGTCCGGCCCCAAAACTAACCAGCAGCATGTGGTGTAACCATGTGTATGCATCTCTGTAACAACTTGCTTTCCAGAGTCCAGACTAAGATGACCGGCTTGTCCTAGCTTGACTAGGACTTGACTCGTTTTAGCACTGAAAGTCCGATGTCTAAGAATCCTCTCAATCCCAGGCAAACAAGGACAATCGGTCCTCTTAGTCCAGCTAACGAAGTCGCTTCAGTTGTCTGACTCTTTATGACCCCACCGACTGTAGCCCACCAGGCTCCTCTGTCCATGGGATTCTCTAGGCAAGAATACTGGAGTGGGTTGCTATGTCCTCCCCCAGGGGATCTTCCCAACCCAGGGATCAAACGCAGGTCTCCTACATTGCAGGACCGCTGAGCCACCAGGAAAGCCCCGTTAATCAACTATATTCCAATGAAAACAAAACAGAAAAAGCTTAGGTCTTAGGAAAGGAGGGACAGAAACTTACAACTGTGTTTGATCCAATGGCCTTTTCTGATCCTTCCATTTGGTCAAGAAGTCTGGCATGGATTTCTTCTGAGTTTTACTCTGGAAGCAGTCTTCTTTTATGACCCTTTGAGGGTGTTCCTGGGATATTTATTTCTGCTTGTACTCATGATTGTGACCAGAGGTGGTCAGGCCACTAAATGTGTGTTTGGTTAGATGGAGGCTGCCCCAGAGTATGCTCTGTGGACAGTGTGAAGTGTTATGCCGGTGTGCAGGCTTATGTGCGTGTCTGTATGAATGTCTGTGTGTGCGTGCACGTGTGTGTCAAGAGTTCCAGGAATCTGAGAGGGCCTGTCCAGAATGAACTGAAGTCATGTTGCTTATTACTGTTGTCCTGCTGTGGACATTAGACTCCAGCCTTGACTTTCCAAACTGAGGAAAATTTTATTGCTAACTCTGAGACTTGAGGTAGAGAGGCTAGAAAGTCTTGCTCCTTTGTTGGTCCCCACAGGATGTGGGACCCCAGTGTGGGATCCCAATAACTGGCATCCAGGGCCTGGAATCTTCCCACATGGAAACTCAGCTCTCTCCTTTCCCTGTGGATCGCAAGCACCACAGCCTTTCTTCTGCATCCTCTTAGGGACCTCACAGGGCCTGAGTGGTCCCACTCCCAGAATCAGGTCCTGATCTTGTGCCCTTCCAGAGCAACATGATGCTCCAGGAAACCACTCAGGTTTTACTCTCTGTGGGGTGACTTCTAGAATACAATGTGAAAGACCCTGGGTGGAGATGGGTGAGGAGAGTGGCCCTTCTACGCCCCCTCATTCATCTGGATCAAAACTAAAAATCCGTTTAGTTCTGCTCTAATTTAATTTAGCTCTGTCCTCATGCACTTTACATCCTCCTTCCTCCAATCCTTTCCTACCCATCTTATCATCCATCGACTCTATTCTTTCTCCACAGATCCACACCCAGTGACAAAACACATCAATTATTTCTTTTCTTTCCAGCAGCTCTTTGAAAGCAAAGATGAGTAATACTCATGTTGACAAGTCTTGAGTGGCAAGTAGCTCTACTCAGATCTAATTTCATAGTCAATCACACTGGTATCTTCCCCTTATATCTCTGACACCTTTAAGAAGAGTTTTATTGCTACACAAAGGCAGAGTCACAGTCAGCCAAAGTTTCAATGCAAATGCTGGAAGTTTTGCATGCATTACAATTAAGATTTCTAACACTTGCACAGATGTGTTGAAACTGTATTATCAAGAACGTGAAACAGCCACTTCAAAGATTAAAACTCAAGCTAGATGTACTGGAAGAAGACTCTTAACTCACTCTGGTTTTGAGAGCTTTGCATTCCCCATACTACCCCAGCCAGCTTTCACTGAAGGCTCAAGGCATGGATCCTTCTTCCCTTCTCCTCTGATATTATCCTGTGACTGGGGCAGAGACTCCATACTGACCAGCTTAGTTGCCCCCTTTCCAGTCCCACTTCTCCGGTGCACGGGGTGGAGGGAGGGCAGCAGTGATCTCTGTAGGCATTTCTAACCTCTTGTGTCTGCTACCAGTTAGTTACCATGATCAAGCTTTGCAGAGAGGCCCTTTTGTTTCAGTCTGTGTCTTCCTGTCTCTATTTCCTCAGTCACTTCCATAGTTAAAGCCTGTAGAAGAACTCTTGGTCCAGTCTCCTGGCTTTTTGCCTCCCACCAATGTCATGGTCAAATTTCAGAGAGTGACCTATCTGAAGAGATGCTCCTGATTCTGAGGATTTTGTTCCTCTCCTGGGCATAAATTGTACTGCTTCGTAGTAAGAAGAACAATTTGTTGTAGAACCTGGTCCAGTTTTCAGTACACTTGCTCCTTCCTTGATAAGTTTCTACAAGTCAGGTTTGCACTCTCAAAAAGCCAGGAGACTGGACCAAGAGTTCTTCTACAGGCTTTAACTATGGAAGTGACTGGGGAAATAGAGACAGGAAGACACAGACTGAAACAAAAGGGCCTCTCTGCAAAGCTTGATCATGGTAACTAACTGGTAGCAGACACAAGAGGTTAGAAATGCCTACAGAGATCACTGCTGCCCTCCCTCCACCCCGTGCACCGGAGAAGTGGGACTGGAAAGGGGGCAACTAAGCTGGTCAGTATGGAGTCTCTGCCCCAGTCACAGGATAATATCAGAGGAGAAGGGAAGAAGGATCCATGCCTTGAGCCTTCAGTGAAAGCTGGCTGGGGTAGTATGGGGAATGCAAAGCTCTCAAAACCAGAGTGAGTTAAGAGTCTTCTTCCAGTACATCTAGCTTGAGTTTTAATCTTTGAAGTGGCTGTTTCACGTTCTTGATAATACAGTTTCAACACATCTGTGCAAGTGTTAGAAATCTTAATTGTAATGCATGCAAAACTTCCAGCATTTGCATTGAAACTTTGGCTGACTGTGACTCTGCCTCTGTGTCAATAATTCTGTTAACACCTCTTACATGTATGAATACGTTCATCTCCATTGTTTCTTGCTATTTGTGAACCTGAGATTTGGCTGTCCTGAGTCACACAGAGATTTGCTAAGGGAGCTGGGACCAGAGGACTTAGTACTCTTGACTCTTGGGTCAATTCTTTTACTAAGATTATTTCATGCTGTGATTCATTATTTATTTATTTCGTTTTGGATGGGGGCATGCCTTCTCTGTGTTGGGAGCTGTCTAGTTGTGACCATTCAAAGAGGAATGATACCTGACCGGCCTTCAGGGAGCTCCCTGTGATGCTGTGTTGGTGAGAGAAAGATGTAAACACTGACATTCAGTATTATTGGGGGGAGGTAGTTGAGAAACAGGGATGCAAGTGTGGGCATTATGGCAGGAATGAGAACTCTGTTGGGTGAAGCAGGAAGGTTAACAGAGCAGTCGGAGAGCTGGGGGAAGGGAACTGCGGGCAGTGTGGACAGAGGCAAGTGGTCCAGGAAAGGGTGGTGTGTCTGGGGACCAAGGTGCTCAGGGTGATGAGGGGAGGAGGGAGGTGAGCCTGCAGCCTGACTCAGGCTCTTCCTGACAGTCCTGCTCCCTGTGAAGAGTAGGCCCTCTTGACGAGATGGCCTTTGTCTTCTGGTTCCTTTCCTGGTCCTTGAGATGGATGAATTGTGAAGGGGTCTATGCTGGTGATGCCATCAATAGCCTGGTCTTTGCCCTCTAGGAACTTACACTTTAATCATTTGTTCTCAGACTCTCTCCAGGATTCAAACCCCCCAAAACCCCAAATGAAACCAAAACAAACAAACAACAACAACAAAAAACAACCCAAAAAACCTGGGGATTTGTTGAAAATGCAGATTCTTGAATTTCACCCCAGATAACTGGGGTCAGTAAGCCAAGAAGGGGACACAAGATCTGCATTTTCACAATATCTGGAGCTTCTGATCCATGTGGTCCCCAAAGCACACACTGAGAATTGCCAGTCTAGGCAGAGGCGGTGATGCCAGCTGAGCCAGATCTTGACAATGGGACAAGTGTTTGTGTTAAGTCAGCAGCTCGGGCCACGCATCTGCTCTTGATCAGGGAAGGAGTAATATAAACACAGAGCAACCTTCTAGAATTTTCTTCACTGTCTTTGGAGCAGAAAACATTCTTTACTGCCTCTGGCTGTTGCTTGGATCACTGTGTCATCCTGTGAGGCTCAGGTGACAGGGGCTATAGGCAAAAGCGGGATGCTCCCCTTTCCAGTCCCTCCTGCAGCCTGCTTCGCACCTCCAGACACTTCCCTGGGCACAGCCTCTGGGGGAAGCCAGGTCCTGGGCTCTCCGTTTGTCCTTCTGAAGTTATTAAAAGCCCTGGAAACTCAGGCAAGCTTTTTTGTAGGTAAATGATTAATTACCACTGTGAAGATACAGAAACAGAGAAGTGTGGGGCCTCTGTGGGGGAGGAGCTCTCCTATTCCGTTTTTAACCCAGCTCTCTGCCATGGCTCAGGGGCGTTGACAGAGTGTCAAGTCCTCTCTCCAACCACCAGCTCCTTTGCTTGCCTTTAACGCAGCTGTCCTGCCTTGGCTGGTTACACGTGGATGGGGTGGCAGCAGGCAAGGCCTCAAGTGTGGAGAAGGAGACTGTGCTGCATATTGCCTTTGCTGAGGTTGATTCAGGAGGTTTACCTGAGGTTTATGTGAGGGTCAGGCTCTGGGAGCGGCTCCGCAGAGGTGGGGAGGGAGTGGGTGTCATTTCCCTAACGGAAGCTCTGCCTTCAGGAATAACTGCTCCTCCTTCCCCATCGTATCTAATCGATGTCTTTCAACCAGGCTACTGCTACACCCAGGGAAGCTGTAAGCATGCACAACCCCCACCCACGTCTGTAAGTTGGCTGTACACTGGAGAGGACCACTTTTAGACTCTGAATCACCGATGTCACTCAGCACATCAGAATCTCTATCGAAAGGAACGTCACCTCTTCCCATTTCTCAAACTCACCAAGTGTTTCTCAACCATTGCCTCCTGTGGTCCTCAGGGTTCTATGAAGTGATGTTAGTGTCCCTACTGATAGACAAATAGACTATGGCACAGGGATGGAAGTGCCATCCCAGCCAGGCCACATGAAGGGTGACTTGTCGGGTAGGGCTAGTACCCTGTGTTCCTGATCAGTGCAGATACAGTGCCACTCTGGGGTAAACCAAGAGATGAGGAAGTGCTGCTGGAACCTGGGGTCCCTGCAAAACCTCTTTGAGGAAGTCAGGGAAAGCTCCACAACAGAGATAGCTGTTAACCTACATCTGAAAGAGGGATGTGTTTCCTGGGAAACAAGGAGGTGGAAGGGAATGCTAGGTAGAGGACTTGACATGGAGGGTTCAGGAAACCCTAAGGAGTCCAGTGAGAAAGGAGGGGAGAGGCCAGTGCTGGGTAGGAGAGGTGGTCTTCTTAGAGACCTGTTTTTCTCTGGCTCAGAGATGGTACTCGGTTTCCAGGACGCTGAGTATTTGATGAAGGAGTCTGGGTCCTGCTCCTGGTGACGTTACACTCAAGATCAAGGGTCAAACTCAAATATTTTCAGAAGCAAGGAAGCAAAAATTTGTGACAGTCTTGTAAAAAGAGAAACCAAGCTAAAGTGTAATTTAACTCCATTTTCAGTGGAAGAATCCAAAACAGAGAGAAGAGAGACAGTTCGTCCAGAGACACAACCATGGTGGAGCAGAACTGGAGGCCGTGGGTGTCCACTGGCATATTCCTTTTGGAGTGGTCAAACTGAAAATTTAAAATTACTAAGATTAATATGCTAAGAGCTATAGTGGAAAAGTGGGAAGTAGGTAATATGTAAGATTAGATGGATACCGTACCTGGAAAGATGAAAACTCTAAGAAAGTTATGAAAATAGTAGAAAATAGACATAGCAGAAATAAAAACCATTATAATAGCAATGAACGTCTTTGATGGGCTCATTGGTAGACTGGCTACAATTGAGGAAAACAATCAGTGAGCTTAAAGATATGTCAATAGAAACTTTCTAAATAGAAAAGCAAAGAGAAAAAACAAGAACAGAATACACAAGACAATTACAAAAGGTGTAATGTACATATAATAGGAATATCAGAGGAAAAGAAAGAAAGAAACAGAAGGAATATTTGAAGAAATAACTGCTGAGAATTTTCCTATATTAACAACAGATACTAAACCACAGATCCAGAAATATCAGAGAACACCAAGCAGAACAAATGCCCAAAGAACCGTATCTAGGCATAGATCATATTCAAATTTCAGAAATTCAAACACAAAGAGAAAATCTTGAAAGAAGCCAGAGGTGGGGAAAACTGCCTCACCCTATATATGGAGGCACAAGAATAAGGATTTTATTGAAATTCTCTTCAGAAACCATGCAAGCAAGAATAGTGGGGTGTTTAAAGTGTTTAAAGACAAAACCCACCAAACTAGAATTCTGTATTCAGTGAAATTATTCTTCAAAAGTGAAGAAGAAATAAAGACAAAAACTGAGGGAATTTGTTGCTAGTTAGACCTGTCTTGGAAGAAATGTCACAAGAAGTTCTTCAGGAAGAAGGAAAATGATGTAGGTCAGAAACTTGACCTACATAAACTTGACCTACATAAAGAATAAGAATGTTAGAGAAGGAATAAATGAAGATAAAATAAAATCTGTTATTTTTCTTGAAAATTTTTTCATTTTTTTATAAATTTATTTTTTTTATCAAGGTGTAATTGACACACAACATGTTTTTCTTATTCTGAATTGATCTAACTGATTACAGTTTGTTCAAAATAATTATTGCAGTAATATATTAGGAGATTACTTATAAGAGAAATAAATAATAGCAATGTAATAAGCAGAAGAGGAAATTCCGGGAGGACTCTGTTATAAGGTACCTGTAAGACCTGTGAAGTAATACAGTATTATCTGAATGTGGACTTAGATTACTTGCAAATGTATATTACAAATTCTAGGGCAACCACCAAAGACACTTAACAAAATAGTATGATTGATATGTTAAGAGGGAAAACAGAACCGTGCAAATGCTCAGTTAAAATCAGAGAAGACATAAAAAAGAGTGAAAGGTGGAAAAACTCACAAAAAGAGCTATGAGTAGAAAACAGCTATGAATATGGTTGATATTAACCCAACTATATTGATAGTCACTTTTAGTGTGAATGGTCTAAATACACCAATTAAAAGAGATAATCTAAGCATAGTAGGGCTCATCTGTAGGCTTTCTGCAAAAACTTGCTTTTATTTCATTTAAAAAACATCTTTTTTTAGTTTTATTGTGGTATAATTGACAAAATTGTGTCTTTTTAAGATATACAATATGATGGTTTCATATAAATATACATTGTTAAATGATCACCTGTTAAGCTGATCAACATTCATTACCTCAAATAGTTATCATTTTTTCCCCCTTTCCTTCTCCTACCTGCTACCCATGCAACCACTTGTTTAAAGAAATCACCTTTTAAACATAAAAACACAAAAAGATAAAAAGTAAAGAGATGGAGAAAAGCATACCACACTAACACACACACAAAATTAGAGATTTTAATTAATTAACTAATTATTAATTTCGGACAGATAAAACAAGACTTCAGAGCAAGAAAAGTGATCAGAGACGATGAGGGGCATTATGTAATGGAAGGCGGTCGGTTCTTCAGGATGACAACCAGGCTCAACTGTGTATGCTCCTAGTTACAGCGTATCAAAATGCGTGAGGCAAAACCAGATCGAACTGCATGGAGAAATAGATGAGTTCACTATTAAAGTTTGGAGAAGGAAATGGCAACTCACTCCAGTATTTTTGCCTGGAGAATCCCATGGACAGAGGAGCCTGGTGGGCTGTGGTCCATGGGGTTGCAAAGAGTGGGACATGACCGAGCAACTAACACTATTAAAGTTGGAGATTTCAACACCTCTCTATCAGAAATGGACAGATACAATGGGCAGAAAATCAATACGGACATAGTTGAATTGGACAGATCATCAATCAGTTGGATCTAACTGACTTTTCCAGACTCCTTTAGCCAACAACAGCAGAAAACACGTTCCTCTTAAGCTCATTCAGTGCATTCATCAAGATAGACTATATTCTGGGTCATAAAACATGTCTTAACCAATTTTAAAAGAGTAGAAATCAAATATGTGTATGCTGTCAGACCACATTGAAAATAAAGTAGAAAGCAATAATAGAAAGATGGCTGGAAAACCCAAACATTTTCATGGATCAAGTAATATACTTCTAAATAATATGTGGGTCAAAGAAGCTGTATCAAGAGAATGTAAAAAATATTTTGAACTAAATGAAAATGAAAAGACAATTTATAAAAGCTTTTCATTTTGGAATGCAGCAAAAGCAGTGCTTAGAGGGTAATTTTTATCTTTGAATATGTATATCAGAAAAGGAGCATCTAAAATTAATAATCTAAGTTTGCATTTTAGGAAATTCAATCATTAGCGTAGTACTTGGTACAGATTGTTCATAAATGGGAGTTCTTGTACTATTAGCTATTAGTTCTGCTAATGTCTGGATGGGTGCATAAAAACAATCTTCCTTTCCAGACACCCAAAGCCACAGTTTCTGGAGCTCAGCAAACCCTTTATCTCTGTTCTAACCCACTGACTCCCATCCCTTTTACTCTAGCCTCATGGAGCTTGTGATGGAGCAAAAGTTCAGGATGAGTTAGCCTGGGTGCAGTGTGCACAGGAAGGTCCTGGGGTTCTGATGGGAAGTTCTGAGCAGAGCTGCTCTGCTCTGGGAGGTTGGTGGGTAGAACACAGCCAGGGTTCCTTGCTGGAGGCACCAGCCCAGCTCTGAGCCTCACAGAAGATCCTGTTCTTTTGCTCAGATCCATACTTTCCATGGGTCTTCCTCCTGCTCTGTGGCTCTGTGGCTCTGTGGCAGGCTAGTGATCTGAGTTTGCCCCTTGGCTTCCAATGCTCAACGCTCCAGCCTACTAGGCTGCCCACTGACACAGGGGAACAATAATCTAAGCTTCTACTTTAGGACACTAAATCACTAGCTCAGTGCTGGATTGCAAATAGTGATTCTTTTATTAGAAGCTAGTATTCCTCAGTGCCTGTATGGGTGAACAGAACAATCTTCCTTTCTGGAGACCCAAAACCTCACAGATGACTTCAGCTAGATTTGACTTGGATGAGCAGCCCTTGGGCTTAACCAAAAGGCATTTTTGGTTAAGGCACTGGAAGATTCCCTACAGCCTTTCTGGTGGTGGTGAGTGATACCGGAGATGCCGGGGTGTGACTGGGCTGCTGAGAATGGTTGAAAACACTGCTGTCTTTGACGGTAAACAGGACTGATCCAAAGTTGGTCCCTAGGACCTGGGCTCTGTGTCCTGAGACTCATCTCTTCTTTTAAAATATTTGTTTATTTGACTGCACCGGGATGCAGCTGTGGGGTCTAGTTCTCTGACCAGAGATTGAACCCAGGCCCCCTGCATTGGGAGCCTGGAGTCTTAGCCCCTGGACCACCAGGGAAGTCCCCTTTCCTCATTCCTTAAACACAGCACAGACACAACCAGGGCCTACCCTGGGCCCCTGGCATACAAGTCATCAGACAGGGAGGCTGCTACACCAGGGGAACATGAGGTCACAGGTCAAAACCTCCGGTTACCTGAGCAGGATACCACTCTGAAAGGAAGATAAGAAAGTGGACAGTGTAGTATCTGAAGCAGAATTTTTGACAATCACGGTCACTTTCTTGCAAAGTAATACTGCACAACAGCGAAAAACCACAGCACACCCCCTAACATGACAAAACTTAAAAAAATTTACTACTGATCTAAAGAAGGCAGACAGAACACAGAAAAATATTTCCATTCATGTAAAATTCAGAAATCAGGCAAATTACCGTCTATACAGATAAATGCTTAAATGGTAAACTATAAAGAAAATCATGAGCTTCAGTCATGTAAGTCTGGCTGGTGGTTTTCATGAGAAGAGAGAAGAGGGGGTGGTAACTGGAGGACATGTTTTCTTTTTTGATCTAAGGAAGGTTATAGGTGGTAGAAATAAGTTACTGGGCTGTACATACATTTTTGTTTGCTGTATATTTCTGTAAGTTTGAGCTATATAAAAAAATGTCAACAGCACATAGACCAAAAGAACTACTCACATTTGCAAGAATGTATTCATATAAACAGAAGAAACTGACGCTTTTTGTGACGAATGGAATGGGAATGGAGATTAGAGGAAAATAAAGAGCATGACCTTGCAAGAGATAAGAGGTATTTGTGTTCCAGGAGCTTAAGATTATAGATAGCTCAGCCTCTGAAACTTAGGCTGAGAATGGAACAAATTTTAAGTATTTTGACAGGGTTCAAAATGTAAAAGCTATAATTGGACTTTAAGAGGGAATTGTCTCAGTTCCCCTGCCCAAAGTGTCTTGTGTGTTCTTCTTGGGAGGTTTCTCAACAGGGATAAGAATGGATTAAATGAATAAATCAGGGAGGAGTGGTCCTGAGAAAGTGAATGTAATGTGAACAGGGATGGCTGTGTGCTGGGAGGCCCCGACTGGGGCTCAGCAGTGGGAAGGAGCTCAGGGACGCCAATGCCTGAACCAGCTCCCTCATTCCATGGGAGGAAGTCCCAAAGCGAGCAGGAGCTCCCCGTGAGTCAGCAGGGCAGGTCCCCAGAAGCCCCCAGGCCTCAGCTTGACTCTAGGTTCCTGTTTCGTGCTCTGGAACCAGCCTTTCCATAGCAGGCTGGGACACAGCAGAGCCCAGGGCCTGGCCGCCAACTTTGGAGAGACTGTTTAGCATGGAGGAGGAGGAATGTTATGGAAGACTTGGGGGAAGTCAGCCTCGGGGTCCAAGAGGAGACTTTGCCCAAGTTCCTGCCTCCAGGCTCATCCCACGGTCATCACCACCACTGGAGCTAGACAGTGGGGCCCGGGTGGCCCAGGCAACCCAGAGGCTGAGAAGGGAACTCAAGAGTGAGGAGGTGAAGTCAGGACTCAGGGTTCTGACCCTGAGTGTCCCCTCAGCAGCAGGTGATAAGGCCGAGCCCATTGCCTTCTCTGTGTTCCCTCGTCTGTCACTGTGGGTCACGACACCTGTCTCCCTCCCAGGATCCACTGAGGACTGGGTGTGAAGATGGCAGTGAGGTGACCTACTTCACTCCCCTGGACTGTGAGTCCCAGAAGGAAGGTCTTGAGATGTAGTTGAAGGATTAATAGAAGGTTTTGAATTAGGCTTTTCTGGGATCACATCCGGAATCTACTGTCTGCTAGCTGTATAATCTTAAAATCTTTATAAACCTGATTTTCCACTCGTGCCTGGAGACAACAGATCTAGCTCATAGCTGGCAAGGACGAAGCAGGCAGCAATGGCAGCCGTGTCTTGATGCCTGGCACTTCTTTCGCTCTTAGTAAGTGGTGGTTGTTACACTCAGAACAAGCTTGTAGAAGGACTGAGTGAAGGAAAATGGAGACCATGCTGCCTTCAGAGTCCAAAATTCCATCCACTTTAGGTCCAGAAACCCAGTTTTCTCTACTCTAACCCCTGTCCTGTTGCCACACTCTCCACGGGCCCCAGATCAAGCAGGGGACAGAGAAGCCTCTAGGGGAAGATCTTGGGAGGTGCAGTGTGTCCTGGGGTTCTGCTGGGAGAGGCTGAGCACACCCTCCTGGGTGTGGCCCCCCCACCTGAGTGGGGCAATGCTCCAGGAAGCAGAGAGCAAACAGAGCCGTAGGGCTCCCAGCCCCGGGAAGCGCTCAGCTAAGCCTTATAAAGGGACCAGTCTCCATCCAGGGCGCATCTCACTCATCCTTCTCCTTGGTGACGTCTCCTCTGATCAGGTAAGTCTGCTCCGGCCTATCTCTCTTTTCTAGGAGGAGCCGGGAAGCAGCTCTGGAAGGGGATGCAGGAGCCTGTGGTCCAGTCCCGACTCTGCCGCCAACTGGGCTGTGTGCCTTCACCCCTGCTGAGGTCCCATCTGTGTGGCAAGATGACGAATACTCCCTGCCCCTCCACTGGCTCCTCGGTGATGCTCTTGTGGACACGTGCCCAGTGGGAGCTGAGGACCCTCCCCCTCCTCTTGCTTTTTTCCTTCTCTGGATTCATCTGTTTATCAGGTCAAAAAACCCACTGACCCCACCCTTGAGGAGAGTGGGAGCCCCAGCCAAAGCCTTAACCCCAGGCCTGGGACCCCCCCACTCACCATTACTCTGGTGAGACGTCCTGCCCTGACCTGGAGAAAAGACTGATCAACCAGAGCTCCCCACCTCCTCCCAGCAGGAAAATGCTCAGGGACCGTCTGCACACGGGGCTCGGCTCTGGTCTTGGCCACATTGACAGAGGCCTTGGGTGGGTCCTCTTACTGACAGAACAGTGGGCTCTTTCTCCTCCATCAGAAGGCAGTGGGGTTTGTCTTAGATACTGACACGCGTGACACAGGGTCATGTCCTGGCTGCTGAGGAAAGTCTGGCATGGGAGGGCTGCTCTGTCCCGTTTTTCTGCTGGGGTCCAGGGCAGCCCAGACCTCTGACTGCTGGGGGAAGAACCTGCTTAGGGAAGTCAGACATTCTCTTTATTTTAATGAGGTCAGGCCTCGGAGGTACAGATAGTGCCCAGTAACAGAAAAGCGGAAGGACCCCCATCTCCCACATTCCACCCAACAGCCTAGAACTGAGTTGTGTATTTCCTTTCACTTCAAAATCCCAGCTGATTCTGATCCCCAGTCCCTCTTCCTCTCCCAGGGGTGGTCAGGAAGCCCCCCACCAGGGCTCAGGACAGGACTGCATTTCTGCCCACTTATTGTAGAGCTTGCTTCATGGTCCAGGTGGGCTTCTAGGGGGTCTTCCGGAAGCAGCCCAGGAGGCTCAGACCCGATCAGAGGGGACACTGTCCTGCCCCCGTGACTCTGACCCTGACGCTGAACCTGGAGGAGATGGATTTGCTGCTGTTTTGGGGGTGGGCTCCTCCACGGCTCTGGTTGCTGCGTCCCGCCTCAGGCCCAGTCTTCTCACTGGGGCTGTCCCCGTCTCTGCTTCCACATGCTGTGGGCCTCCCCACAGAGGAGTCTGCCGGTCTCCTTCACCTCCTCACGCCCTGAGCTGTGGGGACCCAGGCCCATGCCTGGGCACGCCCTCCTGCTCCTCAGCCTCTCCTCCCAGCACGCAGAGCAGTTTCTTCTGTCCCATCTGAGCCGCGCTGCGCTGGCTGCTCAGCCCCCATCCAGGTGTCCGATCTTGGGGACCCTCTCCTGGGGAAGGACACAAAAGGTCACTGACCCCTCTTCCGGCAGCTCTTTGGAAGACAAGATGAGCGGCTCTCAGCTGGAGCAGGCCATTTCAGCCTTGATCGACCTGTTTCACAAACACTCGGGACCCGATGACACCATCGAGAAGGAGGCCCTGCTGCAGCTGCTGAAGGAGAACTTCCCCAACTTCCTCAGTGCCTGTGTGAGTGGGCTTCTGATCCCCCATGGTGACGGGGTCCTGGTCCCCCGTGGTGGCGGGGTCCTGGCATGACTGAGGGCCCTTCCCGGGAGACTGTGGACAAGTCACTCTCATTCTCTGATTCTCACTTTCTCATCTGCAAAAGGGCATCATAGAACTTCCTATCCTGTCCTCTATCAGGGGGTAAAGAGATGATGTATGTGGCAAAGTAGGAAAATGTGTGGATACAAGTAGTTGATGATAAGTTATCAAAAAGGGCTACAGCTGGAGGGCAGTGGATGGGTCGCCTCTCACCTGTCCCACCTTCTGTATGAGACTCAAACTCTTCTGCTCACACCCTGAGAGGCTCTAGCAGCAGCCCTTAGGGTTCTTGAGATCAGAGGGAAGGTGACAGAAATTCCATCATTGACAGAATATTTTTAATAGGAACAAAATTTTATTTATTTATCTAAAAATATATTTGATTTACAATGTTGTGTTGGTTCAAGTATACAACATAGTGATTTGATATTTTTATAGATTATACTCCATCAAAGTTATTAAAGCACATTGATAATATCTTCTGTGCTGTACTTTACATCTTTTTATCTCTCTCTCTCTCTTTTTATACCTAGTAGTTTGTACCTGTTTATCCCCTTCCCCTACCTTGCCCCTCCACCTATCCCTCTCACCTCTGGAACAACTAGGTTGCTTTCTGTATAGATGCACTACTGGCAGAATTTAACCCCTCCATTTACAATGCATAACTCATTTGCTGACCTGCTTTAACCCAACAATTAGAATATTCTGAATGAATTACAAGAAAAAAGAGGTTGCTGCTGCTACTGCAGCTAAGTCGCTTCAGTTGTGTCCGACTCTTTGCGACTCCATAGACGGCAGCCCACCAGGCTCCCCTGTCCCTGGGATTCTCCAGCCAAGAACACTGGAGTGGGTTGCCATTTCCTTTTCCCAAAACAAGAGAGGCTACTAGGTAACAAAGAGGTTAGGTAAGTAAGAAAAGGGAACTCAGAGCATGTAGGATCCTGGAGGCCAAAAAGAGAAAATAGGAGAGAAGGGTTAGGTTGAAGATGACAAGAATGGAATTTATTTATTATTTATTTATTTAATTGAGGTATAGTCAATAATATAGTTATAATATATTGTTATAACATAGTTATAATATTGTGTTAGTTTCAGGTATGCAGCACAGTGATTCGATTATATCTACATATGAGTAGGGCTTATTTGGGGCTTTTCTGGTAGCTCAACTGGTAAAGAATCCACCTGTAATACAGGAGACCCTGGTTTGATTCCTGGGTCAGGAAGTTCCCCTGGAGAAGGGATAGACTGCCCACTCGGGTATTCTTGCCTGGAGAATCTCCATGGACAGATGAGCCCGGTGGGCCACAGTTCATGGAGTCGTAAAGAGTCAGACAGGCTGAGCCCAGCACATGGTTTATCTGAGTCCCGGAGCAGAACTTAGGTAGGTTCAGCCTGGTAGGGGGTTGAGGGGGTGGTCTGGGGCTGGAGACCACCCACCAGCACACTGATCAGGGCAACTCAGGGCAGAGTCTGCTCACCATGTGAATCTCTCATCCAAGTTCACATTTGGGGAAGGACTCTCTGTTGAACTGCAAGGCAATGTCAATGTCCCTACCTCATCCTTCATCTCCACTCCTCAATGCCACACCAGACACCTTTGGGCTGTGCTGGGCCCTCATTTCTCTGTCTCTGCCTCTTCCTCTTCTCCCAGCTCATCACTCTTGTGGGGCTGAGTTTGCCTTCTTTTGTGTTTTTTCCCACAGGAGAAAAGGGGCAGAGATTACTTGTCCAATATCTTTGAGAAAAAGGACAAGAATAAGGACCAGAAGATTGACTTTTCTGAGTTCCTGTCCTTGCTGGCGGACATAGCCTCAGACTATCACAACCACAGCCACGGAGAGGAGCTCTGTTCTGGGGGAAATAAGTGAGTCCAGAGGCCTCCAGACAACCCAAGAAACAATAAAGTGTCTTTTCTCACCAGAAACTTGTGTTACTTCCTCCTTTTTGTTGCTGCATGTAGCTCAGAGAGAATACACAATGGTCAGTTACCTGCTTTGTAGATTCTCCAGTATATGAACAAATTCTTCATAGCAAATCTCCTTCCTAGTGTACAGCAGTGATGAGACTTTTTGCAAAGAAAATTGACAAGTGTATTGTCTAAGAGGAAACATCTCCTGAAGAAATACACAGACAGGCAGATTGACAATCACTCTGTGTGGTTTCAACCCATGCCCACCTCCAAACACCCTCATTCACACAATCCCAACCGTCAAAATGGTGCAGGTGCTTCTGAAGACACTGGAACGTGGCCAGCGCTTTTTCCTGGAAGATCAGTCTCTTGCTCTGTACTCCCAGCCCTCACCGCCTGTAGGGACCCAGGGTCAGGGTGTCTCTGCAGCCAGAGCGGGCAAGAGAGCCCCACCTTCGTCAATTAGATTGTTCCTCAGCAGAGGAATCATCCTTGAATATTGACAGTTTATATTGGCTGTTCCATGCACCCGTGATTAGAGAGAAGAAAAGTGTGAGGCTGTTACCATCCTGTGTTCTGGGCGCTAAGAATTCTATCATGTGATTTTTGTCCTCAGAAAACGAAAACTCTTTAAACCAATGGTCCCAGAAGAAAACAGAGTGTACCCCTGTTAGAAAGGCTGGACTATTTCATGTAAGATCTCTCAGCTTCAATTTGACCAACAGTTACAAAATTCTTATTCAAAGGGGAAAAATTTCTGCTGAGGGAAAGGCCTACTGTTGTATGTGGTAACTGATGCTGTCTTTTTAAATGTCCTTTTGAATCAGGTCTGTGTTAACAATAGTTTTACCCTCAATATATCCCCAGCCAAGGCGTTGTATACATAAGTGATAATGTACATAATCAGATTTCTGTAACTGTACTCAACTGAACTAAAAATAAAGACGTGAAGGAACACTCTTATCCCGGATAAAGACAGGTGCGCTTACCTTCAGGTTACCCAGAGCCTGTTCCTCAGCCAAGGCATGTGGTAGCTCCTTCACCAGGTCTCCATGGGAGCTGGAGGGACAAAGTGTCAGGACGCTGATGAGGCTGCTCAGGAATCCCTCAGCGTGTTTTTTTTTTTCTTTCTGATGGGAACATGGGGTGGAGTCTATGCTTAAAGGAGGTTAGTAACTATGGACTGAGCTACTGTTGAATCATCCTCTTTGCTGGATGAAGGAGAGCAAAGGAGAGGAACAGGAAAGATATGAAATGGAGCTTCTGCATTTTAACTAATGAGAAGCTAACCAATGGGGAAAAAACCAAACACTAAAATGCATGCTGGCTTTCCATGACAGGGACCCTTGACCCTCCTGCCTGTTTTGAGCTTCTGCTAAATCTTCCATGTCTGCTGGATTTCTTCCCAGATTGCTGCCTCCCCAGGATACCCAGCTGCAGTTATTGTGCTTACTAAGTCGTCTATGAGACTTTGCTTTTGTTTAAAAGCAAACTCTTTTAGAGGACTGTATTCAATCCTACCTTTCCGAATAGCTGTTATCAATCAAGTTTTATTTTTTCCCAGTCATTTCCCAAATAATGTGTGCATGTGCACTGAGTTAGCAGCTGTCCACACTCATATAAGTCATACATTTAATCATCCAAGTAGCTCCAGAATGAGAGCAGTACCCCTTTTCCATCAGCAGCCATATTCTCCTGAAAGAAAAGTGGGGAATGAGAGAGTTAATTCTTGGGTAGGTTGATAAGGAGTCCAGGGCCCCAGAAAAGGAGGAAGGGGTCTGGAGCCCTCAAGGAGGAGAAAGGGGTCCGGATAACTCATGAAGGAGAAAAGAACAAACTTTTTTCCTACATTCCTTTGTTTAGTCACATAAAACTTTTTTTTTTTTTTTTAAAGCCCAGAGCTAAAGATTACATGACAAAACAACTCATCTTGCTCAGTCAGTTCAGTTCAGTCATGTTTGACTCTTTGTGATCCCACGGACTGCAGCACGCCAGGCCTCCCTGTCCATCACCAATTCCCAGAGCTTATTCAAACTCATGTTCATCAAGTCGGTGATGCCATCCAACCACCTTAACCTCTGTCATTCCCTTCTCCTCCTGCCTTCAATCTTTTCCAGCATCAGGGTCTTTCCAAATGAGTCAGTTCCTCTCATCAGGTGGTCTAAGTACTGGAGTTTCCAGCTTCACCATCAGTCCTTCAAATGAATATTCAGGACTGATATCCTTTAGATTTGACTGGTTTGATCTTGCTGTCCAAGGGATTCTTAAGAGTATTCTGAAACATCACAGTTCAAAACCATCAATTCTTCAGTGCTCAGCTTTCTTTATGGTCCAACCTCATATGCATATATGACTACTGGAAAAAGCACAGCTTTGACTAGACAGACCTTAGTTAGTAAAGTAATGTCTCTGCTTTTTAATATGCTGTCTAGGTTTGTCATAGCTTTTCTCCATTAGCCTGTTAATCTTTATCTGTTGCTGCTGCTGCTAAGTTGCTTCAGTCGTGTCTGACTCTGTGCCACCCCATAGATGGCAGCCCACTAGCCTCCTCTGTCCCTGGGATTCTCCAGGCAAGAATACTGGAATGCCATTTCCTTCTCCAATGCATGAAAGTGAAAAGTGAAAGTGAAGTCGCTCAGTTGTGCCCGACTCTTAGCAACCCCATGGACTGCAGCCTACCAGGCTTCTCCGTCCATGGGATTTTCCAGGCAAGAGTACTGGAGTGGGTTGCCATTGCCTTCTCCAATCTTTATCTATTAGAGGGCAAACAGAATGAAAACCACAATCACAGAAAACTAATCAAACTGATCACATGGACCACAGCCTTGACTAACTCAATGAAACTATGAGCCATACCAGGTAGGGCCACCCAAGATGGACGGGTCATGGTGGAAGATTCTGACAAAACATGGTCCACTGGAGAAGGGAATGGCAAACCAGTTCAGTATTCTTGCCTTGAGAACCCCATAAACAGTATGAAAATGCAAAAAGATATGACACTGAGAGATGAACTCCCCAGGTCAGTAGGTGTCCAATATACTATTGCAGAAGAGCAGAGAAATTGCTCCAGAAAGAATGAAGAGGCTGAGCCAAATCGAAAACATCACTGAGTTGTGGATTTGACTGGTGATGGAAGTAAAGAGTGATGCTGTAAAGAATGATATTGCATAGGAACCTGGAATGTTAGGTCCACGAATCAAGGTAAATTGGAAGTGGTCAAACAGGAGATGGCAAGTGTGAACATCAACATTTTAGGAATCAGTGAACTAAAGTGGACTGGAATGGGCAAATTTAACTCAGATGACCATTATATCTATTACTGTGGGCAAGAATCCATTACAAGAAATAGAGTAACCCTTACAGTCAACAATAGAGTCTGAAATGCACTACTTGGGTGCAGTCTCAAAAACGACAGAATGATCTCTGTTCGTTTCCAAGGCAAACCATTGAGTATCACAGTAATCCGAGTCTATGCCGCAACCGCTAATGTCAAAGAAGCTGAAGTTGAATGGTTCTATGAAGACCTACAAGATTGTTTAGAAATAACACTCAAAAAAGTTGTCCTTTTCATCATAGGGGACTGGAATGCAAAAGTAGGAAGTCAAGAGATACCTGGAGTAACAGGCAAATTGGGCCTTGGACACAAAATGAAGCAGGGCAAAGGCTAATAGAGTTTTGCCAACAGAACGCACTGGTCATAGCAAACACTCTCTTCCAACAGCACAAGAGACAACTCTACACGTGGACACCACCAGATAATCAGTTCTGAAATCTGATTATATTCTTTGCAGCCAAAGATGAAGAAGCTCTATACAGTCAGCAAAAAACAAGACCAGGAGCTGACTGTGGCTCAGATCATGAACTCCTTATTGCCAAATTCAGACTTAAATTGAAGAAAGTATGGAAAACCACTAGACCATTCAGGTATGACATAAATCAAATCCCTTACAATTATACAGTGAAAGTGACAAATAGATTCAAAGGACTTCATCTGATAGACAGAGTGCCTGAAGAACTATGGACGGAGATTTGTAACACTGTACAGGAGGCAGTGATCAAAACCATCCAGAGGAAAAGAAATGCAAAAAGGCAAAATGGTTGTCTGAAGAGGCCTTACAAATAGCTGAGAAAAGAAGAGAAGTGAAAGGCAAAAGAGAAAAGGAAAAATATACTCATCAAAATGCAGAGTTCCAAAGAATAGCAAGGAGAGATAAGAAAGCCTTCTTCAGCGATCAATGCAAAAAAATAGAGGAAAACAATAGAATGGGAAAGACTAGAGATCTCTTCAAGAAAATTAGAGATATGCAGGGAACATTTCATGCAAAGATGGGCACAATAAAGGACAGAAATGGTATGGACCTAACAGAAGCAGAAAATACTAAGAGGTGGCAATGATATACAGAAGAACTATACAAAAAAGACCTTCATGATGCAGAAAATCACGATGGTGTGATCACTCAGGTAGAGCCAGACATCCTGGAGTGTGAAGTCAAGTGGGCCTTAGGAAGCATCACTATGAACAAGTGGTGATGAAATTCCAGTTGAGCCATTTCAAATCTTGAAAGATGATTACTGGTTTGATCTTGCTGTCTAAGGGATTCTCAAGAGTTTTATGCAACATCACAGTTCAAAACCATCAGTTCCTCAGGACTTAGCTTTCTTTTTTTTTTTAGCACTTAGCTTTCTTTCTGGTCCAACCCTCACATCCATACATGACTACTGGAAAAAGCATAGCTTTGGCTAGACAGACCTTAGTCAGTAAAGTAACATCCCTGCTTTTTAATATGCTGTCTAGGTTTGCCATAACTTTTATCCATTAGCCTCTTATCCTTATCTGTTAGAGGGCAGACAGTATGAAAACCACAATCACAGTAGTCACGTATGGATGTGAGAGTTGGACTATAAAGGAAGCTGAGCACTGAAAAATTGATGCTTTTGAACTTTGTTGTTGGAGAAGACTCTTGAGAGTCCCTTGGACTGCAAGGAGATCCAAATAGTCAATCCTAAAGGAAATCAGTCCTGAATATTCATTGGAAGGACTGATGCTGAAGCTGAAACTCCAATACTTTGGCCACCTGATGTGAAGAACAGATTAACTGGAAAAGACCCTGATGCTGGGATAAAACTGAAGGCAGGAGAAGGGGACGGCAGAGGATGAGATGGTTTAATGGCATCACTGACTCGATGGACATGAGTTTGAGCAAGCTCCAGGAATTGGTGATGGACAGGGAAGCCTGGCATGCTGCAGTCCATGGGGTCACAAAGAGTCGGACATGACTGAGCAACTGAACTGAACAGAACTTCTTCAAAGAAGCAAGTGTCTTTTAATTTCATGGCTGCAGTCATCATCTGCAGTGATTTTGGTGCCCAAGAAAATAAAGTCTGTTTCCATTGATTTCCCGTCTATTGACTGTGATGGGACTGGATGTCATGACTTTAGTTTTTTGAATGTTGAGTTTTAAGCCAACTATTCCACTCTCTTTCACTTTCATCAAGAGGCTGTTTAGTTCCTCTTCACTTTCTACCATAAGGGTGGTGTCATTTGTATATTTAAGGTTATTGATATTTCACCTGGCAATCTTGATTCCAGCTGTGGTTCATTCAGCCCAACATTTCTCATGATGTACTCGGCCTATAAGTTAAGTCAGCAGGGTGACAATATACAGCCTTGATGTACTCCTTTCCCAGTTTGGAACCAGTCTGTTGCTCCATGTCTGGTTCTAACTGTTGCTTCTTGGCCTGCATATAGGTTTCTCAGAAGGCAGGTAAGGTTGTCTAGTATTCCCATCTCTCTAAAAATTTTCCCATTTGTTGTGATCCATTCAGTCAAAGGCTTTATCATAGTCAATGATGCAGAAGTAGTTTTTTTTTTTCTGAAATTCTCTTGCTTTTCTTATGATCCAACAAATGTTGGCAATTTGCTTTCTTGTTCCTCTGCCTTTTCTTTTTTTTCCTCTGCCTTTTCTAAATCCAGTTTGAGCATCTGGAAGTTCTTGGTTCACATACTGTTGAAGCCTGGCTTGGAGAATTTTGAGCATTACTTTACTAGCATGTGAGATGAGTGCAATTGTGCGGTAGTTTGAGCATTCTTTGGCATTGCCTTTCATTGGGATTGGAATGAAAACTGACGTTTTCCAGTCCTGTGGCCACTGCTGACTTTTCCAAATTTGCCGGCATATTGAGTGCAGCACTTTCACAGCATCATCTTTCAGGATTTGAAACAGCTCAGCTGGAATGCCATCACCTCCACTAGCTCTGTAGTGATGCTTCCTAAGGCCCACTTGACTTTGCACTCTAGAATGCCTGGCTCTAGGTGAATGATCACACCGCTGTGGTCATCTGGGTCATGAAGATCTTTTTTGTATAGTCTTCTGTGTATTCTTGCCACCTCTTCTTAATATTTTCTGCTTCTCTTAGGACCATACCATTTCTGTTCTTTATTGTGCCCATCTTTGCATGAAATCTTCCTTTAGTATCTCTAATTTTCTTGAAGAGATCTCGAGTCTTTCCCATTCTATTGTTTTCCCCTATTTCTTTGCACTGATCAAGTATATTCTACTTTGCTTTGCTTGGAAAAGTATATAATGCCTTGCTTTGCATTGAAAACGTATGTAAAACCTTGCTAAAAACTAGCAAGCGGGCATTCTTTCTACCCTGTTCTGATGTCTATGTCAGAAGCTTTCTCTGTCTCTTCTATAGTTTAATAAAACTCCATTACACAGAAAGCTCCTAGTGATCAAGCCTGGTCTCTGACCCTGGATTGAAATCCTCTCCTCCAGAGGTCACGAATCCTGGCGTAGCACGTGTCTCGCAGCTGTAACCTACAGTCTCCAGGTCGCATCCTGACCCTAAATCTCCTCTTTGCTTTCCCACAGCCACTTCACATGGCCACGGCCCTCAGACACCAGAAAACTGCATGGCAGATAATAAAGATTCGGAGGAGAGCGAGAACATGCAGGTCACTTATTTCTTCTTCCGTATTAAATAAATTTTTTTTGTTTTTCTGATCCATAGACTCTTCCTTATAAACCTTTCCCATCTCCTCTTTCCATCCTTTTAGGATTATCCTTCTGGAGGACCTGAGCTCTTATAGGCACTTGGGATCCTGGGAGCTTATATAAAATCTATGAAATCGGTCTGCAGCCCTCTTCCCCCACTTTGTTAGCATCGTCTTGGCTCCTGACCTCAGGTCTGCACCACTGAACCTGGCTTTGTCACCATGAGTGACTTGAGCAGGAGTTGAGGCTGAAGTCAGTAGGTCTGGACATGCAGCTGAAGGGCCCCCATGAAGTTTGCACTGCCCTGGTCTATGCTATATGGATGCTCTCCTGCCCTGGGAGGCCTTGGACCTGCCTGCCTGATCTCTTCCTTCCAGATGTCAAAACACTCTCTGCTCATGTCCTTGAGGAATGTTTTTGAGGATGTCAATGGTGACGATAAAGAAAAGGATCAGAAAGAGCAAGTGTGAATGTGAAGCCTGGGATGAAAAGATGAGGCAGATGAGGGCATGTGTCTCCATCACGTCCCCAACTCTCTTGTTGGTGTTTCAGAAACATTGGCAAAAACACTGGGGGCAGCTGTTGAATGTGACCACAAAAGTGGAGAAAAGAGGGTGGTAATAATCTATGCAGATTTGAGGATGCCCTGAGCACATCTCCCCAGAGCACAGGTCCCCATCCACACATGCCCCCGATTGTTGGGCTGGATCCTCCGGCAGCTCTACGTTCGCAGGGAGGCTGGGGGGACACTGTGGGGTCACTGTGTGTATGAGTCCAGGAGCTGGTGTTCCAGCATGTTCTCTTTGAAGATCCTCACTGGCGGGTTCCTCATCTCCCTCTGCAGGACCCAGCTCTGCCCTCCCAACCCCCTAAAGGCATCAGGAAGCATCCCTAGTTCAAACCCAGCTGTAGTGAGAGGTTGGGGTGGACCCACCCTCCCTAGTCCTAGGCTCCTGGGAATAGAGTGGAGGAGACACAGGTGCCCAGAGCTCATGCAGGCAGGGAGTCACTTTGCAGCTCTGCATCCCTGTGGGTGCTCCTCGGTCCTGACGGTCCCAGCTAGCCTGAGAAGGAACTGAGCCTGGGGTCCCTCAGCCTCTGGAGCCCTGGGGGCCCTGGGTCACCTCGGGGCACCATTTCTCAGCTGGAGTTGGAGGTTCCACAGATTCTTCTGTGTATGTGTCCAACTAAAGAAACACCAGAAAGCAGCTCAGTGCAGTGTGTACTTGGGATGCATGACAGGATTCCAGTTACTCATGTTCCTTTTATTTTTCATTCCATTTCTTTCTGGTTTTTCTTTGTAAACCCAGACATGCTTCTGCTCATTTTTATTAGATAAAATTAGCAAGGAGATTAAGGTCAGAGGAGAAGTGAAAAATATTTAAATGTTCGGTAGAATTTACAAAAGTGAATCAAACAATGAGGTACAAGAAGGAATGCAGAGAAACACACACATCTGAAATGTTCCTCGGATTTCATGTGACTTAAACCAGTCTCCAGATGAGGGGAAGAAGAACTCTCTTCCTCGCCATCTTGAACTGTAGATTTGGGGGATGTGGAAGAACATTCTCCAGAAACAACTTCCTTCTCCTTCTCTTCAGATGTCACCAAGAATAACAAATCAGTCAGTATCATTCTTGAATGGCCCACACTGCATCCAATTCAAACCACTCACCTGTTTCCTGTCTGAATTTATTTGCAAGCTTTCTGGGGATTTTTCCCCTTTTCATTTTATTTCATTTATCCCCCTACTCTCTCTCCCCATTGAGCCAACAGGCCAATGGGGCCAATCAGAAAACCAAACCAACAACATGCTCCAGCCCCTGTGGATTTTCCAGGGGCAAAGACTTCCCAGGTCTTTCTTGTTTGCGTCTGTTACGAACAAGTGGTTACTTGATAACACAGACATACACAGGTGTGCTCTTGCATCGCTTCCCCCCTTCCCGCCCCAGTTTTTGGTTTCTTCTTCCTTTTTGGAGAAAATGCAAACAGAAGAAAAACAAGGTTTTCTACTGAAGGTACATCTCTTCTTCAATATGAAGACATTAATTGAATTGATTGGATCCCCCATGCAGTGGTCAGCAAGGTCCTTTGGCAACTGACAGAACATCTTGAGTCTCAGGAGCTGGGGTTTATTTGAAGAAACTTCCCTCTACAAGTCATGAGCAAAGGGAGATAGATGTGTGGGGAGGGAGAGGGCTCGTGGGGAGGAGGACGAAAGGAGAAAAGAAAAGAATGTCATTGGTGGGAAGAAAATGAGAAACTGCTTCTGTTTCTCTCCCCCCACCTCCTTCCCTTTCTTCTTGCTGAAGGATGACTCCAGCCTACCCAGGGTGTGAGCTGAGTTCATTCCTGGGGTCTTCGGTGCATACTGTTTTGTCTTCACTTCCGCTGAACATCACCCTTGTGTATTTTTGTCATTACACGTTTGGTTCCCACAGCATCTTAACTGTGCATCAATCACTGAGAAATGAAGGTTGCCTATTAGGAATAGGTCTAGCTTATCTGTTATGAGAATGCATTTCTTAGGTGAGAAGCCAGTCTCTCCAGAACACTCCACAGTGGTCAACCTCTGGTTCCCCCTTAAGCCTGATCCTTTTCCTTCCTCTCCTCTCCAGAGAAAACAAGAGTTGTCACGTCATTGCCATTGGTGATTGACTCATCTGGACCCTCACAGATAGCATGCTGTTCAGAACCATCTTCTGATGACCTGCCACGGTGACCCCTGTTCTCAGGAGGTCTTCTCATGCATCTGGGTGTCTAGCTAGAGGGATGTGAAGCTGGCAGTGAGGAAGCTGTCCCTGTACTGGACCATCTTGATGGCACTGAGGCCGTCATCCGCGGCGGTGAAGGCCATGAGGTCTGGGATGGAGCAGCGGAGCAGGGGCTAGGAAGGCATGGTGGTGATGGTAGCCACAGTCTTGAGGCTTGCCAGGTTCCGGATCATCTTGTCCAGGGCATTGACAATCTCTGCAAAGCAGGGCTGGCTGTTATGGTCCTTCTGCATGAGCTGGCGTAGAGCAGCTGGGCAGCCCATGGGAGGGGGCAGCCCATGGGAGGGGGCAGCCCATGGGAGGGGGCAGCCCATGGGAGGGGGCAGCCGGTAGTCCTGTTCAATGGCACTGAGGACATCTTGGTTGGACATGCCCCAGTAGGGTCTCCTTCCAAACGACGTGACTTCCCACACGACAATCCTATAGCGCCAGAGGACTGTCAGACGTGAACTTCCAGTAGGCGATGGCCTCTGGAGCCATCCATCTCACGGGGATGTTGCCTCCCAGGGAGATGGTGTGGGTGGGATCTGAGGTGTCATCCTGGAGGTAGTGGGAAAGGCCAAAGTCGGACACCTGCATACCAAGTGACTGTTGATCAGAATGTTCCTTGCAGCCAGGTCCGGATGCATGGAGTTCATCTCCACCAGGTACTTCATACCCACGGCGATGCATCCCTACCAGCTAGATCACCATGTCTGTAATTTGCCTGAGGGAAGAATCCAAAGCACCAATCTCTGTGAACTCCATGATAGTTATGACCGGCTGGCTCTTGGTGATCACGCCCTCCAGATGAATGATGTCGGGATGGTCAAACTGCCCCATGACGCTCGCCTTGCTCAGAAAGTCCTGTCACTGCTTCTGTGAGTATCCAGCCTTCAGCATCTTGATGGCCACATAGATGTCCCTCTTGCCCGGAAGTTTCCAGTGCCCCTTGTGCACCTCTCCAGACTCTCCTGCTCCGATGACCTCTCTGCTGTATACAGCTCCTTTGCTATAGGCACGTTTCCTGCTGAAAACAATGGAGATGGCCACCACGAACACCACCCCAGCCGCCGCTGAATACCATGCCAGGCCCCAGGTCACTGATCCGTATAGTGTTGGTCTGGCTCCTGGCCATGGAGGAGTTGAACTTGTGTTCCTTCTCATAGTACCGGATCTCATAGTCAAGGATGATGCCATTGGGCTGCTCCAACTGTGGCCATGACAACATGATGTTCCTCATGATGGCACTGACCTGGTGCATGAGGGGAACAGTGGAAGGGGTGAAGCCTTGGACTTCCGTCTCCATCGTCTCCTGAGTCTGTGCCTTGCCCTCCTGTGGGTAACTTCAAGGTCCACCTGACCAGCATACACTCACTCCCCAAACCCACAATTCTCCTATTTTTTATTCCAGTTCTGTCATTAATAACATATAACTTGTTTTATTACAGTTTAAAAGGCAGTGTCTTCTGTAGACATTAATGTTACCATACACTAAACATATACAATATTTATTTTTATTAAAATAGCAATTAATACTTTAAAATCATAAACATCAGGAGAGTTTGGCTGGGGGTTAGAAAGGATTATTAGGGGAATTAGAGATTATTGGTGTCTGTCCATTTCTGATACGCAGGTCTCAGGAGCAGCTGTACTGAGTGTAGGATGGGCGGGCATTTTCCCCCACTCCTGTGGCCTCTGACTTCCTGCTCCTCCCAGGGTCCCAGGGGACGGGGGACTTGGCCCTTTAGTCCATGATCCCAGAGCCCCCCATTCCTCTGCCTGAGTCTCACTGTCCAGGGGACCTGTCAGTTGAAGGCTGCTGGCCAGATACCCAGGTGGAATTACTCTGGTGGGACCTGTCTAGACACTCCCTACAAACAGACAACTCCCCCAGCAAAGAGCAGCAAACAGACCCAGTGCCTTGTGGACTGACCCCCGGGGACATCAGGGCCCAAGGTCCTGTCCAGACCCTGAGGCTGTGCTGGGGTCCTGAACACCTTCTCCAGAAAACCCCCTTCTGTCTGACTCTGCACCTCCCTAAGGACTCCACCACCTGAGTTGTGTTGTAGTCTCTGGTCTCAGTCGTGGACTCCAGGCTGGGCCTTTTGAGAGGATGGAGCCCACATGCCATCAGGAGCCTTATCTGGACAAACACTGAGAGAGGGCTCACTGCTCATCTCCTGAGGCCCATATCTAGTACAAGCTCAGTTGTTTGGTCACATAGATTTAGTTTTAGTATTACCTACGGTTTTTTTTTTCTATTATGTGTATTTATATTCTTTATGTTCAGTTATGCATGTTTGTTCCATAGTTAAAGTTTTTTATATTAAAATGTATTTATCCATCTAGTTGCCTTTAAAATAATTTTCCATAAA
Source organism: Budorcas taxicolor (assembly GCF_023091745.1). Classification (NCBI taxonomy): domain Eukaryota; kingdom Metazoa; phylum Chordata; class Mammalia; order Artiodactyla; family Bovidae; genus Budorcas; species Budorcas taxicolor. The sequence continues at coordinate 17,320,105 of NC_068912.1, forward strand.
ATCAAGCACACAGAAGAAAGCACTCTGAAAAGAGGTAGAGCTCAGTGGATAATTATAAGGCAGTCACCCTAGTGTCCGCTCCCTCTCTCATGTAATGCTCCTTCGTCTCATGTGAGTCAGGAACTGTAAATTTAGTATCTACCATCTGTCCTTGTGTCTGTCTTTCAAAGGATTCTGTTTTCTGAAGTCTGTTTTCACCATTAGTCAAGGTAACGTTATTACCTTAGGTCTTTCATGATGACTTGGATGTATGGACTTTTGATACCGAATCAGTTTGTCTGGAAAAGAATTCATGCATCATCGTGTCTCTCCTGGAGTATCTAAATTGTGTTGACCTGTTTACTTCTGACACAGGGTATTTCTCTCCATAAAGGTTGATAAAATTCTAATTTTTGTTTCCTTATCTATCACTTGTTCTTTTATTCTAGATATTCAGAGGCCTTTTGTTTTTCTTTAAAGCCCAATAATATTTCCAGAACATCATTTGCTATTAGTCATTGCAGGTTAATTCTCATAGTTCTGTTTAATAAACAGTTTCAAACTTTTTTTTACTTTCAGAATAATTTGTATGATAATGTTTAGTATTTGCTTTCCATCTAGGCTTTGATTTTTTTCCCATTTATTCCAATCATTCATATAGCAGATCTATCTTCCACTTTTGACACATTCATCAAATAGGTTGCAATTTTTTTGCTATATTTACTTTCCAAAATATTTATTCAATATGGTTTAAGAATTTCCTTCATAACCTCTACATTCTTATAATACATTTTGATTATATTTCTCTTAATTTAAAATTTATCGACAATGATATTTTCAATGTTTTATTTATCTTTGGAGCAATGTACTTTCATTTCTGAGTTGTTTAATCCTGATCTATGACGTGCTTTCCTATTTTGAATCTTTTCTTTGAAATTTCAATCTTTATTATTAAACATGTTATTATTCATGAAAAGAGAATCATTGCACCCATGGAGAATTTGCTAGAGATTTGTGTAGGGCTTGCTTATTTCCTAGTTGTTTGTACTTTTTAAAAATTGAAGTGTAATTCACTTACAACAGTGATAGTTCTAGGCGCCCATCATAATGATTTAATATTTCTGTAGATAACAAATGACCCCCACCATAATTCTAGTTACATCTGCAAGCAAACTTATATTATTGACTATAGTCTCCATGCTGTTTATTTCAACTCTTTACTCACTTATTTGTAACTGAAAGCTTGTAAGTCTCAGTCTCCCTTTCCAATTTCTTTTATCATCTCTCCTCTCTGGCAGTCACATTTGTTCTCTGTATCTATGACTCTTTTTCTGTTTTCTTATGTATGTTCTGAATTTTGTCCTAATGATTCCACATACAAGTGAAATTGTACTGTATTTGTCCTTCTCACTCTTATTTCACTTAGTGTAATACACTCTATGTTCTTTCATGTCACAAATGGCAAGATTTCATTCCCTTTTCATGGCTGAGTAGCATTCCATTGCGGAGAAGGCAATGGCACCCCACTCCAGTACTCCTGCCTGGAAAATCCCATGGACGGAGGAGCCTGGTGGGCTGCAGTCCATGGGGTCGTGAAGAGCTGGACACGACTGAGCGACTTCACTTTCACTTTTCACTTTCCTGCATTGGAGAAGGAAATGGCAGCCCACTCCAGTGTTCTTGCCTGGAGAATCCCAGGGACGGGGTAGCCTGGTGGGCTGCCGTCTATGGGGTCGCACAGATTCGGACACGACTGAAACGACTTAGCAGCAGTAGCAGCAGCAGCCTTCCATCGAATGTATGTACTACATCTTATTTATCCACTTATCTGCTGGTGGACATTTAGGGCTCTGGTGTATCTTGGCTTGGCATTTTAAATAATGTTGCAGGGAACATAGAGGTATCTATGTCTTTTTAAATTACTGTTCTTTTTTCCTTAGGAAAAATACCTAGAATTGGAATAGCTGGATCCTATGGTATTTCTAATTTTCACTTTTTTGAGAAAATCCCATACTTGAGATTTATTACTTATGATAGCTGATAATAATGCATCTTTGCACTCTTTGACTCATGCTGTACATACAATGAAAATTCCTTTCTGTTTTCTTTACTGTATATTGGTTCTTAAAGGCAGAGAAATTCTTAGAACACATCTTTTTCCCCCCTGATCCTTATACATAATTTTCAGTAATTAGAAATGTGTTTGTTAAGTTCTTTTTCCTCATGTTTTGAAGATTCTTTACAATTCCTATAAATAAAGTTGGTACTTTCTATAATCATGAATTATTGAGGGCCACTGAATGGGATACATAAAGAACTGGAAAAGAAAATTTAATAAAAATAATTCTGATTACAAAGCACATTTGTTCCTATGTTAATGGATTGTTTGATAGGATACAGGCTGGAATGCAGAATTATGGAAAAGAGAGACACAAAAAGTGTGGGAATGCATGAAAGGGCAGACTCCCCTGCAAAGGCAGAAACAGTAGCATTTCTTTGTCCAAAAGTAGAAAATATAATTCTGTATCTATGGTGGAAAGTGAGTTTTCCCCAGGAAAAGATTTAATTCCAATACAGTAAAACTTAAAATTTGTTTTCAGTTTTTGACTGTTTTTCTTCTTGGTAGGAAAAATGTTAGCGCTAACTTGCATGTGTGTGTGCTCAGTCCCATCCGACTCTCTGCCACCCTGTGGACTGCAGCCCACCAGGCTCCTCTGTCCATGGGATTCCCCAGGCAAGAATCTGGAGTGGGTTACCATTTTCATCCTCCAGGTGATCTTTCCAACCCAAGGTTTGAGCTCTCATCTCCACGTGCTGCAGGCAGATTCTTTACCACTGAGCCAACTGGGAAGCCCCACTTAGCTTTCATGGTTGATGTTATTTTACTGATTCAGTTTACAAAATTATTTGCAAACTTCATTGAAACTAACTGCACTGTCACCTTATTAGCCAAGTGGATATGAAAGTGAAAAAAATGTTACAGTCATGTCGGACTCTTTGTGACCCCATAGACTGTAGCCTGCCAGGCTCCTCTGTCCATAGGATTGTCCAGGCAAGGATACTGGAGTGGGTTACCATTCCTTTCTCCAGGGGATCTTCCCAACCCAGGGATCGAACCCAGGTCTCCCGCATTGTGGGCAGATTCTTTATCCTCTGAGCCATTGCCCAAACTCATATGGACAATATATTTTCAAAGAAGAAATATAAATACAAAAAATTTTCTAGTTGAAAAATTGTGATAACTCTTGGATTGTGTTTGTTAAAGGCTTCAAATTTTTACTCTCAATTATTCATTAAAATTGCAATGAATTAAATTTCTGCTGGTTTTGGTGCTGACTACAATGCCTACCTCATCACTGTAAGGTCACAATAAGTTGTTTTGGGCAGGATACACGCACATGAATGTAAAGAAGCAATATCTGACACTGGGTTGTGCTAATTCAGGCAGAAACTTTCTTTGAAGCGCTTTGTTGGTTTGTGCAGACTGTGATCTAAGGCCCTTTTGCTGAGGTTGTACTTTGAAAGGGTTGGTAGTCACATCTCTGTTGATGTACATCTTCATCCCTGGTGTGTGGCATCTCGTGGGTACTTCTCCACTTCTCACTGGGCATCAGGAAGGAGTGACCTGCTTGGCCTGGCGCTTGCTCTCATCACTGCAGAAATGCCCCCTGCTGTTCTTTTTTGTCTCTGTCTCATGGTTGGTTATTCTCACTCTGCCCTGTGACCCCCACAATCTAAACATTTTTAATATTGACTCTCATGTCCTCATGACTCAGCCTTAACTTCTGTCCTGAAGAAATATGATGGGGGAAAGCAGGGAGCACTCAGCTCACATAGTTTGCTCTTGCTTTCTCCTGACTCCTAATGATCACAAATCTTATCTTCTGTTCAAATCATGAATATTGCCAAGTAATGAGAAATAGCAAACTGTTAGATATTAAACAAGTAAAATACCCTTCTTTCTCAAGTTTGAAAGTTAAAATATGAACATATATTTGAAATTACTATCAAAATGATTTACCAAATCTTAAATACAACTAAAGTTTTTATATGTAATATTCCTTTATAGCTTATCAACTTTTCAATATTTCACTTCTATATAGTTTCATTTATCAAATATTTAGTAATGTGAATTGTTATGTCACTTATACCTAAATGAAATTATGTTTCTACTAAATAGTAACTTTTTCCAAAAGGCAAAGAGGAGTTATATTTTCCATGAGTTTATTGATACTTAAGAGATCCTGTTCCACAAATTAATTTTCAAAATGTAATTTACTTGTTTGATTATTGTTTGTGTTGTCCTTTCAAAGGCTTGAGGTTTGAATAAAGGTACACTTTTGTTGGGCTTCCCTGGTGACTCAGATTGTAAAGAATCCACTTGTGATTCAGGAGACCCAGATTCTATCCCTGGGTCCAGAAATTCCCCTGGAGAAGCGAATGGCAACCCACTCCAGTATTCTTGCCTGGAGAATTCCACGGACAGAGGAGCCTGGCAGGATACAATCCCTGGGGTCATAAAGAGTCAGACACGACTGAGTGATTAACACACACACCCATACACTCAAATAGATTTGTTACCATAGGTTTGTCTGCAGTAACATGATGCATTGCTATGGTTAACAGCTCTAACCAGAAAAAATGAACTTTTTGTATGAATCTCTAAGGAAACGGAAACTTTTTCTTCAATTAGCAAGGTAGCTTTATTGCAGTCTCTGGGCTGCAGGGAAGGGCTGCTGGGATCTCCCTGCACCTGCCTCCTGTCCAGGGAAGAACTGGTGCTCTGAGCAGAGAGGACCCACTCACAAGTCACCTCTGGCTTCCTTCATACTCATGTGCTAACTATGGAATACTAGGGACTGAAAGCAATTTCGGTGAATGACTTTCGTGTACTTTTGCCACCAGAGTTTCCAGTGAACCAAAATGATGCCGCCTTGACAGGAGGTAAAGGCACAGCGCAAGTGGTCAGAGAGTCAGAGTCAGCCTCCACCAGCGCTGATGACAGTGCAGAGCTCTTCCAGGCAGGACGCGGTGAAGCCTTGGTGGTGGTGCAGCTGCCTCTTAGCAGCCTCTGGTGGTGGTGAGTTATCATCCCCCAGGGTCTCTTCTTACCTGTCTCTTGAGATGCAGCCTGTGATTGCACCGTTTGAGACACTGTTTCTTAAGCAAGTTGTAGCAGTGCTGTTCAAGCTGGGATCTAGCAGTGAACAAAGGAGTCAAATCTTGCTTTCAAAACAATTGCGGGGAATACTGACAAACAGATAAGCAAACGAACATGTATTATAAAGTGACTGAATTCCTTGTAAGGACTATGAAGGAAAATGAAGCATGGGTAAAAGGAGAAAAATTGATGAGAATTAGTAACTAGATATAAGAGTTATGGTAACCTCATAAATTATGCTGCTGCTGCTGCTGCGTCGCTGCAGTTGTTTTCGACTCTGCGACCCCATAGATGGCAGCCCACCAGGCTCCCCCGTCCCTGGGATTCTCCAGGCAAGAACACTGGAATGGGTTGCCATTTCCTTCTCCAATGCGTGAAAATGAAAAGTGAAAGTGAAGTCGCTCAGTCGTGTCCGACCCTTAGGGACCCCATGGACTGCAGCCTACCAGGCTCCTCTGTCCATGGGATTTTCCAGGCAAGAGTACTGGAGTGGGGTGCCATTGCCTTCTCTGATAAATTATGCAGTATGCATAAAGGTAAAAGCAAGTCAAAATGCATGGATCATGGTGAGGGGAGGATGGAGTGATTGTGGTTACTGTATAGGTTGCCTAGAGAAGAATCATCTTCCGATAAATCTCTCTTAAATCCATCGATGTTTCTCCAGATTGGTAGTCTAACGCCCCATCATCTCTCACTTGAAGCACATTTTAATCTTGGCCCCTCCTCCCTTCGTAAGGCACACCCATGATTTTCACAAAATGCTGTCCTTTAACTTGTTCCTCAACTTATCAGTTCCCTCTGCCTGAACTACTTTATCCATCTGTCTTGCCCCTTATATTTCAAAGATTAACAACTAGTTTCTCTTCAAACCTCAGACATCTGAGCATTTCATTCTTTGCAAAGTCATCCTTAACACTGAAATGATTCTAACTGACACATTTAGATTTTGTCTGCCGATTTCCTTTTCCCATTCCTTCTTTATGCTTAAATACCTGTTTCCCATTTGTGAACTGTACCTCCCTTACCCTCTTGATTCGGGTAGATTTTTAATAAAATGATCCTCCTCCACTAAAAGGAAAGGAGACAGCAGAGAATGAGATGGTTGGATGGTATCACTGGCTCAGTGGACTTGAATCTGAGCAAACTCCAAGAGATAGTGAAGGACAGGGAAGCCTGGAGTGGTGCAGTCTATGTTGAGGTTTTTTTACTTTTTTCCCCTCCTTTTTATTTCAGTGGAATTCTTTCTTACCCTTCTGTTTATCCCTATAATCACACATTACAGGGTTGTAGGCTATTCTCTCTTAACTGTAATAAAAGTTAAGAAAGTCTCGATAATCGGTGGGAATTTCTAATCAATTTATCATCTGTGTCGTAAGAGAACATTTCTGGTTGTTTAGACCATGACAAATAAAACAACACTCAGGAATCCAGCAGCTTTCACCCATCCATGGTCACTGTTATAGCTCAGCTGCTCAGTAGTGTCCGACTCCTTGTTAACCCATGGACTACACCGCGCCTGGCTTCCCCGTCCTTCTCTATATTCCAGAGTTTGCTCAATCTCATGATTGCTCATCATCACTGAGGTGATGATGTCATTCAGCCATCTCATCCTCTGTCACCCCCTTCTGCTCCTACCCTCAATCTTTCGCAGCATCAGGGTCTTTCCCAATGAGTCAGCTCTTCCTATCAGTGGCCAAAGTATTGGAACTTCAGCATCAGTCTTTGCAATGAATATTCAGGGTTGATTTCCTTTTGGATAGACTTGTTTGAGCTCCTTTCAGTCCGAGAGACTCTCAAGAGTCTTCTCCATCACAGTTTGAAAGCATCAATTCTTTGGCACATAGCTTTCTTTATGGTCCAGCTTTCACATCTGTACATGACTACTGGAAAAATCATAGCTTTGACTAGACAGACCTTTGTTGGCAAAGTGATATGATGCTTTTGTAGGTACCAATTATCTATATTATATGTATATTTGTGTGAAGCACCCAAAGTAGGCAGTGGTTTCTTCACACAACTATGAATAAAACAGACTAGATCACCAAAGTGTTTCCAAGGAAAAGATCATCAAAAATGGCAATTGGGATATTTTTGGGTCCATTTTGAGTTAATTTTTGTGTATGATGTAAGATAGAGATCCGGTTTCATTTTTGCATGTGACTGTCCATTTTCTCCAATATATTTATTGAAGTGACTATTCTACTCACATTGTATTCTAAATTAATTGATCATTGACATGTGGTTTTATTACTGGATTTTCTATTCTGTTCCACTGATTTATGTCTATTTTTATATCAACCATATAGTTTTGACTACTGTAGCTTTGCAATGTAATTTTAAATCAAAGAGCATGAAGCATTCAGCTTTGTTTGTTTTTTTCAAGGTTATTTTTGCTATTTGGGCCTTTTATGTTTCTGTGCACATAACAGGATTGTTTCACTTCTGTGAATAATGCCACTGACATTCTGATAGGGATTTCATTGAATCTGTGGATTGCTTTGGGTAATATGGTCATTTTAACAATAATAATTCTTTCAGTCCATGAGCACAGAATATTGATTTACTTCTTTTGCCTTTCTCAGTTTCTTTTATCAATATTTTACAGTTTACATTGTAAAGAACTCTCTTTTCTTTACTAAATCTACTCCTAGGTTTTTATTCTTTTTTGACACAATTATAATTTAATATCTAAAGCTCAGGTACACTTACTGCTGGTCTGATCTCTTTTTTTTTATTGAACAGCTGTTAGAGAGGCCACCATTTATTAAGAAACGCTAATCAGGTATTGATCATGTGATTAAATGCACTTTTCTTCAATATATGCACTTTAATAAGTGCCTCCTTTATTAAGGTTAAGCTTTAAATTTCCCTCTGATATATAAAGTACATTTAGCAAGTTAGGTAGGTATCTCACTTTGGTAAGATAAATGAAAATTTTCTACTCATTCAGGTTATTTGGTGAATTTCTACTTAGGAAAGTTCTAATTCTACTTAGGAAAGTCATAAATAAAGGTTTTTTTTGTTGTTGCATGCTTTTTTCATGGTTTTTTAAAATACCCTACAATAACCATCATGTATTCTCACTCCATCCTACCATACTGAATCCTTCAAAAACTACTGGGCTGGGCAAAATGTTCGCACTGGTTTTTCCATAACATCTCACAGGAAAATCCAAGTGAATGTTTTGGCCAACCCAATACTATAGTTGACCACGACAACAAAAGAGAATAAAGTATTATCCTTGAGTGAATTATTTTATGTAGATTGTCAGACTCTCATAAAGATTCTCTGATATTACATCTTATGAAAAGGGTAGAGGATAAACACAGACTGCCAGAGAAAGAACATACTGCTTGCTACTCAAGAAGGAAAGTGTTAGTTGCTCAGTTGTGTCCAACTCTTTGAGACCCCATGGACTGTAGTTTACCAGGCTCCTCTGTCCATGGAATTCTCCAGACAAGAAAACTGGAGTGGGTTGTCATTCCCTTCTCTAGGCGATCTTCCTGACCCAAAGAACAAACCCAGCTCTCTCCAACTGCAGGCAGATTCTTTACCATCTGAGTCACCAAGGTAGGTCCAAAGAAGGAAAAATCAAGTTCTAATTTCATAATTCAAGATTACCTATGCAATTCTACAGGTATCATAAAGAGTTTGACAGCTTCAAGCAACCATATTACATGTGAAGATTACATATTTGAAACAAAACAATCAAGGAAATAACTCTCTAAACATAATATCAAGCCATAGAGCAAGAAATATTTTTGACAGATTATTCAGTACTGTTACTACCACTATAGTTGCTACTACTTTCTTGATGAAAGTGAAAGAGGAGAGTGAAAAAGTTGCCTTAAAGTTCAACATTCAGAAAATGAAGATAATGGCATCTGGTCCCATCACTTCATGGCAAATAGATGGGGAAACAGTGGAAACAGTGGCTGACTTTATTTTTTTGGGCTCCAAAATCACTGCAGATGGTGACTGTAGCCATGAAATTAAAAGACACATACTCTTTGGAAAGAAAGTAATGACCAACTTAGACAGCATATTCAAAAGCAGAGGCATTAGTTTGCCAACAAAAGTCTATCTAGTTAAAGATATGGTTTTTCCAGTAGTCATGTATGGACGTGAGAGTTGGACTATAAAGAAAGCTGAGCACTGAAGAATTGATGCTTTTGAACTCTGGTGTTGGAGAAGACTCTTGAGAGTCCCTTGGACTGCAAGGTGATCCAACCAGTCCATCCTAAAGGAGATCAGTCCTGGGTGTTCATTGGAAGGACTGCTGTTGAAGCTCAAACTCCGTTACTTCGGCCACCTGATGTGAAGAACTGACTCATTTGAAAAGACCCTGATGTTGGGAAAGATTGAGGGCAGGAGGAGAAGGGCATGACAGAGGATGAGATGATTGGATGGCATCACTGACTCAGTGGACATGTTTGAGTAAACTCTGGGAGTTGGTGACGGACAGGGAGGCCTGGCATGCTGTGGTCCAAGGGGTCACAAAGAGTTGGACACGACTGAATGACTGAACTGAACGGAACTGAACTGTCACAGTGATTACAGCTACTAACTAGCTCCACTACTGCTAAGTCACTTCAGTCATGTCCGACTCTGTGCGACCCCATAGACGGCAGCCCACCAGGCTCCCCAGTCCCTTGGATTCTCCAGGCAAGAACACTGGAGTGGGTTGCCATTTCCTTCTCCAATGCAGGAAAGCGAAAAGTGAAAGGGAAGTTGCTTAGTCGTATCCGACTCTTTGTGACCCCATGGACTGCAGCCCACCAGGCTCCTCCGTCCATGGGATTTTCCAGGCAAGAGTACTGGAGTGGGGTGCCATTGCCTTCTCCAGCTCCACTACATTGAGCCTCTAATACAAACTGCAAATATAATTAGCATTAATACAGTTTATCATGTAATACTTAAAATATTTATGTAAGTAAGTGACATGGTTAATTCAATCTTATGAATGAAATAATCATGCATAAAACATTAAATAGCTTATACAATGTCACACTGTTTAAACACACTGGGAAAAGGTCAGCTTTCATTCCAATCCCAAGGAAGAGCTATGCTAAAAAATGTTCAACCTACTGTACTATATGGAAAAAGTGCACCTTGGGCATGCTAGTGAGGTTCTGTTCAAAATCCGTCAAGTTGGGCTTCAGCAGTACATGAACCAAGAACTTCTGGATGTACAAGTTTGATTTAGAAAAGGCAGAGGAACCAGATTTTAAATTGACAATGTTCCTCGGATCATAGAGAAAGCAAGGGAATTCCACAGAAACATCTACTTCTGTTTCATTGACTATGCTAAAATCTTTGACTGTGTGGATCACAACAACCTGTGGGAAATTCTTAAAGAGATGGGAATACCAGACCATCTTACCTGTCTCCTAAGAAACATGTATGCAGATCAAGAAGCAACAGTTAGAACCTTACATGGAACAAATTGGGGAAGGAGTACATCAAGGCTGTATATTGTCACTCTGTTTATTTAACGTATATGCAAAGTACATCATGTGAAATGCTGGACTGAATGAATCACAAGCTGGATTCAAGATTTCCAGGAGAAATATCAACAGCCTCAGACATGCAGTTGATACCACCCTAATGGCAGAAAATGAAGAGGAACTAAAGAACCTCTTGATGAGGGTGAAAGAGGAGAGTGTAAAAGCTGGCTTAAAACTCAACATTCAAAAAACCAAAATCACGGCATCCAGTCCCATCACTTCATGGCAAATAGAAGGGGAAAAAGTGGGAACAGGGGCAGATTTTATCTTCTTGGGCTGCAAAATGACTGGAAATGATGACTGTAGCCATGAAATTAAAAGATGTCTGCTTCTTGGAAGGAAAGTTATGACAAATATAGAGAGCATATTAAAAAGCAGAGACGTCACTTTGCTGACAGAGGTCCCTACAGTCAAAGCTATGGTTTCTCCAATAGTTGTACGAATGTAAGAGTTGGACCGTAAGGTAGACTGAGAGCCAAAGAAGTGATGCTTTCAGATTGTGATGCTGAAGAAGACTTGAGAGTCTGTTGGACTGCAAGGGGCTCAAAGCCAGTCAATACTAAAGGAAATCAACAGTGAATACTTATTGGAATGACTGAAGCTGAAATTCCAATATTTTAGCCTTCTGATGTGAAGAACTGACTTACTGGAAAAGTCCCTCATGCTGGGAAAGTTTGAAGGCAAAAGACAAAGAGGGAAGCAAAGGATGAGGTGATTAGATAGCATCACTGACTCAATGTGCATGAATTTGAGCAAATTCCAGTAGATAGTGAAGGACAAGGAAGCCTGGTGTGCTGCAGTCCATGGGGTTGCAAAGAGTTGGGTGTGACTTAGTGATTGAAAAACAATCATAGTGCCACACAGTAACTAATTTGTTTTAGATTTAAAAGAAAGACCAAGACTTTTTCAATTACACTCTTCAGTTCAGTTCAGTTCAGTTCATTCACTCAGTTGTATCTGACTCTTTGCAACCCCATGGACCGCAGCACGCCAGGCCTCCCTGTCCATAACCAATTCCCGGAGTTTACCCAAATTCATGTCCATTGAGTCGGTGATGCCATCCAATCATCTTATCCTCTGTCATCCCCTTCTCCTCCTGTCCGCAATCTTTCCCAACATCAGAGTCTTTTCCAATGAGTCAGTTCTTCACATCAGGTGGCCAAAGTATTGGAGTTTCAGCTTCAACATCAGTCCTTCCAGTGAACACCCAGGACTGATCTCTTTTAGGATGGACTGGTTGGATCACCTTGCAGTCCAAGGGACTCTCAAGAGTCTTCTCCAACACCAGAGTTCAAAAGCATCAATTCTTTGGCGCTCAGCTTTCTTTATAGTCCAACTCTCACATCCATACATGACCACTGGAAAAACCATGGCCTTGACTAGATGAACCTTTGTTGGCAAAGTAATGTCTCTGCTTTTTAATATGCTGTCTAGGTTGTTCTTCCACCCAGCAAATTGTATTATATGGGGACTATTTTCAATGAGAAATAAGTGATGCCAGGCACTCACTAATGGATTTAATTATGATCCTAATACCATAATCAGTGAAGGACTAGGAAGCCTGCCATGCTGCAGTCCACAGAGTCGCAAAGAGTCGGACATGTCTTAGTGACTGAACAACAACAACAAACAGTATTTTAAGAAGCTGTCTTCAACTTTCCCCTAATATGCTTGCAAATAGGAGTAAGCACACATCTGTATGTGTTTGGGGTCTGGGTGTCTTGGTGGGCTCCAAAGCTAATAGAGGAAATCTGGCATGACCCAATGTTATATTTAATCCCTCACACTGTTCCCGTCACAAGAATAGTCATTATCATATCTACTCTAATTATCATAGAGCAAAACACCCAAAAGCTGTGATTTCTTGTCGCTGTTGTGTTTGTTCCTCACTAAAATGTATAATTGCAAGTATGTAGCAATGAAAAGATATTATGGAGAATGCTGGGGGATTATTGTTACTACTTCTTTAATTCAGAGGTTCCTCATGAGTAAACCACAGTGTGAAATGATCAGCAGCACATGTTCATCAGATCAACAGATTTTCTTTCGTTTATTTTTGCCTTTTTATCAAGTATTAATAAGCAAGAAACAAGACTTTACTGAAAGGGCCTTAACAGTCCCACAGGTTGTCTAATCTGCAAACATTTAAAAAAACTAATTTGTATTGGAGTATAGTTACTTTACAATGTTGTATTCATGTCTGCTGCATAGGAAAGTGAATCAGTTATATACATATACGCTCCTTTTCAGACTCTTCGCCCATATAGGTTATTATAGTATTGACGCAGGAGCCTGGTGCACTGCATTCAATGGGGTTGCAAAGAGCTGGGCATGACTGAGTGACTACGCACAGCACATAGAGTATGGACAGTTCCCTGTGTCATATAGCAGATCCTTGTTAGACTTCTACTTTGTATCTAATAGTCTGTAAATATCAATCCCAATCTCCCAGTTGATTCCAGACATTTTCCTCGACTTCCTCATTTTTTGAGCATCTACTTTAAAATGTGTGTCAATTTCTTCTCCACCATGATGATATGTGACTGTTTTACAACACAGGAATATTTTTCTTGAGAACCTGGGAGCCTCCTTCCTAAATGTAGTAATGAAGAAACATGGGATCGCTTTATCCCAGTCTGTGTGGAAAGGCAGAAGCCTCATTTCCAGTAGTGCCTGTGACTAGGCACACACGGCCAGCACTGAGGCTGAGAACCTGTATTATCGTCTCATCACTCAGTGTTTGCGAGCCCCCCAGTCACTTGTTTCAGGGGAGCCGAGTTCAATCTTTCTCCTCCCAATAGTCTTGACCTTTATCACAATGTCTTGAATCAATTTTCCTTGCCTATTTAATCCCGTCCAATGCAATGTTTTTGGGATGATCTGTGGCACTTTTCTATTAACTAAATAACTAAAGAAAAATCTTAATTTCAAAATCCATAATGAGAGTTGCTTCAGTCAGTTCAGGGTGCAGTAACAGAATATTTTGGATGAGGTTGCTTAAACAATAATTATTTGTTTCTCATGGTTCTAAAGGTTGAGAGTTGAAGGTGAGGATGCAGCAAGGTCAGGTTCCGGTGTATGCCTTCTTAGTTGGTTATGTTTTGCCACCGCGTTTATCTTCACGTGGCAGAAAGAGAGAAAGGACTGGCTCTGCTCCTCTTTTGATAAAGACGGTGATGTCATAGAGACTCCACTCTCCTGACCTGATTACCTCCCAAAGTCCCCACCTCCTGGGACCAACCCACTGGAGTTTATGGTTTCAACGTATGGATTTATGTGGGGACACAAAGATGCAGCCCATAACAATAATAGCTCACACTGTTTACAGTCAGCAGAATTTAGAATGTTCAAGGTACTGTGTACTTCAGAGTGATATTCTCTAAGTTGGGCCTATTTCATTGTTTTTACATAATTTATTGTTTGATTATTATAAATATTCACCAACTTTTATAAACAGTTGTTGAATCAACTATAGGAAAATTTTCAAAAAATAACAATATGTTGCTTGATCAAAGAAATACAAACCTACTTGGCAAGTTGGAGCTGTACTGAAACTCAGTTAATTCTCCACCACTGAAATCATTAACAGGACATAACAAATTTAGTGTTAATTTCAGTGTTCTTTAACAGTAATTGAACATGCCCCTTTTTTCTCAGCGAACAACTGCAAGTTCATTATTTGTCTGATGAAAGACACAATGTAAATGGAATCTGTTAAAATGACTTAATCATTGATGTACCATCATTATCATTTCCAAAATGTTCTAAGCTTTTTGAGACATAAATTACCATTTGTATTTTACAAACTACTCAGTTCAATTTATGATTGTACCAGGATACTTCTACTCTATATTATTTCTAGGGCAAATTTGTATCATTATCCTAAAAATTAATCAGTCCATTTTGACATACATCTTTAGAAATATTCAAAATTGTTTTAATAGAAAAGTTTGTCTTGAAAAACCTATAGATATTTTCCTGTTTAGTAAAATATTTTCAAAAGGAATATTTAGCCCTTCAGAAGAATATTAGTCATAATATCCTTCCCCTCTTCTTTTTCACAGCCCAAATAACAAAAATATTTAAATTACTGATATTTTTGAAAATAAAATGTCTTTGTGGTATAAGTAAAATAGGAAGACAGTGATGGGGACTTCCTCTGTGGCCCAGCAGTGAAGAATTTGCCTGCCAATGCTGGGGACATGGGTTGGATCCCTGGTCTGGGAAGATCTCATATGCCACTGAGCATCTAAGTCTGTGCGCCACAAGTACTGACCCAGGGCACTAGAGTCTGTGAGTTGCAAGTACGGGAGCCTGTGCGCCTAGAGCCTGTTCTCCACAACAAGAGAGTAGCCCTCACTCACCACAACTAGAGAGAAGCTGAGCATGGCAACGAAGATCCAGCACAGACAAAAATAAATAAAAATGTAAAAAAAGTTTTAAAAAAAGATAGTGATAAATTGAAAATATACTTGCCACACATGACAGAAACATTAATTTTTGTGAGGAGAAGAATTTATAGCACTCCAAATAAAGAATGCAAGTGGATACATTAGACATGAAAAACTTAACTTTGTTTATAAGAAAATTGAATCTTACACCTTGTTTTATCTAGGGAAGTGTGGAGACTCAGGAATAGTAGATATGGGTGGAGATTGTAATGGGGTTGGGCGGGTGCACAGTCAATAATGCAAGACATTTAGCGAGACCTTTAGCTCAGGGCTTAGAGGTCATGCTCCACCAACGGGCAGCCTGGGAGCTGTCCTTGTGAGAGTGTGGTGACAGTCAGACAGAGGCCTTCTCTATGCACTATCCAGGCCCTCAGGCCTCAGGACTGGCAGGTGAGATGGGGGCCCAGGACAGTTTGAGGACTGTGTCCCACAGAGCTCCGGAGCCCATGGCATAGGCACCCACCAGCCAGGTCCAGGCCTCAAAGCAGCCGCAAGACTCTCTCCCATCTCCACCTCCATGACCTATAGGCAGCAGCAATCCACTTGGGCAGTGGTCCCCAGATACCTTGGAAGCTGGAGGAAATTTCACTGGCCATTAAAAAAGAGCTTCACCAGCTTCTGTCTCTCCGTTCATGATTCCATGCTTGGTCCAATGTTGATCAGTTGTCCACCCCCAGGAGGTGGCGGGGAGGTTAGGGTTGGTGTACAAGAGTCTTACACATCATTACTTGAGGCTCACCTCTATAGTTGAGGCCTCTGTCAAAGAGGGTAATTGTTGTGAACTGGGGATTAATCTGATTGGTATTTGCTACAAGTTATTCTCTTCAGTTTAAATGAAAAGCCTGAGGGCTGGTCCCTTTTCAACAGGGATACTGTCTGTTTTCTTTTGGGGCCATTGACTTAAAGAGTTTCAGTTTTCTGAGGACAAAAATCACACAACATAAGATTTAGTGCCCAGAACTTCTCTGGAAGCTCTGAAAATATGAAGCCACAAGTAAAAGCTAGACCTAGGGAGCTTGTGGTGGTTTAGTTGTTAAGTCATGTCTGACTCTTGCAACCCCATGGACTGTAGCCCTCCAGCCTCCTCTGTCCATGGGATTTTCTAGGCAAGAATACTGGATTGGTTTGCCATTTCCTTCTCCAGGGGGTCTTCCCGACACAGGGATGGAACCCAGGTCTCCTGCACTGCAGGCAGATCCTTTACCAACTGGGCTACCAGGGAGACCTAGGGTGCAACTCCCTATCCAGCCAGGGGGTAGGAGTCACATATCCAGGAGGTGCCATTTGAGGCAAGCCAGCATAACCAGGTGATCCAGTCCCAGTCAGTGTCTGGCCAGGCAAAAGGAGGACCTGAATTGGGATTAGAAGACACAGGAATGATTACATTGTTTCTTGAAGCAAAAATCCCAATTGTTTCCAGTCATTATATCTAAGTTGCTGGCTAACCACTGGGGATGGCTCTATTTGTTCCCAGCATATGGGGGCACTAGACATTAGGTGTCCCTTTTTAGGAGTTAGCCATATGACCTCATCCCATATTTGATAAACATCCAGTAAAAAAACCTCGGTTCCTGGCTCAAACAGTGGCTTGTTTGACTCAGATGCTGGGTCAGGAGTCACCTTCCAGAGTTCCTCTAATGTTTGCTGGAAAGGTGAAAGTTGAGCCACAGAGTCAGTTAACTCCAAGGTTTTAGGAAAACTCTGGTGTAAGCCTTTAAGAATTTTTCATTAAGCATTTTCAGGAATTATTAGTCGTCCACCCTTGGAGTGTAACCATCCATCAGTCATCTTTGCTCCTAGTTTTTCATCTTTCTAATTCTTCCTCAGCATATTGTGGCTTTTCCTGTTCAACAGGACCTGTCCAGATCAAAGGAAAGATGTCTGTAGTGAAGAGGGTTTGTAAAGTGTCACTCTTCTGACTTGGCAGTAAGCCAGCTCATTATCCTGGGCTGCTTTACTCCCATCTCTTTTGTGCCAGCACTTGTTCCTGGGGGGAGAGAATTTGCTTCTAAAACCTGTTCAGCCATCTCCATGTTGTAACCTGCTTTCCACTTCCCGTCCTGAACAAGATAACTGCCATCTGTAAATATCTCCATGTCTGAATTGTCTAATGGGTTATCCATTAAATCTTCCCAAGCTGCATAGTTTAGAGTTAAAAATTGGGAACAATCCTGACTGGATGTTTCATTTTCCTTCTTAAGAAGGAAAGTGGCAGGATTTAGGTTTCCACAAACTTTAAGCTTAGTTATTGGTCCTTCCAACAGCATTGACTGATATTTAAGATGCCAACTGTCTGTCAACCAAGTATTAGAGTTTAAGATTCCACTCACATCACGAGGAGTCAGTATAGTAAGTTTCACCCACTAGTAAACTTATGAGCTTTAAGCACTCATAAAGGAAAAGCAGCCATTACTCTTACATTCTTTATTTAGATAAGCTACAGGTTGTTGGTGAGGTCCTTGGAGTTATGTTGTCACTATCAAGGCCATACATTTCCTTTCAGTAACAAACAGATTAAACTCCGATCCTGTGGGCAAGCTCAAAGTGGGAGCTTGCAGGAGAGCAGTTGGAAAAGCCTTAAAATCCCTTTGAGTATCTGGACACGAAACCAGGTTGTTGGTTTGGGTTTTTTGAGTTTCAGTTAAAAGTTTATGTAAAGGCTGGGCAAGTTCCCATAACACAGAATCCCAATGTGGCAGTAGCCTGTGATGTCATCAGATCCTCTCAATTGTCTTAAAGTCATAGGTAGGGGATGATTTAGTATAGGCTTAATTCTCTCGGGGCCTATGGCCCTTGTCCCTTGTAGAAAAGAAAGCATCCTTTAAGTCAATGCCTGAAAAATTTTTGGCTCATTTAGGAATTTCAGCCAGCAGCATTTAAGGATTAGGGCCCATGGGATGTAAAGGAACCACAGTGTCATTTGTTACTTGTAAATCTTGAACTAGTCTCTGTTTATCATTTGACTTTTTTACACGCAAAATAGGAGTGTTGCATGGACTGTTACAGGGAATTAATAGCCCCTGCTCCTTTAAATTCTCAATGATAGCTTTTAACCTTTTCTTAACCTCAGGTTTTAGAGGATACTGCTTTTGATGTGGAAATAGGTGAGGTTTCTTTGAGCTTGATAATGACAGGGATAGCATTTTGTGCTTGACCCACAGTTTTTCCATCAGCCCATGCTCTAGGATTTACATTTTGTTCAGTTAATGGGAGAGAAAGTGTAGGCTCCATTTTCATGAGAACAGAGGCCTGAACCTCAGTATACCCCTCCTGAGAAGGGTGAGGGAGACTCCAGCATGATCAAAAACTCGTGAGAAAACAGCACAGAGTCCCAGTTGCAGCTTAAAAGATGACTGAAATAATAGCGTTTGGCTCATCCAGAGAGTCCCATCATGGAAGCTGATCCGGGAGACAGTGGACCAGGGGCTTCAGTAAGCACAGAGTAAGTTGACCCAGTGTCCAAAAGGTAACTTACTGACTGGTCCCCCAATTATTAAAACCCAGGGTTCCTCAGGTGTGCTTAGGATGGGCGCTTGTGTGGGATCCCCTGAGCACCTTCAGTCCTGATTGTCTGGTGAGTCTGGGCCCTGGGGGCCTAGGACTCTGACACAGTCTCTTCCCCACTGTGGTCCTTTGCAGACTGCACATGGAGCTGGGAGTGGATTAGATGCCTGAGAGTAATCCTGCTTGAGGTGTCCCCCCTTTCCACACTAATAGCAAGTCTGTCCCTTCTCACCTGGGTCCTTCTGGGCATTTTTTTTTTTGGCTGTTTCAGAGTGGACCTGAGAGCTATCATAGGGGCTTCAGTCTCTTGGACAGAGGAGCTGGGCAGGCTACAGTCCATAGGATCGCAAAGAGTCGGACATGACTGTGTGACTAACTTTCACTTTTGCCATATTCATAGACTGAAATATTTAGTGCTGTTGACCTTCCTATACTACTAAAAATGATGTGTATATATATAATATATATATATATTTGTAACCACTCACAAAGTCCCATGTCATTTTTATAGAAATGGAAAAAAAATTGAAAATATAATGCTTCTGGAACTCAAAGCAAATCCAAAGAGAGAAAACAATCTTGAGAATCAAGAACAACAATGGTGACTTCAGGCTTCCTGAATGCAAAGCACATAAAAATACCATAGCAGTCAAAACAGTGTTCTACTGGCAACAAAATAGGCAGAGAGACCAATGAACCATAACGGAGTCTCAAATAAAGTCACACATGTGTGGCCAAATAATTTTTGCTGGGGTTCTAAAATTACCAAGTGAAAAAAGGATAGTCTCCTTCACAACTAGTAGAATAAAAAGGCAACCTATAGAATGAGAGGACTTATTTGCAAATTTTGCATCTGAATAAGAGGCCAATATCCAGAATATAGAAGAAACTACTATAACTCAACTTCAAAACAACAGCAGGGAAATAACTGAGTTTAAAAATGTGTAAAAAGCTCAAGAGACATTTCATCACAGAAGACATACAAGTGATCAATATATAGGAAACGTGCTCAGCATCACTATCAGTGAAATGGAAACCAAGTTAAAAGGAAATATCACCTTTCTGGATGTGTATTATAAAAAAAAAAAAAAGAAGAAGAATAACAGTTGTTGGCAAGGATGAGAAGTGGGATTTTGCACCCTGTTGGAAGGAATGTAAAATGGCATAGCCATTAGGTTAAACAGTTTGGGGGTCCCTGAAAAAATCATTAAGAAAACTATCATAAGATCCAGGAATGACTCATTAGAGTTTATGTCAAAAGGGAGTAAAACTATAATGTCCAGGAGGTATCTACAGTCTCATGTCCACGGCCACACTGTACACAACAACCAAGACAGAGAAACTGCCCAGTGTCCAGAAGCAGATGAATCATAAAGAAAATGTGGTGTATACGTAGAGTGGAACGTGATACAATCTTTAAAAAGGAATGAAATCCTGTCATTGGCAGCAACATGGATGAAGCTGGATGACGTTAGAGTGAAATAAGCTAGTTACAGAAGGACAAACACTGCATGATCTCCTTTAACTGAGGCATCTAAAGGAAAACTCAGAGAAGCAGAGAGGAGAAGGGTGGTTCTAAGAGCTGGGAGGAGGTTGACACGGGGAGTGTCTGTTCAATGGTTATGAAGTTTTAGTTGCAAGAAGAAAAAGTTCTAGAGACATGCTGTACAACACGGTGGGTGGAGTTAACAGGACTGAATGGACACATCAAAGCTTAAGAGGCAAAGCTGGAGTGAACTTCCTCCATCTACACCTGGAAGCTCCTCCTTTCTCAGAACTGGGCATTACACATAGGTACGACCAGGGGCTCCCAGCAGAAGGAAGGAGGCCCCCAGTACCAGCTGTCTCAGGTGAGGGGAAGGATTCATTCTGAGGCTCTAAGAGGAAAGAGTTTGAATGAGCCAAGTGGCAGAGTGATGAATCATGACCAATCAAAATGCCATAAGACCTACTAAGAGGTGGGATTTACTCTCACATGAAGCTGTGACTGACCCAGCAAGGGGCATTCTGAAACGGAGTTTTGTTCATTAAGAAGCCAGTAGGACTTCCTGGTGGCTCAGTCATTACGAATCCACCTGCCAAAGCAGGAGATTTAGCCTTGATCCCTGATCCAGGAAGATTTCACATGCTGCAGGGCAACAAAGCTCATGTGCCGTAACTACTGAGCCAGTGCTCTAGAACCCAGGAGCAGCATCTCCTGAGTCCACATGCCAAAAACTACAGAAGCCCGAGAACCGTAGAACCCATGTTCTGCAACACAGAAGCCGCCACAGTGAGAAGCCTGCACACCATAACTAGAGAGGAGGCCTCGCTCTCCACGAGTAGAGAAAAGCCTGTGTGGCCAAAAAGACCCAGCACAGCTAATAAAAAAAACAAATAAAAATTAAAAATAGTCCTGTAAACATTTCCCTGGGTATGATGGGGTTTGTCTTCCAGGTTAAAGGATGTTCACTTGGTATAAAGTTAATGCATACAGTGAATGTGTATACTTTGTTTAATTTTTATATACATACTCATTCATGGTGCAAAGGTGATGGGCATTTTTTGGGGGAAGTTGACATTAGTAACAGTGATGTTTAGGTTGACATAATCAAGGAAATCACAACACAAAAAATTCACACACACACACACACACACACAGAATCATACTATTCATTGCACATAGAGACACACCTAGTCCTCTGGACACAAACCTACACTATTAACCATATACAGCTTCTTCCTGGGACTACAGTAAATGGTCATATTACTTTACTAGTAATTTCTATCACTAAGGCTGCTGTACTCATTCCCAGCAGGAGTTTGGAATCAGTTTGGCCTCTATACTAAAACCAGCAAGAAAGCCCCAACTTTCTCATCTACAAAGCATTTCCTCCCCAAGCGAATGATTCTAGAATGCATACCCCTTTCACATGCTGAAAGGGCCACCTGCAAGTACGGAAGAGAAGGCGCTGCGAGGATAAGCTCACGGTGACAGTCTTTGGTTCATTTGGGGACGGTAGAAAACCTGGTGAGGAACAGTGGTGGAGTCCAGGGAGCCCAGCAAGGTCAGAGCACACATACTCAGGGTGAAAGGCAATACCTATGTCTGGAGGATGGAACTTCCAAGTCCATTTGGTTGGAAATTACAGAATTCTTTTCTTAGAGGAAAAGTTGCTGCAGGAAAGACAGTTCTGTACTCTACAGGGTGTAACGGATGCTAACAATTTTAATGTGTTATGGACTGAGGCATCATGAGTTGGTAATAAGACTCTCATTCTATACTCTCCCAATCAAAAGAATCGTCTTTATTTGGAATGAACACCCTCAAATACTCATAACTTAATTTTAATGAAAGAGAAATGAACCAATATTTCTATTTCAAACTGGAAAGAAAACACCAAACAGCTTCCCAACAGCTTGCCTTGGAGACACATGGAGTCTCCTCTGTCCTGTCACAAGGCGGGTGACTGGCAGGTCCTTAGTGAAAGCAAGAGGAGCACAGAGAAGCTGTTAAAACACTGGTGAGTTTGCTCACGAATCATTCAGGGGATTTTCTCTGTGTGTGGGCATGGGGTGGTGTGTATGGGGTGGTGTGTATGGTGGTGTGGGAGGTGGTGTGGGAGGTTAATAAGCATGGGCTGAACTTGTGATCATCCATCCTCTTCAGAGGAGGAAGGAAAGCAAAGGAGAGGAGGAAAGAAATGAAAACAGAGCTTTGACTTTCTAGCTAAGAGGAACCTAATCGAAAGGAAATCAGTTCAGTTGCTCAGTCGTGTCCGACTCTTTGCAACCCCATGAATCGCAGCACGCCAGGCCTCCCTGTCCATCACCAACTCCCGGAGTTCACTCAGACTCATGTCCATGGAGTCAGCGATGCCATCCAGCCATCTCATCCTCTGCCGTCCCTTTCTCCTCCTGCCCCCAATCCCTCCCAGCATCAGAGTCTTTTCCAATGAGTCAACTCTTCGCATGAGGTGGCCAAAGTACTGGAGTTTCAGCTTTAGCATCATTCCTTCCAAAGAAATCCCAGGGCTGATCTCCTTCAGAATGGACTGGTTGGATCTCCTTGCAGTCCAAGGGACTCTCAAGAGTCTTCTCCAACACCACACTTCAAAAGCATCAATTCTTCGGTGCTCAGCCTTCTTCACAGTCCAACTCTCACATCCATACATGACCACTGGAAAAACCATAGCCTTGACTAGATGGACCTTAGTCGGCAAAGTAATGTCTCTGCTTTTGAATACGCTGTCTAGGTTGGTCATAGTATTCAATCTAAAAAAAAAAGAAAACTCTAAAAGGCGTTCTCCTTTTCAGTGACAGAGACCAAACACTCCTCCTGCCTGTTCTGAGCTCCTGCTAAACTGCCAGTGTCTTTTGACTTTTCCCGGATCCCTTCCTCCAGGATCCACAGTTGCTGCTACTCCACTCTTCATGTTTTCTATGAGGCTTTGTACTTGATTAAAAGCAAACTCTGTTAGAGGAGTGAATTCAATCCTGGGCAAATTTGCTATTACATTTATCCACTAATCACTTGTCCTAAAGAAAATCACATATATGATGTTTGATAATACTGAATTCCTACCATTTATATATAGCCAGTATCAATAATATCATACTTTTCTATCAATATGCATTTTATATACAGTGTGTGCAGGTCCACTGAGTCAGTGTCTGTCCATACTCACGGGGGACATACGTTTAGTGGGACAGTTGATTATAGAAAGCACACAGTAGGCACTGTCCATCCCTAAGCCAGCCAGGGAGAAGATCATCAGCAAGAGTCACGGTCGCCAGGCTGACAATCGAGTTTTACTTTGAATTCTTAGTTTCCACTGTCCCTTGGGTGTGTGCTGCAGGAAATGATCACTTGAAAGGCTTAAGGTAATCTTATCCAACACAATACAAGAGCTTCTTGATTCTTATCTGTTTGTGCCCTTGTTTAAGCAGTGACACCTGCACTGAGAGATGTGACCTGTATTGTCCACAGGAAGCTACACAACTTTCTGTGAGCTAACAGAAGGATAAGGGTCCTGAGGTGACTTTCCCGCTAATGACTGTGCCAAAGTTGGCCGTTAATCCCCTCGCGGGAGCCCTGCATTCTGTGACCACAGGGGCCACCTTATAATTGTGGGCGAGGTCCGCAACTCTGGAGCTGCTAGTACTTCAGGGCATGGATACAGATCAGGGACTCCTTGTTCCATGACTGAGGATCCCTGGACTGGCTAACATGGGCAGCTCAGGGGTCCAGAGCATTCACACTTGAATCCAAAACTGGGTTGTCAGTTTGGCATTTCCTCTTAGGAGATCAAGAGCTGATAACATAGATCTCTTCACCAT
The DNA here is from genome assembly GCF_023091745.1 of Budorcas taxicolor. Taxonomy (NCBI): domain Eukaryota; kingdom Metazoa; phylum Chordata; class Mammalia; order Artiodactyla; family Bovidae; genus Budorcas; species Budorcas taxicolor. The sequence continues at coordinate 17,344,026 of NC_068912.1, forward strand.
CTCCAGCTGATGAAAGGGAACATAAACCGCACCTGGGGAAGAGCTATATTGAAGGCATAAGAGGGAATGTACAGACAGTGTACAGTGGTGATAAGAACTTTTGCAAGGATAACTGACAGGTTTATTGTCTAGGAGGAAACACCTCCTGAAGAAATACACACACAGGAAGATTCACAATCACACTATGTGGACTCAACATGTGACCACCTCCGAACACCCTCATTCACACAATCCCAACCGTCTGAATGACGCAGTTGCTCCTGGAGACACTGGAACATGGCCAGCACTTTTTCCTGGGAAATCAACCTCCGGCTCTGTACTCCAGTCATCACCCCTTGTAGGGACCCAGGATCAGGACACCTCCCCAGCCAGAGCTGGCAAGAGAGCCCCACCTTCATCAACTAGATTGTTCCTCCGCAGAAGGATGAGCTCTGAATATTTATAGTTTTCAATGACTGTGCCATATATACTTTTCAACTAACAAGTTCCACTGTGAGATCTATTTGACACCTTTCCTTGAGAGTGTGCTACAGAGTTTAATCAATGTAAGGCTTATGGTCATGTCACTGAATACAATGAAATATCTCCCTAATCACAGATATGACCTATATTATCTACATGGGGCCACACAACTCTCAGAATGTGTAAGCAGAGCAGGAGGATGTGAGTCCCAGTGTCCCTTTCACACGAATATCTGTGCCAGAGTTGACTGTTAATCCACCCAGAGGTGCCCTGGGGTCTGTGACCACTGAGGCTACCTTATAATGATGGGCAGGATCTGGACCTCTGGAGCTGCTAATACCTCCATGCATGGACGTAGATGCAGGCACCCCTTTGCTCCGTGAGGAACTAACCATTCCTTGGTTACAGACCAAGTAAATGGTAAAGTAAAGATTCGTACTCAAGCAGCCTAATTTCAGAGTTCATGTTTTTACATTTATTTTATATCTCACAGAGCGTTTTTGCTTTCTACATTAAAATTGTATATAATGTAAAGAAAATAAATTTTTTTTCTGTCAACTGATGTTGTACTTACTTTTTATTAAAAGAGAAAAAATTAATTGATTTTAACAATATAAATCAAGTTCAGAAAAGGACATTACATATGGAACACTTCATAGGATTCATTTTGCTTTGCATTTTATTAGCTCTATTTTATGGGCACATAATAACTACTTTCAAGCAATATAAAAAACAAATAAAACACATGGATCCAAAACTTATCATCAAATCACATGATTAACAATAAAATGTACAGTTCAAGGAACTATTTATTAATTATAACTGCAAGAGAGAAAAAATGAGGGAGCTGATTTTTGTATTAATACACTAATCAAAATTTATGAACTAGACTTGTGCTTCTGCAATAATCAAGTGAAATGTCCAGGTGTAATCTCAACCGTGAACGATTAGAGAACAGGAGAAAAAACACAAACAAAAATAGGCATTCAATAATTGACGGCATAGGACTGTGTTCCTCCAAAGTGTGAAAACAAGTAATGTGAGAAATAAAATTGCCCAGAGACATATTACGGATCACAGTGCAGAGACAGAAATCCCAAGCAGAGCACAGTAATATCACTGAACTAAACATGTAGGTAAAGAATCTGAACGCATGTACACCCGTGGTGGATTCATGTCAATGTATGGCAAAACCAATACAGTGTTGTAAAGTAAAATAAAGTAAAAAAAAAAAAAAAAAGAATCCGCCTGCACTGCAGGAGATGCAGGAGATGTGGGCTGGGAAGATTCCCTGGAGGAGGGTGTGACAACCCACACCTGTATTTTTGCCTGGAGAATCCCACGGACAGAGGAGTCTGGCAGGCTCCAGTCCATGGGGTCACAAAGAGTCAGACATGGCTGAAGTGACTGAGCATGGGCACAAAGCATATAGAGATTAAAGTTCAGGTGCCTGGAGACAGTTGTAAGTTGCAAGGCATAATTCAACATAAGAGGAACCTATATAGAAAAGGAGCACCAAAACTCAGCATAGCAATTGCACTGAGTCTTTGCAAAACACTAACTTGCATATGTGTATAATGAAAGTTTATGAGACAAGGAAAAAAATGATAGGGTGATGGTATAAGCAGGATAATTCTCAGAGACTACATGAGGTGCAGAGGTATTCAAGATCCAAATAACACACTGGAGAGTCAGCTCTCAATAACCTTGGGCATTCAGTAAGGTTCCCAGGAGGTTAATATTTTAGTAGTAAATCAAAGACAGTAGTAAGCCTAATTTGTCTAGCCTAGATGTAAGATTACTGGTCATAATAAGCCTAAATTTTCTCCATAGAAAAATAGAAAAATCTATTTTACACTCAAAATAGCAAAGCTTAAAAATAAGCCTAAATGGAACAAGATAGAAAGCCTAAATCCATGCACCTCTGGGTACTTTATTTTTGACAAAAGAAGCAAGAATATACAATGGGGCAAAAGACAGTCTCTTCAATAAATAGTGCTGGGAAAACTGGACCACTACATGTAAAAAGAATGACATTAGAACACTTCCTAACATCATACACAAAGATAAACTCAAAATGGATTAAAGACCTAAATATAACACCAGAAACTATAAAACTGTTAAAGGAAAACATAGGCAGAACACTCAATGACATAAATCAAAGCAAGATTCTCTATGACCCACCTCCTAGAGTAATGAAAATAAAAACAAATGTAAGTGGGACCTGATTAAACTTAAAAGCTTTTGCACAGCAAAGGAAACTAAAAGCAAGGTGAAAAGACAACTCTCAGAATGGGAGAAAACAATAGCAAATGAAACAACTGACAAAGGATTAATTTCCAAAATATATAAGCAGCTCATACAAATCAATAACATAAAAGCAAAAACCCAATCAAAAAGTGAGCAAAAGACCCAAACAGACATTTTCTCCAAAGAAGACATACAGATGGCTAACAAACACATGAAAAAGTGGTCTACATCTCTCATTATTAGAGAAATGCAAATCAAGACTACAATGAGATATCACCTCACACTGGTCAGAATGGTCCTCATCAAAAAGTCTACAAACAATAAATGCTGGAAAGGGTGTGGAGAAAAGGCACTGCTGGTGGGCATGTAAATTGATACAGCCACTATGGAAGATGGTATGGAGATTCTTTAAAAATCTAGGAATAAAACCACCGTATGACTCAGCAATCCCACTCCTAGGTATATACCGAGGAAACCAAAATTGAAAGAGACACATGTATCCCATTGTTCGCTGCAGCACTATTTACAATAGGTAGAACATGGAAGCAACCTAAATGTCCATCGACAGATGAATGGATAAAAAAGTTGTGTTATATATACACAATGGAATATTCAGTTCAGTTCAGTTCAGTTGCTCAGTCGTGTCCGACTGTTTGCGACCCCATGAATTGCAGCACGCCAGGCCTCCCTGTCCATCACCAACTCCTGGAGTTCACTCAGACTCAAGTCCATTGAGTCAGTGATGCCATCCAGCCATCTCATCCTCTGTCGTCCCCTTCTCCTCCTGCCCCCAATCCCTCCCAGCATCAGAGTCTTTTCCAATGAGTCAACTCTTTGCATGAGGTGTCCAAAGTATTGGAGTTTCAGCTTCAGCATCATTCCCTCCAAAGAAATCCCATTACTCAGCCACAAAAAGGAATGCATTTGAGTCAGTTCTAACGAGGTGGATGAAGCTAGAACCTGTTATACAGAGGGAAGTGAGTCAGAAAGAGAAAGATAAATACTGTATTCTAACACGTGCATATGGAATCTAGAAAAATGGTACTGAAGAATTTACTTACAGGGCAGAGATGGAGAAACAGACATAGAGAATAGACTTACGGACATGGGGAGAGGGGAGGAGAGGGTGAGATGTATGGAAAGAGTAACATGGAAACTTACATTACCACATGTAAAATAGATAGTCAACAGGAATTTGCTGTATGGCTCAGGAAATTCAAACAGGGAGGGAGCTTCAAAAGGGAGGGGATATATGTATACCTACGGCTGATTCATGTTGAGGTTTGACAGAAAGCAGCAAAATTCTGCAAAGCAATTATCCTTTAATAAAAAATTACTTAATTAAAAAAAATAAGCCTAGAGAAAAATCAACCTGATGTGAGAATACTTTAATTGCCTTCTAAAACCCATCAGCAGAAAATTGGATTAAAGATCTACTGAGTATAGCCTTGCTCACCAGAGTAAGACCCAGTTTTCCCCAGAGCTGGCCCCTCCCTTCAGGAAGCTTCCACAAGCCTTTTATTCTCATCTATCAGAAGCCAGACAGAATGAAAACTGCATTCACAGAAAACTAACCAAACTGCTCACATGGATCACAGCCTTGTCTAACTCAATGAAACTATGAACAAAGCCATGTAGGGCCAGCCAAGAAGGACAGGTCATGGTGGAGAGTTCTGACAAAACATGGGCTGCTGGAGAAGGGAATGGCAAACCACTTCAGCATTCTTACCTTGAGAACCCCATGAACAGTATGAAAAGGAAAAGATATGACACTGAAAGAAGGATTCCCTGGGTCAGTAGTTTCCCGATAGCTACTAGAGAAGAGCAGAGAAATAGCTCCAGAAGGAAAGAAGAGGCTGAGCCAAATCAGAAACAACACATAGTTGTGAATGTGTCTGGTGGTGAAAGTAAAATCTGATGCTGTAAAGAGCAATATTGCATAGGAACCTGGAATATTAGGTCCATGAATCAAGGTAAATTGGAAGTGGTCAAATAGGAGATGGCAAGAGTGAACATCAACATTTTAGGAATCAGTGAATTAAAATGGACCGGAATGGGTGAATTTAATTCAGATGACACTATACCTACTACGGTGGGCAGGATCCCTTAGAAGAAATGGGGTAGCCCTTATAGTCAACAAAAGAGTCCAAGATGCAGTACTTGGGTGAAATGTCAAAAATGACAGACTGATCTCGGTTTGTTTCCAAGGAAAAACATTCAGTATCACAGTAATACAAGTCTATGCCCCAACCACTAATGCCAAAGAAGCTGAAGTTGAACAGTTCTATAGCGACCCGCAAGACCTTCTAGATCAAAACCAAAAAAAAAAAATGGTGTCCGTTTCATCTTAGGGGACTGGAATGCAAAAACAGGAAGCCAAGAGATGCCAGGAGTAACAGGAAAGTTTGGCCTTGGAATACATAATGAAGCAGGGCAAAGGGTAACAGATTTTTGCCAAGAGAATGCACTGGTCACACCAAACAGCCTATTCCAACAACACAAGAGACAACTCTACACGTGGACATAATCAGATGATCAATATTGAAATCAGATTGATTGTATTCTTTGCAAACAAAGATGGAGAAGCTCTATACAGTCAGCAAAAATAAGACTGGGAGCTGACTGTGGCTCAGAGCATGAACTCCTTATTGCAAAATTCAGACCTAAATTAAAGAAAGTAGGGAAAACCACTAGGCCATTCAGGTATGACTTAAGTCAAATCCCTTATGATTATACAATGGAAGTGACAAATAGATTCAAGGGACTAGACCTGATAGACAGAGTGCCTGAAGAACTGTGCACAGAAGTTTACAACACTTTATAGGAGGCAGTGATCAAAATCATCCCCAAGAAAAAGAAATGCAAAAGGGCAAAATCGTTGTCTGAGGACACCTTACAACTAGCTGAGAAAGAAGAGAAGCAAAAAGCAAAGGAGTAAAGAAAAGGTATACCCATCTGAATGCAGAGTTCCATAGAATCTGCCTACAATGCAGGAGAGGCAGGTTTGATCCCTGAGTTAGGAAGATCCCCTGGAGGAGAGCATAGCAACCTACTCTGTGGGGTCGTAGGAGTTGGACATGACTTAGTGACTACACCAGCACACCATTCAATTAAGAAAATTTCTAGACATGCCAAGAATGAGGAAAATGTGACTCATTAGCAGAATAATGGTCAGTAGGAGAACTATGAAATGTACAAAAAAAATCTACATGACCCAGATAATCACGATGGTGTGATCACTCACCTAGAGCCAGACATCTTGGAATGTGAAGTCAAGTGGGCCTTAGAAGCATCACTATGAACAAACCTAGTAGAGGTGACGGGATTCCAGTTGAGCTATTTCAAATCCTGAAAGATGATGCTGTGAAAGGGCTGCATCAATATGGCAGCAAATTTGGAAAACTCAGCAGTGGCCACAGGACTGGAAAAGGTCAGTTTTCATTCCAGTCCCAAAGAAAGGCAATGCCAAAGAATGCTCACACTACTGCACAATTGCACTCATCTCACATGCTAGTAAAGTCATGCTCAAAACTCTCCAAGCCAGGCTTTAGCAGTACATGAACTGTGAACTTCCTGATGTTCAAGCTGGTTTTAGAAAAGGCAGAAGAACCAGAAATCAAATTGCCAACATCCGCTGGATCGTGGAAAAAGCAAGAGAGTTCCAGAAAAACATCTATTTCTTCTTTATTGACTATGCCAAAGCCTTTGACTGTGTGGATCACAATAAACTGTGGAAAATTCCCACAGAGGTGGGAATACCAGATCACCTGACCTGCCTCTTGAGAAACCTATATGCAGGTCAGGAGGCAACAGTTAGAATTGGACATGGAACAACAGACTGGTTTCAAATAGGAAAAGGAGTACGTCAAGGCTGTATATTGTCACCCTGCTTATTTAACTTATATGCAGAGTACATCATGAGAAATACTAGGCTGGAAGAAGTACAAGCTGGAATCAAGATTGCCGGGAGAAATATCAATAACCTCAGATATGCCGATGACACCACCCTTATGGCAGAAAGTGAAGAGGAACTAAAAAGCATCTTGATGAAAGTGAAAGAGGAGAGTGAAAAAGTTGGCTTAAAGCTCAACATTCAGAAAACGAAGATCATGGCATCCCGTCCCATCACTTCATGGGAAATAGATGGGGAAACAGTGGAAACAGTGTCAGACTTTATTTTTGGGCTCCAAAATCACTCCAGATGGTGACTGCAGCCATGAAATTAAAAGACGCTTACTCCTTGGAAGGAAAGTTATGACCAACCTAGACAGCATGTTAAAAAGCAGAGACAATACTTGGCAACAAAGATCCGTCTAGTCAAGGCCATGGTTTTTCCTGTGGTCATGTATGGATGTGAGAGTTGGACTGTGAAGAAAGCTGAGCACTGAAGAATTGATGCTTTTGAAGTGTGGTGTTGGAGAAGACTCTTGAGAGTCTCTTGGACTTCAAGGAGATCCAAACCATCCATCCTAAAGGGAATCAGTCCTGGGTGTTCATTGGTAGGACTGATGTTGAAGCTGAAACTCCAATACTATGGCCACCTGATGCAAAGAGCTGACTCATTGGAAAAGACCCTGATGCTGGGGAAGATTGAGGGCAGGAGGAGAAGGGGACGACAGAGGATGAGATGCTTGGATGACATCACAGACTCAATGGACATGGGTTTGGGTGGACTTCGGGAGTTGGTGATGGACAGGGAGGCCTGGCATGCTGTGGTTCATGGGGTCGCAAAGAGTCGGACATGACTAAGCTACTGAACTGAACTGAAAGGATAAATGTACCAAAAAGTACTTTGCATATTTGTGTTATAGGATTCAAGTAATTAAAAGAAAAATAGAAAGGTGAAAACATAGCTATAAGGAAGACACTGTGAATGGGAAATTATTTGATGATACTAAAAACAGATTAGATACTGGAGTAAAGATGAACACACTTGAAGAATATCAACAGGGATTATCTAAAAGCCCTGCAGAGACAGGGCTTCCCTGATGTGATAGCTCAACGGTAAAGAATCCGCATGCAATGCAGGAGACACAGGAGATGTAAGTTCGATTCCTGGGTTGAGAAGATCCCCTGGAGTAGGAAATGGCAACTCACTCCAGTGTTCTTGTCTGGAAAATCCCATGGACGGAGGATCCTGGTAGGCTGCAAGTCCATGGGGTCTCAAAGAGTTGGACACAACTGAGCAACTTCACTTTCACTTTTCACTTTCATGCATTGGAGAAGGAAATGGCAACCCACTCCAGTGTTCTTGCCTGGGGAATCCCAGGGACGGGCGAGCCTGGTGGGCTGCTGTCTATGGGGTCACACAGAGTTGGACACGACTGAAGCGAGTTAACAGCAGCAGTGGGTACGACAAGAGATAGTGAGAAGAGGTAGTTAGTAGGTACTAAGTGTCTAAGAGTAAAATAATGTGTTATGGGCAAAATTTAATAAGGCTTGGATTGTAATGTCCAAGTTACTAAGTTACTAACGAGATTTCTAGCAAACATGCCACTGGACTACTAACAATTATTTCTACATTGAAGAGACACTATTATAGTATAAAATTACAGTATTTTCTGATAAAAATTGTGTATGATTATGACTGATATTTTCTGCAGCTAAGTGCTAATTTGCACCATTTATATAAGTTGTTAGAATGTATTTTAGACGGTACAGGTTTAGTTAGGTTTAAAATAACATAGAAATGAATAAAATTTTGTATTGCTCACCACCTGGTGAGTGAGTTCTGATCACGCAGTAGCTCTCACATTATACTCAGCCTACATTGTAATAGTTTGCATTTACTGCCTGAGTGTATGCATCAGTAGATTTATCATAATAAAAGACCTTAAAAAAAAAAAAAAGACCTTAATGTCAAGGAGACTTGTGTATAGAATACAGCTGTAGCTATATTTATTTAAATATTCAAATGTATTTAAAAACTAATTGAATGTGAATACAGCTTAGGAAGATTTACTATGTGGAATAGAAACAATACCAGAAATTACACATGTATTAATATGATTATATTATTTTTTTTTTTTTTCAGGCAAAGACCTGCAAATAACTTTAAAAGCAACCATTATTTATCATGGTCCCTATACAGAGATTTGGACTTCCCAGGTGGCTCAATGGCAAAGAATCTGCGTGCCAATTCAGGAGCCACAGGAGATGCAGGTTCCATCCCTGGGTTGGGAAACTTTCCTTGGAGGAAGAAATGGAAATCCATTCCAGCACTTTTGCCTGGGAAATCCCATAGACGGAGGAGCCTGCTGGACTACAGTCCATGGGGTCACGAAGAGTTGGACGTGAGTGAGCGACTGAGCATGAACATACATATAATTAGGCAAAGATGAATATTTGGAGGAAGTCAACTTTATCTGTCAAGAGCAAAGGAAATTTGTTCCTAATTCTCTAGGAAATCTCCAGATGACAGAGAACTAAAAATATAGCTTAATTTCATGCATTTTTGCCAGTATTTCTAGATTTCCTAAAATTACTCACTCATATCATTGAGACAGTCTCATAGAAGGCTTTTAATACCTAGTCTATATGCAAATAAATGGAAAATGTTGATCACTGTCATAAGCATCACTCTCTCTCTCTCTCTCTCTATATATATATATAGATAGATATATACCAAAGGAATCAAGTACTCAGGAGTGATATATACCCATGAAAACAATGTGATTTTTGAAAACTGATTGGCTAAGTTTTAGCCCTTTGCCCAGGTACTTTACCAAAAGCTTGGGTATTAATCGAACCAAGTATAGAAGGTGTGTGGAGATCAGCCAGATAATTTATTAGTTTTTAAATTGAGCCATCGGTCTGTTCAAAGGCTAATTAGACCAATCTGTGAATGTATCAATCCCATAATTACTCAGACTAATTATATTAATCATCAAAAATACGTTCATGAAAAATTGCTAATGTCTAACCTTGCGGTTTTGCAATGACCTTAGTTCAATGAGGCACTGAAATCCATGTATGATCCACCAAATCTGATAGAACAGGACTTTATTAAAGCACATGTATAAATAAGTAGACCCAAAATTGGTGAGATGAAGTGAGTTTTAAAATATTTAATCGAGGACATGGCCTAGAAAAGAGTACTAGATACATCTTCATTAGGAGGCAATGAATGACGAGGTTATTACTTAATGATTTCTTTCTTCAAAACTCTTGTGTATATTGATGTGAGCACATGTGCACATGTGTGTAAACATGTGGCTCTTGGAAGTTACATGTGTATGTGGATAATCACTTGTACCAGAAACAAGTACTGAATTCAGATGAATTCAATGCATTTACTTAAAGCCCCTGCCATTTACCAGGCATTAATGTTGTTGGTGTTTAGTTGCTGCCGTCTACAGCTCCTTTGCTACCGCACGGTCTGTAGCTATGAGGCTCCTCTGTTCACGGGACTCTCCAGGCAACAATACTGGAGTGGGTTGCCATTTTCCTCCTCTGGGGGATCTTCGCAACTCAGGGATCAAACCGCATCTCCTGAACTGGCAAGTGATTCTTTACCACTGATTCACCAGGGAAGCCCAGCATTCATTGTAATGGTGATAAACTATGGGTGTAAAAGAAGAAGTTTCTTGAGGACAGGAATAGAAAAGTACATAGACAAGCAATATTCATCAAGAGTCAGAGAATATTCAACACTGGGTTAACGCTTACTGTCTACAGGCCGCAGTCAGAACGGGTAGACTGCAGCAGACTGGAAGCCCAGGGGCTCCAGCGGAAACTTCTCTGCCACGTAAGCTACATGAACCTGCAGATCTTATAGTGCTTGAAGAATTATTGGCAGATAGAGATATTGCTCAGCGCCATTGGCAGGCCCCTACAGCTGAATCACATCTCCCACCCTTAGGGTTTGGGAACAAAGTCCAGACAGCATCTGTGGAAAGCTAGTGTCCTTTGGAACATAGCTTTTGGCTTGTTTCTGGGTCTCGTGAAAGACTACAGCTTGACTGTGGGCCACCGAGTTACCATGCATCATGAGGCAAGGTTTTCTGACCTGCCAAGGCACAAAGTCAGGCAGGTGTCACAGGGCTCTGTTATCAAACGGAAGTGGTCTGGAGGAGATGGGGCTGGAGCAGGTGCTGAGGGAAAAAGTAGGTTGTGTGAGGAAGCAGCTCAAATGCCCATGGCTTCCTTCCACTCATATATCACATTCTTGAGCCCCGTAAAGACAGTACTGCATGATAGGAAGAGACCACCCAGAGCTGGCGGCCGTGGCCATCTAGTTTCTGTCTGGGGGCATCTCGAAAGGACAGGGTGAATGGAGACTCTCCCCGTAACAGAGCAGAGAGCGCTGCCAAGCGCAGCCCTTCACTGGGCTGTAACTGTGAGCTCTTACTCTGCACCCCGTTTCCAGGCAACCAGTCCCACTCAGCCGTTTGCGGTGGGCCCCTCCCCCAAGCAAGCAACTGTCAGTGAGTGACCGTTAGTGGGGATACTCAGCCAAGGTGATCGTCAGGCAGACAGGGAGGTAAGAGTTGGACCCCGGCCTTCTCCGCAGGGCCCTCCAGTTCATCCAGCCTTGGGCCAGCGGGTGATCTGGGGGCCCAGGGGACAGGTAGGAGGCTGTGTCCTGCTGTTCTCCAGAGCCCTCATTGTGGGACCCCACTGGCTGGGCCCAGGCCTTGAGGTAGTGGTGACCCTCTTCCTGCCTCTGCCACCTCACGGCAGCTCAGTCTGCCTGGGACGCCGTCTGCAGGACCTGCATGCCCCCCATATGGGCCACCTGAGGAGCCTTAGGGCCGGTTGGGTTGGGTGCCCGGCTCCCTCAGCACTGATGGCTGAGCAGGGTCTGAGGACCCGGCCCTGAGGGCACTGCCAGCTGAGCTCTAACTCAGCCAGGACTGGACTTTGGAGGGGGTAAGTTGTGCTGCAGGACCTGCCCTTTTTTGGCAGAAGAGAGAATAAGACTCATTAGGCATTTACAGGAACACAGTTACCTGACCATGTCTGACCTCCAGAACAAGGGCTCTGACCCCAGGATGTTTACAGCAACTCATCACGCCCCTCCACCACCCTCCTAGAAAAGGGCTTCACTGAGAGCTTTCAGGGAGTTTGGGGCTCTTAAGGCATGAACCACTCCTCTCTGCAGAGCCCTCAGTACACCTTCTGGGCACCTCACTCTGACCTTTTGGTCTTGTTTAGCCTCATTGTGTCAGGCACACCGACCTGTTTTTCAGTAAAAGGCAGAGCTTCAGTCAGTGAAATGGCTCGTTTGCTTTTACCTTGAAGGAGAGGTGCCAAATGACCGGCTCTCTATCAGTTCATGAAATGTGGCCAGTGGTAGGGTGGAATGGTCAGGGACACAGTTCTAAGATTCACGGTAAAAGAGTCTTACAGCTGGTATGTGGATAGAGATTGTGGAAACAGGACAGGAAGATATTTGTGTCCCAGGTGAGTTAGTTAAAAAGAGAGAGAGAGAGGGACCTTAATAATCAGGTGACTAAGATGGCCTGTACTGTGAATGTCTGTCAGCATCCTGCTCAGCCATTTCTGTCTTTGCCCAGTGACTCACGAACAAAGCAGCCTTGGTGACAAGGATGGCATCAGCATGAGCTTAGCAACGCTGAATTCCACCCCCAAGGCTGGCCTGGCTGTAGACACTGTGGGATGTCCGTATCCCATCAATGGAGACTGACCCTGAGTTCTCTGAGGTGATCAGCCAGCTACCTGGTGGCAGGTTGACTACATTAAAGCTCTTTGTTTATGGGATTGGGTAACACCTTGCTTTTACTAGAAAATATACTTACTCAGAAAACGGATTTGCTTTCCTTGTCCACAGCAGTTCCCCCCAAGACTACCATGCCTGCTGTATCCACTGTCACGGTTTCCCACACAGCTTTGCTTCTGAACGAAATCCTCCAGAATTCCCTTTCTAGTTTGTTTCTACATTGGGTAGGCCACAGGAGCTACACTCCTGTGAAACTTCAAGGAGGCTGTGAAACAACTAGCTTGTAGTGCACGCACACACCTCCCAATGACTCAGTTATACACTCATCCATGAACTGTTGTGTAGGGATTTTGCAGCTGTAATTAAACTGATTTAATTAATCAGTCCTAAGCATTCAATTTTATTAAAAGATACATTGTCCTGAATGGTCCAGTGACTGCAGGGAGATCCAGCCAGTCCATTCTAAAGAAGATCAGTCCTGGGTGTTCTTTGGAAGGACTGATGCTGAAGCTGAAACTCCGATACTTTGGCCACCTGATGCGAAGGGCTGACTCATCGGAAAAGACCCTGATGGTGGGAGGGATTGGGGGTGGGAGGAGAAGGGGACGATAGAGGATGAGGTGGCTGGATGGTATCACCAACGCAATGGACATGAGTTTGAGTGAACTCCAGGAGCTGGTGATGGACAGGGAGGCCTGGCGTGCTGCGATTCATGGGGTTGCAAAGAGTCGGACATGACTGAGTGACTGAATTGAACTGAACATTGTCCTGGGTGGGCCTGACTTAATTAATCAAAAGGCCTTTAAAAGAGGGTATGTGGGTGCTTAGTCATGTCCCACTCTTAGTGAACCCATGGATGGTAGCCCACCAGGCTCCTCTGTTCATGCTATTTCCCAGCAAGAATATTCGAGTGGATTGCTCTCTCTTTTTTCAGGGGATGTTTCTGACCCAGAGATCGAACCCATGTCTCCCACACTGGCAGGCATGTACCACTGGGCCCCCTGGGAAACCCTGTTAAAAGAGGATAGACCCTTTCTATGTCCAGCGATTCCAAGCTTCAGTGCATATAGTTTCCAGTCATGACTGTTCTTTCTGGCTATATGCCTTGCCAGCTTCCTCTTGTTTAATCAGTCACAAGTGTGAGAAACAATCCCTTTAATAAATATTGTTTCTTTTATTGAATTTCTGTGCACAAAAGTAATACATGATATTAGAGATTATTTCTAACACCACAAACCATTTTTTATTAATTACATTTCTTTATTTTTATTACAATTTTTACAACCAGTGTTGTTCTATGATTATTAAGTAAGCACCATAGTTTATGTTAGGGTTCACGCTTTGTGTGGTGAGGTTCTATGAGTTTTGACAAATAATATTGTATGGATAGTTTTATCACCCTAAAGACCCCTATGCTCCACTTACTCGTCTCTGTTTCCCCTCCCCTTCTACCAAACTCTTCCACCAAACTTCTGGCAAGGCCTGATCTTTTAAACATCTGTACAGCTTTGCCTTTTCCAGAATGTCATGTAGTTGATAGTATCCATTTATTCAGGCTTTTGAGAACTTCTTTCACTTAGTGATATCTCTTTCAAGCTTCTCTGTTTCTTTCAAGGCTCAATAAATCATTTCTTTTTATTGCTGGATAATCTACTGCATGGATGTATCGCAGTTTATTCACTTATTGAAGGACAACTTGATTACTTCCAAGTTTTGGCAGTTATGAATAAAGTTGCTCTAAGCATTGGTGTGGAGGCGTCCATGTTTTCAGTGCATTTGGATAATTAAGTAGGAGTGTGATTGCTAGATGATGTGGTAGGTAACTTATATTTAGCTTCATAAGAAACCTGCAAAATGCTTGCACCACTTTACATTCCAGCAGCAGTTAATGAATTGAGTTCCTGTTGCTCTGTATCTTCCTCAGTATTTGGTGTTTTCTGTTTTTTGGAGTTTAGCCATTTTGATAACTGCATAGTGAGTGGTATCTCCTTTTAACAGAAATGAATTTTTAAAAATTCTTTATTACTTTATTTTAGACCTTATCTTTGTATTTATTTATTTGGTAGTGTAGCTATAGCCTAGTACTTGAAAACTTTCATCCTAGAATCAGGTTACTTCGATTCAAATTCCAGCTCTACCTTTTACTCCTTGGGTGGCATATGCTAACTACTTAACAAGTGCTTCCATAATCTTATGGGCTTCCCTGGTAAGGAGCTCAGATATGAAAGAATCCACCCGCAATGCAAGAGACCTGGGTTCGATCCCTGGGTCCAGAAGGTCCCGTGGAGAAGGGAACGACAACCCACTCCAGTATTCTCTTTTGGAGAATTTCATGGACAGAAGATTCAGTCAATGGGGTCACAAAGAGTTGGACAGGCCTGAGTGACTTTCACTTTTTTCAGTAGCTTTGCAGATAAGATCTACCTCACAGAGTTGTTATGGTAATTAAGTTAGATTTATCATAGAATATATAAATAACAATAAGAATATCTGGCCTATGCTAAACTCTTTTATTGTATAAACTAACTTCACCTTTTTATCAAGAGGAAGCAATTCAGACTGTGAATAATTTGAAATACTGATAGAGTGATGGTAATTAATTTTAAATCGCAGAAAAACTCATTCACATGATAGCATTACTCCATTGATGCATCATTACCATATTCAGCTATCAGTACAGTATTTTAAATTGTAATTCAGTAACTTCACAGGTGTAGGTCTTTTCACAAACCATCAACATTGAGAAGTTTTGGTTCTATTCATTTTCTTCAGATGGAGATGGTGCTGAGACAAATGGCCCAAGCTCCTGACCTCCTAAGTGAAAAAGCCAAACTGAGAACCCAGGGTTGGTCCCAACGTGGCTGCATTGGACCCCTGATCTTATTACTCAGCCATGAGAACCTCGGTCATGGAGCAAGGGGGTCCCTGCATTTATGTCCATGCGTGGAGGTATTAGTAGCTCCAGATGTCCAGATCCTGACCATCCTTATAAGGTAGCCTCAGTGGTCACAGAACCCTGGGCACCTCTAGGTGGATTAAGAGTCAACTTTGGCACAGCTATTAGAGTGAGAGGGACCTCAGGACTCGCATCCTCCTGGTCAGCTCACACATTCTGGGAGTTGTGTGGCCTCATGCAGACAATGTAAGTCATATCTCTGGTGCCACTGTCATTGCTTAAACAAGGGCAAAAGCAGATAATGATCAGGGCGATATTTCATTGTATTGGGTGACCTGTCCATAAGCCTTATGTTGATTAAGCACACTCTCAAGGGAAGGTGTCAAATACATCTCACAGTGGCACTTGATAGATAGCCTAGCGACCATGACTCTTGTAAATCTCCTGCACAGCTGGGACAGAGATAGTCAGCGTCCACCCCATGGTTCCTCTCCGTAATGAACTGTCCCACTAAATGTATGACTTCTGTGAGTGGACAGCCACTTCTGTGAGAGGACAGCCACCAACTCAGTGGACATGCACTCATTGTTTGGAAAATGAAACCTGAGGAAAAACACAATTGATGATAGCTATTTCGAAAAGGTAGGATTGAATGGAGTCCTCTAACAGAGTTTGCTTTTAATCAAGAACAAAGTCTCATAGCAGACTTGCCAAGTACAAAGAGCTTCCACTGTGGATCCTGGAGAGGCACTGTTCTGGGAAGATGTCCAGAGGAGGGAGTGATTTAGCCAAAGCTCAAAACAGGCAGGAGAGTCATGGGTCTCTGTCATGGAAAGCTAGTATGCATTTTTCAGTTCAGTTCAGTTCAGTTCAGTCACTCAGTTGTGTCCAACTCTTTGGGGCCCCATGGACTGCAGCATGCCAGACTTACCTGTCCACAGGAGTACTGTGATATTGAATAGTTTGCTTTGGAAACAAACAGAGATCATCCTGTCATTTTTGAGACTGCACCCAAGTAGTGGATTTTGGATTCTTTGGTTGACTGTGAGGGCTACTCCATTTCTTCTAAGAGATTCTTGACCACAGTAGTAGATGTAGTGATCCTCTGAATTAAATTTGCCCATTCGGGTCCATTTTGGTTCACTGATTCCTAAAATGTTGATGTTTACTCTTGCCATCTCCTGTTGACCGCTTCCAATTTACCTTGATTCATGGACCTAACATTCCAGGTTCCTTTGCAATGTTGTTCTTTACAGCATCAGACTTTACTCTCATCACTAGTCACATCCACAGCTGGGTGCTGTTTTCACTTTTGGTTCAGCCTCTTCATGCTTTCTTTTGTCACTGCTCTCACGGCTCAGATGGTAACACGTCTGCCTACAATGCAAGAGACCCCAGTTTGATCCCTGGGTAGGGAAGATCCCCTGGAGAAGGAAATGACAACCCACTCCAGTACTCTTGCCTGGAAAATCCAGTGGACAGAGGAGCCTGGAAGGCTCCATGGGGTCACAAGGAGTTGGACATGACTGAGTGACTTCATTTTTCTTTCTTTCTTCATTCTTTCTGGAGCTATTTCTCCACTCTTCTCCAGTAGCATATCTCTTTTTGCCTTTTCATACTGTTCTTGGAGTTCTCAAGGCAAGAATGCTGAAGTGGTTTGCCATTCCCTTCTCCATCAGACCGCGTTTTGTCAGAACTCTCCACCAAGACCCATCTGTCTTGGCTGGCCCTACAAGGCATGGCTCATAGTTTCATTGAGTTAGACAAGGATGTGATCTGTGTGATTAATTTGGTTAGTTTTCTATGATTGTGGTTTTCATTCTGTCTCCACTTTTATTGGTAAGGGTAAGAGGCACAAGGAAGCTTTATGATGGGAGGGACGGGCTATGGGGGAATCTGGATCTTGCTCTGACAGGTTGGGCCATGCTCAGTAAATCTTTAATCTAATTTTCGGTTGATGGGTGGGATTGTGTTCCCTCCATGTAGTTTGGCCTGAGGCCAAAATATGGTAGGGGTAATGACAGTAATGAAGACCTCCTTCCAAAGATTTATGCTAGCAAGCTCCACCTCCCTGGGCTGTTTTATTCAGTACCCCTGACTCCACCTGTGGCAAGCTACTGTTGACTCACACCCCTGCTTGGAGACTCCTGGACACTCACCAGCAAGTCTGGCTCAGTCTCTTGGGAGGTCATTGTTCCTTTCTCCTGGGTCCTGGTGGGCACAAGATTTTGTTTGTGCCCTCCAAGAGTCTGTTTCCCCAGTCCTGTGGAAGTTCTGTAGTCAAATCCCACTGGCCTTCAAAGTCAAATTCCCTAGGGGTCTCAGTCCCTTTGCTAGAACTTTTGCAGCAGTGCAAAAACCTCTTGGTATAACTGTTCTCCAGTTCGTGGGTCGTCTGCTCGGCAGCTCTATGGTGGGGCTAATGGTGACCTCCTGCAAGAAGACTTTTGCCATATACTGTGCCTCCCAGCTCTGCAGCAGCCAGAGACCCTGTCTCCATGGAAGGCCTCTGCTGATCCAGGCCTCTGCAGGAGGCACTCAAGCCCTTAAAGGCAGGTCTGGCTTAGTCTCTTGTGGGGTCCCTGGGTCCTGGTGCACACAGGTTTAGTTTGAGCACTCTGAGCTACTCTGGAGGGAAAGGGGTTTGATTCTAAATGTGATATCACACCTCCTACCATCTCACTGGGGCTTCTCCTTTGCCCTTGGATGTGGGGTATCTTTTCTAGGTGGGGTCCAACATTCTCCTGTTGATAGTTGTTCAGCAGCGAGTTGCAATTTTGGAATTTTCTCAGAAGATGAGTATACGTGCTTCTACTCTGCCATCTTGAATCACTGTGTTGAATCAGCATGCATTTCAGCATTTCTTTTTTCTGATCTGTTAGGTTCCCATTCATTAAAATGCAGAAACTCTGATTTCTTTCCCATTCCTCTCCTTCACCAAGCAAAGAGGATGATTTAACGGCAGCTCAGTCATAGTCACTAACCTCCCACATGCATACACTCCACCCCTGTCCTCATCAAGAAAAAACCACGAGCAATTCCTGAGCAGCCTCACCGGTGTTCTAACAGCTACTCTGTGTCCCTCTAGCTCCCCATGAAGAAGAGGTGGAGGAGCTGCCCCAAGCCTGGACTGAAGAACAGGCTTTGTGTGCCTGGGAGGTAAGCTCAACTTCTTTATCTGGGATAAGAGTGTTGCTTCATTTCTTTATTTTTTATTCAATCATATACAGTTATAGAAATCTGACAATGTACATTACCACTGATGTATACAATTTCCTTGATTGGGGGAATATTGAGGGTAAATCTGTTATCAACACAGACCTGATTCAATTCATGGGACTGCAAACTGGTGCAGGTGCTATGGAGAACAGTGTAGAGACTTCTTAAAAAACTGGAAACAGAACTGCCATATGACTCAGCAATACCACTGCTGGGCATACACCCTGAGGAAACCAGAACTGAAAGAGATACATGTAACCCAGTGTTCATTGCAGCACTATTTACAATAGCTAAGACATGGAAGCAACCTAGATGTCCACCAGCAGAGGAATGGATAAGCAAGGTGTGGTACGTGTACACAATGGAACAGTACTCAACTATCCAAAAGAACACATTTGAGTCAGTTCTAATGAGGTGCATGAAACTGGAGCCGATTATACAGAGTGAAGTAAGTCAGAGAGATACCAATAAGGGATATTGACACATATACATGGAATTTAGAAAGATGGTAATGACCATCTTCTATGCAAGGCAGCAAAAGAGATACGGATGTAAAGAACAGACTTTGGGGATCTGTGGGAGAAGGTGAAGGTGGGATGATTTGAGAGAATAGCACTGAAACATGTGTATTATGTAAAACAGATGACCAGGGGAAGTTTGACGCATGAAGCAGGGCACTGAAAGCTGGTGCTCTGGGGCAACCCAGAGGGATGGCGGGGAGGGAAGCGGGAGGGGGATCAGGTCTGGGGGACATATGTGCACCCATGCCTGATTCACGTCAGTGTATGGCCAAACCCACCACAACATTGTAAAGCAATTATCCTCCAATTAAAATAAAGTAGCTAATTTTAAGAAAAGACTCCCCCTGCAAAAGACATTAAAAAAAGACAGTATCAGGTACTTCTGTGTAACAGGAGGTACTTATCTCTGCAGAAATTTTTCCTCCTTGAAAAAGACTTTTGCAATAGTTGGTCACATTGAAACGGTGAGATCGTACATGAAATAGTCCAGCCTCTTCAATAGGGGTAGGAAAGTTTTCTGTTTTCTTTTGTGGCCATTGGTATACAGAGTTTTCTGAGGGCAGAAGTCAGATAAGAGAAGACTTAGGGCAGAGGACACCAGGGGCTGACAGCCTCACACTCTCTTCTTCTCTCTAATCACGGGCGGATGGCACAGACGTTGGAGACCACGCATGTTCAGGGGTCATCCCACTGCTAAGCAGCCAGTCTGGCTCATGAAGGTGGGCTTTCTGCCTGGCTCTGGTTGGAGAGGCTCCCTGATTCTGAGGCCCTACAGGGAGGGAGGGCTGGGAGCGCAGAGCAAGAGAGTGATCTCCCAGGAAGAGAGGCCACGTCTCCATGGTCCCTGGAGACAAGCACCGCATTTAGATGCTGCGGGCCTGTCTGCACCAAGGTTGGGGACACGTGTGTGAGCCCACGTGGTGTGCTTTTGAAGCTCCGTGTGTGTGTGTTTCCTCAGGAGATATTTCCCTCTTACACAGCACAGGTCAACTGTCAACTTTGTAAAGACTTCTCATCACCACTGCCTGCTGGCTATACCTTACCTGATTCTTTCCCCAACTCACCCACTCCTCAGATTTGGTTAATTTGGTTCATTTTCCTCAGATGGAGACGGTGCTGAGACAAATGGCCCAAGCTCCTGACCTCCTAAGAGGGAAAGCCAGACTGAGAACGCAGGGGTGGTTCCAGTGTGGCTGCTCTGGACCCTTGACCTGCATTTTCACTCAGCCGTGAGAACCTCAGTCATGGAGCAAAGGGATCCCGGCATCTAAGTCCATGCATGGAGGTATTAGCAGCTCCAAATGTCCAGATCCTGCCCATCATTATAAGGTAGTCTCAGTGGTCACAGAACCCAGGGCACCTCTAGGCGGATTAGCAGTCAACTTTGGCACAGCTATTAGTGTGAAAGATACCTCGGGACTCACATCCTCCTGGCCAGCTCACACATTCTGAGAGCTGTGTGGCCTCGTGTAGATAGTATAGCTCATATATGTTGGTGCTAATGTCATGGCTTAAAAAAGGACAAAAGCAGATAACGACCAGGGAGATACTTCATTGTACTGGGTGACATGTCCTTAAGTCTTACACTGATTAAACCCTGTAGCACAGTCTCAAGGGAAGATGTCAAATACATCTCACAGTGGAACTTGGTAGTTCGCCTAGTGACCGTGACTCTTGTGGCAAATCTCCTGCACAGCTGGGTCAGAGATAGTCAGCATCCACTCCCATGGTTCTTCTCCATAATGAACTGTCCCACTAAATATATGACTTATGTGAGTGTGGACAGCCACTGACACAGTGGACATGCACAGATTGTTTGGAAAATGAAGCTGGGAAAAAAATATCACATGATTGATAATAGCTATTTTGAAAAGGTGGGATTGAATGCAGTCCTCTAACAGAGTTTGCTCTTAATCAAGAACACCGTCTTAGAGGACCTGCAAAGTACAATAGCTTCTACTGTAGATTCTGGGGAGGCAGTGATCTGGGAAGATGTCCAGAAGAGAGGGGTGATTTAGCAGAAGCTCAGCACAGGCAGGAGGGTCATGGGTCTCTGTCATGGAGAACTAGCAGGCATTTTGGTGTTTCTTTCTCCCCATTGTTTAGGTTCCATTCGTTAAAATGCAGAAGCTCCGTTTCATATCTTTCCTGTTTCTCTCCTTTGCTCTCCTTCATCCAGAAAAGAGGATGATTCAACGGCAGCTCAGTCCATAGTCATGAACCTCCCACATGCATGCACTCCGCCCCATGTCCCCATCAAGAAACCCCCCCTGAGTGACTCCTGAGCAGCCTCACCAGTGTTCTGACAGCTACAAGTCCCTCTAGCCCCCACGAAGAACTGGTGCAGGGACTGACTGCCCCAGTCCTGGTTGAGGAACACAGTCTGGGTAACCTGCAGGTAAGCTCACCTGTCTTCCTCCGGGATAAGAATGTTGCTTCACTTGTTCGATTTTTATTCAGTTGAATACAGTTATAGATATCTGACAGTGTACGCTTCACTGATGTATACAATTTCCTTGGTTGGGGGAATATTGAGGGTCAATCTATTATCAACACAGATCTGATTCAAAAGGACATTAAAAAAAGACAGTATCAGTTATTACTGTATAACAGTAGGCACTTTCCTCAGGAGAAACTCTCTTTTTGAAAATAATTTTTGTAGTTGTTGGTCAAATTGAAACAGATCTTACGTGAAATAGTTCAGCCTTTTCAATAGGGATCCACTCTGTTTTCTTTTGGGGCCTTTAACTTAAAGAGTTTTAGTTGTCTGAGGACAAACATCAGATAACAGCAGACTTAGTGCACAGAAGGCATGATGCTGAGACCCTCACACTCTTTTCTTCTTTCTATTCACAGGTGCACAGAACAGCCTATGAATATCATCAGTACTAAGGGTCCATCCCTCTGCTGAGGGAAAATCCAGCTGATGAAGGTGGGGCCCTCTTGCCGGCTCTGGTTGGAGAGGCACTCTGATCCTGGGTCCCTACAGGCAGTGAGGGCTGGGGACACAGAACAAGAGGTTGATCTCCCAGGAGAACGTGCTGGCCACGCTCCAGTGTCTCCAGACGCAGTTGCGTCAGTTAGATGGCTGGGATTGTGTGAATGAGGGCGTTTGGAGGTGGACTTGTGTTGAATCCACATAGTGTGATTGTGAATCTTCTTGTCTGCATATTTCCTCAGGAGATATTTCCTGCAGCACACACACAAGGGATAGCGGCAGCTAAGAACTCAAAGTAAACTTGATTGTTAGCCTGGTGACCACGACCCTTGCTGATAATCTTCTACCTGGCTGATGTAGAGACCGGCAGTGCTTACTCTATGCTTTGTATGGTCAACTGTCCCACCACACTTACGACCCCTGTGATTACGGACAGACACTAACCCAGTGGACATGCATACACTGTATAGAAAATACATATTGATAGAGAAATATGGTTATATTGACAGTGGCTATATTTAAATGGTAGGAATTCAGTATTATCAATCTTGTATGTTTGATTTTCTCTAAGACAAGTAATTAGTTAATACAGTAGCATACTTTTCCCAGGATTGAATTCACTCCTCTAACAGTTTGCTTTTAATCAAGTACAAAGTCTCATAGAAAACATGAGTAGGGTAGCAGCAACTGTGGATTCTGGAGGAAGAATGATCCGGGAAAAATCAAGAGACACTGGCAATTTAGCAGGAGCTCAAAACAGGCAGGAGGAGTGTTTGGTCTCTGTCACTGAAAAGGAGAACGCCTTTTAGAGTTTTCCTTTTTTAGATTGAATATTTCCTTTTGATTAGGTTTCTCTTAGCTGGAAAACCAAAGGTCTGTTTTCATTTCTTTCCTCCTCTCCTTTGCTTTCCTTCCTCCTCCGAAGAGGATGGGTGAACACAAGTTCAGCCCATGCTTGTTAACCTCCCACATCCATGCCTACACACAGAGAAAGCCCCCTGCATGGCTCCTGAGCAGCCTCTTCAGTGTTCTGACAGCTTCCCTGTGTCCCTCTAGCTTCCACGAGGACCTGCCAGTCACCCGCCTTGTGACAGGACAGAGGAGACTCCATGTGTCTCCAAGGCAAGCTGCTGGGAAGCTGTTTGTTTGTTTTTTCTTGGTCTGAGATAGAAATATTGGTTCATTTCTTTTTTTAGTAGAATTAACTATGTGTATTGGTGGGTGTCCGTTCCACATATGGATGATTCCCTTGATTGGAAAAGTGTGCAGTGAGAGACTCATTACCAGCTCATGATGCCTGTCCTTAAGACATTAAAATTGTTAGCGTTCCTTACACTCTAGAGAGTATAGAGTTTTCTCTCCTGGAGCAACTTTTCCTCTAGGAAAAGAACTATGTAGTTTCCAACCTAAATGGACTTGGAAATACCCTCCTCCGGGAAAAGGTCTTGCCTTTCGTCCTGAGTCTGTGTGCTCCGATCTTGCTGGTTTCTCATCAGGTTTTGGACTCCGCTGTTGTTTCTCATCAGGTTTTGTACAGTCACCAAATGAAGCAAAGCCTGAGCATCACTGTGAGCTTATTCTCCTAGTTTTTCTCTTCTGTACTTGCAGGTGGCCCTTTCAGTGTATGCATTCTAGAATCACTTGCTTGGGGAGGAAATGCTGTGTAGATGAGAAAGTTGGGGCTTTCAGGCAGTTTTAATGTAGAGGTGAAACTGAATCATAATTCCCGCTGGAAATGAGTGTAGGGGCCCTGTTGATAGAAAGTAATACAAGTAAAGTAATATGGCCTTACTGTAGTTCCAGGAAGAAGCTGTGTTATGGTTAGCAGTGTAGTTTGTGTCTATGGCACTGGGTGTGTCTCTATGTGTAATGAGTAGTATGATTCTTTGTATGTGTATGAATTTTTTGTTTTGTGATTTCCTTGATTTCTGTCACCCTTACACATCACTGTTACTGGTGTCAACTTCCCCCCACAAAATGCCCATTGCCTTTGCACCATGAATGAGTATGTATATAAAAATTAAAGTATATACATTCACTGTATACACTGATTTTATACCAAGTGGACATCCTTTAACCTGGGAGACAAATCCCATCACTACCCAGGGGAATGCTTACAGGATTATTTTTAATTTTTATTTATTGTTTAGTAGCTAGGTCTCTTTTGCCGCACAGGCTTTTGTCTTCTTGTGGAGAGCGAGGCCTGCTGTCTAGTTGTGGTGTGCAGACTCCTCGCTGTGGCGGCGTCGTCCTTGCAGAGCACGGGCTCTGGGGCTCTTGGGCTTCGGCAGCTGTGGCATGCGGGCTCCTGGGCTCTAGAGCACTGGCTCAGTAGCTGTGGGGCACAGGCTTAGCTGGTCTACGACATGTGAAATCTTCCCGGATCAGGGATCTAGCCCAAATCTCCTGCACTGGCAGGCGGATTCTTAAAGCACTGAGCCACCAGGAAGTCCAACTGGCTTCTTAATGAACAAAACTCCATTTCAGAATGCCCCTTACTGGGTCAGTCACAGCTTCATGTGATAGTAAATCCCACCTCTTAGTCGGTCTTATGGCATTTTGATTGGTCATGATTCATCACTCTGCCACTTGCCTCATTCAAACTTTCCTATTAGAGCCTCAGAATGAATCCTCCCCCCTCACCTGAGACACCTAGTTCTGGGGGCCTCCTTCCTTCTGCAGGGAGCCCCTGGTGGTACCTACATGCCATACCCAGTTCTAGAGGAGGCTGAGAAAGGAGGCGCCTCCAGGTGCAGATGGAGAAAGTTCACTCCAGCTTTGCCTCTGAAGCTTTGATGTGTCCTTTCACTCCTGGTAACCCCATGCACTGTGTTGTATAGCACGTCTCTGGCACTTTTCCATGTTGCAACTAAAATTTCGTAACCATTGAACATACACTCTCCATGTCAACCTCCTCCCAGCTGTTGGAACCACCCTTCTACTCTCTGCTCTCTGAGTTTTGCTTTAGATGCCTCAGTTAAAGGAAACCATGCAGTATTTTTCATCCTGCGACTGGCTTATTTCACTCTTCCTAATGTCATCCAGCTTCATCCATATTGCTGCCAATGACAGGATTTCCTTCTCTTTTAAAGACTGAATCACATTCCACTGTACCTATACTCCACATTTTCTTTATTGATTCATCTGCTTCTGGACACTGGGCAGTTTTTCTGTTTGGTTGTTGTGTACAGTGTGGCTAGAGACATGAGATTGTAGATACCTCCTGGACATTATAGTTTTATCTCCTTTGGACATAAACTCTAATGAGTCATTGCTGATTCTTATGATCGTTCTCTTAATAATTTTTTCAGGGATCCCCAAACTGCTTTCCATAATGGCTATGCCATTTTACATTCCTACCAACATGGTATAAAAGTTCCACTTGTCTGCATCCTTGCCAACAACTGTTATTCTTTTTTTTTTTTTTTTAACACATCCTGAGAGGTGATAGCTCCTTTTTATGTGGTCTCCATTTCGCTGATACTTAGTGATGCTGAGCACTTTTCATATATATATCGATCACTTCTCTCTCTTCTATGAAGAAATGTCTATTGAAACTTTCTACACATTTTATAAACTCAGTTATTTGCCTGCTGTTGTTTTGAAGTTGAGTTGTTAGCAGCTTCTCCATTCTGGATATTGGCTCCTTATTCAGATACAAACTTTGCAGATACATCCTCTCATTCTGCAGGTTCCCTGTTTATTATGTTGATTGTTTGGGAGAATATCCATTTTTCACTTGGTAATTTTAGAACCTTGGCAAAGATCGTGTGGCCACACATGTGTGAATTTGTTTGATTCCCTTCTTACAGTTCATTGGTCTCTGCCTATTTCGTCGCTGCTAGAGCACGGTGTTGACTTCTGTGGCATTTTTATGTGTTTTGAATTCACGAAGCCTGAGTCACCATTGTTGTTCTTTGCTCTCAAGATTGTTTTTTCTCTTTGGGTTTCTTTGGGGTTCCATAAGTATTACTATTTTTGATTTTTTTTCCCATTTCTATAGAAATGGCATGGGACTTTGTGAATGGTTACAAGGTATACGTGCATCACTTTCAGTGATGTAGTAGAGGAAGGTCAACAACACTAAAGATTCCAGTGTGTGAATGTGGTATGTCACTCCGATTACTTGTCTCTTCTTTCTTTCGACAGTGTCCTATGGTTTTCAGTGCACAAATCTTTCACTTCCTAAGCAGCCTTTTCCCCTGCCTTGCTTGGGTCCTCTAGAGTCAGGGATAGGAAGGATGGGCTCATGAGCAGAGTGAAAGTCCCTCCCTCCCTGCAGTACCTACTCTCCGGTACATGTAGTACAGGTGCCCTGGGCTGTGCCCTTCATGTCTGCCTATAAGTGAGCCCCCAACTGGGAATTTTCTATTGGTCTGAGTGTCCACCTTACTATTGAATGTCCACAAGGACTCTCCCAATGCCTGGCCTGGTCCAAGAGCCCCAGATATACCTATATATGAATGATTACATATCAGACCATTAAACATTCTGCAATAAAGAACCACCAAGGGACAGGCAGTTAGTCGTGTTTTCCTTATCTTTCCAGTTCGTAGAATTGAACTTTTCAGTGTAGTGGCCACTAGTCAGATCTGCCTATCTGTAAATAACAGAATTCAAACAATAATAAACTTGTTATATTTTTTAAAACACACAAAACCTTTGCAATAGCCTAGTCACACTAGCCATATTTCAAGTGTGTCCATAAGCGTTGGAATTTCAGGTTGGTAAGTTTGAAGGTAAGAGCTATATTGGGCCTGTAGAAGTGTAAGGCTGAAAGGTGATTCTCGCAGCATCTCTCTCTCATGAGATAGTTTACAACTGTGATCAACGTCTTGTTGAAAGTCTCTGACTCCACAAAGCACAAGGGTGGTCTGGGAACCTTTCTCCTTGAAATGAGTGGGTCAACTTGTATAATAACTATATTGTTGCTCTTTGTTGTGTTTCTACAGAATGGATTGTGGAGAGCATTGTAGCCGTGGTGTGGAAGAGAACTCAGGTAGAGATCAACTCTCAGGTGGGATTTAGAGGGAGAGGATTCCTGGACTACTTGGGTTACAGCTGCTTCTTTGGAGATGAAGGAAGGTGAATGTAAACTGAGAAAGAAGAAGCAACTCTGCATAGAATTTTGAGTTGTTCTTTTCATATTTTAATGTAGTGGACCTATGTGTCCATGTGCTTTATTGTACTGTGCTTATAGTCGTCTCTTCTTGCTTTGAAATTTAGAAATGTCCTTTCTCACAAGACTACTGTTTGCTTATCTTTTCATTGCCAAATATGAACCCTTAACTTCTGGCTAGTACCTGCAGGGTATTATGCGCAAGAGACTTTGGCTTCATCTTTAAATTATCCTATGATAGCCATATCCTAGTGGGCACAAAAGTCTCATAATCACTTAACACTGGAGACCAAGTTCTTGGAGTGAGAGTTAGGTGATGGCTGAGATGTGAACTCTCTCTCTGCAATTTCAGGACTTGTGGCTTCCCCTCGCGTTTGTCGTTACAGTGTATTTGTGTAAAGGGTGCTCTCAGGGTTGGATGAGTAAAAGCACACGTGCTCTGGGGTGCCTGCCTGGGCTCAGTCTCCTGGAGCTCACCTCGGCTGCCACACCTCCCCAAGGCTGATGTGCTGCAGGTGCTTCCACATGAGAGTGGTCCATGTCCAGCTGCCCCTAGAGACCAGCATGGCTGCAGATTCCAGAGACTGTGGAGGGAGGATGCTGACTTCCTCTACACACTTGCTCTCACAGCCTTGCTGACCTGGTTTCCCGGGACTGGCCAGACCCAGGTCAGAGATTCAGAGCAGCAGGACCCAGGGTCACTGGTCCTCTTAGAACCCAGTGCTCCATCCAGACAGCCCTGCTCCTGCTCCCCACACCCCAGTTGCCCACCCTCTGACTTTTCTTCAAACATTCTCAGGTCTCATTCCTCCCAGTCCTTCCAAGGTTGGGGTAAACCCTGGCAGGTGCGGTGTATGTATGAGGCTTCTCGATCTATAGAGCCTTTGTTGCACCATTTCAGACTAAGATAATGTGGACATGTTACTTTAATTCTAACATTGTTTTCTTCCACGCTAACGGACTAAGAGACTTAATGCAGTTGTTTTGAGAATTAAGTATCTCCCACTTAGCTACCTTTACCTCAGGCACAGGACACTTATTTGTTATGTGAAGTTGGTTATGTATTTAGGCTGTTGAGGAAAATGCTGCAGTGAATTTAGGATTGCAGATATCTCTTTGTGATACTGATGTAAGTTCCTGTGTGTATATATATCCAGAACTTTGTTTGATGAATCATATGATATTCTGTTTATACTTTTATAAGGAACCTTTGTACTGTTTTCCACAAAATAGCTGCAAAATTTACACTCCCACTAGCAGTGTCCCAAGGTTCCAGCTCCCCACATCATGGCCTTAACTTCTTAATTTTTTTGTCTTGATCACACACAACCTAACAGGCATGAGGTGCTGATTTGCATTACCCTGATGATTAGTGAGGTTGAGAACCTTTTCCTGTGTCTATTAGCCATTTGTATGTCTTGTTCCTGAAATGTCTGTTTAAGTCTTTGCATATTCCTCAACTCATTTATTTACTCTTTAAAATTTTTCATTTGTTTTACATTTGAGTTGTGGTTATTATTTATTTTGAGTATGAGCTCCTTATCTGATATATGGTGTGTAATTTTTCTGTACGTTTTCATCCTACTGACTGTTGAAGAGACTACCCGTGCCCTATTTTGTTGTCTTAGAATGTTGGTGAATTTCATTTGAGCAGGTTTCCATGAATTTACTTGAAGGCTCTTTATTCTGGTCATTAGGGTTATGGATCTGTTTCTATGTCAGTATCGTACAGCTTTGATTCCTCTTGTAATGTGCTTTGAAATCAGGAAGTGAGAAACTTTGATCTTTGTTCTCAAGATTACTTTGTGTATTTGGAAACCTTGGTGGTTACCATCTGAGCCATGGATTCCCTGGTGGCTCAGATGGTAAAGGATCTGCCTGCAATGTGCGAGACCTGGGTTTGATACCTGAATCAGGAAGATCCCCTGGAGAAGAGAATAGCAACCCACTCCAGTATTCTTGCCTGGAAAATTTCATGGACAGAGGAGCCTGATGGGCTACAGTCCATGGGGTCACAAGGAGTCAGACATGACTGAGAGACTAGCACACAGATTGGTTCCATATATATTTTGGATTTGTCTTTTCCATTTCTTTGAAAATGATATTAATATTTTGATTGGTATTGCAGTGAAGTTATACTTAGCTTTAGGTACTGTAGAAATGTCAACAATACTAAGTCTCCAGTCTATGAGCATTCCGATTGCTTGTGCCTTGTTTCAATCTTTCAGTACGGTTTATAGTTTTTAGTGTAGAGGGCATTTCCTTTCTAAACACACTTTGTCCTTGCCCTCCATGGATTTTTCAGAGGTAGTGGTGGGAAGGATGGGCTCATGCAGAGATGAAGTGTCCCGCCCCCACTTCTGCAGCTGCTCTCTGACTATGTTTATCACAGGTGCACTGGGCCATACGTCCATTACCTGTCTCCTCCAGTGAAGCACCTGCTGGGAATTCCTCTAAGATCTGGGTGTTGACATCACTGTTTCAGTGTCCCCAAAGGCTCATGAGTACCTGGGATGTGTGCATGAGCCCAGGAAGTACCTACGAATAAATCTTCAAATCCGGCCATCCAGATATTCTGCAGAAGCTGTTGAGCTACACTTCACAGGCCTGCAAGCCCTGTACTTGGCTGGACTTGAGACCAAGGAAAGATCTCAGAGTCAAGGACAGAGATATCAATGGTTTAATAAATGGGATGTCTTGCATGTCTGAAGAAAAAGGGTCCTGGAGAGACACCCACTGTGAATAGCAGGTAACAGGCAGATCACAGCAGCACCAGCCTTCTTCACTCTGGCGGGGATAGGGAGTCTACCAGTTAAAGGGGGAATAAACAGCAGATTGGCTTATTGGTCACCATTGGTTACCATGGAAACCAGTAGAGGGCCATATCCCTCTTAGTCCCTCGGGCTAAATATTTTCATGGGTCAGAGGTTAATCTAGCAATAAAGAGCTGTCTTGACATGCCCAGATAATGCAGAGGGAATATCCATGTGAGGGGTGGTGGTGGTGGTTTAGTCACTCAGTCGTGTCTGACTCTTGAGACCCCATGGGCTGTAGCCTGCCAGACTCCTCTGTCCATGGGATTCTCCAGGTAAGAATACTGGAGTGGGTTGCCATTTCCCTCTCCAGGGGATCTTCCTGACCCAGGGATCAAACTCATTGGCAGGCAAATTCTTTATACTTACTCAGTCACTCAGCTGTGTATTCTGACTATGTGATTCCATGGACTGTAGCACTCCAGGCTCCTCTGTCCATAGGATTCTCCAGGCAGGAATATTGAAGTGGGTTGCCATTTCCTCCTCCAGGGGATCTTCCCAACCCAAGGATCAAACCATATCTCTTGCATTGGTAGGCAAATTCTTTACCACTGAGACACCTGGGAAGCCCAACACCCTCCCTTGTACCAAAGTCCCCTGGTACTCCAAAATCTGTTCTGCTATAATCTATCAGAAGTGGTAGAATATTTGGTGCTGATCTTAAGATCCAATCAATCTTCCCTGGTGGCTCAGATGGTAAAGAATTCAACTGCAATGCAGGAGACCTGGGTTCGAGCCTGTATCAGGAAGATCCCCTGCAGGAAGAAACGGCTATGCACTCCAGTATTCTTACCTGGAGAATTCCATGACAGTAGGGCCTGGCGTGCTACGGTC
The DNA here is from genome assembly GCF_023091745.1 of Budorcas taxicolor. Lineage (NCBI taxonomy): Eukaryota > Metazoa > Chordata > Mammalia > Artiodactyla > Bovidae > Budorcas > Budorcas taxicolor. Next base: position 17,374,760 of record NC_068912.1, read on the forward strand.
CATGGGGTGGCAAAGAGTCGAATACGACTCAGTGACTAAACACACACGCGTATATAAATGTATGTGTGTTTGTATAATATGTAAATAGTGGCTGTTGTGCATTGCAGTGTGGTAGCCGCTAGCCAGATGTGACTGTTATAATTTCAGGTTGATTAGAAAGAAGGTGAGAGCTCTAATTGGCTTGTAGAAGTGAGAAGTTGAAAACTGACTTTATCAACATCTTACTGAAATCAGTGTCTTATTGAAGGGCTCTGACTGCACAGAGTGCAGATGAATGCCATCTGCTCTCCACAGTGAGGTGTCTCTCCAGGACCCTGGGAGAAAGATCAAGGTGTTGGTTGAGAGCCAGCAGGGCCTCAACTGGAGCAGGAGAAGTGGGTGGATCACTCATTCTAATCACCTTGTTGCTTATGGTTGTGTTTCTATAGAGTGCATTGTGGAGAGCATTCGCTGCAGTGGTGAAGAAGGGGACACGGGTAGGAGACAACGTTCAGATGGATCTGATGGAAGAGAATTCCTGGAACTTTAGAGTTAAAGCGCCTGCTTGGAGGCTGAGGAAGGTGAACATGGAATCAGGAAAAAGGAAATATGTGCAGAGCTCTGGCTTGTTCCTTTCATATTTTAAGGATATGATAGAGAGACTGTGTCCTTGGACTTGCACTCTGCTCTGTTTATAATCACCTGTTCTTGCTTTGCTCTTCAAACATTATTTTTCCCATAAGAGCTGCTCTTTCTTGCTTTTGTCACAGACTGATATGGAAGCTTGGCCTCTGGTCAGCACATCTGGGGTACTGTGCACTGCAGACTATGTTTTCTATTGCATGTTGAACGATGATGCCCATATCCTGGTGGGCATAAAACTCTCATTGCCACTTGACACTGGAGACAACATCCTTGTAGGGCGTGTGAGGTGGTGGGTGAGACATGAACTCTCTCCTCCTGTGCTTTCAGGATTTGAGGCTTCTACTCCTGTTTGTCCTTACTGTTTATTCATGTGCAGGATGCTCCCAGGGGTGGATGAGTCACAGCACGTGTGTTCTGGGGTGCCTGCCTGGGCTCAGTCTCCTGGAGCTCACCTCAGCTTCCACAGCTCACCTCAGCTTCCACAGCTCACCTCAGCTTCCACAGCTCCCCGAGGCTGATGTGCTGAAGGTGCTTCCGTGTGCGAGCGGTCCATGTCGAGGTATTCCTAGAGACCCTCCATTGCCACAGGCGTCTAGAGACTGTGGAGGGGCTGCTGGGCTTCTTCACACACTTGCTTTTGCAGCTCTATTGACCTGGTCTCCTGGAACTGACCAGGCTCAGGGCAGCAGGTTCTGGGGCCACTGCTCCTCTCAGAGCCCACTGCCCCATCCAGGCAGCCTGTCCTTTCTCTCCTGACTCCTGTCCTGCCCCATCCTGTGTCCTTTCCTTATATCTTCCTAGGTCCCATCCCTCCCAATTTTCCAAGTCTCAGTACAAACCCGGCAGCTACCATGTGTTTATGGATGATCGTTCTCACATCATAATGGCTAAGTGAAATGGATGTGTTTGTCTTTGTCCTCTCTAAGGGTCTGGGAAACTTCAGATGTTGCTATGAGCATTAAGTATCTGCCAGGTAACTAAGATCACCACAGGCAACATGACACTGTTATGTGGAATTTTCATCCTTCCCTCCCCCACGGCTCAACACACCTTCAGCCCCATGCCAGGTCTTCCCTGGGAGGGATGGGTTGGTTCATTGAACAATGGGCTGATTGGCGGCCATACACCATGATCCTTCCTCCAATGTGCCCAGGTTGGATCCTTCCCCTTTGACTGTAAAATGAGTGGGTCGGACCCATCCCCAGGTCCTCTCCAGTTCTATTTCTGCCTGATCTGAGAGCCATGATTGGAGACAGTGGCCACACACCCATGATCTTTCCTCCAATGTGCCCACATTGGAGAAGTCTAGGGTAGGTGGAGGTTCAAGGAGGAAAGAAAGGAACAGTGGTTTGAGGAGAGGAATGAGGAAGGAAGTAGAGAGGAAGCAGCGGGCAAAGGAGGAAGGCAAGGTTGTAAGCAGAGATGCATGGAGACAGTGACTGTCTGGGAGAGGAACAGGTTGACCCAGCCTCATTCCTGGTCACACTCAAAGTTGAGTGTGGCTACAGGATATTTGGGGTGGGGGGCGGTGGGGGGCAATCTCTTGAGCCCCTTCTGGAAAGGCCCTTATCAGGTTATTCTTTCCTCTCCCACAGCTGTCAAAGTGCCAGGAATTGATTTGTGGGTGCATCCTGACCCCAGACTAAGCCATGCCATTTTTATGTCTTTATTCTCTATGCTTTTAGTTTTTATTTTTCAGTGAGCCTGATAACCTATGTGATCTTACTTCTGCTGACTCCAAAAATGCTGAGTCTGCCACTTGACTTTCTCAAGACAATGACTTCCTGTCCTGGGCTCACAGATAAGCTGCATTCCACAATCGATCTAATCGCTGGGTCTGCGGAGTGCCCCCCCCTCCCCCCCATCAGTGGCAGGCTTCCCACGGTGGGCTTCTCCACTTCAGGGAAAGGACTTTCTCCAAACCTGCATCTACCTTCATCAACAGCAATCGTATGTGATGCCTCTTCTCAATCTGATGACATCTAACAATCCTAAAATGGACTGGTGTAACACTCGGTACCTTAACTATGGACATAATGTGATTTTTAACCTTGATTATACTTTGTCTTGGTTTAATGACTATTTTGCTGCACAGAAGAAGACAAATGGGTCTAGGTCCGGTGGTTTTTTCACTGGATGTTTATCAAATATGGGATGAGGTCATATGGCTAACTCCTGAAAAGGGACACCTAATGTCTAGTCTTCCCATATGCTGGGAGCAAATAGAGCCACCCCCAGAAGTTAGCCAGCAACTTAGTTATGATGGCTGGAAACAATTGGGATTTCTGCTTCAAGAAGCAATGTAATCACTCCTGTGTCTTCTAACCCCAGTTCAGGTCCTCCTTTTGACTGGCCAGACACTGACTGGGACTAGATCCCTAAGTTACACTGGCTTGCTCCAAATGGCACCTACTGGATATGTGGCTTTTATCTATGGATGTGGCTTCCCCTCCAGATGGATAGGCAGATGCACCCTAGGTCTCCCTGGTAGTTCAGTTGGTAAAGAATCTGCCTGCAGTGCAGGAGACCTGGGTTCCATCCCTGTGTTGGGAAGATCCCCTGGAGAAGGAAATGGCAAACCAATCCAGTATTCTTGCCTAGAAAATCCCATGGACAGAGAAACCTGGCAGGCTACAGTCCATGAGGTTGCAAGAGTCAGACATGACTTAGCAACGAAACCACCACAAGCTCCTAGGTCAAGCTGGTACTCATGGCTTCATATTTTCAGAACCTCCAGAGAAGCCTGCTAATTTGCCACACCTTAGAGCTCATTGGACAAGGTCTGTATTTCACTGGTATGGTTATTTGGCTGCAATATTTTTTCCCTCTCTGGGAACTCTAGACCTTATGCTACGAGTTGATGCTGTGACTAACTCTACTCAACAGGCTTTACAAGGTTCTCGAAAAGCTATTTCAGCCCTAAATGCTGAACAAATACAAATTAGAAGGGTGGTTTTACAAAACAGATTGGCCTTAGATATCCTAACCAGCTGCACAAGGAAGATCTTGTGCCATTATTCAAACCCAGTGTTGTATATATATACCTGATATGAGCACGAATGTTACTCACTTTACTAAACTCGGGAACAAGATGATTCAGGCTATGGATACTCCTAAGGCCACGTTGGGAGACATTAACTAGTTTCCACATTAACTAATGGAAAATTATCTGAATTTTAATAACTAATTTTTCTGTTTTTACTGTTTGCTCCCTGCATCTGTAACAGTGTAGCTGGATTTGTTTCTAGCCACATGAAGGCTTTTAAGCTACAAATGGTTGTTCTAACTCTTATGAGAGCCACCACTTCCTCCAGCTGCTACTCGGGGCCCTTGGATCAGAGACCTTCTATATGAGGGTAAGGAGTATATTCTGCCTCAACAATTTGGGGTCTAGGTACACCACGTTATAATGATGGGCAGGATCTGGACCTCTGGAGCTGCTAACACCTCCAGGCACAGACATAGATGCAGGGATTCCCTTGCTCCATGACTAAGGTTCTCATGACTGAGTGATAAGTGCAGGTCAGGGGTCCAGAGCAGCCACATTGGGACCCCTAGGTTCTCAGTTTGCCTTTTACTTAGGAGGTCAAGAGCTGAGAACACAGACCCTTGCACCCTCTCAGGTGACTAAAGGGTACATGAACTGAACCTGGGCTATGTTGAATGCATAAGAGGGAATGCAAAGACAGTGTGCAGCGGTGATGAGACTTTTTGCAAAAAGAAAATTGACAGGTTTATTGTTTAAGAGGAAATATCTCCCGAGAAAATATACAGACAGGCAGATTCACAGCCGCACTCTGTGAGTTCAACACATGTCCCCCTCCAAACACCCTCACTCACACAACCCCAGCCGTCTCAATGACGCAGCTTTTTATGGAGGCGCTGGAATGCGGGGCCGCCACTAGTTCCTGGGAAATCAATCTCTCGCTCTCTCCTCCCAGCCCTCATCCCCTGTAGGGACTCAGGATCAGGGCACCTCTCCACCCAGAGCTGGCAAGAGAGCCCCACCTTCATCAGCTAGATTGTTCCTCAGCAGAGGAATTATCCCTGCATACTGATGGTATTCATAGGCTGTTCCGGGTGCCTTCAGGAGAGAGAGGAAGAGTGTGAGGGTGTCAACATCTTGTGCTCTGTGCCCTGAATCTTATGTTGTGTGACTTTTGTCCTCAGAAAACTGAAACTCTCTACGTCAACAGCCCCAAAAGAAAACAGAGAGTACCCCTGTTGAGAGGGGACAAGGCCTCAGACTCTTCATTTAAACTGGAGAGTATAACTAACTTGTAGCAAATACCAATCGGATTAATCCCCAGTTCACAAGTAGCCTCTTTGAGAGGGGCCCCAACGATTGAGGCGAGCCTCAAGTAATGATGTGTAAGACCCTTGTGCACCAACCCTAACCTCCCTGCCACCTCCTGGGGGTGGACAACTGATCAACACTGGACCAAGTGTGGAAATGTGAATGGAGAGACAGAAGCTGGTGAAGCTCTTTTTATTGGTCAATGTCATATCCTCCAGCTTCTGAGGTATCTGGGGACCACTGCCCAAGTGGATTGCTGCTGCCTATGTGTCATGGAGGCAGAGACGGGGGAGAGGTTCGTGGCTGCTTTGCGGCCTGGACCTGGCTGGTGGGCACCTGGGCTGAGGGCCCCGGAGCTCTGTGGGGTACAGTCCTCAAACTGTCCTGGGCCTCCTCCTCACCCGCCTGCCCTGAGGCCTGAGGGCCTGGATAGTGCATGGAGAAGGCCTCTGTCCGACTGTCACTGCATTCCTGCCCAGACTGCTCCCAGGTTACCCATTGGTGGAGCATGACCTCTAACCCCTGGGCTACTGAAGCTCAGTCGTGTCCGACTTTTAATTCTACAGGCCAGACTACTAAAGTTGGGAGTCGTTCCCTTCTCCAGGGGATCTTCCCAACCCAGGGACTGAACCCAAGTCTCCCGCACTGCAGGCAGATTCTTTACCAGCTGAGCCACCAGGAAGCCCTGGGTTGAAGGTCTTGCTAAAGGTCTTGCAATATTGACTGTCCGCCCGGCCCACCACATTACAATCTCTACCCATTTCTACTATTTCTGAGTCACCAGACTTCCCTAGATGAAACAAAGTATAAAATTTAATCTTCTTATAAACAAAGTTAAGTTTCCCGTGTCTAATGCATCCACTTGTATTCTTTATTTGGAGTCCTATAAATTCTTCTCCTCAGAAAACTAATGTTTCGTCATGTGTTGTAAGTATATTTTCAATTTCTCTGTATCTTTAAAAAAATTGTTTAAAAAATTTTAAAATTATTTTTGTCTGTGCTGGGTCTTCATTGCTATGCTTGGCTTCTCTCCAGTTTTGTTGAACGGGGGCTGCTTTCTTGTTGTGGAGCACAGGCTCCAGGCGCACAGGCTTCTGTAGCTGCAACTTAGAGGCTCTAGAGCTCTGGGTCAGTAGTGGTGGTGCACAGGCTTAGATGCTCAGTGGCATGTGGGACAGACCGGGGATGCAACCCATGTCCCCTGCATTGACAGGCAGATTCTTAGCCACTGGGCCACAGAGGAAGTCCCCATCACTGTCTTTTTATTACAGTTACTTTTACTTATATCACGAAGACATTTATTTTATTTTCAAAAATATCAGTAATTTAAGTATTTTTGTTATTTTGTTGATGAGAAGGAAAAGGGGGAAGAATATTATGACTAATATTCCTCTTAAGGGCTAAATATTCCTTTAAAAATACTTTACAAAATAGGAAAATGTCTATAGGTGTTTCAAGACAAACTTTTCTATTAAACAATTTTGAATATTTCTAAAGATATATGTCAAAATGGACTAATTAGTTTTTAGGCTAATGATACAAATTTTCTCCCATAAATGATATAAAGTAGAAATATCCTGATACAATCATAAATTAAACTGAGTATTTTGTAAAGCGCAAGTGGTAATTTATGTCTCAAAAAGCTTAGGATGTTTTAGAAGTGATAATGATGGTATATCAATGATTAAGTCATTTTAACAGATTTCATTTATGACATGTCTATTCATCAGATAATGAACTTGTAGTTGTTTGCTGAGAAAAGAGGAGCATGTTCAATTAATCCTAGTGAAAGAACATTAAAAGAAGTTGTGATCTAATTTGTTATGTCCTGTGAATGATTTCAATGGTGGAGAATTAACTGAGCTTTAATACATCTCCAATATGCCTGCTGCTGCTGCTGCTGCTGCTAAGTCGCTTCAGTCATGTCTGACTCTGTATGACCCCATAGACGGCAGCCCACCAGGCTCCCCTGTCCCTGGGATTCTCCAGGCAAGAACACCGGAGTGGGTTGCCATTTCCTTCTCCAACGCATGAAAGCGAAAAGTGAAAGTGCAGTCGCTCAGTCGTGTCTGACTCTTAGCAACCCCATGGACTGCCCCCCACCAGGCTCCTCCGTCCATGGGATTCTCCAGGCAAGAGTACTGGAGTGGGGTGCCATTGCCTTCTCCTAGTAGATCTGTATTTCTTGACCAAGCAACACAGCGGGTTTTTTGCAAATTTTCCTAAGTTGATTCCACAACTGTTTATAAAAGTTGGTGAATATTTATAATAATTAAACAGGATAAATTATGTGAGAACAATGAAATAGGTCCAACTTAGAAACAGGTCCACATATCATCATGGTAGAGAAGCGACTGGCACACTTTCTAAAGTAGATGCTCAGAGAATTAGGAGATCAAGAAAAGATGTCTGGGATAAATTGGGGGATGCGGATTGACACTTACACACTCTTATATATGAAGCAGATAACTGGTAAGAGCCTACTGTATAACACAGGGAGCTCTAGTCTGTGTGCTGTGCTTAGTCACTCAGCTGGGTCCAACTCTTTGGGACCTGATGACTGTCGTCTGCCAGGCTCCTCTCTCTATAATGCCCTATTTTGGAAAAGAGTCTAAAAATGAGTGTATATATATATATATATAGCTGATTCACTTTGCCATGCAGCAGATACCAACACAACATTGTAAAGCGACTGTACTCCAATACAAATTACTTTTAAAATTGTCTGTAGTTTAGACAAACTGAGGGGACTGTTTAGGCCCTTTCGGTAAAGTCCTAGTTCTTCCTTAGTAATACTTGATTGAAAGGCAAAAATAAACAAAAGAAAATCTGCTGATCTGATGGACAGGCACTGCTGATCATTTTGCACTGTGGTTTAACACGAGGAACCTCTGAATTAATGAAGTAGAAAAATAATCCTCAGCATTCTCCATAAGACCTTTGCATTACTACATACTTCACGATTCTACATTTTAATGAGGAACTAATACAACAAAGACAACAAATCACAGCCTCTGGGTGTTTTGCTCTATGATAATTAGAGTATATATTGTAATGACTGTTCTTGTGATGGGAACAGTGTGAGGGATTAGATATAACACTGAGTCATGCCAGACATCCTCTGTCAGCTTAGGATCCCACTGAGACACCCAGACTCCTGAATACATGCAGGTATGTGCTTACTCCTATTTGCAAGCATATTAGTCAGGGGAAAGTTGAAGACAGCTTCTTAAAATACAGTTTGTTGTTGTTCAGTCACTAAGACATGTCTGACTGTTTGCGACTCCATGGACTGCAGCACGGCAGGCTTCCTAGTCCTTCACTGATTATGGTATTAGGATCATAATTAAATCCATTAGTGAGTGCCTGGCATCACTTATTTCTCTCTGAAAATGTTTCCTGCATATTACAATTTGCTGGATGTGAGAGTCTGAAAAAGTCTTGGTTTTACTTTTAAATCTAGAACAAATTAGTTACTGTGACACTGTGGCTGTTGTTCAGTAGCTAAGGCATGTCCAGCTCTTTGCGACCTCCTGGATTGCAGTTCTCTAGGCCTCCCTGTCCTTCACTATCTCCTGGAGTTTGTTCAAATTCATGTCCATTGAGTTGGTGATGCTATCTAACCACCTCATCCTTTGCTTCCCTCTTCTCCTTTTTGCAGCATCTTTCCCAGCATCAGGGACTTTTTCAGCGAGTCTGATCTCCACATCAAGAGGCTAAAATATTGGAACTTCAGCTTCAGCTTCAGTCATTCCAATGAGTATTCACTCTTGATTTCCTTTAGGACTGACTGGCTTGATCCCCCTGCAGTCTGATGGACTCTCAAGTCTTCTTCAGCATCACAATTTGAAAGCATCAATTGTTTGGTGCTCAGCCTTCTTTAAGGTCCAACACTTACACTCTCATGGTCCAACTTGCCACATGTGACTAGTGGAAAAACTACAGCTTTGACTGTAGAGACCTCTGTCAGCAAAGTGATGTCTCTGCTCTTTAATAGGCTGTCTGGGTTTGTCATAGCTTTCCTTCCAAGGAAAAAGTGTCTTTTAATTTATTTAAAATTTCATTACTTTTATTTTTTTAATTTTTAACTGAAGGATAATTGCTTTACAGAATTTTGTGGTTTTCTGTCATACACCAACGAGAATCAGCCATAGGTACACCCATGTCCCCTCCCTCCTGGACCTCCCTCCCGTCTCCCTCCCCATCATACCCTTCAGCCTGTCTCAGAGCCTCTGTTTGAGTTCCCTGAGTCACACAGCAAATTCCCATTGGCTATCTGTTTTACATATGGTATTGTAAATTTCTATGTTACTCTCTCCATACATTTCCCCTTCTCCCTCCTCTCCTCCCACCGTGTCCATAGGTCTGTTCTCTATGTCTGTTTCTCCACTGCTGCCCTGAAAATTAATTCATCAGTACCATCTTTCTAGATTCCATATATATGCGTCAGTATACAATATTTATGTTTCTCTTGCTGACTTACTTCACTCTGTATAATGGGCTCTAGTTTCATCCACCTCATCAGAACAGATTCAAATGTGTTCCTTCTTATGGCCGAGTCGTATTGCACACATGTACCACAGCTTCTTTATCCATTCATCTGTCGATGGACATCTAGGTTGCTTCCATGTTCTAGCTATTGTAAATAGTGCTGCAGTGAACATTGGGGTACATGTGTCTTTTTAAGTTTTGATTTCCTCAGGGTATATGCCTAGGAGTGGGGTTGATGGGTCATATGGTGTTTTTTATTTATTCCTAGCTTTTTAAGGAGTCTCCATACTGTCTTCTGTAGTGGCTGTATCAGTTTACATTCCCACCAGCAATGCAAGAGTCTTCCTTTTCTCCACACTCTCTCCAGCATTTATTGTTTGTAGACTTTTTGATGACGGCCATTCTGACTGGTGTGAGTGGTATCTCGTCGTAGTTTTGATTTGCGTTTCTCTAATAACTAGTGATGTTGAACGTCTTTTCACGTGCTTGTTAACCATCTGTATGTCTTCTTTGGAGAAATGTCTCTTCAGGTCCCTTTCCTGTGAAAGGTTGTTGCTGAACCACGAAAAGACCCCGGGATTCTTGGCCTCCAGAGGAGAAGAATTCAATCTGAGGCCAGAGACGAGGCTTGATTGCTCAGAGCTTTTGTGTAATAAAGTTTTATTAAAGTATAAAGGAGATAGAGAAAGCTTCTGACATAGGCATCAGAAGGGGGCAGAAAGAGTACCCCCCTGCTAGTCTTCAGCTGGATGTTATATAGTCACTAGCAGTCTGTAAAGGAAAGAAAGGAATGTCTTAGAACTCAAAATGGCACCAGGCCAAAATACATAAGATGTATTTTGGGATAATCTTGACACCAGATGAGTCATCCGGGGCCATAAAACAATTGACTTGAATCTTGAAGAAGGGCAGATTACCATACAAATAGTTTCATTTACATAGATTAGGGGAACAATATCTGAGTATAACATAATGGTTTGTCAAGTAGGTTCTAAGCCAGTAGGTTCTGAGCCATTAGCCAACTTGAAGACAGAGTCTGGGCTAAATGCATAGTACATTAACATAGCTTAAGACAAACATTTCCATAAGAAAAATGCATTGGTTAACTCAAGGTTTGAGAATAGTTAACTTCAGGTGAAACCACGTGTCATTATGGCAACACAGTATTTTAAGAGAAACCTCCTTTTAATATACTATTATGTAAGAAACGAATAACCAGTCTATGTTCGATACAGGATACAGGATGCTTGGGGCTGGTGCACAGGGCTGATATGGGGTGGGAAGTGGGAGGGGGGTTCAGGATTGGGAACTCATGTACACCTGTGGTGGATTCATGTCAATGCATGGCAAAACCACTACAGTATTGTAAAGTAAAATAAAGTAAAAATAAAAATAAAAAAAAATAAATTTGTATAGAGAAGGGAAAAGATTATCTCTCGTTTATTTTCTCCTGCTGCTTAAGAGAGATAAAAATGTTTGACACTTGCGGCCTATTTCCTCAGTTTGGAGACCCCTGGCCTTCCTGCCTGTTACCCTCTTACATACTTTTTGATTGGGTTGTTTGCTTTTCTGGTATTGAGTTGTATGAGCTGCTTGTATATTTTGGAAATTAATTCTTTATCCATTGTTTTCTTTGTTATTATTTTCTCCCATTCCGAGGGTTGTCTTTTCACCTTGTTTGTAGTTTCCTTTGCTGAGCAAAAGCTTTTAAGCTTAACTAGGTCCCACTTGTTTATTTTTATTTTTTTCCCCATTACTCTAGGAGGTGGGTAAAATTTCATTACTTTTAACTGCAGTCACCATCCCAGTCATTTTGGAGCCCAAGAAAATAAAATCTGCAACTGTTTCCACTTTTCCCCAATCTATTTGCCATGAAGTGATGGGACTGGATGCCATGATCTTAGTTTTTAGAATGTTGAGTTTTAAGTCAGCTTTTTCACTCTCCTCTTCCACCCTCAAGAGGCCCTTTAGTTCCTCTTCACTTTCTGCTATTAGGGTGGTATCATCTGCATGTCTGAGGTTGTTGATATTTCTCCTGGCAATCTTGAATCCAGCTTGTGATTCATCCAGTCCAGCATTTCACTTGATGTACTTTGCATATACATTAAATAAACAGAGTGACAATATACAGCCTTGATGTACTCCTTTCCCAATTTGGTACCAGTCTGTTGTTCCATGTAAGGTTCTAACTGTTGCTTCTTGATCTGCATACAGGTTTCTAAGGAGACAGGTAAGATGGTCTGGTATTTCCATTTCTTTAGGAATTTCCCACAGTTTGTTGTGACCCACACAGTCAAAGGTTTTAGTGTAGTCAATGAAGCATAAATAGATGTCTTTCTGGAATTCCTTTGCTTTCTCTATGATCCAAGGAATTTTGGCAATTTGACCTCTGGTTCCTCTGCCTTTTCTAAACCCAACTTGTACATCTGGAAGTTCTTTGCTCAAGTACTGCTGAAGCCCCGCTTAAAGGATTTTGAACAGAACCTTACCAGCATGCACAATGAGCACATTTACAGTGCAATATGGTGCAGTATGGTAGTTTGAACATTTTTGGTATAGCCCTTCTTTGGAATTGGAATGAAAGCTGACCTTTTCCCAGTGCATTTAAACAGTGTGACACTGTATAAACTATTTAATTTTTTAATGCATGATTATTTTATATGTAAAATTGAATTAACCATGTCATATACTTTCAAAAATGTTTTGATTGTTACATGATAAACTGTACGAATGCTAATTATACTTGCAGTGTGTATTAGAGGCTCAGTGTAGAGGAGCTGGCTAGCAGTTGTAATCACTGTGACAGTAGTAGCAACTGTAGTGCTAGTAACAATACTGAATAATCTGCCAAAAATATTTCTTGCTGTATAGTTTGATATTGTGTTTAGAGAATTATTTCCTTGATTGTTTTGTTTCAAATATGTGGTCTTCACATGTAATATGGATGGTTAAAGTTGTCAAACTCTTTATGATATCTGTAGTATTTCACAGATAATCTTGAATTATGAAATTATAACTTGACTTTTCCTTCTTTGGCCCTACTTTGGTGGCTTAGATGGTGAAGAATCTGCCTGCAGTTGGAGACACCTGGGTTTGATCCCTGGATTGGGGCAATCCCCTGGAGAAGGGAATGACAACTCATTCCAGTTTTCTTGTCTGGAGAATTCCATGGACAGAGGAGCCTGGTAAACTACCGTCCATGGGGTCTCAAAGAGTTGGACACAACTGAGTGACTAACAGTTTCCTTCTTGAGTAGCAAGCAGTATGCTCTTTCTCTGGCAGCCTGTGTTTATCCTCTACCCTTTTCATAAGATGTAAAATCAGAGAATCTTTATGAGAATCTGACAGTCTACATAAAATAACTCACTCAAGGATAATACTTTATTCTCTTTTGTTGTCGTGGTCAACTATAGTATTGGGTTGGCCAAAACATTCACTTGGATTTTCCCATGAGATGTTATGGAAAAGCCAGAGGGAACTTTTTGGCCAGCCCAATAGTTTTAGAAGAATTTAGTATAGTAGGAAGGAATGAGAATACATTATGGTCATCTTAGGGCATTAAAAAAAGGAAAACCACGAAAAAAGCAAGTAAAACCAAAAACCCCTCTATTTATGACTTTCCTAAGTAGAATTAGAACTTTCCTAAGTAGAAATTAGGAGAAGGTGATGGCACCCCACTCCAGTGCTCTCGCTTGGAAAATCCGATGGATGGAGGAGCCTGGTGGGCTGCAGTCCATGTGGTCGCTAAGAGTCACAGACGACTGAACGACTTCACTTTCACTTTTCACTTTCATGCATTGGAGAAGGAAATGGCAACCCACTCCAGTGTTCTTGCCTGGAGAATCCCAGGGACGGAGGAGCCTGGTGGGCTGCCGTCTATGGGGTCGCACAGAATTGGACACGACTGAAGTGACTTAGCAGCAGCAGCAGCAAATAGAAATTAAGCAAATAACTTGATTGAAATTTAATCAAATTGAATAACTTAATAGAACATTTGCATTTATCTTACCAAAGTGAAGAAAATCAAACACTAGTGTTTGATTTTTTAATTACCTACCTAACTTGCTAAATATACATTATATATATCACAGGGAGATTTGAAGTTCTACCTCAATAAAGGAGGCACTTATTAAAGTGTATATTTTGAAGAAAGCTGCATATAATCACATGCAATGTCTGATCAAACTTTCTTAATAAATGGTGGTCTCTCTAACAGCTATTCAATAAAAAAGATAAGATCAGCAGCAAATGTGCCTGAGCTTTAGATATTAAAATTATAATTGCATCAAAAAAGAATAAAATACATAGGAGTAAATTTAGTAACGAAAAGTGAGAGTTCTTTACAATGCAAACTGTAAGACTCTGATAAAAGAAAGTGAGAAAGGCAAAAGAAGCAAATTGATATTTTGTGCTCATGGACTGAAAGAGTTATTATTATTAAAATGACCATATTACCCAAAGCAATCCATGGATTCAATGAAATCCCTATCAAAATAGCAGTGCATTATTCACAGAAGTGAAACAATCCTGTTATGTATACAGAAGCATAAAAGGCCCAAATAGCAAACATAACTTCTAGAAAACCAAACAACACTGGATGCTTCATGCTGTTTGATTTAAAATTACATTTCAAAGCTACAGTAGTCAAAAGAGTATGGTATTGATATAAAAATAGACATAAATCAATGGAACAGAATAGAGAATAGTAATAAAAGCACATATCAATGATCAATTAATTTAGAATGTGATATGAATAGAATAGCCACATCAAAAAATACTTTGGGGAAAATAGTCACATACAAAAATGAAACTAGAGCTCTGTCTTATATTGTACACAAAAATTAACTCAAAATGCATGAAAAAATATCCCAGTTGCCATTTTTGATGGTCTTTCTTTTGGAAACACTTTGATGATCTAGTCCATTTCATTCATATCTGTGAGAAGAAACCACTGCCTACTTTGGGTACTTGAAGCAAGTATACATATAATATAGATGATCGTTGCTTACAAAAGCATTGCATCACGTTGTTGACAAAGGTCCATCTAGTCAAAGTGATGGTTTTTCCAGTAATAGTGTATGGAGGTGAGAGTTGGACCATAAAGAAGGCTGTGTGCCAAAGAATTGATGTTTCCAAATTGTGGTGGAGAAGAAGACTCTTGAGAGTCTCTTGGACTTCAAGGAGCTCAAACAAGTCTATCCAAAACCCTGAATATTCACTGGAAAGGCTGATGCTGAAGTTGAAGTGCCAATACTTTGGGCACTTGATGTGAGAGCCGACTCATTGGAAAAGACCCTGATGCTGGGAAAGATTGAGGGTAGGAGCAGAAGGGGGCAACAGAGGATGAGATGGTTGAATGGCATCATCAACTCAATGGACATGAGCCTGAGCAAACTCTGGGAGATAGTGAAGGACAGGGAAGCCTGGTGTGGTGCAGTCCATGGAGTAGCAAGGAGTCGGACACGACTGAGTGAGCGAACATAGCAGTAATCGTGGATGAGTGAGAGCCCCTAGATTCCTGAGGGTTATTTTGTTTGTCATAGTCTAAATAATCTGAAATTTTCTCTTATGATACAGGTCATAAATTGATTGGAAATCCCCACTGATTATTGAGACTTTCCTATTATTATAGTTAATACAGAATAGCATGCAGCCCTGTAATGTGTGATTATAGGAATCAACAGAAGGGGAAGAAATAATTCCACTGAAATAAAAAGGAGAGAAAAAAAAAAGTAAAAAACCTTAACACAGACTCAAAGGTGTCCAGCTCAGGGTTATGATATAAAGTGACATGGAAAATGCGATAAAGATTGTTATATTTGGCTCAGATTCTGATACTTATTTTCCAAATGGTAGAGTGCAATAGAGAGAATAGTGAACTCTGGGACTGGTACAGCAGACTAGCGGCATCCTCCCTCCCCCTCCTCACCTGAGAGTCAGTGTGTCTGCTCAGTCACTCAGTTGTGTCTGACTCTTTGCAACCCCGCAGACTGTAGCCCAGGGGTCTAGGGAGGAATAAGTAGGCAGAGTCACAAATGAACGTCTTATGTGTTTTGTTGGTGAAGATATGGGAGAGCAGCATTAGTTAGCAAGTTTAATTTTAAAATAAGTTTTAAACCCCATTACAGTTCTGTGTCTTAGTTTCTGTCTTTTTCTCATATAAAATCAGAGATTCTGAGGGCTGACTGGCTTCAAGAGAAGCTGGGTCCGCAGACTGATCATTGTTATCAGCACTCTGTCACCTGCTCTCCATCTTTTCATTCTATTTCCTATTATTGGCTCCTTTTGAGACGATTTCCCTTATCATTTTGTCAGTACATCACAAACTATTTTGACCACCTGTTCATAGACCTCATGCCTTTTCTTGGAACAATCACTGACTTCAGAGGTGTAAGGAGCTCTTTAGCCTGGTAAATATGCTTACCCTGGTAGAGATTGTTGTTTAGTGGCTAAGTCGTGTCCAGCTCTTTGCAAACGCATGGATAGCAGCACTCCAGGCTTCCCTGCCCTTCACTCTCTCCTGGAGTTTGCTCAAATTCGTGTCCATTGAGTCAGTGATGGCATCCAACCATCTCATTCTCTGCTGTCTCCTTTCCTTTTGGTGGAGGAGGATCACTTTATTAAAAATCTACCCGAATCAAGAGGGTACTGGAGGGACAGTTCACAAATGGGAAACAGATATTTAAGCACAAGGAAGGAATGGGAAAAGGAATTGGGCACACAAAATCTAAATGTGTCAGTTGGAATCATTTTAGTGTTAAGGACGACTTTGCAAAGAATGAAATACTTAGATATTTGAGGTTTGAAGAGATGCTAGTCATTAATCTTTGAAATGTAAGGGGCAAGACAGATGGATAAAGTAGTTCAGGCAGAGGGAACTGATAAGTTGAGGAACAAAGTTAAAGGACAGCATTTTGTGAAAATCATGGGTATGCCTTATGAAAGGAGGAGGGGCCAAGATTAAAATGCGCTTCAAGTGAGAGATGATGGAGCGTTAGACTACCAATCTGGAGAAACATCGATGGATTTAAGAGAGATTTATCGGAAGATGATTTCTTCTCTAGGCAACCTAGACAGTAACCACAATCACTCCATCCTCTCCTCTCCATGACCCATGCATTTTGATTCACTTTTACATTTATGCATACTGCATCGTAAAAGTTATCTATGGGGCTACCATAACTCTTATATCTAGTTAGTAATTCTCATCAATTTTTCTCCTTTTACCCATGCTTCATTTTCCTTCATAGTCCTTACAAGGAATTCAGTCATTTAAAAATATATGTTCATTTAGTTATCTAACAGTACTCCCTGCTATTGTTTTGAAAGCAAGTTGACTCCTTTGTTCACTGCTAGATCCCAGCTTGAACAGCACTGCTACAACTTGCTTAAGAAATAGCATCTCAAACGGTGCAACCACAGGCTGCATCTCAAGAGACAGGTAAGAAGAGACCCTGGGCGATGATAACTCACCACCACCAGAGGCTGCTAAGAGGCAGCTGCACCACTGCCAAGGCTTCACCGCGTCCTGCCTGGAAGAGCTCTGCACCGTCATCAGTGCTGGTGGAGGCTGACTCTGACTCTCTGACCACTTGCGCTGTGCCTTTACCTCCTGTCAAGGTGGCATCATTTTGGTTCACTGGAAACTCTGGTGACAAAAGTACACGAAAGTCATTCACCGAAATTGCTTTCAGTCCCTAGTATTCTGCAGCTAGCGCATGCGTATGGGGGAAGGAAGCCGGGGGTGATTTGTGAGTGGGTCCTCTCTGCTCACCAGTTCTTCCCTGGACAGGAGGCAGGTGCAGGGAGATCCCAGCCGCCCTTCCCCGCAGCCCAGAGACTGCAATCACACTACCTTGCTACCTGAAGAAAAAGTTTGTTTACTCCAGTTCCCTCTTTGGAAGCTTCCCCATCCTCTACAACAATGGACAAGAGACAAAAGTGTGTATTAGAGACTTCCCTGGTGGTCTAGCAGCTAAGACTTCCACCTTCTAATGCAGGAAGTACGTGTTTAATTCTTGGTCAAGGAGCTAAAATCTCACATGCCTTGGGGCCAAAAAACAAAACATAAAACAGAAGCAATGTTGTAACAAATTCAATAAAGCCTTTAAAAATGGTCTGCATCTAAAAATCTTTAAAAAGTGTATATTAGACAGGCAAACACTATGCTTAGTATTCAAATAGTGCTATCCCAGCAGAAACGTTCTTCTCAGGGCTTTTAAATCCATTAGCTCTTTTTCATTTGAATACCTGCACCTAGTCAAAGCTATGGTTTTTCCAGTAGTCATGTATGGGTGTGAGAGTTGGACTATAAAGAAAGCTAAGCACTGAAGAATTGATGCCTTTGAACTGTGGTGTTGGAGAAGATTCTTGAGAGTCCTTTGAACTGCAAGGAGATCCAACCAGTCTATCCTAAAGGAGATCAGTCTTGAATATTCACTGGAAGTACTGATGCTAAAGCTCAAACTGCAATACTCTGGCCTGATGTGAAGAACTGACTCACTGGAAAAGACCTTGATGCTGGGAAAGATTGAAGGCAGGAGGAGAAGGGGACGACAGAGAATACAATGGTTTGACGGCATCACCAACTCACTGGACATGAGTTTGAGCAAGCTCCGGGAATTGGTGATGGACAGGGAAGCCTGTGTGCTTCATTCCATTGGGGTTGCAGAGTCTTCCAACATGACCAAGTGACTGAAAAGAACTGAACTGAACTGACTTTGATCCCCAGTTACTGCTGGCAGAAGTGTAAGTAAGAATATGAAATCGTGTTCAAAGACCTATGGGCGTGCAGGAGACTTAATCAATTTGCATCTCTCTGAGTTTTAACGTTCTCATCTGAACAGTTCAAAATAATACCCGCCCTGCTGGCCTCACAGGGTTGTTGCAAATGGGATAGTATGTAGGAATATATGATTTGAAAGCTGTGAAGTGATAAACACCTCATTACTGAAGTTTAATCTATAAGCAAGAAAATGCACAAGGTTCAGTACATTTTTGCCAAATATATACACTGTGTAAAAATACCCACAGAGAGCCACAATAGCTCACCATCGCTGTAGAAAGATCTCTTGTTCTTTTATGTTTAATCCATATCACATCTCCCGCTGCCACACAGAAAACCACCATTCTGATTTTTACAGCCTAGAGTAATTTTCCCTGTCATTTAATCTCAGATAAATGGGATCATATACTAAAAAAAAAAAAAAAATTCATACAAAAAGTTCATTTTTTCTGTTAAGCATAGACTGTATCATGTTACTGTAGGCAAACCTATGGTAACAAGTGTGTGTGTTAGTCACTCAGTTGTGTCCGACTCTTTGTGACCCCATGGACTGTAGCCCACCAGGCTCCTCTGTCTATGGTATTCTCCAGGCAAGAATACTGGAGTGAGTTGTCACTCTCTTCTCCAGGGGATCTTCCAGATTCAGGGATAGAATCTGGGTCTCCTGAATTGCAAGTGAATTCTTTACCATCTGAGGCACCAGGGAAGCCCAACAAAAGTATACCTTTATTCAAACATCAAGCAAATCTTTGAAAAGACAACACAAACAATAATCAAACAGAATCAAACTATGTTTTGAATATTAATTTGTGGAACAGAATCTCTTAAGTGTTAATAAACTCATGTAAAATATAACTTCTCTTGCCTTTTGGTAAAACAGTTACTATTTAGTAGAATCTCAGTTTCATTTAGTGACATAATGACAATTCAAATTATTAGATATTTGATAAATGAAATGATATAGAAATGAAATATTAAAAAAGCAATAAGCTATAAAGGAATGTTACATATAAAAACTTTAGTTGTATTTGAGATTTGACAAATGACTTTGATAGTAATTTAAATATATGTTCATATTTTAATTTTTAAACTTGAAAAGAAGGGTTATTTTGCCTGTTTAATATCTAACAGTTTGATATTTCTTATTACTTGGCAATATTCATGATTTGAACAGAAGACAAGATTTGTGATCATGAGGAGTCAGGAGAAAGCAAGAGCAAACTATGTGGGCTGAGTGCTCCCTGCTTTCCCCCATCATATTTCTTCAGGACAGAAGTTAAGGCTGAGTCATGAGGACATGAGAGTCAATATTAAAAATGTTTAGGATTGTGGGGGTCACAGGGCAGAGTGAGAATAACCAACCATGGGACAGAGATGAAAAAGAACAGCAGGGGACATTTCTGCAGTGATGAGAGCAAGCGCCAGGCCAAGCAGGTCACTCCTTCCTGATGCCCAGTGAGAAGTGGAAAAGTGCCCACAAGATGCCACACACCAGGGATGAAGATGCACATCAACAGAGATATGACTACCAACTCTTTCAACGTACAACCTCAGCAAAAGGGCCTTAGATCACAGTCTGCACAAGCCAACAAAGCCCTTCAAAGAAAGTTTCTGCCTGAATTAGCACAACCCAGTGTCAGATATTGCTTCTTTACATTCATGTGCGTGTATCCTGCCCAAAACAACTTATTGTGACCTTACAGTGATGAGGTAGGCATTGTAGTCAGCGCCAAAACTAGCAGGAATTCAGATTTCGTTGCAATGAATAATTGAGAGTAAAAATGTGAAGACTTTAATAAACACAATCCAAGAGTTATTCACAATTCTTCAACTAGACAATTTTTGTATTTGTATTTCTTCTTTGAAAATATATTGTCCATATGCGTTTGGGCAATGGCTCAGAGGATAAAGAATCTGCCCATGATGCAGGAGACCTGGGTTTGATCCCTGGGCTGGGAAGATCCCCTGGAGAAAGGAATGGGAACCCACTCCAGGATCCTTGCCTGGACAAGTCCATGGACAGAGGAGCCTGGTGGGCTACCGTCCTTGTGGTCTCAAAGAGTCCAACATGACTGAGCGACTAAAACTTTTTTTCATTTTCGTATCAGCTTGGGTAACAAGGTGACAATCCAGTTAGTTCCAATGAAGTTTGTAAATGACTTTGTAAACTGAGCCAATAAAATAAAATCAACCATGCAAGTTAAGTGGGGCTTCCCAGGTGGCTCAGTGTAAAGAATCTGCCTGTAGTGCAAGATGAGGATTCAATCTTTGGGTTGGGAAGATCCCCTGGAGAAGGAAACGGCAACCCACTCCAGTATTCTTGCCTGGGAAATCCCATGGACAGAGGAGTCTGGTGGGCTACCGTTGTGGGATGGCAAAGAGTAGGATGGGACTGAGCGTGTGCGCGCACACGCGCACACACACACACACACACACATGCAGGATCGTGCTAACATTTTTTCTACCAAGAAAAACAGTCAAAGGCTGAAAACAAATTTTAAGTTTATTGTATTGGAATTAAACCTTTTCCTGGGAAAAATGCACTTTGCACTGTAGCAACAGAATTATATTCTCTATCTTGGACAAATAAATGATAGTTTTTCTGCTTTGAAGAGAAGTCTGCCCTTTCATGCATTCCCACAGTTTCTGTGTCTCTTTTCTCCATAATTCTGCATTCCAGCCTGTATCCTATCAATCAATTAACACAGAAACAAACATGCTTTGTAATCAAAATTATTTGTAGTGAATTTGTCTTTCCAGTTCTTTATGTATCCCATTCAGTGACACTCTTAATAATTCATGGTTATAGAAAATATCAACTTTATCTTTATATGAATTGTAAAGAATCTTCAAAATAGGAGGAAAAAGAATTTCATGAACTCATGTCTAATTACTGAAAATCATGTTTAAGGATCAGGAAAAAAAAGATGTGTTCTAAGAATTTCTCTGCCTTTTAAGAACCAATATCTAGTAAAGAAAAGAAATGTTCATTGGTATGTCCAGCATGAGACAAAGTGTACAAGATGCTTTATTAGGTGATATCTTAAGTAATACATCTTAAGTATGGGATCTTCTAAAAAAAGTGAAAATTAGAAATACCATCAGTTCAGTTCAGTTCAGTCACTCAGTCGTGTCCGACTCTTTGCGACCCCATGAATTGCAGCATACTAGGCCTCTGTCCATCACCAACTCCTGGAGTTCACTCAGACTCACATCCATCGAGTCAGTGATGCCATCCAGCCATCTCATCCTCTGTCATCCCCTTCTCCTCCTGCCCCCAATCCCTCCCAGCCTCAGAGTCTTTTCCAATGAGTCAACTCTTCGCATGAGGTGGCCAAAGTACTGGAGTTTCAGCTTTAGCATCATTCCTTCCAAAGAAATCCCAGGGCTGATCTCCCTCAGAATGGACTGGTTGGATCTCCTTGCAGTCCAAGGGACTCTCAAGAGTCTTCTCCAACACCATAGTTCAAAAGCATCAATTCTTCAGTGCTCAGCCTTCTTCACAGTCCAACTCTCACATCCGTACATGACCACTGGAAAAACCATAGCCTTGGCTAGACGGCCTTAGTCGGCAAAGTAATGTCTCCAGCTATTCCAATTCTAGGTTTTTTTCCTAAGAAAATAAGAACAATAATTTAAAAAGACATGGATACCTCTATGTTCCCTTCAGCATCATTTAAAAAGCCAAGCCAAGATACAGAAGAGCCATAAATGTCCGTCAACAGATGAATGGATAAAGAAGATGTAGTACACGCACTCAATGGAAGGCTGCTGCTGCCGCTGCCGCTGCCGCTGCCGCTGCCGCTGCCGCCGCCGCCGCCGCCGCCGCCGCCGCCGCCGCCGCCGCCGCCGCCGCCGCCGCCGCCGCCGCCGCCGCCGCCGCCGCCGCCGCCGCTGCTGCTGCTGCTGCTGCTGCTGCTGCTAAGCCGCTCAGTTGTGTCCGACTCTGTGCGACCCCATAGACGGCAGCCCACCAGGCTCCCCCGTCCCTGGGATTCTCCAGGCGAGAACACTGGAATGAGTTTTGCCATTTCCTTCTCCAATAAAAGGAACGAAATCTTGCCATTTGCAACATGAAAGGACGTAGAGTATATTAAGCTAAGTGAAATAAGTCAGAGTGGGAAGGACAAATACAGTACAATTTCACTAGTATGTGGAACAGTAAAAACAAATCAACATACATACGAAACAGAAAAAGACTCATAGATACAGAGAACAAACGTGATTGCCGGGAAGGAGAGGTGATAAAATAAACTGGAAAGGAAGATTAAGAATTACAAGCCTGCAAGTTATAAATAAATGAGTAAGGAGCTGAAATACACATCTTGGAGACTATAGTCAGTAATATAAGAAGTTTGTTTGCTTGCAGATATAACTAGAATTATTGTGGGGATTATTTGTAATCTATAGAAATTTTAAATCAGTATGTTGTGCGTCTGGAACTACCATTGTTATAAGTCAGTTATGCCTGCAATTATCATTGTTGTAAGTGAATTATGCGTCAGTTAAAGAAAATTGCACAGAACTAGAAAATAAGTAAGCCCTCCACAAATCTCTAGCAAATCTTCCATGGGTGAAATGTTTCTCTTCTCAAGAATAATGACATGTTTAACAATAAAGACTGAAATTTTGAAGAAAGATTCAAAATAGGAAAGTGCATCATAGATCAGGATTTAACAACTCAGAAGCAGATGCACATTGTTCTAAAGATTAATAAAATATTGAAAATATCATAGTAGATAAAATTTAAATTAGGAGAATTATGATGAAAAAGTGTATTGTAAGAAAGTAGAGGGAAAGAAGGCAACTCTTAAACCCTATTGAATAAATATTTCTGGAAAATAAATGTAGCAAAAAAATTGCAACCTATTTGATGAATGTGTCAAAAGTGGAAGATAGATCTCATATATGAACGATTGGAATATCTGGGAAAAACATCAAAGCCAAGATGGAAAGCAAATCCTAAAGATTGTTATGCAAATTATTCTGAAAGTAAAGAAAGGTTTGAAACTAATTAAAGAGAACTATGAGAATTAAATTGCAGTATGCAGGCCAGGAAGCAACATGAAATTAAAAGATGCCTATTCCTTGGAAGGACAGTTACGACCAACAGAGATAGCATATTAGAAAGCAGAGATATTACTTTGCCAGCAAAGGTCTTTTCTTCCAAGAAGTAAGTGTCTTTTAATTTCATGGCTGCAGTCATCATCTGCAGTGATTTTGGAGCCCTTAGAAATAAAGTCAGCCACTGTTTCCACTGTTTCCCCATCTATTTCCCATGAAGTGATGGGACCAGATGCCATGATCTTCGTTTTCTGAATGTTGAGCTTTAAGCCAACTTTTTCACTCTCCTCTTTCACTTTCATCAAGAGGCTCTTTAGTTCTTCTTCACTTTCCGCCATAAGGGTGGTGTCATCTGCATATCTGAGGTTATTGATATTTCTCTCAGCAATCTTGATTCTAACTTGTGCTTCATTCAGCCCATCGTTTCTCATGAGGCATTCTGCATATAAGTTAAATAAGCAGGGTGACAATATACAGCCTTGATGCACCCCTTTTCCCATTTGGAACCAGTCTGTTGTTCCATGTCCAGTTCTAACTGTTGCTTCCTGACCTGCATACAGGTTTCTCAAGAGGCAGGTAAGGTGGTCTGGTATTCTCATCTCTTGAAGAATTTTCCACACTTTATTGTGATCCACACAGTCAAAGGCTTTGGCATAGTCAATAAAACAGAAATAGATGATTTTCTGGAACTCTTTCTTTTTAGATGATCCAACAGATGTTGGCAATTTGATCTCTGGTTCCTTTGCCTTTTCTAAAACCAGCTTGAATATCTGGAAGTTCATGGTTTACGTATTGTTGAAGCCTGGCTTGGAGAATTTTGAGCATTACTCTAGCGTGTGAGATGAGTGCAATTGTGTGGTAGTTTGAGCATTCTTTGGCATTGCCTTTCTTTGGGATTGGAATGAAAACTGACTTTTTCCAATCCTGTGGCCACTGTTGAGTTTTCCAAATTTGCTGACATATTGAGTGGAGCACCTTCACAGCATCATCTTTTAGGATTTGAAATAGCTCAACTGGAATTCCATCACCTCCACTAGCTTTGTTCATAGTGATGCTTCTAAGGCCCACTTGACTTCACATTCCAGGATATCTGGCTCTAGATGAGTGATCACACAATCGTGATTATCTGGGTCATGAAGATCTTTTCTGTATAGTTCTGTGTATTCTTGCCACCTCTTCTTAATATCTTCTGCTTCTGTTATGTCAGTACCATTTCTGTCCTTTATTGTGCCCATCTTTGCATGAAATGTTCCCTTGATATCTCTAATTTTCTTGAAGAGATCTCTAGTCTCCCCAATTCTATTGTTTTCCTCTATTTCTTTGCATTGATCACTGAGGAAGGCTTTCTTATCTCTTCTTGCTATTCTTTGGAAGTCTGCATTCAAATGGGTATATCTTTCCTTTTCTCCTTTGCTTTTGGCTTCTCTTCTTTTCTCAACTATTTGTATGGCCTCCTCAGACAGCCATTTTGCCTTTTTGCATTTCTTTTTCTTGGGGATGGTCTTGATCACTGCCTCCTGTACAATGTCACGAACCTCCATCCATAGTTCATCAGGCACTCTGTCTGTCAGATCTAATCCCTTGAATCTATTTCTCACTTCCACTGTATAATTGTAAGAGATTTGATTTACGTAATATCTGAATGGTTTAGTGGTTTTCCCTATTTTCTTCAACTGAAGTCTTAATTTGGCAATAAGAAGTTCATGATCTGAGCCACAGTCAGCTCTAGGTCTTGTTTTTGCTGACTGTATAGAGCTTCTCCATCTTTGGTTGCAAAGAATACCTGCATATTAATCTGATATGGTTAATATCAATATCAATATGATTTTTATATTGACATCTGGTGATGTCCTTGGGTAGAGTCTTCTCTTGTGTTGTTAGAAGTGGGTTTTTGTATGATCAGTGCATTCTCTTGGCAAAACTCAGCCTTTGTCCTGCTTCATTTTGTACTCCAAGGCCAAATTTGCCTGTTACCAGGTGTTTCTTGACTTCCTACTATGCATTCCAGTCCTCTATAATGAAAAGGACATCTTTTTTGGGTGTTAGTTCTAGAAGGTCTCGTAGGTCTTCATATTACTTTTCAACTTCAGCTTCTTTGGCGTTACTGGTTGGGGCATAGACTTGGATGGCTGTGATATTTATGGTTTGCCTTGGAAATGAACAGAGATCATTCTGTCGTTTTTGAGAATGTATGGCACCCCACTCCAGTGCTTTTGCCTGGAAAATCCCATGGACGGAGGAGCCTGGTGGGCTGCTGTCCATGGGGTCACTAGGGCACGACTGAGCGACTTCACTCTCACTTTTCACTTTCATGCATTGGAGAAGGAAATGGCAACCCACTCCAGTGTTCTTGCCTGGAGAATCCCAGGGATGGGGGAGTCTGGTGGGCTGCCGTCTCCGGGGTCGCATAGAATCGGACACGACTGAAGCGACTTAGCAGCAGCAGCAGCATCCAAGCACTACATTTTGGACTCTTGTTGACTATAATGGCTACTCCATTTCTTCTAAGGGATTCTTGCCCACATTAGTAGATATAATGGTCATCTGAGTTAAATTCACCCATTCCAGTCCATTTTAGTTCTCTGATTCCTAAAATGTCGACTTTCACTCTTACCATCTCCTGTTTGACCTCTTCCAGTTTGCCTTGATTCATGGACCTAACATTCCAGGTTCCTATGCAGTATTGCACTTTACAGCATCAGACTTTACATCCATCACCAGTCACATCCACAACTGGGTGTTGTTTTTACTTTGGCTCTGTTTCTTCGTTCTTTCTGGGATTATTTCTCTGCTGATCTCCAGTAGCATATTAGGCACCTACTGACCTAGGGAGTTCATCTTTCAGTGTCCTATATTTTTGCCTTTTCATGTTGTTCATGGGGTTCTCAAGGCAAGAATTCTGAAGTTGTTTGCCTTCCTTCTCCAGTGGACCACACTTTGTCAGAACTCTCCACCATGACCCGTCCATCTTGGGTGGCCCTACACGGCATGGCTCATAGTTTCATTGAGTTAGACAAGGCTGTGGTCCATGTGGTCAGTTTAGTTAGTTTTCTGTGTTTATGGTTTTCTTTCTGTCTGCTTCGTGATGGATAAGGATAAGAGGATTACAGAAGCTTTCTGATGGGAGAGACTGACTGAGGGGGAACTGGGTCTTGTTCTGATGGATGGGGCTGGGCTCAGTAAATCTTTAATCCAATTTTCTGTTCATAGGCTGGGCTTGTTCCCTCCCTGTTGTTTGACCTGAGGCCAAACTATGGTGGAAGATAATGGAGACTTCCTTCAAAAGGTCCCATGTATGCACTGCCACACTCAGTGCCCCTGACCCTGCAGCAGGCCACTGCTGACCCATGCCTCCAGCAGAGATTCCTGGACACTCACAGGCAAATCTGAGTCAATCTCTTGTGGGGTCACTGCTCCTTTCTCCTGGGTCTTGGTGTGCAAAAGTTTCTGTTTGTGCCCTCCAAGAGTCTGTTTCCCCAGTCCTGTATAAGTTCTGGTGGTTCCATGGTGGGGTTAATGGTGACCTCCTCCAAGAGGGCTTATGCCATACCCAGATCTGGTGCACCCAGACTTTCACACTAATGACTGCCTAAGTCAGCTGTTAATCTTCCCATAGTTGCCTTGGTTTCTGCTACCACAGAGGTCACCTTATATTTATGGGCAGGGTCTGGACCTCTGGCACTATTAGTACTTCCAGGCATGAGCATGGAGCAGGGAACCCTTTGCTCCATGACGAGGATCCCTTGGCTGACATGGGCAGGTCAGAACATCCACACTTGAACCCACCTGGGTTTTCATTTTGGCTTTTCCACTTAGAAGATCAAGTGCTAAAAAAAAAAAAAAGAAGAAGAAGATCAAGTGCTGAGAACATAGATCCCTGCACCCTCTCAGTTGACTACATGAACTAAACCTGGGGAAGAGCTATGTTGAATGCACAAGAGGGAATACACAGATTGCTTCAAAAAGGGCCCTGAGACTGAGCTGGGTCTTCTGGTCTGTGGGAGCTGGAGATTCACCCATGCTGTTTGTGTCTGGGACCAAGTATGGTAGCCATATAGGTGACTGTGTGCAAGGACAGACCAGAACCCGCATTTGAGACCTTGCAGGGGCCAGGTGGGCACTTGCTCCCTAGTCTGCTTTCGTGAGGGCAAGGAGCAGACTTGTCACCTTTCTCTCAAGTTTGGTTTTCTAAAGCCACATACCCCACTGGGCAAAGTGGGTACAAAGGTAAATGAGTCAGTCCCTGGTGTAGTGTGAGGAGTCCTTTCAATACAAATGAAACTGGTAAGAAGTCTGGCTGGTTCCAGTCAATGTTTTGGATGGTCATTTTGGAACAATGCTAACCGTGCACCAGATGCAAGTGTTGGAGGGGAGCAGACAGTTCCCTATGTTCATTTCTGAGCCAGGTACTGTGCTAAGAAATGTAGAGACAGAAATAAAAATGTTGTAATGGCTGCCTGCTGTCCCACAAAATGCCCATTTTCTATGTCCTTTCCACTGGGGTTGCTAATTCTTTCCAGTTGGAAGCCCTTCAAACCCTTCAGACCAAGAGTCAGAGTTAGCGTTTGTGTCCATCTCCAGCACCTTTTTCAGAGCGCTTCTCCACTGTTCCTCACACTTTGACAACCTTCCCCACCCCTGAGGCTTTCATCATGCTGCCATGAGATTCATCCTCCTTTCTTGTTCATTTTGCACACATTTCAGATGCATAGAGGGGTTAGACATGGGCCTTACATTCACCCTTTCTGTCTTACCAGGACCGTATGTCTGGAGTAAGTCCACCGTCTTAGGCCAGATTTCCCAGAAGTAGAGATAAGAAGGGGATTCTTGTGTAAGTGGTTTACTGGGGGAGTACTCTCAGGGGAAGCATGACAGGAAATGAGGGAACCGCACAGAACAGGGGAAGAGACAAGACAAAGATGAGAGCTCAGCTTCTGTTTAGATCCAGTCTGATTCTATGAGGGACTCCAGAGGACGAATGAAATCAGAGACTGTCTGGTTCTGAGGAAGCGAGGCCCACCTTTTGTTCCCCTTTTTCAGGTCATCCCTAACAATCAGCAAACTGTCCCCAGAGGAGGCAATCCTGGCTTTCCTGGGCCTGGAAGATCCTTTGCAGCACATCGTTCAGTCTACTTTCTTGAATACAAACAGAATAATAATAGCAAAGATATTCAGCAGATACTTGGGCTTCCCAGGTGGTGCAGTGGTAAAGAATCCACCTGCCAGTGCAGGAAATGAGGGTTTGATCCCTGAGCCAGGAAGGTCCCCTGGAGAAGGAAATGGCAACCAGTTCCAGTATTCTTGCTTGGGAAATCCCATGGACAGAGAAGCCTAGTGAGGTACAGCCCATGTGGTCACAAAGAGTCGGACACAACTGAGCACGCATGCACAGCAGATACCACCTGTCCCTCTCTCTCTAAAGTGCTTTATCTAAGTTAACTCCTTTAACCTTCAGAACAATCGAGGAGGCATGTACGATTACTGCCACCCCCCTTTACTTGTGAGACACTGAGGCACAGAGAAGGTAAGTCCTGCCAACCTGGGGCCAGAATTTACGCTATTAACCAGAATCCATTGAAAGTGCTTTGAAGGCAGCTGCTGGCCCCATTTCCAATTCTCCCCAAACACCTCTGCTTTTTTATAATTTTCTTTTTTTCTGGTTATTGTGCTTTTTATTTCTCCCTGATGTTCCAAGATTCATTATTTTATTATTCTCTCTCTATTTTAAGAACTTCTTTCAGCTGCTCTTTTTAGGTAGTTCTGCTGGGGAGGAATTCTTAGTTTTTCTTCAACTGAGAATGTATTGATTTCCCTCTCATTCTTTTTTTTTTTAAACTTATTTTTAATTGCAAGATATTTGTTTTACAATATTGTGTTGGTTGCTGCTATATATCAACATGAATCAGTCATAGGTACACATATGTCTCCTCCCTCTTGAGCCTCTCTCCCACCCCCTAACCCATTCCACCCCTCTAGGTTGTCACAGAGCACCAGATTGAGCTCCCTGAGTCATTGAGCAAATTCCCACTGGCTATCTATTTTACAAGTCTGGGTCACTTTCTTGTGGGGTCATTGCTCCTTTCTCCTGGGTCCTGATGCACAGAAGGTTTTGTTTGTGCCCTCCAAGAGTCTGTTTCCCCAGTTCTGTGTAAGTTTTGGTAGCTCTATGGTGAGGTTAATGGCAACCTCCTCCAAAAGGGCTTATGCTATACCCAGGTTGGCTGTACCCAGAGCCCCTGCCTCTGCAGCAGGCCACTGCTGACCCATACCTCTACAGTTCAGTTCAGTTCAGTTCAGTTCAGTTGCTCAGTTGTGTCCGACTCTTTGCGACCCCATGAATCGCAGCACGCCAGGCCTCCCTGTCCATCACCATCTCCCAGAGTTCACTCAGACTCACGTCCATCAAGTCCGTGATGCCATCCAGCCATCCCATCCTGGGTTGTCCCCTTCTCCTCCTGCCCCCAATCTCTCCCAGCATCAGAGTCTTTTCCAATGAATCAACTCTTTGCATGAGGTGTCCAAAGTACTAGAGCTTCAGCTTTAGCATCATTCCTTCCAAAGAAATCCCAGGGTTGATCTCCTTCAGAATGGACTGGGGGCACTCAAACACTCAAAGGCAGGTCTGGCTCAGTCTCTGTGGGATCTCCTGGTGTGCACAAGGTTTTGTTCGAGCCCTCTGAGCATACCTGGTGGGTATGGGGTTTGATTCTAAATGCGATTTTTCACCTCCTACCATCTTGCTGGGGCTTCTCCTTTGCCCTTGGACATGGGGTATCTTTTTCTGGTGGGATCCAACATTCTCCTGTCAAAGGTTATTCATCAGCAAGTTGTAATTTTGGAGTTCTCACAGGAGAAGATAAGTGCATGTCCTTCTACTCTGCCATCTGAGACAGGGCAATCCTTGCCTGAGATATAGTCAGATTGATTAAATTCTTTGCAGCCAAAGATGGAGAATCTCTATACAGTCAGCAAAAACAAGACCGGGAGCTGACTGTGGCTCAGATCATGAACTCCTTATTGCCAAATTCAGACTTAAATTGAAGAAAGTAGGGAAAACCACTAGACCATTCAGGTATTACCTAAATCAAATCTCTTAAAATTATACAGTGGAAGTGAGAAATAGATTCAAGGAATTAGATCTGATAGAGTGCCTGAAGAACTATGGATGGAGGTTCATGACATTGTACAGGAGACATGAATCAAGACCATCCCCAAGAAAAAGAAATGCAAAAAGGCAAAATGGTTGTCTGAGAAGGCCTTACAAATAGATGCGAAAAGAAGAGAAGGAAAAGGCAAAGGAGAAAAGGAAAGATATACCCATCTGAATGCAGACTTCCAAAGAATAGCAAGGAGACATAAGAAAGCCTTCTTCAGTGATCAGTGCAAAGAAATAGAGGAAAGCAATAGAATGGGAAAGACTAGAGATCTCTTCAAGAAAATTAGAGATACCAAGGGAACATTTCATGCAAAGATGGGCACAATAAAGGACAGAAATAGTACTGACATAACAGAAGCAGAAGATATTAAGAAGAGGTGGCAAGAATACCCAGAAGAACTATACAGAAAAGATCTTCAGGACCCAGATAATCACAATGATGTGATTACTCACCTAGAGCCAGACATCCTGGAGTGTGAAGTCAAGTGGGCCTTAGGAAGGATCACTACTAACAAAGCTAATGGAGGTGAAGGAATTCCAGTTGAGCTATTTCAAATCCTAAAAAATAATGCTGTGAAAGTGCTGCACTCAATATGCCAGCAAATCTGGAAAACTCAGCAGTGGCCACAGGACTGGAAAAGTCAGTTTTCATTCCAATCCCAAAGGAAGGCAATGCCAAAGAATGTTCAGACTACCCCAGAATTGCACTCATCTCACAAGATAGCAAAGTAATGCTCAAAATTCTCCAAGCCAGGCTTCAACAGTACGTGAACTGTGAACTTCCAGATATTCACGCTGGATTTAGAAAAGGCAGAGGAACCAGAGATCAAATTGCTAACATCCGTTGGATCATTGAAAATGCAAAAGAATTTCAGAAAAACATCTACTTTTGCTTTATTGACTACAATAAAGCCTTTGACTGTGTGGATCACAACAAATTGTGGAAAATTCTTCAAGTGATGGGAATACCAGACCACCTTACCTGCCTCCTGAGAAATCTGGGGCAGGTCAAGAAGCAACAGTTAGAACTGGACATGGAACAACAGATTGGTTCCAAATCAGGAAAGGAGTGTGTCAAGGCTCTATATTGTCACCCTGCTTATTTAACTTATATGCAGAGTACATCATGTGAAATGCCAGGCTGGATGAAGCACAAGCTGGAATCAAGACTGCCAGACTGCCATATCAATAACCTCAGATATGCAGATGACACTACCCTTATGGCAGAAAGTGAAGAGGAACTTAATGAAAGTGAAAGAAGAGAGTGAAAAAGCTGGGTTAAAACTCAATATTCAGAAAACAAAGATCATGGTATCTGGTCCCATCACTTCATGGCAAATAGATGGGGAAACAATGGAAACAGTGACAGACTTTATGTATTGGAGTTCCAAAATCACTGCAGATGGTGACTGCAGCCATGAAATTAAAAGATGCTCCTTGGAAGAAAAGCTATGACCAACCTAGACAGCATGTTAAAAGACAGAGACATTACTTTGCCAACAAAGTTCTGTCTAGTCAAAGCTATGGTTTTTCCAGTAGTTGTGTATGGAAGTGAGAGTTAAACTATGAAGAAGGCTGTGCTTTATAAGCATCAGTTCAAAAGAACTGAAAAAATTGAAAGCATCAATTCTTCTGTGGTGTTGAAGAAGAGTCCCTTGAGAGTCCCTTGGACTGCAGAGAAATATAACCAGTCCCTTCTGAAGGAAATCAGTCCTGAATATTCACTGGAAAGACTGATGCTGAAGCTGAAACTCCAATACTTTGACCAACTGATGGGAAGAACTGGCTCATTGGAAAAGACCCTGATGCTGAGAAAGATTGAAGGTAGGAGTAGAAGGGGACAACAGGATGAGATGGCTGGATGGCATCACTGACTTGATGGACATGAGTTTGAATAAACTCCGGGAGTTGGTGATGGACAGGGAGGCCTGGTGTGCTGCAGTCCCCGGGGTCACAAAGAGTCGGACACGCCTGAGTGACAGAGCTGAGTGACTGATCTATTTTACGTATGGTAATGTATGTGTTTCAGTGCTACTCTCTCAATTTGTCCATCCTCTCGCTCCCCTGCTGTGTCCACAAGTCTGTTCTACCATTTTCTATCTCTGGTTACTGGAAGCAATTTGGTTTGCAGAAGGTATCTGGTGGTAAAATCATTTGAAAACCTGGTACAGGAGGGCCTGCCTGGAGGAGGCTGGCGGGCAGGCCACGTAGAGGATACAGAGATGCTTCCAAGGAGTGACGTGCAGATTTAGTCAGTGGACGCACATATATGGGCCCATGCTCTGTGTGCGTGCGCATGCGCGCGCGCGCGCGCATATGTGTGTGTGTGTGTGTGTGTGTGTGTGTGTGTGTGTGTGTGTGTGCATGTTGAGGGAAAGCTGGGGGAAAAGCTGAACCAGAATGCCAGGCCTCTGGGGCAGGGGGGCTTCCCTGGTGCCTCAGTGGTAAAGAGCCTGCCTGCCAATGCAAGGAGACTCAGGAGATGCAGGTTCAATCCCTGGGTCAGGAAGATCCCCTGGAAGAGGGCATGGCAGCTCACTCCAATATTCTTGAAATGGGATTCCAGAATCCCACGGACAGAAGAGCCTGGTGGATTATAGTTCATGGGGTTACAAAGAGTAGGACGTGACTTAGTGACTGAGCGTGCATGTGTGCTGGTGCTCCTGGTGGACCCTGAGAGCTGGGAGGAGCAGCTTCAGGGGAATAGGATGGACTTCAGGGATGGGTCCTACTACAGAGAGGCGTGAGAAGCAGCCCCGGGGAGCATGAGTGTGCCTGGGTGGGTGCTCACTGAATATTCCAGCCCCCCTCACTCCGCAGACAGTGACTCATAGTGCAGAGCACGCAGAGTGAGCCCAGCGAGCCAGCAGGCTGCTGTTCCGGCCCCACAGGTCCCGTTGGTGACTGGCGGTAACAACATTCTCCCTGCAGGATTCAGACCCCCAGGGCTCTGAGCCTGAGCAGTAGGGATGTTCAGCAGGAGTTGGGACCCCTGGGTATGACCCCGAGTCTGCCCCTTCCCAGCTCTGTGACTTTGGCCAAGCCTACCTGCCTCCTGGACCATGGTCCCTTCTGCTGTAAATACCCTAGTTGCCTTTCTGGGCCGTTGGCTAGGCAAAACGTTTCCAGTCAAAGTGGTTTTCCTCAAAAAACACAAGTGCTTCCTCTCTAGCAGACCCTTTGGGAGTGGCCAGTGAGCAGCAGGAGCAGGAGAACCAGGGCTCCGGAGATCACAGAAGCCCCCTCTCCACTGCCTGGGCCGTGGAGTCGGCAGAGCAGCCGGGACGGAGGCCCCCAGGGCCTTGATGAGTCAGGGCCCTGCTTGTTTAGCTGTTGCTCTCCTGGCCACCTGTCTGTGCACACAGTACCTGCCCTGGATGATGGGGTCCAGTGGAGCAGAGCCAGGGCAGAGACCCTCCTTGCTCAGCCCAGAGACGGACAGAGACTCAGGATTTCTGCTGTCCTAGGAGCTGGCCTTCAGAGTCAGCAAGTCTTGGGTTTCAACCCTGGCTTTGGCATTTACCAGGAAGCACTCTTGGGAGGTCTACTAAGCCCTCAGCCTCACATCTGTAAACTGGGGTACTGAGACCCTTGGCACAGGGTTTTTCTGAGGATTAAATGAGGCAATGCATTTAAAGCTCTTAGCACGCTGTCTGGCACGTAGTAAACTGTCACTGAGGGCAGCAGCTCTTACATGATTGACAGTTAATGAACGTTGGTCTAGTGACTCACTGGGTACATAATCAGACACTCTGGTTCCACCTGCAAATCCCCAAATGTCCTATTTCCTGAGGCACAGCATCCCTCTCATCTTCCTTTTGTCACCACCTGCCAGGCCAGCCCCACAGAGCTCTGAGCAGGGTCTGGGTTGGGCCGAGTTCTGAGTGTGTGTCCCCACCCAGAGCAGTGTCATCTGGGAAACTGATGGAACAAGCTCAAATCTGAGGACTGTGAAAGGATCACCCTTCACCTCGGAGCAGAGCTCTCACTCCTCCATGCTGCTTTGCTTCTTACAGGTTGAAGGCACGAGGTCCCAGCCTTGGTCCCTGCTCAGCCCAGGGGACTAGCTCTGGGCCAAGAGTCTTGGGGCAGTCAGAAAGAGTCATTCCTCTTCTCCCTCTAGGCCTCAGTGTGCTCTTCTGGGCACTGAGGGTCTGGTCTAGATAGATAACCTCCTACGTCCTTTTGGTTGCTCTGTGACATCCAGACAGATTCACAAAACTTCTAGGGAGAATGTCTTTGTAAGTAATCAAGTGCTTAGTGCTGAGTCACTCAGTCATGTCTGACTCTTTGTGACCCCATGGACTGTAGCCCCCCAGGCTCCTCTGTCCATGGGGATTCTCCAGGCAAAAATACTGGAGTGGGTTGCCATTCCTTCCTCCAGGGGATCTTCTCAACCCAGGTCTCCAGTACTGTAGGCAAATTCTTCACCATCTGAGCCACCAGGGAAGCCCATGAATACTAGAGTGGGTAGCCTATCCCTGCTCTAAGGGATCTTCCTGACCTAGTAATCACACTGGGGTCTCCTGCATTGCAGGCAGATTCTTTATCAGCTGAGCTACCAAGGAAGCCCAGGTAACTGAGGATAGACCCAAATCTAGGATTTCCAGAGCCTTCTCTACTCCCTGCTGCCTTTTTTTCTGCTTACTCTGCAGTTTGTGGCATCCCCTAGCTTTTTGGACTCAGATCTCTTCAAGGTGCTCAGAGAGGAACTGGAGGGCTCACAGCCCATACCTCCATGTTGTAATATCCTCCTTGTCCCAGTCCTGGGACCGCTATTCACCATTATTCTGGCCTCAGCCTGTCTTCATCTGGAGTTAGGATGGACAAACAATACCCAGCTGTGGATGTGACTGGTGATAGAAGCAAGGTCTGATGCTGTAAAGAGCAATATTGCGTAGGAACCTGGAATGTCAGGTCCATGAATCAAGGCAAATTGGAAGTGGTCAAACAACAGATGGCAAGAGTGAACGTCGACATTCTAGGAATCAGCGAACTAAAATGGACTGGAACGGGTGAATTTAACTCAGATGACTATTATATCTACTACTGTGGGCAGGAATCCCTCAGAAGAAATGGAGTAACCATCATGGTCAAAAAAAGAGTCCAAAATGCAGTACTTGGATGCAATCTCAAAGATGACAGAATGATCTCTGTTCGTTTCCAAGGCAAACCATTCAATATCACAGTTATCCAAGTCTATGCCCCAACCAGTAACGCTGAAGAAGGTGAAGTTGAACCATTCTATGAAGACCTACAAGACCTTTTAGAACTAACACCCAAAAAAGATGTCCTTTTCATTATAGGGGACTGGAATGCAAAAGTAGGAAGTCAGGAAACACCTGGAGTAACAGGCAAATTTGGCCTTGGAATGCGGAAAGAAGCAGGGCAAAGACTAATAGAATTTTGCCAAGAAAATGCACTGGTCATAGCAAACACCCTCTTCCAACAACACAAGAGAAGACTCTACACATGGACATCACCAGATGGTCAACACCAAAATCAGATTGATTATATTCTTTGCAGCCAAAGATGGAGAAGCTGTATACAGTCAGCAAAAACAAAACCAGGAGCTGACTGTGGCTCAGATCATGAACTCCTTATTACCAAATTCAGACTTAAATTGAAGAAAGTAGGGAAAACCATTAGACCATTCAGGTATGACCTAAATCAAATCCCTTATGATGATACAGTGGAAGTGAGAAATAGATTTAAGGGCCTAGATCTGATAGATAGAGTGCCTGATGAACTATGGAATGAGGTTCATGACATTGTACAGGAGACAGGGATCAAGACCATCCCCATGGAAAAGAAATGCAAAAAAGCAAAATAGCTGTCTGGGGAGGCCTTACAAATAGCTGTGAAAAGAAGAGAAGTGAAAAGCAAAGGAGAAAAGGAAAGATATAAGCATCGGAATGCAGAGTTCCAAAGAATAGCAAGAAGAGATAAGAAAGCCTTCCTCAGTGATCAATGCAAAGAAATAGAGGAAAACAACAGAATGGGAAAGACCAGAGATCTCTTCAAGAAAATTAGAGATACCAAGGGAATATTTCATGCAAAGATGGGCCTGATAAAAGACAGAAATGGCATGGACCTAACAGAAGCAGAAGATATTAAGAAGAGGTGGCAAGAATACACAGAGGAACTATACAGAAAAGATCGTCATGACCCAGATATCACGATGGTGTGATCACTCACCTAGAGCCAGACATCCTGGAATGTGAAGTCAAGTGGGCCTTAGAAGTATCACTATGAACAAAGCTAGTGGAGGTGATGGAATTCCAGTGGAGCTATTTCAAATCCTGAAAGATGATGCTGTGAAAGTGCTGCCCTCAATATGCCAGCACATTTGGAAAACTCAGCAGTGGCCACAGGACTGGAAAAGGTCAGTTTTCATTCCAATCCCAAAGAAAGGCAATGCCAAAGAATGCTCAAACTACTGCACAAGTGCACTCATCTCACATGCTAGTAAAGTAATGCTCAAAACTCTCCAAGCCAGGCTTCAGCAATACATAAACTGTGAACTTCCTGATGTTCAAGCTGGTTTTAGAAAAGGCAGAGGAACCAGAGATCAAATTGCCAACATCCAATGGATCATCAAAAAAAGCAAGAGAGTTCCAGAAAAACATATATTTCTGCTTTATTGACTATGCCAAAGCCTTTGGCTGTGTGGATCACAATAAACTGTGGAAAATTCTGAAAGTGATGGGAATACCAGACCACCTGACTTGCCTCTTGAGAAATCTGTATGCAGGTCAGGAAGCAACAGTTAGAACTGGACATGGAACAACAGACTGGTTTCAAATAGGAAAAGGAGTGCATCAAGGTTGTATATTGTCACCCTGCTTATTTAACTTATATGCAGAGTACATCATGAGAAACGCTGGGCTGGAAGAAGCACAAGCTGGAATCAAGATTGCCAGGAGAAATATCAATAACCTCAGATATGCCGATGACACCACCCTTATGGCAGAAAGTGAAGAGGAACTAAAAAGCCTCTTGATGAAAGTGGAAGAGGAGAGTGAAAAAGTTGGCTTAAAGCTCAACATTCAGAAAACGAAGATCATGGCATCCCATCCCATCACTTCATGGGAAATAGATGGGGAAACAGTGGAAACAGTGTCAGACTTTATTTTTTTGGGCTCCAAAATCACTGCAGATGGTGATTGCAGCCATGAAATTAAAAAACACGTACTCCTTGGAAGGAAAGTTATGACCAACCTAGATAGCATATTCAAAAGCAGAGACATTACTTTGCCAACAAAGGTCCATCTAGTCAAGGCTATGGTTTTTCCAGTGGTCATGTATGGATGTGAGAGTTGGACTGTGAAGAATGCTGAGTGCCGAAGGATTGATGCTTTTGAACTGTGGTGTTGGAGAAGACTCTTGAGAGTCCCTTGGACTGCAAGGAGATCCAACCAGTCCATTCTGAAGGAGATCAGCCCTGGGATTTCTTTGGAGGGAATGATGCTGAAGCTGAAACTCCAATACTTTGGCCACCTCATGCGAAGAGTTGACTCATTGGAAAAGACTCTGATGCTGGGAGGGATTGGGGGCAGGAGGAGAAGGGGACGACAGAGGATGAGATGGCTGGATGGCATCGCTGACTCCATGGACATGAGTCTGTGTGAACTCCGGGAGTTGGTGATGGACAGGGAGGGCTGGTGTGCTGCGATTCATGGGGTTGCAAAGAGTCGGACATGACTGAGTGACTGAACTGAACTGAACTGAGCCTACAAATCCAAGAGCAAATGCCCCATTACCCTCTGGGCTCCACTTGCATCCCATGACCTTGGTGAAAATTAGCCTCACCTCCAGCAGGGCGCTGGGGGGCTCCTCTGGTTGGGCCATGGAACCTGGCTTTCCAGGTGGCAGGTGGTAAAGAACCTGCCAGTGCAGGAGATGCAAGAGATGTGGGTTCATTCCCTGGGTTGGGAAGAACCCCTGGAGGAGGAAACGTCAACCCACTCCAGTATTCTTGCCTGGAAAACTCCATGGACAGAGGAGTCTGGTGGGACCACAGTCCATAGGGTTGCAAAGGAGTTGGACACGACTGAGGACTGAGAATGCACCCACACACACAGGGGAATAATGGTGAATGAGGGTAGTTGTGAGACTGCGATCCCAGGGGTGTCAGTCTAGGGAGAATGTGTTGAGCATCCCGGAGCACAGGCAGGCCCTACCTAGAACTTCCTGGTGTCCAGTGTGTGCTCTCATTACAGCCGAAGAGCCACCAGCTGGAAAGCCCAGGGCCAGGGCTCCCGCCCCATCCCTGCAGCCCACACTCACCCCGCTTATTCTCTGCCTCTGCCATCCTCCTTCCTCGCTCCAGGCCAGGGCTGTAAGCGAGTTTTCCTTTGTTTGATATCTTCTCCCCACAGTAAACAAACAGCCAGATTTCTTTCTTTCTTTTTTTTCGCTTTTTGTCTTAAAAATTTTGTTCACAGGTGTACATGAGTTCCCAATCTTGAAAAAAATCTTTTTTTTAATAGAACTTTTTATTTTGTATTGGGATATACCCTGTTAACAGGGGTTCCCAAGAGGCACTAGTGGTAAAGAACCCACCTATCAATGCAGGAGCTGTAGGAGACATGGGTTGGATCCTTGGGTCGGGAAGATCCCCTGGAGGAGGGTATGGCAACCCGCTCCAGTACTCTTGCTGCAGAATCCCGAGGACAGAGGAGCCTAGTGGGCTGGAGTCCATAGCCTGGCACAGAGTCGGACGTGACTAAAGCAACTTAGCATGCATGCGTAGCCTAATAACAATGTTGTCTAGTTTCAGATACATAGAAGGGACTTAGCCACACATGTATATGTATCCATTCTCTGCCAAACTTCTCTCCTATCCAGGCTGCCCCTGAACATTGAGCGGTGTTCCCTCTGCTATATAGTAGGTGGTCCTTGTTCGTTATCCATTCTAAATATGCAAGTGCATCTCTATTCATCTCAAGCTCTCTAACTATCCCTTTGTTCCATCCCTCTCAACTGGCAATCATAAGTTGGTTCTCTAAGTCTGTGAGTTGGTTAGAGTCAGATTTCTTAGAAGAGTTCTTTAAGAAAGAAGAAGATGAGAAGATCAGCTTTCCTGAGTTTCTCTCTACTGATGCTGCAGTTGCCATAGATTTACACAGCCAGTCCCATGGCTAGAAGCCCTGTATTGAGGGTCAGAGATTAGCCAGGCCCAGCTCAGCCCAGAGGTCTCAATGAAGACCTCTCAGGAGTCAATAAACTGTTGCCTGCCTTGTTCTGATTACCAGTGTTATTTTTTAAAATCACTTTTATTAGTGTTATTTTCTTATTTTTAAAAAAATTTATTTATTTTAATCGGAGGCTAATTACAATATTGTAGTGGTTTTTGCCCTATATTGACATGAATCAGCCTATTTTCTTATTTTTCATTGGTTATGAATGTTGGCAAAATAGTCTTGCCAAGGATGTTCCTGAAGCAGAGAGGAGGTGATGGTGTGGAAACTGAAGTGCTTGAGGAATGGTGTCAAGGAAGCTGAGCAGCCACCCATCTGGACAATAACTTATCCTACATGTCGCCTGCTGGCGGGAGAGCAGAAGGGTGTGGAGACAGTTGCTCGATTCATCCAGGAAGAAGGTTTGCCTGATTAAGAGGTTGGTGGGAGGCTGAGTGGGCAGGGGGTGGGGAGTGATTGGGCCAGAAGAGGTGCCCTCAAGGAGGGGACGCTGGCTGAACCTGCAGGGACACGACCTGTAAGTGGCACTGGGGAGGGGGTAAGCGCTGACTGCCTCGTGGCGCCCTGGAGATGCTCTGAGGAGTGCCAGTGACCTGTTGGGAAGTCCCTGTGTTGTGCTCGTTTCTAAATCCTCAGCCCCTAGCACCGCGCCTGGCTTCTAAGGGCCAATGGTAATGACATGCCCCTACCGGTGGCAGATAGAGGAGACGGGAATGCACACGCTCGGCACAGCGCTCCTTCTCCTCCCTGAGTGGCTTCTCCACCGTGCTCCTTCTGCAGTCCTGTCTCCTCACTTGACTCCGATAGGATGTCTGGTCCCCTGGACTAGCTAGACCTCCTCTGCCTGGAGCGTCCATCACCATGGGCTATCCCCAAACACCCAGCTCCTGGCTTGTAGCAAACAGCTACTGAGAATCAGCTCAGAAAACAGGGTGACTTTCCCTTCCACAGGGACACTCACACAGGCCAAAACACACCAGCACATGCATGGGGACCAGGGCACAGCCCAGGGACCCCAGGACACAGGACAGGAGATCCAGCCGTAGGGTACTGCTGAGCCTCCTGTTCACAGAGGCAAATGGCCGTGTCCTCAAACTCCCCCCCACACCCGCCCAGCAAGAAAACCCTTGTAAAGCGGCGCCAGTCTCCACAGCCCCTCGGGAAGACGGTACTGCAGTTTCTTGGTCACCGGATGCTGAGCCCTGCCTTCACAAGGAAAAGCATGTCTGAGGCCTGCTGGAATGCTTTGTCCTGGTCTCCATGTCTGGGACCCCATCTGTACATTTATTAGGGAGCGTGGAGAGGACAAGAGGCCCTGCCGAGAAAAATGCGCATTGATGCTGGAGGCCAACAGAGGGCGCACTGCTAGCGCCTTCTTGGTCCATCCACCTGGTGGAAATTCCAGATAACATTCACCAAGGAGTAGCAGTTTTGGCAACATAGGCGTCCCCATAAAGAAAGGAAATAAGCCAGAATCTGGGGAGACAACACTTCATTGTTTCTTGGGTTGTCTGGAGGCCTCTGGGCTCACTGATTTCCCCCAGAACAGAGCTCCGCTCCGTGGCTGTGGTTGTGATAGTCTGAGGCTATGTCCGCCAGCAAGGACAGGAACTCAGAAAAGTCAATCTTCTGGTCCTTATTCTTGTCCTTCTTCTCAAAGATATTGGACAAGTAATGTCGGCCCCTTTTCTCCTGTGGGAAAAAGACACCAAAACAGGCAAACTCAGCGCCGCAAAAGTGATGAGCTGGGAGAAGAGGAAGAAGTAGAGACAGAGAAATGAGGACCCAGTGCAGCACAGAGGTGTCTGGTGTGGTATTGA
This sequence comes from Budorcas taxicolor, assembly GCF_023091745.1. Classification (NCBI taxonomy): domain Eukaryota; kingdom Metazoa; phylum Chordata; class Mammalia; order Artiodactyla; family Bovidae; genus Budorcas; species Budorcas taxicolor. The sequence goes on from NC_068912.1 coordinate 17,416,200, forward strand.
GGAGGGGAGGTGTGGGATGAGGTGGGGACACTGACGTTGCCCAGCAGTTCAATGGAGAGTCCTTCCCCAAATGTGAACTTGGATGAAAGCCTCATATGGTGAGCAGGCTCTGCCTAGAGCTGTCCTGATCAGTGTGCTGGTGTGGGGAGTCTCCAGCCCCAGACCACCACCCACCACCCAACTCCCTGCAGGTGACCACCTGCCTAAGTTCTGCTCAGGGACTCAAAATAAGCCCTACCCTTGTCTGCCTCATGGCAACCCCTTCTTCTTTTGACCTAGGAGACCTTACTTGCTCTGAGTTCCCTCTTCTTGCTTACGCTAGTAATCTCTTCTTTTTGTAATCAGTTCAGTTCATCGAATTGTCCGGTTAAATCAGGTCGGTGGATGAGTTCTTTGTTGTATAAAATGGTCTTAAGTTCTGTCAGTGATGGAATTTCTGTCACCTTCCCTCTGATCTCAAGACCCTAGGGGAGCCTCTAGAGCCTCTCAGGGTGTGAGCAGAAGAGTTTGACTCTCATACAGAAGGTGGGACAGGTGAGAGGGGACCCATCCACTGCCCCCCAGTTGTAGCCCTTTCTGATAACTTATCATCAACTACTTGTATCCACACATTTTCCTACTTTGTCACATACAGCATCTCTTTACCCCCTGATAGAGGACAGGATAGGAAGTTCTATGATGCCCTTTTGCAGATGAGAAAGTGAGAATCAGAGAATGAGAGTGACTTGTCCAAAGTCTCCCGGGAAGGGCCCTCAGTCATGCCAGGACCCCGCCACCACGGGGGACCAGGACCCCGTCACCATGGGGGACCAGAAGCCCACTCACACAGGCACTGAGGAAGTTGGGGAAGTTCTCCTTCAGCAGCTGCAGCAGGGTCTCCTTCTCGATGGTGTCATCGGGTCCCGAGTATTTGTGAAACAGGTCGATCAAGGCTGAAATGGCCTGCTCCAGCTGAGAGCCGCTCATCTTGGCTTCCAAAGAGCTGCCGGAAGAGGGGTCAGTGACCTTTTGTGTCCTTCCCCAGGAGAGGGTCCCCAAGATCGGACACCTGGATGGGGGCTGAGCAGCCAGCGCAGCGCGGCTCAGATGGGACAGAAGAAACTGCTCTGCGTGCTGGGAGGAGAGGCTGAGGAGCAGGAGGGCATGCCCAGGCATGGGCCTGGGTCCCCACAGCTCAGGGCGTGAGGAGGTGAAGGAGACCGGCAGACTCCTCTGTGGGGAGGCCCACAGCGTGTGGAAGCAGAGACGGGGACAGCCCCAGTGAGAAGACTGGGCCTGAGGCGGGACGCAGCAACCAGAGCCGTGGAGGAGCCCACCCCCAAAACAGCAGCAAATCCATCTCCTCCAGGTTCAGCGTCAGGGTCAGAGTCACGGGGGCAGGACAGTGTCCCCTCTGATCTGGTCTGAGCCTCCTGGGCTGCTTCCGGAAGACCCCCTAGAAGCCCACCTGGACCATGAAGCAAGCTCTACAATAAGTGGGCAGAAATGCAGTCCTGTCCTGAGCCCTGGTGGGGGGCTTCCTGTCCCACCCCTGAGAGAGGAAGAAGGACTGGGGATCAGAATCAGCTGGGATTTTGAAGTGAAAGGAAATACACAACTCAGTTCTAGGCTGTTGGGTGGAATGTGGGAGATGGGGGTCCTTCCGCTTTTCTGTTACTGGGCACTATCTGCACCTCCGAGGCCTGACCTCATTAAAATAAAGAGAACGTCTGACTTCCCTAAGCAGGTTCTTCCCCCAGCAGTCAGAGGTCTGGGCTGCCCTGGACTCCAGCAGAGAAACGGGACAGAGCAGCCCTCCCATGCCAGACTTTCCTCAGCAGCCAGGACATGACCCTGCATCACACGTGTCAGTATCTAAGACAAATCCCACTGCCTTCTGATGGAGGAGAAAGAGCCCACTGTTCTGTCAGTAAGAGGACCCACCCAAGGCCTCTGTCAACATGGCCAAGACCAGAGCCGAGCCCCGTGTGCAGACGGTCCCTGAGCATTTTCCTGCTGGGAGGAGGTGGGGAGCTCTGGTTGATCAGTCTTTTCTCCAGGTCAGGGCAGGACGTCTCACCAAAGTAATGGTGAGTGGGGGGGTCCCAGGCCTGGGGTTAAGGCTTTGGCTGGGGCTCCCACTCTCCTCAAGGGTGGGGTCAGTGGGTTTTTTGACCTGATAAACAGATGAATCCAGAGAAGGAAAAAAGCAAGAGGAGGGGGAGGGTCCTTAGCTCCCACTGGGCACGTGTCCACAAGAGCATCACCGAGGAGCCAGTGGAGGGGCAGGGAGTATTCGTCATCTTGCCACACAGATGGGACCTCAGCAGGGGTGAAGGCACACAGCCCAGTTGGCGGCAGAGTCGGGACTGGACCACAGGCTCCTGCATCCCCTTCCAGAGCTGCTTCCCGGCTCCTCCTAGAAAAGAGAGATAGGCCGGAGCAGACTTACCTGATCAGAGGAGACGTCACCAAGGAGAAGGATGAGTGAGATGCGCCCTGGATGGAGACTGGTCCCTTTATAAGGCTTAGCCGAGCGCTTCCCGGGGCTGGGAGCCCTGCAGCTCTGTTTGCTCTCTGCTTCCTGGAGCATTGCCCCATTCAGGTGGGGGGGCCACACCCAGGAGGGTGTGCTCAGCCTCTCCCAGCAGAACCCCAGGACACACTGCACCTCCCAAGATCTTCCCCTAGAGGCTTCTCTGTCCCCTGCTTGATCTGGGGCCCGTGGAGAGTGTGGCAACAGGACAGGGGTTAGAGTAGAGAAAACTGGGTTTCTGGACCTAAAGTGGATGGAATTTTGGACTCTGAAGGCTGCATGGTCTCCATTTTTATTTATTCAGTCCTTCTACAAACTCGGTCTCAGAACAATAACCCCCCCGCCACTTACTGAGAACTGAAGGTGCTCCAGGGCTCACTCAACATACCTACCTGCTCTTGCTCTCTCTTTAGTCCTTCACCAACTCGGTGCTGGATCTGCTGTCTCCATGTAAGAGTGGAAATTATGTGCGTCAGGATTTCAAGTAAACTAAGACTGCACAGCTAGCCGACAGCAGTCAGCATCAGATCCCAGCACAGCTAGCCAACAGCAGTCAGCATCAGATCGCAGAGAAGTCTGGTTCAAATTCTTAGTCTTAATCCTTTAACTAGACTTCCTATGTCACATCAGGCCCTGCCTTTTGGGACTCCCAGTCCAGGGGAGTGAAGCACATCACCTCACTGCCATCTTCACGCCCGGTCCTCAGTGGATCCTGGGAGGGAGAGGTGTCAGGACCCACAGTGACAGACAGGGAACACAGAGAGGGCAGTGGGCTCAGCCTGGTCACCTGCTGTCGAGGGGACACTCAGGGCCAGAACCCTGAGTCCTGAGGTCACCTCCTCACTCTTGAATTCCCCTTGCAGCTCCTGGGGCGCCTGGACCACTCAGACCTCGCTGCCTGGGTCCAGTGGTGGTGACAGCCGTGGAATGATCCCAGGGGCTACGACTCGGGCAAAGTTTCCTCCCAAAGTCTCTGATGCTGAATTCCTACACGTCTTCCATGACCTTTCACCTTCCTCCATGCAAAACAATATCTTCAGAGTTGGCAGGCAAGCCCTGGGCTCTGCTGTATCCAAACCTGCTGCTGAAATGCTAGGTGTGGGAACAAGATGGGGTAGTCAGCGGAGCCCCTCTAGGCTTGGTGAGGAAAGGGGGTGATGAATCACTGATACTGATCATTTTCTTGCTCCCTATTCTTGAATTTCCTCATATGACACGAGAGTATCCTGGTTCATCTGGTGAGTAGTCCTCAGGCTCCCTGGGCCTCTGCTGAGCTGGTTTGATGTCACGCTAGGATGGGGCCTATATTTTTGGACCCATCTCATTCACCCAAGTAGCTCTCCACCAACCAGGAGATGTCATAGCAGGGAATGGAGACCCCAAACGGGTGGTCAATGTCTGGAACCTCTTGAGGGTTTCTCCATGGAGGCAGCACAGTCCGGGCTTCCCAAAAGGTTCCACTTTGGTGGCAGAAGAAAACAAAAACAGCTTGTTATTTTTCTTGTGTGTCTATCTGTTTATTTATACTTATGGGTTACTTATACTTTGAGTGCAGACTCTGTTCTGGATGTGCGTGCAGGGGGAGTAGAGAGAGAAAGATATTGCAGGTGTGGATGGTCCTTGAGGGTTGCTCCATCTCCTGGGGGCATGTGAGTAACGCGGTCTACCCTGTGTTGGGATATACAGTGCGGTGGTGGTGGGAGCAGGGAGAGGAAGGCCCTGGCCCCAGACCTCAGAGACCCCACGCCTCCTGCAGTTCAGCGGTACTTCCCACGGGAGGTCTCCAGGCAGAGTCATGGTCCCCACGTCCTTGTGCACGTCGGGTGGTTTCTCACACTGTCCCCTGGCCGCACTCGCTGAGGTCTGGCCCATGTCTCACTCTTACTGGCCCCAGTGCCCAGAGCTAGGTGAGAACTGCACAGACACTGGTTGAACCAGCAAGTGAGGTATCGTCAGAAAGGTTCAGGAGAAGACTGTTGGGATTCTGAGGTGGGAGAAATCACTTGTCAGGTGGGGGAGTCAGGGACAGCTTGGTTGGGGGCATCCTTTGAATAGCCTTGGAGCATTGCCAGCAGCCGACATACTTTGGGGAGGTGGCAGTGAGACGGTGATCACAGATAGGCACTTGCCCTGTCTGTGGTCATTAGGGCTGTGCTGAGCTTTGACCTGGGCTTCCAGCAGCAGTTAGGGGAGGGGCCAGAAGGGAGGGAGTGAGCGTGGGGCCCTCACTGGAGGGTATCAGGACACAGTGCTGCTACTCAATTGTCACCCTGGAGGGTGGAAACTCTAATGCAGCCCGGAGCCTGTGCTCGCCTCCTGAAAAGCTTTCCAGATCTTGACTGGAATGGGTGTGTAGGGGGGATTTACTGTTATTAATTCTGTGACCCTGAGAACCAAAGGAATTTGCTTTCTCTTAGGTCATCTATGCAGACAGTGTTGAGAGGTGACCCTAGGGTTACTTCTGCTCAAATTTCAGACATGGTGGAGAATCCACTCAAATTTGCAAAGATCATTCCTGATCTCCTTCCCACTCTCATAAAGGTAAGGCTGGCGCATCTAGGCTGAAGTGGTGGGGTCCATTCCCAGAAGGCTCCCTGAGAGTCTCATCTACAGACAGCACTGTTCCTGTTCTGGTGGTGCCAATCATAGACCCAGTGGGAGATTCCTGTCCTGAGCGGGGATATTTGATTTTCTATTTCTTTAGCTTCTGCTTGGTGGTACTACTGAGGACTTGTCACACACAGTTGTCACATGAGGTTTCTCCAGGGTTGCTGAGATGTCTTTGCTGGTTTCCATGTGAGCACCAATCAGCAAATTTTAATTTTTGCAGCTGTGTCTTCTGGTAGTGAAAGCTTCTGAATTTATCTATATTCTAATTTATATTCTTCTATTTATTTATACTCTAATCTCTTCATGGATTTAACAGAAGCAGAAGATATTAAGAAGAGGTGGCAAGAATACACAGAAGAACTGTACGAAAAAGATCTTCACCACCTAGATAATCACAATGGTGTGATCACTCACTTACAGCCAGACACCCTGGAATGTGAAGTCAAGTGGGCCTTAGGAAGTATCACTACGAACAAAGCTAGTGGATGTGATAGAATTCCAGTTGAGCTATTTCAAATCCTAAAAGATGATGCTGTGAAAGTGCTGCACTCAATATGTCAGCAAATTTGGAAAACTCAGCAGTGGCCACAGGACTGGAAAAGGTCAGTTTTCATTCTAATCCCAAAGAAAGGCAATGCCAAATAATGCTCAAACTACCACACAATTGCACTTATTTCACACACTAGTAAAGTAATGCTCAAAATTCTCCAAGCCAGGCTTCAACAATACGTGAACTGTGAACTTCCAGATGTTCAAGCTGGTTTTAGAAAAAGCAGAGGAACCAGAGATCAAATTGCCAACATCCGCTGGATCATGGAAAAAGCAAGAGAGTTCCAGAAAAATATCTATTTCTTCTTTATTGACTATGCCAAAGCCTTTGACTGTGTGGATCACAATAAAGTGTGGAAAATTCTGAAAGAGGTGGGAATACCAGACCACCTGACCTGCCTCTTGAGAAATCTGTATGCAGGTCAGGAAGCAACAGTTAGAACTGGACATGGAACAACAGACTGGTTCCAAATAGGAAAAGGAGTGTGTCAAGGCTGTATATTGTCACTCTGCTTATTTAACTTATGCAGAGTACATCATGAGAAATGCTGGGCTGGATGAAGCATAAGCTGGAATCAAGATTGCCGAGAGAAATATCAAAAACCTCAGATATGCAGATGATACCACCCTTATGGCGGAAAGTGAAGAAGAACTAAAGAGCCTCTTGATGAAAGTGAAAGAGGAGAGTGAAAAAGTTGGCTTAAAGCTCAACATTCAGAAAACGAAGATCATGGCATCTGGTCCCATCATTTCATGGGAAATAGATGGGGAAACAGTGGAAACAGTGGCAGACTTTATTTTTCTGGACTCCAAAATCACTGCAGATGGTGACTGCAGCCATGAAATTAAAAGATGCTTACTCCTTGGAAGAAAAGTTATGACCAACCTAGACAGCATATTAAAAAGCAGAGACATTATTGCTTTGCCAACAAAGGTTCATCTAGTCAAGGCTATGGTTTTTCCAGTGGTCATGTATGGATGTGAGACTTGGACTATAAAGAAAGCTGAGTGCAGAAGAATTGATGCTTTTGAACTGTGGTGTTGGAGAAGACTCTTCAGAGTCCCTTGGACTGCAAGGAGATCCAACCAGTCCATCCTAAAGGAGACCAGTCCTGGGTGTTCATTGGAAGGACTGATGTTGAGGCTGAAACTCCAATATTTTGGCCACCTGATGTGAAGAGCTGACTCATTAGAAAAGACCCTGATGTTGGGAAAGATTGAGGGCAGGAGGAGTAGGGGACAACAGAGGATGGGATGACTGGACGGCATCACTGACTCAATGGACATGGGTTTGGGTGGACTCTGGGAGTTGTTGATGGACAGGAAGGCCTGGCGTGCTGCGGTTCATGGGGTCACAAAGAGTTGGACACGACTGAGTGGCTAAACTGAACTGAATCTTTTCCCAGTGCTTACCACCAAGCTTTGCATGAAATCATGTTTTGGGCATAGAAGCAGAACAGTGGAGCTCCCATGCCCTCTCTGACTGTGCCCCTCTCCTATACCTCCTGGAAGCCCTCTGAATCCTTTACTTTTGGGATTTTATGGAGTCTTCATCACTTGGGATGATGGATCATTAACTCCATTTTCAGTACTTCTCTCTTCTTGAGAGAATGAGGGAAGAACTGAAAATTTCAGGCTTCTAATTATGGCTTGGTCATTTCGGTGACCAACTCTCAATTAGCAGCCCACCCAGAGTCACTTCTTTAAAGTAATACCTATCACCCAGGAGAGTACAAGGATTTCAAGAGCCCTGTGTCAGGAGTCAGGGTCAAAGACCAAGTATTAGAACAAAAGATGTTTCTAATGTAAGGGTTTCAGGAGCTCTGTGCCAGAAATAGGGGGCAGAGACCAATGTATACTTTCTATTATCTCTCAGCTCTAAGGAACACAGACTTCTGAATCATTCACTCTGGGGGACAGGGCTGGGCTGGCATGGGATAGAGTAAAAGCTGATTGGTTCTGTCTAATTGGTTGCATTTCTTAACACCAATAATGAAATGTCAGAAGACAAATGTAAAAAAAAAAACCTTAAAAAAATTGCAACACCCGAAATAAAACACTTAAGACTAAACCTCACCAAGGAAGTGAAAGACTTAAATGCTGAGAACTATAAAACATTAATAAAGGAAACTGAAAGCAACTCAAAGAAATGGAATTATATCCCATGCTCATGGATTGGAAGAATTAATATTGTTAAAATGGCCTTAAAAGTTTTTGCACAGCAAGGGAAACCATAAGCAAATGAAAGACAACCCTCAGGATGGGAGAAAATATTTACAAATGAAGCAACTGATGAGGGATTAACCTCCAAAATATACAAACAGCTCATGTATCTCAATATCAAGAAAACAAACAACCCAATGAAAAAAATTGGGCGGAAGATCTAAATAGACATTTCTCTGAGGAAGACATAAAGATAGCCAACAAGCATGTGAAAAGATGCTCAACATTACTAATTCAGTTCAGTTCAGTCGCGCAGTTGTGTCCGACTCTTTGCAACACCATGAACTGCAGCACGCCAGGCCTCCCTGTCCATCACCAACTCCCAGAGTCCACCCAAACCCATGTTCATTGAGTCGGTGATGCCATTCAACCATCTCATCCTCTGTCAACCCCTTCTCCTGCCCTCAATCTTTCCCAGCATCAGGGTCTTTTCCAGTGAATCAGCTCTTCGCATCAGGTGGCCAAAGTATTGGAGTTTCAGCTTCAACATCAGTCCTACCAATGAACACCCAGGACTGGTCTTCTTTAGGATGGACTGGTTGGATCTCCTTGCAGTCCAAGGGACTCTGAAGAGTCTTCTCCAACACCACAGTTCAAAAGCATCAATTCTTTGGTGCTCAGCAACATTACTAACAGTGAGGTGCAAATCAAAACTACAAAGAGGTATTACCTTACACTGGTGAGAATGGCTTCTGTAAAAAAAATCTACAAACAACAAATCCTGGAGAGGATGTTGAGAAAAGGGAACCCTTCTGTACTATTGGTGGGAATGTAAATTTGTACAGCCACTATGGAGAACAGCATGGAGGTGCCTCAAAAAACGAAAACTAGAATTATCATATGACTCAGCAATTCCACTCCTGGGCATATACCTGGAGAAAGTAATTCAAAAGGATATATGCACCACAACGTTCATTGCAGCACAATTTACAACAGCTAGGACCGGAAGCAAACTACATGTCCATCAACAGAAGAGTGGGTAAAGAAGATTTGGTATATATAATAGAATATTACTCACCCATTTAAAGGAATGAAATAGTGCCATTTGCAGAGACATGGATAGACCTAGAGCCTGTTATACAGAGTGAAGTAAGTCAGAAACAGAAAAACAAATATCGTATAATAATATCACTTATATATGGAATCTAGAAAAATGGCACAGATGAACTAGTCACAAAGTAGAAATAGAGAGACAGACATAGAGAAAACTTATGGATGTCAAAGTGGTAAGGAGGCGAGGTGAAATATATTGGGAAGTTGGGATTGACATATATACACTACTATGTATAAAACATTGAGTTTCAAGCCAGCTTTTCCCTCTTCTCTTTCACCCTCATCAAGAGGTTCTTTAGTTCCTCTTCACTTTCTGCCATTAGAGTAGTATCATCTGCATTTCTGAGGTTGTTGGTACTTTTCTTGGTAATCTGGATTCCAGCCTGTGATTCATCCAGCTTGGCATTTTGCATAATGTACTCTGGTGCTATGCTTAGTCACTCAGTCATGTCTGACTCTTTGTGACCCCATGGACTGTAGCCTGCCAGGCTCCTCTGTCCATGGGGATTCTCCAGGCAAGAATACTGGAGTCGTTTGCCATGCCTTCCTTCAGAGGATCTTCCAGCCCCAAGATCGAACCTAGGTTTCCCACATTGCAGGCATATTCTTTACCCTCTGAGCCACTGGGGAAGCCCAAGAATGCTGGAGTGGGTAGCCAATCTCTTCTCCAGGGTATCTTCTGGACCCAGGAATTGAATTGGGGTTTCCTGCACTGCAGGTGGATTCTTTACCAGCTGAGCTACCAGGGAAGCCCAAGAATACTGGAGTGGGTAGCCGATATCTTCTCCAGGGTATCTTCTGGACCCAGGAATTGAATTGGGGTCTCCTGCATTGCAGGTGGATTCTTTACCAGCTGAGCTACCAGGGAAGCCCATGATGTATTCTGCATGGAAGTTAATTAGCCAAGTGACAATAAACAGCCTTGACTTACTCCTTTGCCAATTTTGAACCTGTCAGTTGTTCCATGTCTGATTCTAACTGTTGCTTCTTTACCCACATACAGGTTTCTCAGGAGATAGGTAAGGTGGTCTAGTATTCCCATCTCTTGAAGAATTTTCCACAGTTTGTTGTGATCCACACAGTCATAGACTTCAGCATAGTCAGTGAAGCAGATGTTTTTATGGAATTCCCTTGCTTTCATTATGACTCAATGAATGCTGGCCATTTGATGTTTGGTTCCTCTACCTTATCTAAACCCAGCTTGTACATCTGGAAGTTCTCAGTTTATGTACTACTGAAACCTAGCTTGAAGGATTTTCAGCATAACCTTGCTATCATGTGAAATAGGTGAAACTGTACAGTAATTTGACCATTTTTTGGCATTGCCTTTCTTTGGGCTGGAGTGAAAACTGATCTTTTCCAGTCCTGTGGCCACTGCTGAGTTTTCTAAATTTCCTGACAGATTGAGTGCAGCAGTTTCACAGCATCATCTTTTAGGATTTGAAACAGCTCAGCTAGAATTGCATCACTTCCACTAACTTTGTTAGTAATAATGCTTCCTAAGACTCGCTTGACTTCACATTCCAGGATATCTGGCTCTAGGTGAGTGACCACACCACTGTGGTTATCAGGGTCATTAAGACCTTTTTTTTTTTTTTTTAATATAGTTATTCTGTGTATTTTTGCTGCCTCTTCTTAATCTCTTCTGCTTCTGTTAGGTCCTTACCATTTGTTCTTTATTATGCCCATCCTTGCATGAAATGTTCCCTTTATATTTTCCCTCCGATTTTCTAGAAGAGATCTCTGTTCTTTCTCATCCTTTTGTTTTCCTCTATTTCTTTGCATTGTTCGTTGAAGAAGACCTTCTCATCTCTCCTTGCTGTTCTCTAGAATTCTGCATTCAGTTGGGTACACCTTTCCCTTTTTCCTTTGACTTTCACTTCTCTTCTTTCCTCAGCTATTTGTAAAGCCTCCTCAGACAGCCACTTTGCTTTCTTGCATTTCTTTTTCTTTTGGATGGTTTTGGTCACTGCCTCCTGTACAATGTTACTAACTTCTGTCCACACTTCTTCAGGCACTCTGTCTACCAGATCTAATCCCTTGAATCTATTTGTCACCTTCACTGTATAATCATAAAGGATTTGATTTAGGTCGTACTTGAATGGTCTAGTGATTTTTCCTACTTTCTTCAATTTAAGCCTAAATTTTGCAATAAGGAGCTGATGATCTGAGACTGGTCAGCTCTAGATCTTGTTTTTTATGACTGTATAGAGCTTCTCCATCTTTGGCTGCAAAGAACATAATCAGTATAATTTCGGTGTTGACTATCTGGTGATATTCATGTGCAGTCATCTCTTGTGTTGTTGGAAGAGGGTGTTTGCTATGACCAGCATATTCTCATGACAAAACTTTGTTAGCCTTTGCCCTGCTTCATTTTTTACTCCAAGGTCAAACCTGCCTGTTATTCTGGGTATCTCTTAACTTCCTGCTTTTGCATTCCAATTCCCTATGATGAAAAAGACATATCCTTTATTATTATTATTATTTTTTTAGTGTTAGTTCTTGAAGGTGTTGTAGGTCTTCAAAGAACTGGTCAACTTCAGCTTCTTAGGCATCAGTGGTTGGGGCATAGACTTGGATTACTGTGATGTTGAATGGTTTGCTTTGGAAATGAAACTGAGATCACTTTGTTGTTTCTGAGGGTCCACCCAATACTGCTTTTGAACTCTTGTTGACTATGAGGGCTACTCCATTTCTTCTAAGGGATTCTTGATATAATAGTCATCTGAATTAAATTTGTCCATTTCCATCCATTTTAGTTCACTGATTCCTAAAATGTCAATGTTCAATCTTGCCATCTCCTGTTTGACCACATCCAATTTACCTTGATTCATGGACATAAACTTCCAAGTTCCTATGCAATATTGTTCTTTATAGCATTGGATTTCACTTTCACCACCAGACACATCCACAACTGAGTGTTTCTGCTCTGACCCAGCCCCTTCATTCTTTCTGGAACTATTAGTAATTTCCCCTTGTTCTTCACCAGTAGCATATTGGACACCTTCTGACCTGAGGGGCTCATCTTCCAATATCATTTCTTTTTACCTTTTCGTACTGTTCATGGGGTTCTTGTGGCAAGAATACTGGAGTGAGTTGCCATTTCCTCCTCCAGTGGACCACTGGAGCTTATGTCAGAGCTCTTTACTATGATCTGTCCATCTTGGGTGGCCCTGCCTGGTATGGCTCATAGCTTCATTGAGTCATGCAAGCCCCCTTGCTATGACAAGGCTGTGAACCATGAAGAGGCAGAAAGTGAAGAGACATGAAAACGCCTCTTGATGAGGGTGAAAGAGGACAGTGATCTTAGAAAAACTAAAATCATGGCATCTGGTCCATCACTTCATGGCAAATAGAAGGGGAAAAAGTGGGACAGATTTGATTTTCTTGGGCTACAAAATCACTGTGGATGGTGACTGCAGCCATGAAATTAAAAGATGCTTGGTCCTTGTAAGGAAAACTATGACAAACCAAACAGCATATTAAAAAGCAGAGACATCACTGTGATGACAAAGGTCTGTATAGTCAAAGCTATGGTTCTTCCAGTAGTTATGTATGGATGTGAGAGTTGAACCATAAAGAAAGCTGATTGCCAAAGAATTGATGTTTTTGAACTGTGGTGCTCTTGAGAGTCCTTTGGACTGCAAGGAGACCAAACAAATCAGTCCTAAAGGAAATCAACCCTGCATATTCATTGAAAGGACTGTTGCTGAAGCTGAAGCTCCAATACTTTGGCTACCTGATGTGAAGATCTGATTCATTAGAAAAGATCTTGATGTTGGGAAAGATTGAAGACAAAAGGAGAAGTTGGCAGCAGAGGATGAGATGGTTAGATAGAATTACTGACTCAGTGGAAGTAATTTGAACAAAATCTGGAGGATAGTGGAGGTCAGAGGAGTCTGGCATGCTGCAGTCCATGGGGTCACAAAGAATCAGGTGTGACTTAGTGACTGAACAACAACAACAACAAGTGTAGACAATAGGGAATCAATGGGAACCTGCAGCACAGCACAGGGAACTCTACTCGGTACTCTGTGGTGACCCAAATGGGAAGGAAATCTAAAAAAGAGGGCATGTATACATACATGCAACCGATTCCCTTTCTTATACAGCAAAAATTAAGACAACATTGTAAAGTACTTATACGCCAATACAAATTTAAAAATGCCATAGTACCCAAAGAAATGGAGTAGGGAATGGCAACCCACTCCAGTATTCTTCCCTGGAGAATCCCATGGATGGGGGAGCCTCGTGGGCTACAGTCCATGGAATCACAAAGAGTTAGCCACGACTGAGGGACTTAGCCACGACTGAGGGACTTAGCAAGCACACATGCACTAAAAGCAATCTACAGTTTTAGTGTGATCCCTATCAAATTATCCCTGATATTTTCCACAAAACTAGAAAAAATAATCCTGAAATTCATATGGACCCATAAAAGACCAAGAATTGCCAAACCAAACCTGAAGAAAAAGAATAAAGCAGGAGGTATAATCATCTCAGACTTTAGACAATACTGCAAAGCTACAGTAATCAAAATAGCATGGTACTGGCACAAAAACAGACATATGAATCAATGGAAGAGAATGGGGAACCTAGAAAAGAAAAACACAGTCTCTTCAGCAAATCATGTTGGGAAAGTTGGATAGACACATGTAAATCAATGAAGTTAGAACACACCCTCACACCATACACAAAAATAAAATAGATTCAAAATGGCATAAAGACTTAAACATAAGACGTGACAACAGAAAACTAGAAGAGAGTATACGAAAAATATCCTCTGACATAAATCATACCAATATTTTCTCATATCAACCTCCCAAAAGAATAGAAATAGCAAAAATAAACAAGTGGGATCTAACCAAACTTACAAGCGTTTTCACAGCAAAGGAAATCATAAACAAAATGAAAAGACAACCTGCAGAATGGGAGAAAATATTAGTAAATGATGTGACCAACCAAGGGCTTGATTTTTAAAATATACAAACGGCTCATGCAACTTGACAACAACATCAACAATAACAACAAAGCCAGTTGAAAAATGGACAGCAGACCTAAAGAGACATTTCTCCAAAGAAGAAATACAGATGGCCGATAGGCACAAGAAAAGGTGCTCAACATTGCTAGTCATTAGAGAAATGCAGATCAAAACTACAAGATACCACCTTGCACTGGTCAGGATGGTCATCATCAAACAGTTTACAAATGCCAAATGCTGGACATTGTCTGGAGTAAAGGGAGCCCTCTTACAGTTTAGTGGGAATGTATGTTGGTGCAGCCACTGTGGAAAACAGTATAGAAGTTCCTTAGAAAAGTAAAAATGGAATTACCATGGGATCCAGCAATTCCACTCCTGTGCATATGTCCAGATAAAACTATAATTCAAAAATAGAATTCAACAGTGCTGCTATGAACATAAGAACATGCGTTTCTATAGTCATAGCAGCACTATTCACAATAGCCAAGACATGGAAACAGCCTAAATGTCCATCGATAGATGAATGGGTAAAGAAGATGTGGTACATATATACAATGGAATACTACTCAGCCACGAAAAAGAGCAAACTAATGCCATTTGAAGCAGCATGGATGCAACTAGAGATTATCATACTGACATGTCAGAAAGAGAACAACAAATACCATATGATATTACTTCTTTGTGAAATCTAAAATATTCTCTAAATAAACCTATCTATGAAAGAGAAACAGATTCACAGACACAGAAAATAGACTTATGGTTGCCAAGGGGGAGGGATGCTCCTGTGGGGGAAGGACAACTTGCGAGTTTGGGATTAGCAGATATAAACTGGTATATATAAAATGGATAAGCAACAAGGTCCTACTGTATGGCAAAGGGAATTACATTTAATATCCTGTGATAAACTATAGTGGAAAAGAATGTTTATATATATATAACTGAGTCACTTTGCTGTATAGCATTAATTAATACAACATTGCAATTCAACTATACGTATATAAAAAATAAATTAAAATAACTGCATCTGCCTTTTGATTTAATCCTCCACCCAAAGGCCAGCTGTCTTGTCCTTTAAGTGCTTGTCCTTATGCTGATTGAAAAATTCTGTGCCAAGATCTTTTTCTTTTTAGCTCTTCTACCGACAGAAGCTAGCTGCAAACACTTCTGCAGAAACGGGAGACTTTGCTCTCTAATGAATCATTCCTTCTCTCCCTCTCTTCTATCTTGAGCCTTGTGTACAAGGGTGGGAATGTAAGGAAGGTGTCTCTGCCTCCACTTGCTTTCTGTTAAAACCAGTGCCCTACAATGACTTTGTTATATGGGTGGGTCTGCTCCCTAGTATGCCCCTTGAGCCTGTCCCGCTTATTCTTGATGTGACCTTCCCATGATATAAGCCTCCAAGCAGGGTGGTGCACTTCCTAAGAATTCTGGTTCTGTTCTGACCATAGCTTGGGTCATCCCTTGAGCACCCCAGACTCAAGTGCCCTGGGTTAGTAGGTGATAGGATGACAAGTTAGGGTGGCAGCAGGGGAAGCTGGGTACTGATTTGCAGGTTCTGGCTCTAAGGGGTGGTGTTCTTATCTCCATGGCCCCTCCTCAGCCCTGTGTACCCTGCACCCACAACCTACAATTCCCAACCCCACAGCTCAGCCTGGCTCCCCTACTCCAACTCTTCCATGGCGGGCACCGTCTTCTCCTGGGCTCAGAGTTCCAGGCCTCCAGCCTTCATCCCTCATCCCTCCTATTTACGGAGCTTCCAGCAAATCATCTGGATCAAAGGAAAAGCAAGTCTATGGTCTTTCTTTTTAGCTCTGCTTCTAACCCCTCCACACCCCTCGCCTCTCATTCTTCTTTCCGACAGGTTCTCAGTTTGGTATACACACCCGTGCCGCTGCTTTGTCAGCCTCAGCCTGTAGACGGCAAAGGCGAGTCACACTGTATCGAAGGGACCTGGTCACCCTTTCCCACAAATGCATGGAAAAGAAGCCCAAATCGGTCAGAGAGGAAAAGTCTGAAGTAAGGCCATTTTCTTGACTATCTAGTTATCTCTGTGAGTGGGGTATGGTTGGGTCTGGGGGGTCTGTCTCTCAGAGACCCCCAGAGAGGGAGGTGGGCTAGAGGCATTGGTCTGGCCCTCAGAGAATCTGGGTTCACCGAGCAACCCTCAGGTTGAGCGCCTGCCTGGCTGCTCCTGAGCCCCACTTGCCATCCCAGCACCTCTGTGGGAATAGTGTTCCTTTTGTCTTGTTTAAGGAATCTTTGCCTACCTACTCCACGGTCTTCATATTTTCCTATGTTGCTGCTGCTGCTAAGTTGTGTCAGTCATGTCCGACTCTGTGCAACCCCGTAGACGGCAGCCCACCAGGCTCCCCCATCCCTGGGATTCTCCAGGCAAGAACACTGGAGTGGGTTGCCATTTCCTTCTCCAGTGCATGAAAGTGAAAAGTGAAATTGAAGTTGCTCAGTCCTGTCTGACTCTTCGCGACCCCATGGACTGCAGCCCACCAGGCTTCTCCATCCATGGGAGTTTTCAGGCAAGAGTACTGGAGTGGGGTGCCTTTTCACCTTTAGACCTGCAATCCACTTGGAATTTTTGTTGACTTATGAGGTCAAGTTTCTCTCTCTTTTTTTTACAGTCCAATGTGTTGAAAAGCTTTCATTTTCCTATGGCTCAGCAGTGCTGCTTTTGTCACAGAACAAGTATATTGTATTACATATGCCTTTTTCTCGGGTCTCCATTTAGTTCTGTTGACCTGAAACAACCAGATATTTCTCCAGCAAAGCTGTGTTTTTTTGGGATCAGCAGCAAATTGCAGTTCAGTCTGCAACCATAGAGAGTCATGGGCAAGTTCCTGACACCAAGTGAAGAAGGGGAAGAGAAAGAAGTTGGGAAACTGTAGCAAAATAAAAGAGAATAGGCCTTTTCCATAGTTAAGTCCTTGACAGGAAAGAAGTCTTAATGTTGCTGCTGCTGCTGCTGCTAAGTCGCTTCAGTCGTGTCCGACTCTGTGCGACCCCATAGACGGCAGTCCACCAGGTTCCCCCGTCCCTGGGATTCTCCAGGCAAGAACACTGGAGTGGGTTGCCATTTCCTTCTCCAATGCATGAAAGTGAAAAGTGAAAGTGAAGTTGCTCAGTCGTGTCCGAGTCTTCGCAACCCCATGGACTGCAGCCTCCCAGGCTCCTCCGTCCATGGCATTTTCCAGGCAAGAGCACTGGAGTGGGTTAGGCTCTGCCATTGTCACAGTCTGAGGGCTCCCCCTGCTGGTGTCCCAACTCTACTTAATCGAGGTTTCTGTTTATCGGCTTTTTTTTTTTTTTAATATTCTGTCGGTCTATTTGGCTACCCCTGAACCAGATTCACAGTGTCTTAGTTATGGCAGCTATTATAATAAACCTTAACTAACATCTAACTCTCCTTTTCATCATTGCTTTGGCCATTCTTGGGGCTTCCCTGGTGGCTCAGACAGTAAAGAATCTGCCTGCAATGCAGGAGACCCGGGTTTGATCCTTGGGTTGGGAAGATCCCTTGGAGAAGGGAATGGCAACCCTCTCCAGTATTCTTGCCTGGAGAATCCCCATGGACAGAGCAGCCTGGCGGGTGACAGTACATGGGTTTGCATAGAGGTGGACGCAACTGAGCAACTAACACTTTGGCTATTCTAAGCTTTTTTCAATTCCATCAGTTCAGTTCAGTCACTCAGTCATATCCGACTCTGTGCAACCCCATGGACTGCAGCACGCCAGGCCTCCCTGTTCATCACCAACTCCTGGAGTTTACTCAAACTCATGTCCATTGAGTCGGTGATGCCATCAAACCATCTCATCCTCTGTCATCCCCTTTTCCTCTCTCGTTCAATCTTTCCCATCATCAGGGTCTTTTCAAATGAGTCACCTCTTCGCATCAGGCGGCCAAAGGATTGGAGTTTCAGCTTAAACTTCAGTCCTTCCAGTGAAAATTCAGGACTGATCTCCTTTAGGACGGACTGGTTGGATCTCCTTGCAGGCCAAGGGACTCTCAAGAGTCTTCTCCAGTATTACAGTTGAAAAGCATCAATTCTTCGGCACTCAATTTTCTTTATAGTCCAACTGTCACATCCATACATGACCACTGGAAAAACCATAGCCTTGACTGGATGCACTTTTGTTGGCAAAGTAATGTCTCTGCTTTTTAATGTGCTGTCTAGGTTGGTCTTAACTTTCCTTCCAAGGAGTAAGTGTCTTTTTATTTCATGGCTGCAGTGAACATCTGCAGTGATTTTGGAGTCCCCCAAAATAAAGTCAGCTACTCTTTCCACTGTTTCTCCATCTATTTCCCATGAAGTGATGGGACCACATACCATGATCTTCGTTTTCTGAGTGTTGAGCTTTAAGCCAACTTTTTCACTCTCCTCTTTCACTTTCATCAAGAGGCTCTTTAGTTCTTCTTCACTTTCCGCCATAAGGGTGGTGTCATCTGCATATCTGAGGTGATTGATATTTCTCCCGGCAATCTTGATTCTACCTTGTGCTTCCTCCAGCCCACTGTTTCTCATGATGTACTCTGCATATAAGTTAAATAAGCAGGGTGACAATATACAGCCTTGACATACTCCTGTTCCTATTTAGAACCAGTCTGTTGTTCCATGTCCAGTTCTAACTGTTGCTTCCTGACCTGCATATAGGTTTCTCAAGAGGTTGGTCAGGTGGTCTGGTATTCCCATATCTTGAGGAATTTTCCACAGTTTCTTGTGATCCACACAGTCAAAGGCTTTGGCATAGTCAATAAAGCAGAAATAGATGTTTTTCTGGAACTTTCTTGCTTTTTTTGATGATCCATTGGATGTTGGCAATTTGATCTCTGGTTCTTCTGCCTTTTCCAAAACTAGCTTGAACATCTGGAAGTTCACGGTTCACGTATTGTTGAAGCCTGGCTTGGAGAATTTTGAGCATTACTTTGCTAGCATATGAGATGAGTGCAATTGTGCAGTAGTTTGAGTATTCTTTGTCATTGCTTTTCTTTGGGATTGGAATGAAAACTGACCTTTTCCAGTCCTGTGGCCACTTCCAAATGTGCTGGCATATTGAGTGCAGCACTTTCACAGCATCATGTTTTAGGATTTGAAATAGCTCAACTGGTATTCCACTAGCTTTGTTTGTAGTAGTGCTTCCTAAGGCCGACTTGACTTCGCATTCCAGGATGTCTGGCTCTAGGTGCGTGATCACACCATTGTGATTCTTTTTTGTGTAGTTCTTCTGTGTATTCTTGCCACCTCTTCTTAATAGCTTCTGCTTCTGTTAGGTCCATACCATTTCTGTCCATTATTAAGCCCATCTTTGCATGAAATGTTCCCTTGGTATCTCTAATTTTCTTGAAGAGCTCTCTAGTCTTTCCCATTCTATTTTTTTCCTCTATTCCTTTGCACTGATCACGAGGAAGGCTTTCTTCTCTCTTCTTGCTATTCTTTGAAAGTCTGCATTCAAATGGGTATATCTTTCCTTTTCTCCTTTGCTTTTGGCTTCTCTTTTTTTCACAGCTATTTGTAAGGCCTCCTCAGACAGCCATTTTGCTTTTTTGGCATTTCTTTTTCTTGGGGATGGTCTTGCTCCCTGTCTCCTGTACAATGTCACGAACCTCCATCCATAGTTCATCGGGCACTCTGTCTATCAGATCTAGTCCCTTAAATCTATTTCTCACTTCCACTGTATCATCATAAGGGATTTGATTTAGGTCATATCTGAATGGTCTAGTGGTTTTCCCTACTTACTTCAATTTCAGTCTGAATTTGACAACAAGGAGTTCACGATCTGAGCCACAATCAGCTCCTGGTCTTATTTTTGATGACTGTATAGAGCTTCTCCATCTTTGGCTGCAAAGAATATAATCAATCTGATTTTGGTGTTGACCATCTGGTGATGTCCATGTGTAGAGTCTTCCCTTGTGTTGTTGGAAGAGGGTGTTGGCTATGACCAGTGCATTCTGTTGGCAGAACTCTATTAGTCTTTGCCCTGCTTTATTCCGCATTCCAAGGCCAAATTTGCCTGTTACTCCAGGTGTCTCTTGATTTCCTACTTTTGCATTCCAGTCCCGTATAATGAAAAGACATCTTTTTTGGGTGTTAGTTCTAGAAGGTCTTGTAGGTCTTCATAGTACTTTTCAACTTCAGCTTCTTCAACATTACTGGTCTGGGAATAGACTTAGATTACCGTGATATTGAATGGTTTGCCTTGGAAACGAACAGAGATCATTCTGTCGTTTCTGAGATTGCATCCAAGTATTGCATTTCAGACTCTATTGTTTGCTATGATGGCTACTCCATTTCTTCTAAGGGATTCTTGCCCACAGTAGTAGATATAATGGTCCCATGCATTTTTCAAAAAGTAACTTGTCAATGTCTATAAAAATTCTGGCTAGAATTTTGATAGGATTGTCCTGAGTCTATAGATCACTTTTGGGGGAACTGAGTGCATAGTCTTCTAGTTCATGACCACAGCATGTCTTTCTGTAGTTTCCCATGCTACTGAGCATAAACTCCAAATTTTCAAAGTCCCCCCTTCTCTGACCTTTTCTCATCTCTGACTTTCTGTTAAAACCAGAGCCTATCTCTCATCTCTCTCTCTCTGCTTTTCTTTTACATCATTCCAGCCCTTCTTTCTGTCCCTTGAACACGTCAGACTGGCTCCCATCCAAGTGTGCTTTTGTATGACATTTACACTCTAATGGCAGGACTCTTCCCCGGCTGGATCTCTCGTTGTTTAGAAGCAAGGTAATGTAGTTAATGTACCACATGGTGATAATAGTTAACAGTACTGTACTGTATACTTGTAGTCACAGGTATACTACAAGAGGATAAATCTTAAGTCTTAACACATATAAGCAATAGCAACTATGTGAGGTGATGGATGTGTGAATTAGCTTGATTCTGGTGATCATTTTGCAAAGTGTACGTGTATCAAAACATCAAGTTGTATACTTTACATATATACAACTTTTATATGTCAATGATATCTCAATGAAGCTTTTTTTTTTTTGAAGTATGGGCTCCATGGAGCTGTACGTGGAGCTGCGTTTGAATCATGCTTCTGCATTTATTAGCCGAGTCACCTTGAGCACATTCCTTTACCTTGTTTTTCCTTAGATTCCTGATCAGCAACTGTTATAAAGATGAGACAAATGGAAAGTCCATGGGGACAGTACTCAGCACAGAGGAGGCATTTGTAAAGTTATTTTGTACTTTTAGTTATTTCGCCAGTCTCTACCCACTCCAGCGTTCTTGCCTGGAGAATCCCAGGGGCGGCGGAGCCTGGCGGGCTGCCGTCTATGGGGCTGCACAGAGTGGGACACGGCTGAAGCGCCGCCGCCGCCGCAGCAGCAGCAGCAGCAGCAGCAGAAACCTCTCAATCCTACAGAAGGCACTCCCCTTACTCTGATACTATTCTTACTTTCTATATAGTAAAGAAACTAAGTTGCCTTTCACTATCACACTTCTGTTCTCTTTCATCCTAAGCATTCCCCCTGATTCCAAACCATCTTGTAATCTCCCTTCAAGCACAGCCCATCCCACGTTTCAGGTACCAGTGAAGTCATTGACTATGATATCAGTTTGCTTTAATTATAAACATAAAATTGGCCTGTAAAATAGAAAGTTTGGCTTTCCTGGTGGCTCAGACAGTAAAGAATCTACCTGTAATGCAGGAGACCCTGGTTTGAGCCCTGGGTTGGGAAGAGCCCCTGAAGAAGGGAATGGCAACCAACTCCAGTATTCTTGCCTGGAGAATTCCAAGGACAGAGGAGACTGGTGGGCTACAGTCCATGAGGTTGCAAAGAGCTGGACACGACTGAGTGATTAACATTCGTTCATTCATTCATTTATAATGAGAACTGGCACAAATCCCAAACGGAGCCTCATACTTAACCAGTGTAATCAGATTCATCATCTTGGGTATTAAAGTGGCCATATTTATTTACTTTTAAAAGTAATTGTTTGAATTCCTCTCCTCACCCAACCAGAAATCTAGTATTATTCCCTTGGGGTCTTTACCTATCCTTGAATTGTCTAAAACCCTGAGTCCTTCAATGCCAATGGGGGTGAATCTTTTTCAACCCAAGTCCTTTGATGCAGTGACTGCTGGCTGCCACAAGGTGTCGTTTTCAATGACTGGGCTCCACAATCGGAAAGATGTTGAAAGCCGGGATGTTTGTGAAGGCTGGGATTGTGTCCTGGTGGTGATAGACATACGTGTTTGGCACCAAGTTTGCGGTTCTTTTCTAAGTACACTACCTTGAAGATTTGTGTAGGGATCTGTCTCTACCTCCAGACTATGAGCTTCTAGAAGGCAGAATGTTAAACAATTTATTACTGAGGAATATTTGACAAAAATGATATATATTTAAGGTGTGCAATTTGTTGACTTGATATACATAATGCATTTTTGAAATAACCACCATAATCAAGATAATTAACATATTAATCATATATATTATATATATTTGCTTTGCCAATGGCTTAGCAGTAAAGAATCTGCCTGCAATGCAGGAGACACAAGAGGTGTGGGTTCGTTCTCTGGGTAGAGAAGATCCCCTGGAGGAGGAAATGGCAACCCACCCCAGTATTCTTGCCTGGAAAATCCCATGGACAGGAATCTAGAGGGCTACAGTGCAAAGAGTTGCAAAGAGTCGGACACGACTGAGCACACACATATATAATATTAATAAATATATATACAAATATTTCTTTATTTTTCCT
This sequence comes from Budorcas taxicolor, assembly GCF_023091745.1. Classification (NCBI taxonomy): domain Eukaryota; kingdom Metazoa; phylum Chordata; class Mammalia; order Artiodactyla; family Bovidae; genus Budorcas; species Budorcas taxicolor. Next base: position 17,438,857 of record NC_068912.1, read on the forward strand.
GCATGAGAACACTTATCATCGACCTTCTAAGCAAACTTCAAGTGTACAGTAAAGAACTGTTAACCGTAGCCACATTTTTTTGCATTAGCTCTTTAGAATTTACTCATTTTGCATGGGTGAAACTTTGTATCCCTTGACCAACTTCTTCCCATTTCCCTCTCCCTTAATTTCTTGGTAACCACCTTTCTACTCCTTTTCTTTGAGTTCAGCCCTTTTCAGTTTAGTTCAGTTCAGTCACTCAGTCGTATCTGACTCTTTGCGACTCCATGAACCGCAGCACGCCAGACCTTCCTGTCATCACCAACTCCCGGAGTCCACCCAAACGCATGTCCACTAGTTGAGTCCGTGATGCCATTCAACTGTCTCATCCCTGTCATCCCCTTCTCCTCCTGCCCTCAATATTTCCCAGCATCAGGGTCTTTTCAAATGAGTCAGCTCTTTGCATCAAGTGGCCAAAGATTTGGAGTTTCAGCTTCAGCATCAGTCCATCCAATGAACATTCAGGACTGATCTCCTTTAGGATGGACTGGTTGGATCTCCTTGCAGTCCAAGGGACTCTCAAGAGTCTTCTCTAACACCACAGTTCAAAAGCATCAATTCTTTGGTGCTTAGCTTTCTTTATAGTCCAACTCTCACATCCATACATGACCACTGGAAAAACCATAGCCTTGACTAGACGGACCTTTGTTGACAAAGTAATGTCTCTGCTTTTCAATATGCTGTCTAGATTGGTCATAACTTTCCTTCCAGTGAGTAAGCATCTTTTAATTTCATGGCTGTAATCACTATCTGCAGTGATTTTGGAGCCCAGAAAAATAAAGTCTGCCACTGTTTCCACTGTTTTCCCATCTATTTCCCATGAAGTGATGGGACCAGATGCCATGATCTTAGTTTTCTGAGTGTTGAGCTTTAAGCCAACTTTTTCATTCTCCTCTTTCACTTTCATCAAAAAGCTCTTTAGTTCTTCTTCACTTTCTGCCATAAGGGTGGTATCATCTGCATATCTGAGGTTATTGATATTTCTCCCGGCAATCTTGATTCTACCTTGTGCTTCATCCAGCCCAGCGTTTCTCATGATGTACTCTGCATATAAGTTAAATAAGCAGGGTGACAATATACAGCCTTGACCTCCTTTTCCTATTTGGAACCAGTCTGTTGTTCCATTTCCAGTTCTAACTGTTGCTTCCTGACCTGCATACAGGTTTCTGAAGAGACAGGTCAGGTGGTCTGGTATTCCCATCTCTTGAAGAATTTTCCAGTTTCTTGTGATCCACACAGTCAAAGGCTTTGGCATAGTCAATAAAGCAGAAATAGATGTTTTTCTGGAACTCTCTTGCTTTTTTGATGATCCAGCGGATGTTGGCAATTTGATCTCTGGTTCCTCTGCCTTTTCTAAAACGAGCTTGAACATCTGGAAGTTCACCGTTCATGTACTGCTGAAGCCTGGCTTGGAGAATTTTAAGCATTACTTTACTAGTGTGTGAGAAGCAATTGTGTGGTAGTTTGAGCATTCTTTGGCATTGCCTTTCTTTGGGATTGGAATGAAAACTGACCTTTTCCAGTCCTGTGGCCACTGCTGAGTTTTCCAAATTTGCTAACATACTGAGTGGAGCACTTTCACAGCATCATCTTTTAGGATTTGAAATAGCTCAGCTGGAATTCCATCACCTCCACTAGCTTTGTTTGTAGTGATGCTTCCTAAGGGCCATTTGACTTCGCATCCCAGCCCTTTAAGATTACTCATATAGTGCGATCACGCAGTGTCTGTCCCTCTGTCTGCTTTGTTTCATTTAGCATGACCTTCTCTAGGCTCATTCATGTGGCTGAAAATGGCAGGCTCCCTTTCTTGTTTAGTGGCCGGACGGTGTTCCTTTGCATACACATATCATGTTTTCTTTGTCCGCTCATTTGTCCATGGGCATTTTTTAAGTCATTTATTTGTTTGTGGTTGTGCTGGGTTGCTGCGTGCGGGCTTTCTCTGGTTTGGCGCACGAGGGCTGCTCTTAACTACAGTGCCCTGGCTTCTCTGTGGTGGCCCCTCTGCTGGGGAGCACAGGCATTAGGCGCGTGGGCTGCAGTAGTTGTAGGGTGTGGGTGGGCTCTACTGCGCACAGGCTTCAGCTGGTGACGCTGGGGCTTAGTTGCTGATTGGCATGTGGAATCTTCCCAGACCAGGGATCGAACCCGTGTCCCCAGCATTGGCAGGTGGATTCTTATCCATTGTACCACCAGGAATCCATGTCTATGGACATTTAGGTTTTAGCATATTTTGGCTACATGAATAATGCTGAAATAAACACAGGAATGCAGATATCTCTTTGAGATCCTGGTTTCATTTCCTTTGAATATATATCCAGAAGTAGGATTGCTGGGTCATAGGTAATCTTATTTTTTGAGTTTTGAGGAAACCTTCATTATTTTCCATGAAGTCTGTTCCAATATATATTCCCCAAAACAGTATATAAGGATTTGCTTTTCTCCACATCTTCACCAGCCTTTGTTACCTTTTGTCTTTCTGATAGTAACCACTCTGACAGGTATGAGGTTTCATGTCATTGTGGTTTTGAGGTGCATTTCCTATTCAACTATTGAAGTTGAAAGCTTCTTCATATACCTTCTGGCTATTTGTATGTATTCTTTTGAGAAGTATCTATTCAGATTCTTTGCCCGTGGGACATTAGTTTTTTGGCTGTGGAGTTGTATGAGTTTCTTATTTATTTTTGATATTAACCCTTTATCAAATATATGGCTTGCAAATATTTTCTCCTATTCTGGTTTCCTTTTCACTCTGTTGGTTGTTTCCTTTGCTGTGCAGAGCTTTTTAATTTAATGCAATCCCATTTGTCTATTTTAGCTTTTGTTGGCTGTGATTAGGGGGTTCATATTAAAAAATTATTACCCAGACCAATATCAAGAAGCTTTCCCCCTATGTTTTTTTCTAGTAGTTTTTACAGTTTCAGGACTTATATTTAAGTCTTAAATCCTTCTTTCAGTTGATTTTTGTATATGGTGAGATCATGGTTCCTTTTTCTGCATGTTGATATTCAATTTTCCCAACACCATTTATTGAAGAGACTGATTTTTCCTCATTTTGTGCTCTTGGCACTTGTTGAAGATCAGATGACTTTAAGGTGGCTTTATTTCTGAACTCTGTATTCTGTTCCATTCATCTCTATGTCTGTTCTTATGCCAGCATCATACTGTTTTGATTACTGTAGTGTTGTAATGAATTTTGAAGTCATCAAATGTCTTTAGCTTTGTTCTTGTTGCTCAAGATTGCTTTGGTTACTCAGGGTCCTTTACAGTTCTATACAACTAGGATTTTGATAGGGATTGCATTGAATCCATAGATCACTCTGGTTAGAATGGACATTTTGACAATATTAATTCTGGCAATCCATGAGCAAAGGATGTCTTTCCTTTTGTCTGTGTTTTAAAACATTTCTTAATAAATATTTTTGTGAGTTTTCAGAGTGCAAGGTTTCCGCTTCTTGTTGTTCCCTAAGTACTTAATTCTTTTTACTGCTGTTGTGAGTGAGATTATTTTCTTCATTTCCCTTTTGGATAGTTTACTGTTTGTGTAGAGATACAGTGAACTTCATGTTTATTTCATATCCTGTAGCTTTACTGAATTAGTTTATTATTTATAACAGGATTTTTGTACTTGTTTAGTCTTTAGAGTTTTCTATGTGTATCATCTTGCTATCTGCAAACAGATACTTTTATTTCTGCTTTTCCTATTTGGATGCCTTTTATTTCCTCTTCTGGTCTAATTTCTCTAATTAGAACTTCCATTATTATGTTGATAAGAAGGGACAAGAGTAAGCCTCCTTGCCTTATGCCAGATCTTAGAGGGAAAGCTTTCAGTTTCCCCCATTAACTATGAAGTTACCTGTGGGCTTCTTATATATGCCATTTATTGTGTTGAGATAAGATGCTTCTATACCTACATTGTTGAGAGTTTTAATTGTAAATGAAAGTTAAACTTTGTCAAGCGCCTTTTCTGCATTTATTGAAATAATCATGTTTTTCTTTTCCTTTCATTGTATTAATGTATTATACCACCTTGATTGACTTATACATGTGAAACCTTCCTTGCATCCCTGGGATAAACCTCATTTAGTTATGGTACGTGATCCTTTTAATGTATTTTTAAATTCAGTTAGCTAGTATTTACTCAGGATTTTTGCATATACATTCATCAGGGGGTATTGGCCTGTAGTTTTATTTTCTTGTAGACTCTTTACCTGATTTTGGTATTGGGGTGATGCTCAAGAACTGAGTTTGGAAGTGCTCCCCTTTCTTCTATTTTCTGGAAGAGTTTAAGAAGCACTGGTGGTATTCTTTTCTGAATGTTTGGTAGAATTCACCCATGAAATCATTAGATTGTAGGCTTTTCTTTCTTTTCTTTTCCCAGACAAACAAAACTAAGGGACTTGGTTGTCAGTAGAACTGCCTCACAAGAAATGCTTAAGAAAGTTCTTCAGTTGAAATGACAACTCACTAAACAGCAATGTGAAAACATAGGGCAGCATAAATCTCACAGGTAAAGGTAAATATCTAGATACATGCAGTCCGATGCAACACTGTAAAGGAGTCTACTGATTTTTATATTAAGATGGGGAAGGCTGCTGGGGTGGGCCTTTGCTCTCACAGAAGGAAGTCATGGCTGAGGGGAGCCCTCTTGGGTCTAGTACATGGGAGATCTCACTGTAGCAGCGATGCCTATGTTCAGGTGTGTGTATGTGTGGGCTGGTGTTTAGGGATTTGCTTGTTGTCATGAGATGTGGGTGGTGGCTCTGGTGGTGGGCTTTGGGTGGATACAGAGTGTTGGCTCTGGCAGGGGAAGGGAATATCAATTCAGTTCTGTTCCCCTTCTCCCCAGAACCTAGCACACATGCCAAAATTCTGAAGAAATATCAGCATTAAGGAAGAGTTGATTAAAGTGGAGTCTTTTAAATGTCTGCCAATAATAGATTAATAAAATAAATTTTGATACATGAAACCAATGATCACTTCACAGTTATTAAAAACTGGGCTCACATTGATTAGTAGTGTGAGAAGATGCCCACAGCATAATAATAAGAGACAAATTAGTTGCAGCAGAGCTGGGGAAGGAGGTCATCATTGTGTAGTGTGATGGTGTAGAGAGTTGCTTTTTCCCAGGTTGAACAAAGGCAGGGTGAAGAGGGGTGCAAATGACCTTCTACCGACTTCATGCCATGGGCCAAAAATGGAGTTCCTTTTGAGTAACAAATTATCATGTGGAGATTGTCCAAGGATGTATCTCCATCTGAAGTTTGATAAGTAGTTGTTTTCAAGGTTTTCACTTCTATATTGTCCCTTGGCTATAGATATCGGAGTTGTGAACATTTTCTTATTTATTGCTTTTAAACGTCTCTCTGATTACTTTTGTAAAATAAATTCCCAGGAGAATGGGAATCAATTCCCAGGGAATGGCTGGATCAAACATATCTCTGTGACTTCAGCTTGACATTGTCAAATTGTTTTACCGTTTAGAAGTTTGAGCCCTGCTTTTATTTTCAAAATATAAAAGTGTATTGATGAACCACTTGTTTACTGAGGAAATCATTAAGTTGGGCAGATGAAGGCTCACCCTGTAAACTGAAAAACATTTTGCTTTAACTATATATCTATTTTTCTCTCAAATCTTCAGGCACATCAAGACACAATCTCTGGTTAATTAACTGTCCTTTGGCGCTCCCTTCTGGGAGATTTACTCATCAGCCTGTGTGCCTCCTCCCATGGAAGATGCATGGGTGAGACAGAAGTGGAAGGGGGTGGCTGAGAGAAGGCTTGGGGGTGGGAGTGGGGGAGTGTGGTGGTGAGGCAGTTCACCTGTCACTCAAGAACCTGTCAGCTGGATGGCACCTGAATGGAGCCCACGCTTACACGTCAGGACCCCTTTGCAGTAGATCACCGCCTCTTTGCAGTGGGTTACTTCCTTATAAAAAAGGTGGCCCTACTACTCCTGTCACCTCTCATCCATCACCCAACCCGTTTAAGAATCCCTCGTCAGCTACTTTCTCTGCGCAGGATAAAGCTGCAGCTCTAGCCTGGCACACAAGGCCTTTCACATTTGGTCTCCATCCTGCCTTGTCCAGTCTTGTTTCTTCTAACTGCTCATCGGATGCCCTGTGGACTTCACCCCCCAAGCAAGCCACTCTCTCTCATGCACCTGAGTCTTTGCCCCTGGGCAAAGCCTTTTCCTCTGTCTGGAGAGCCTGGTTCTCCATGCATCTCCTTGCAACCATATTATCAAGTGGCCATGGCAAATAGCATCTCCCAAGGAAACCTTCCTCAGCTTTCCAGGCAGGCAGAAGTGCTCCTTGGCTGCCCAGGGGACCCTGTTTATGCCACTAAATTGGTCATGTTCCCAGTGCTCCCTGACTGTGTGACTCTGTCCCCCCCAAGCGTCCCCACCCTGTGACTTGGCCTCATGTCTTACTCTTTATTGCCTGGAGAGGGCCTACTGCTTGAGAAATATTTGTTGGATGAATGACTGTGCTGCTTGACTCTGGAGTCTGCGGTTCTGCTAATTGTGGGAGGACATCCCCAAAGATGTATTTAAGTGGTGTGTCTGACCCCGAATGAGCCCTGGAGCTGTGATGATGAGCTCTGAGGTGGGGAGATGGATAACATGATCTTCTGTGGTTCTGAGACGCTTTAGATCAGGCTCTGAGGGCAGGTGGGTCCCTGAAACTGACTGAGTTAACCACAGAAAGCAGTGTCCTGTGATGTCATCTCAGGAATGCAATTAAGGGTCAGTTGTGCTGCTGAGGAACCAGTTAAGAGTCACAGCATTGGCTGCCATAATTGGAGGTACTGAGGCTGGGCAGGATGTGGGACTTGGCAGAGGAGCCCCTGCTCTCACAACTGCCTCCAGCCTGAGCACCGAGGAGTCTCTAGGATAAAACACAGATCAAGACTGTGGATCAGCAGCAGCAACAGGTCAGCGCCTTGTCTGAGAGAGCTGCGGGGGTGGCTGGGTTGTGTGGGTCCGGGATAGCTGAAAGGAGTTGCTTACCCATTTTGGAGGATGTGTGCCTTGTAGATGGATGTCCCAAGAGCATACTGTGGCCTCAAAAGGGTTAAGGACTTCCAAATCAAAAACATGTCTTATAACGCCAAAGACACTGACTGATTCCAGCTCCAGATGGTCAGTTGTGTGATTTGGGGAAAATTCACTTAGGCCTTTTGGATTTCGTTTACTCCTCCGGAAAATGGGGCAGGGGCGTGATGCCGGCTTTAGAAGGCCATTGAGAGGACTGCATGGGATCCTGTGCATAAACTGCTTTGCCTAGGGCCTGACTGGCTCTGTAAGAGCTGGAACCAGTTGTCCTGAATCTTATCTGCCCAGAATCCAGGGAGGACAGCTGATGCTCTAGTATAGCCCTGCCTCCTGAAAACAGGGATCTCGTCTCTAAAAGAAGTGGGGAGCAGGGGCTTGAGGGCACCTGCCTTCACCCATGTAGAGCACCTGGATGGGGCTTTGGGGTGACTGGAAGAGGCCGCGGCACCCCTGCCTGCTCCTGACCCTGGGGACTGAACAGCCCCACCACAGAGACTCTGGGGGCCCCGGGGGCGTGCAGATGGCACACAGACTCCTTCAGAGAGGGCCAGTCAGGGCAGGAGTGGGAGCAAGATGGGGGCCCCTGTGCTGTCTGTACTCAGCCCCAAAAGGGAAACAATATTTGAGCACGTCTGGGGTTCTGGGTGGGGTAATTATCTCAATATTTTGTTTGTGTTACAAAATAGTTTATGGTAGTGGGTATCTTGTCTTCTCAAGGGGTTTAAAAATATTTCCATTGGGATATGTCATCTTGCTTCCAAGAGTCTAATTTCTTCTCATTCTTGATTTCGAGGGCTCCTTGATTTCTCGATTTTGAGGGCTCCTAAGCTGAGGGCATGGTTGGGGGTGGGACAGGACACAGATCCTGTCTCCTGGGAGGCTGCTGGCTCAGGGAAGGGACAGAGCCCTGTCCTGAGTTTGTGGCAGTTTCCTGCAGGGCAGGGAGGCTGAGCCAAGTTTGCAAGGGATCAGGTGGGGAGGGCAGAGAGGGGCCCTTACACAAGTGGGCAGAAGATTCCTGGAGGAAGCACCCACCTGTTGTGGCCTGGCCTCTGCCTGGCCTGCTCTGCTGTGCTCCCTGGCCCCAGATTCTCCACTGTCCCCAGTTGCTTCTCCCTGCATCTCCTGAGTTGCCCCCATCCTGGGCCCAGGCCCAGCCACCATGACGGACACACCAGTGGAGGAATCCCTCTTCCAAATCATCCACTGCTACCACGAGTATGCTGCCCTGGAAGGGGATGTGGAGACACTGTCGCTGGAGGAGCTGAAAGCCCTGCTTACGGACAACGTGCCCCGCTTCATGGAGACCTTGGTGCGTGGGGTTGGGTGGGGATACGTAAAGTGTGGTGTTGCTTGTGGGGCTGGAAGCAAGTGGTGCGGGTGGAGGTACAGGAAGCCATCTCTTAGGAGCACTTCCAGCTAGGGGAGGGGGTGTGCAGGAGGGCGGAGGGCAGGAGGTTTGGTGGGGGAAGTGTGGCCCAGCCTAGCTTTATTTCCTGTCCTTCCCTCTCCTGAAACTCTCTGCCTGGCCCCACTCCAGACCAAGCACAGCTAGCTAATCCCTGAAACTCAGTCCTAACCCCAAACCTGTTTGTTCTTCTGCTTGACCTGCTTCTGGAAAGAAAAGGACCTAAATCCTTCCTCTGCCCAAGCGACCTTGCCCCACACCTGACCTTTGAACCCTAGGCCCTTCTCCTGGGGTCTGTATAAGCCTCATCCACCTCCCAGTCCCAGTGAAGGACAGTTTGGGCTGTGGTGGCTGCTGCTGACCTGCGGGGCTGGGAATGTCATTTCCTCTCCCATCTGAGAGGCCCACAGAGTCCCTCCGAGCAGTCTGGGGGCCCAGCCCCGGAACTCAGGCTAGGCTCAGCCACCTCCTCAGGCTTGTGCCTCTCCTCTGTCATCAGGCCCAGCCCTGTGACTACCTAGCTCCTTGGGGACTGCAAGGCTGGCAGAAGTTTGTCTCTTGGCCCTTGGTGTCCAGCCCCGGGGTCTCTGGACTGTCACGTCCAGAGTACTTCAGGTGGTGCCCAACTCAAGGCCCTCCATTCCAGGAGAGGCGCCTCCCCTGGTCGCATCTCATGTTGTGTCCCCTGCCTGCCTCTGGGACACGTCAGAGGAGAGAGCCTCACCTTCTGTTTATTGGAGTGCAGCCTCGAGAGTCACAGGGCAGTGGGACCAGGGTGACTGGCTAGTCCCTGTTTCTGGGAAAACTTTTTCTTTCCAAGGCCAGTTGCCAATGTCAGGGGGCTGTGCAAGGACCCCCAGAACCTGCACTGGAGGACTCACTGGGCAAACATAGCAGCCTGGGCAGTGGTCTGAGAGGAGGGAAGCCGGGACGTGCCTGTCCCAGGCCGGAGGCCTCCAGTTTCTAAGGTCAACCAAATTTGCAGAGGATATAAGGTAATAAGTAGATGGTGGAGCCATGGGGGAGATGGAAGGGGAGAATTTCCACAGGGATGAGGACTGCTCCCAGGCCCACGGCTGCTTCCAATTGCAGCGGCCTCCTTCCTGGAGGCTTTCTGAGAGCTTCACCCCAGCTTTCCCGTGCCCACCAACGAAATCCTGCTGACACCTGCTTCTCCAGCACTGCTCAGTGAACCGCCTGCCTGCACCTACCCTCTGAGCTGGACTCCTCCCTGCTGTCCCCTCCACCTCAAACGCCCCTTTCCTCCCTCTGCCAGCCCTGAGGGCTGCCTACTCAGGACATCCCAGCGACGCCAGGGCCCCTAGCTCTGGCCTTTCCCTTCTTTGTTCTTTCTGGAGGTGACCCGGGCAGAGTCCTAAACAGTCCCCAGGCAGATGGCACTGCATGGAGATCCCTGACCCCACCCGGTGCTGGCCCTGCAGCAGCCCTGGAGACGCAGACGCGAGGGGCAGGGGGCTCTGCCCTGGAGGCTCCCACTGTGGAGGAGGGAGGCATAGCCTTCCACCCTGACGCCCCTGGGCTGGGCTGTCCCTGCAGGGGAGCTGGCACTTTAGCTAGCGAAGAGATAGGCAAGTGGTGCTAATGGTAAAGAGTCGGCTGGCTGATGCAAGAGACCTGGGTTCCATCCCTGGGTTGGGAAGATCCCCTGGAGGAGGGCATGGCAACCCACTCCAGTATTCTTGCCTGGAGAATCCCCATGGACAGAGGAGCCTGGTGAGTTACAGTCCATGGGGTTGCACAGAGTCAGATATGACTGAACTGACTTAGCCCACAGCCACTGAGGATGGGCAAAGGTGAATTGTGTTGGGGGTGCCCAGTCAACCAGCACATGGAGCCCTGCCTGCACTCTCTGTCTCCCATGCAGCCCCAGGTCCAGTTAGCCGAGGTGCCCCCAACACTGCTGCCTGAACATTCTGCAGCGCAGAGGGTCCTGGCCACTGACTGAATGAGGAGCTGTCTCCTGCAAACCCCCTCCAGACAGGGCCAGGCCACACTCTCCCCACCGACTGCCCCTGTCCTCCCACCAGCAGGCCGAGGAGCGCCTGGCCTTCACTGCGGGGTGGTGCTGGGGTGCGGGGTTGACCCTCTGCTCACTCCTCAGGGCCGGAAGGAGCCGTGCTACATCACACAGTTGTTCCGGGCGGCAGACAAGAACCAGGACAACCAGATCTGCTTTGAGGAGTTCCTCTACATCTTGGGCAAGCTGGTGAAGGACTACCACTTGCAGTACCACCGGCAGCTGTGTGCCCACCACTGCACCCAGCACAGCCTCTACTAGGGGGGTGCAGGGGCCTCCTAGGGAGCAGGTGTGACCCAGCTGTGGGCCGCTGAAGACACAGCGTGTGTGTGTGTGTGCGCGCGCGCGGAGTGGACGCTGTGAGGGAAGAGAATAAAGCAACTTTGTAAAGACTTCTGGGTGTTGCTCATTTCCTGGTTCCATGCATCGGCTCTGGGCCCAGAAAGAAAGGTCTGGTCCTACTTGGAGGGTCAGTCATTTTGGGTAGTCTGTGCCCCAGGAGCCCTGTCTGAGCAGGGAGACAGCCCCTGCCCCCGGGAGCCCCTGTCTGAGCGGGGAGACAGCCCTTACCCTCAGCTTTTGGTCTGAGAGGGTGGAGTCTCTTCTCTCGGGGAGTCAGCTCTCTGACAAGGAAGCCAGGCCTCACCAGTGATGTTCTGGTCACTCATTCACTACTCATACCTGATTGGACAGGAGCCACGAGGGCAGAAGTTCTCCCAGCTTCAACAGAGAGCTCCAACAAAGGCGGAGCAGCCGGGACTGGGAAGGGGCCAGAACAGGGTGGGGAAGATGATGCTGGTAATTGACATGGGTGGCAGGTCCACGGGCAGTCGGTGAGGGAAGATTGTGAGGTGGGTTTTCCACACATTGAGTCAGAGATGGGTCAAACTTCAAGTTGGCAATGCAGCCTGTCAATGGGAAGAATGATGAGTGGAACGTGGGTGACTATCGGTCAGGGAAGGCTTCCTGGGGAGAGGAGGGTTTGGTTTTGTTTTTGTTAATAAATAAATGATGATGGATGTGGGTGTTGTTCTGACTCTGGGCTATTTGTGACTCCCTCATCCCTCCCAGCTCAGACCTGCCCCTGCCCTCTCTCTGTGTTGTTTGTTTTTGTCTCTCTCTGGAAGCCCAGGAAGCTGATGCACAATCTCCTGGGGGAAGGTCTCGTCTGCCCTTAGGTCCTGCTGGGTCCATCTTGGTGGGTTTCTTCTCTGAGGATGGTCTGAGAACCCATGTCCTGAGTGCACTGTGATAGAAACAAAGAGCTATTTGAAAGAGTGATGGGTAATTGTCTGCACCCCTATGCAGGTGATTGGGGGTATCATTTAAAGAACTTGGTTTGGGACCCTCTGCCAACTGGATCTGTGAACCAAACATGGGAAGCAGCGCCCTGCAGGCTGAACTGGAGACATTTGTTCCTGATCAGCGGAGCTCAGAAGCAGGCCCTCCGTGGACGCCACATTCACATACAGGCTGATCTTCAATCCTCATCATTTAGGGGTCAGTCTCACTGGCCCCACTTTCCCTCTGGACCTCTCCTGTGGAGGTGCTTGTCCTGCTGCACTGAGGTTATGTGTGGCTGTCTGTATCCTCTACCAAGACAGGGACCCCGTCCTGTCATCTCCATGACACGGCCCAACGTCAGCACACAGAGTGGAGCAGGGGGTGTGCAGGAGTGGGGCCTGTGGACTGGAATCCCACGACTGGGGTCTGCGTTGCCTCGTGCAGACCCTAAGTCACATCCAGAGACTGGGAGACAGTTGGCAGGGTGACTCAGGCCACCCTTGCCTCAGGCCCAGGTGGATCCTCCCTGCCTGTCTCACCTGAAATGCACTGGGTTGCACAGGCTTTTGATTACAAAGCGGCAGCTCAGCCCAGTCCTCCTGTCCCTTCCTGGGGGTTTCTCCACCGGCCCTGCATGCTCTGGCCTCATTTCCTCAGCCACGGGCTCGGGCCTGGTGTTGAGACACACAGCCAGGGCTGAGCTCTTTCCTGCAAACAGGACTAAGTTTCGTTCCCCCTGGGTTGCCCCATGTCCGTCAGTCTGATTACAGACGCTACTTTTTCCCCTTGTGCTTGCCCAGTTCCTGACACTATCTCCTTCCGGGTCAGCTCAGCCTGGCTCCTGCTCTCCTGGAAGCCCCCAAGGCTGCCTGTCCAGGGAGAGCTTCTCTGGGGCGGCGTTTCATGGCCTTGGCTGACCAGCAGGCTCCACTGAGAAGCACACGATGCTGGAGGGGATCATGGTTTATGATTCCCTTCCTGGACCTGGGGCCTGTTTTCCGTCCTTTCTGGATGAAGAAAGCTGTTTCCCCCAGACGTTCTCAGGAGTGGCTTCAAGGCAGGCATCTCCTGAGGGGTTGGGGCCTGGAAGAACATCATCTCCGTTAATCTCGCCATCACCCTCCTTGAGAGAGGTCAGCGTGAATGCCATCCTGGGCTGGTGAACAAACCCTAAGAAGAATCTCGGAAAAAGCCAGCTTGTTCTAAAGTGTGCTTTTGGCACGTAAGCACCGAAACAAAGCAGGACACGTGCCCGTAGGACCTCAGGCCTCAGTTTCCTCACCTGTCACATAGGGAGAGTTATATCTGTGATGTCCACTTCACAGTGCTATCAGCTGAGTGAGTGGATGCAAAAATACTCTGGAAATATGATGTGCTATTTCAGGTAAGATGTGATTGTGCAGGTCATTGAGAAGTGGGCCTGGACAACCACAGGTAGGCGCCGAGTGCTTGATCATTGGTTGAAAACTTGTCATATTTGATGTCATAAACAGCCCTATTTTCCTATCAGGAGATTGACTATCAAGGAAGGCAGCCTGTATTTGGTGGGTGGGTCTGTATCCTCCTTTGTTCCCAAAACACTGTCATTTAAAGTGGCTGGGTATGCGTTAAAAAGAATACATTTGAATCAGTTCTGATGAGATGGATGAAACTGGAGCCGATTATACAGAGTGAAGTAAGCCAGAAAGAAAAACACCAATACAGTATACTAACACATAGATATGGAATTTAGAAAGATGGCAATGACGACCCTGTATGCAAGACAGCAAAAAAGACACAGATGTGTATAACGGACTTTTGGACTCAGAGGGAGAGGGAGAGGGTGGGATGATTTGGGAGAATGGCATTGTAACATGTATACTATCATGTAAGAATCGAATCGCCAGTCTATGTCCGACGCAGGATACAGCATGCTTGGGGCTGGTGCACGGTGATGACCCAGAGAGACGTTATGGGGAGGGAGGTGGGAGGGGGGTTCATGTTTGGGAATGCATGTACACCCGTGGTGGATTCATGTCAATGTATGGCAAAACCAATACAGTATTGTAAAGTAAAGTAAAGTGAAAAAAAAAAAGTGGCTGGGTATGATAAAGGGAATTTCTGCATGGGATAAGGGCTCGATCACGTGTTCAATTCTTCATTCATTTATTCCCTCAGTAAGTATTAACTGAGTACCTAGTATGTACCAGACCCCAGGGTGTGATGTGGTTTCTGCTCTAAAGGGGCCCTTAGTCCCAAAGAAAAGACAGGCAATAAACAGATGAACTCCAATATAGCAGAGCAAATGCGTGATGCAGAAGAGCTTCGTAGCATGGAGGTGAGAATTCACTCAGTGTTGACAGAGGTGGGGGACAGACAGTCAGCAACGGGCCAGAGCAGATGGTGCCTGGACTGGGTCAGGAAGGATGAGAAGCACTTTATTGGCAAAGAAGTATTCCAGTCAAGTGCAGGAAATGGATGATGTCACAGTAGGTCACGTCACCCGGGTCACTTGAGGCTCCGAATGTTGTGTCTCTATGGGCCTCAGTTTCCTCATCTGTAAGGTGGAAATTATGATAGAACATACTTCATTGGATTATTGTGAGGGTTAAATGGATTGATGTAAATAAAGCTCTTAAACAATGACAATGGTTCCTGGCACATAAGAGCCCAATAAATACCAACCATTATTTTGCTATTGTTGGTTCTTATTGATTGTCATTGCTGTTATAGTGTATAGCTGACACGGAGCTGGGTCCCAGGGAGGCAGAGACAGGTGACCCAGTCTGGGTCCTCAAGGGTTCACAGCCCAGCTGGGGAATCAGACTTATTGACAAGGCAGTGATCACAGTACACACTCATACAGTGCTTGCTTACTATGTGCTGCTTTAAAAGCCTCACGTGTTTTTTTGTGTGTAAACTTTTAATTAAAACATAATATCTATTAATAAAAGCCCACAAGTCATAAATATTTTGCATCTATTTTTAATGCTCACAACAACACTATCAGGCAGATTTTATTTTGGGGGAGTGAAAGCATTTAGGATTTTAAAATATTTAAATTGTGGTGATTATATATATATATATATATATATATATATATATATATATATATATATATATAAAATAAAATGTACCATCCTAACCAGTTTTTAAGTGTCCAGTTCAGCCATGTTAAATGTATTCCCATTGCTGTGAGTCCAGTCTCCAAAACTCTCATCCTCTTGGAACTGAAACTCTGTACCCAATGAACAATTACCCGCACAGCCCCCTCCTCCTAGACCTTGGCAACCACGGCTCTACTTTCTGTTTCTATGAGTTCAGCTACTCCAGTACCTCATATAAATGGAGATATTGGTCTTTTTGAATGTCTGACTTACTTCACTGTCTGTCCTCAAGGTTCACCCATGTCGTATCATGTGTCAAGACTTTTCTTCCTTTTTAAAGGCTGAATAATATTCCATTGTATGTACATATCACATTTATTTATCCATTCACCTGAGGATGGACACTTGGGTTGCTTCCACATTTTGGCTGCTGTGAATAACGCTTCTGTGAACATGAAGGCACAAACATCTTTTTGAGACTCTGCTTTCAACTATTTTGGGTATATACCCAGAAGTGGAATTGCTGCATCAAATGGTAATTTGGTTTTTAACTTTTTGAGGGACCACTCTATTATTTTCCCTCAGGGGCTTCACTAGTTTACATTCCCACCAGCAGTGCCCACGTCCTTTTCAAGACTTGTTATTTTCTGGTTTTGTTGGCAGTAGACGTATACATATATACATATATCCCCTCCATCCTGAACCTCCCTCCCACCTCAGTTTTCACTGGGTTATTTGTTTCCTTTTGGAGTTGAGTTGTAGGAGTTCTTTCTGTATTCTGGATGTTAACCCTTTCTCATATATACGATTTGCAAATATTCTCTCCTGTAGGTTGGAGGTAGACTTTATTGTAATCTCTATTTAATAACTGAGCTAACTAAAGCACAGAGAGGGTAAGTAATTAGCCCAAGGTCACACAGCTACAAAGTTAATGACAGAATAAAGCCCAAAGGGCTGCAGGAACATGAAGTAGAGAGAGGCTAATCCCATCTGCTTCCTCTAGGAGGCGATGATGGCTTAGGTCTTGGAGAAGCATAAGGAAAATATTGGTTCAATGTATGAAGGATGGAGAGATGGGAGGGGCTTTCTCAGCAGAGTCCTGTTCTTGTCAGATCATGCCCTGGAGCCTGGTGCTCTGGGATCCTGTCTGCGCTCTGACACGTCTGCACTGTGTGAACCGCTTCACCTTTCTAGGTCTCAGCTTCCGTGTGTATAGACTGAGGGGGCTCTGTGCCCCGACTTTCTGACAGACATGTTCTGTGGGTCTGAATAGGTTACACGAATGTCAAGTGCTCTGTATAAGGAAATGATCACAAATCTTCAGCACTGGGACCCAGGTTGAGGGGAAGGACTCGCTCCTCCTGAAATCCGGGGGGAATTGCCCACCTCCTCTTCTCCTCCTAGGGTTGAAGCATTTCTGCCCTCTCCAAAAGTGCCCTCCTTCCCCACCCCCACAGAGTGGTTTTCCTCTATAACCCAGACTCACAGGCACATAATCATCCCAGAGAGGATGGAAGGGTCGCTGCTGTTTATGCAGCGCCTCAGTGCCTCATGCTCGTAGGGGGACTCCAAGCCAGCGTCCATCTCCTGGGACACAGTGCCGCCCCACCCGAGCCTCACAGAACAGAGGCATTGTGAAGGTGTGGGGACAGCAGCAGAGAAACCGACTTAACCCTTAGCAGCCCACATCCCTACTGAGTCCAGCCACACACATAACAACAATGATGGAAATACTCCACCTTCTATTCCTAAAAATCCAGCAACTAGGATAAGTGTTCTTAACCTTTTAGAGGCCTTTGGACCCTTTCGACAATGTGATGAATGCTATGGAGGAATGAGCTTATTTGAATGCCCTCAAAATGAGGCATTTAACTTCAGTTCTATTTCTGAGATGCATAGAGAAGCCATGCGAATAACCACAGCAACAGTGAGAAGGACTTGGGAGAGAGCTTCCATGGTTGGCCATGCCAGGGGAAGCTAGCAGCCCACAGGCAGAATCTTTACCATGCCCTCTTCCTGATTTCTCCTCCCTGGCATCACTGCCTGGCACTTGCCTTCCTCCTCTACCTTTCCTGTGCTGCCCCTCAGGACTTCTCATTCTGCACCGTGATTGCCCCATTCTCCTTGTTGGGAAACTGGAGGCTGTAGCAACATTGGAAGGGAGTAGCTGCCTCTGAGTGGCCTGAGGCCCTGGGCAGCTGGCCAATCCTGGTTGCTATAAAAGGGAGCTGACACTGAGCCCTGCATGTCCTTTGGCAACTCTGTTTTGGGGAGACCTGGTAAGTGAAACTGTGGTCTGTCCCACACTGCAGGCTTCCCCTGGGGTGGGCTGAGGAGTGCAGCAGTCTTCTCCGAGGAGGGGAGAGAAAGCTCGCTGGATCTGGACAGGGTCCAGAGGAACATGAGCCTGGGGTTGAAGGGGCCGAGGGCTCTGGGACTTTTGAGTGAGGGCACGTTTGGGCCCTTCCTGGGCAGAGGATGAGGACATGGGGAGAGCTGGCAGGCGCTGTGTGTGCTTGGGTGCCCTGCTCCCTCCCACACCCTCATCTACACCGTCCCACCCCTTCCCCTTGTAGCCATAGCCTTCTGCTGCCTTTAGTTACTTGGGTGGTGTCATCCAAGACAAAGCCGTCCCCTGGGGTAGGAGCTTCCTGAGTGTCCCCATAGGCACCTTCCCCACTTTGGGCTTGCCCGGGCATCTGTCTTCCAGGTGGGGCAAATCCTTGGACACCATGCTGACTGATCTGGAGAGTGCCATTAACTCCCTGATTGACGTCTACCACAAATACTCCCTGCTGAAAGGGAATTACCACGCCGTCTATAGGGATGACTTGAAGAGGCTGTTAGAGACAGAGTGTCCTAAGTTTCTGAAGGTGAGGAGGGCCTGGGTGTGGTTGGGGTTCTCGGCCTGCCTCTGATGAAGCCCTGGGTCGCTGATCTCCTGCGTTGCTCTGTACAGACAGCCATATCTCAGCTTCCCTGAGATCTTTACCCTCTGACTTCTCTCTCTCCAATCTTCACAGAAAAAGGATGCGGACACTTGGTTCAAAGAGTTGGACATCAATCAGGATGGTGGAATTAACTTCGAGGAGTTCCTTGTGCTGGTGATAAAGGTGGGCCTGGCAGCCCATGAAGACATTCACAAAGAATAGCAGAGCTATCGGGCCTGGGGCTAGGTCCCTGGACTCGTCCCCGCAGAGTAATAAACTAGTTCATACCTCAGGTCTCTCCTGATTGCTTGCTTTCCGTTTGTGGAATGAGGCTCCTGTGGGGGTGGAGGGAGGGTTGGAAAACCCAAAGGAAGAGAAACAAACCAGTGTTGCCCCCACTACCCATCCGTCAGCAGCCCTCTGTGCTTACCACCGCTCTGCTCTCCTCCCCGTGTTCTTCCCAAGCGATTCCTGAGCATTCCAGTCCCACAGTCCCGAGTCCTGAGTTCCAGGATTGAAGGATTCTAGAAAGTCCAAGATGCTATAGCTGTAGTATAAGTGATATGGGTAATATATGATATGGGTGATTTGAGAACAGGGTGACATAAAGAAAACTCAGAGTATTCTCTAAATTTTAATTTCCAGCAAAATGTCTTAGATGTAACTTTCAGGAAGTTAGGGAGATAACTATGTAGAAGTGTGTGTGTGTATGAGAGAGAGAGAGTGATTCTATGCTGTGGTGTGACTTTAGGTGGATGCTACATTAAGTAACACTAATAAGCCCCCTGGCCTCCGCGCTTGTGATTTCTTCTAAAGAGGTTTAGGAAGCTTTCCTTCTCTCTCCATTTCCAACCTCTTAACTTTATTCAGTAATAAAGGGAAGACTTCCCTGGTGGCCCAGTGGTTAAGAATTTGCCTACCAATGCAGGAGACACAGATTTGATCCCTGGTCCAGGAAGATAACACACGCTGCAGGGCAGCTAAGCCCACGCACCACAACTACTGAGCCCATGCTCTCTAGGGCTCCCAAGCCCCAGCTAGCGAGAAGCCCTGGCACTCCAACTGAGGCTCAACACAGCGAAATAAATAAATAGATACTAAACAACAAAGGAAAGGGAAGATAGGCTAATACATTAATAAAACTCAGTGTGAAGAATAGGGTGTTCAATTGTTTCCCTGTGGGGTGAATGCTTCGATAATCAGTGACTTATCTAAAATACTCTCCCCGTCATTACTCCGGGTTTCCAAGGGTCTGGTGAAACAGGGGGGCCAGAAAATGAACGGGCATCTCTCACCAGAACCCACCTAGCAAGCTGAGCTTCCACGCGGCGTCTTTGGGACATTTACTTACCATTGTCCTCACTTAGCAGGAGAGTTATGGAGAAGGGGGTTGGGAGCTGTCACCAGAGTCTCTACACCAGGGATTTTGACTTGGTCTATCTTGCCTTGAAAATCCCATGGACAGAGGAGGCTGGTAGGCTACAGTCCATGGGATTGCAAAGAGTCGGACACGACTGAGCTACTTTACTTTACTATGGTACATCCTGGGGCTTCCTAGGTGGCGCTATGGGTAAATAACCTGCCTGTTAACGCAGGACATGTAAGAGACGTGGTCGGGAAGATCCCCTGGAGGAGAGCATGGCAACCCACTTCAGAATTCTTGCCTGGAGGATCCCCATGGACAGAAGAGCCTGGCGGGCTACAGTCCATAGAGTCACAAAGAATCAGATACAACTGGAATGACTGAGCAAGTTCGCATGCATGGTACATCTCTGGAACAGAACTGAAGTTGAGTACACCATTCTGACTGTATGCGTATATGCTCATTCCCCTGAGTCTTTCATCCCTAAAAAAGGATGCAGACACCCCTCAAGTATTAAGAACATTTGTTCTGGCTTCTGGAGTTTTAGTAATGAAAGGTAGAGTGTGTATTTCCATTATTGTTGTTTTGTTTGTGGCTAGACTTGGTGGGGTGGGTAGGGGTGGGGAACATGTGCTGCTAAGGGCTAAATTAGTTTCTTTGCGGCTGCCCCACCCCTGCACAACTCTTCTGCTCTGTGAAGCTGGGCTGGGGGCACTGTGTCCCAGGAGATGGATGCTGGCTTGGGGTCCCTCTGTGGGCATCAGGCACTGAACCACTGCATAAACAGCAGGGAGCCTTCTGGGATGATTGTGTGCCTCTAACCCTCTCTGGGATGATTGCGTGCCTCTAACTCCAGGAGCCTGGGCTGTAGAGGCACCCAACTCTGTGAGGGTGGAGGTGGGGGAAGGAGGGGATCCTTGGTGAAGGCGGAAATGCTTCAACCCCAGGAGGAGAAAAGGAGTTGGCCAATTCCTCCCACCCTACCCCCCCGCCCCCTGCCGGATTCCAGGAGGAGCAAGCTTCTCCCTCACCCAACAAAATGCCACTCAGATGAACTGGGTCCCAGTGCTGAAGATTACTCACCCCAGATCACTGGGCTTTTCCTTTGCGGTAGTGATTACTCATACAGAAATGCAGATGAACAGGGAAAGATTACAGCTTAAACCCTTATTCACAGAGCAAGGCTTTCATTACCAGCTAGTATTATTATCAGCTAATGTATTAGTGAAAATGGTTGGCAGCCAGCAGAGAACTGAGGCTGGGACATAGAATGGGATGGGGGATCTAGTCACTAAATATGGAGGTGGACTCCCTCTGGGCAGAAGTGGGAAGGCTGGGGACAAAAGTTCTTCCTTCTCAGTTTTCCTGGAGGATCTCTTTATTCCCCAAAGCCAAGTGGGTGCGTGCTCAGTCGGTCAGCCGTGTCTGACTCTCACCTAACTCAGGAGTGTGAACGCACTCTCTACATCGAGGAGGCTCTCATTGCAGATTTGAGAGGCACCTTTAAACGTGAGCAGCTGGTCCAAATGTGGCCCAGGCCAAAAAGAGATGGGAAAGGTTGTCATGGTTCACCAAGAAGCATTTCAGGCCTCACTCAATATTTAGGGAACATAATTGGTGAATGGATAAAAGGAGAGGGCAGCCCCATTCTGCCTCAGTTATCCACATTGGTGGTGGTGGTGTGTATATGTGTGTATGTGTGTATTTGTGTGGATATTTGTATGTGTCTGAGTGGGGGTGAGGGGCGACATATCCCAGTGCCTTTCACTCTCCTTGAAAATGCATGTTAGACTTGTTGCTAACGGATTCTTTTGGGTGGGGTAATGGTGGGGATTTACCATTGTTAACTGTGTTCTGCTGGTTGAAAGTCCAATGAGTCTGCTTTCTCTGAGTCCTCTCAGAGGACCCTGGGGAAGGCAGCCCAGAATGCCCTCTGGAGTTTCACCGTAAGTGATGGGCCAGTGACTGTGAAGAACTGCATTGACCCTGAGATGTCAAATGGTTGATACCCGAGCTCATGGTTGAATGTGGGAGGTAGACCAGCTGGCCACCTGAAGAATGAGCTGGAGATGAGAGAAGCCATTGTTGGAAGGTCTGTGGAGGAGGCAGGCTTGCAGATTGTAATGTGCAAACAAGGCTGTGCCCATCACAGGACCTACTGGGCAGAGTCAGGCAGGGCTTGTAGCCCAGAGCAAGGTGTTTCGGGCTCCTGTTGCCGCAGCAACAAAAGAAGAACAAGGTGGGGGAAAGTTGAGAAATAGGTGGTTTAGTAGGAAGCCTCATGTCATTTTGAACCCACAAAGGAGAACTTGGCTCACCGATTGAGGCAGATCCGGCCTTAAAGGATGACCTGTCTGAAATCCCACTTCTCCACCCAGGTTCTCCACCCAGGTTCCCTACCCAAGACCCAAGACTCCTGACTTCAGCCAAGTGCCTTGCAGTTGTGACGGAATTATTAAAGAGCAGGGGAGTATCTGGAATTGGGCAACTGGTGTCTAGAAGCTGAACACACAGCTTATTCCAGCGGAGAAGACTTCCTTCTACATCCTTCTACTTGGGAGCCACGGTGATTCTGGCTGGGTCCAGATATCAGCCTAGATTCTGGCCTCCTGACCTAGGGAATTCAGCCTAAATTCAGATGGGCTGAGAAGGGGGAAAAAATGTTATTTGCTCAGTTGTGTCGCCTCTCTGTGACCCCATGGACTGTAGCCCACCAGGCTTCTCTGTCCATGGAATTCTCCAGGCAAGAATACTGGAGTGGGTAGCCATTCCCTTCTCCAGGGGATCTTCCCAACCGAGGGACAGAACCCTTGTCTCCTGCATTGGCAGGTGGATTCTTTACCATTGAGCCACAAGGGAAGTCCAGTAGGGGAGGGAAGGTGCTATCCTTCTGGAAGGCAGTGTGAAAGGGAAAAAAAAATTCATCTCAAACCTGAGGAGAAGGACAAAATGGTGATTGCTTAAATCTTTGATCTCAGGCTAGAGTTTGCCTGAGTAGAAGCAGGTCTCTGCTGCTCTTAACCTTCCATCATCTGGCACTTTGGGAAGTGTAACATGGTCAGCACAGTATGTTTGGTTAACAGATCACAATGGATAAAGAAGTAGGCGGTTTACATCTGCCTGGTGTGGTACTATGATTCTATAGGTTGGCAGAGCTGTTAAACCTCTGTATATTTCCACCTGAGACATAATCCCTAGCCAACTTTGAGGCCATGCACAGTTGAACTGAAAAAGGCAGCATATAGGCTCTGTGTGTGTGTGTGTGCTTAGTGGCTCAGTCGTGTCTGAGTCTTCGTGACTCCATGGACTGTAGCCCACCAGGCCCGTCTCTTCATGGGATTCTCCAGGCAAGAATACTGGAGTGGGTTGCCATGCCCTCCTGCAGGGGATCTTCCTGACCCAGGGATGGAACCTGTGTCTCTTACATCTCCTGCATTGGCAGGCGGGTTCTTTACCACTCGCGCCACCTGGGAAGCCCCATATAAACTATCTACATTTGTTCAAATAATATTATGCAGAAGAGAGAAACTCAAATATATACATGACACTGAAACAAAATAGTCATTAGAAGCAATTACTTATCTTAAGTTGAGTGACAATTCAGTATTATTCCAGTGTTTAGCTTTGAAAACAGAACTGTTATAGATACAGTCATCATAAAAATAAAATCAAGACATTCACATTTGAGGTTGCTGCTTTAATTTTTATTTCCCTATTAAAAGTTGAGTCATATTTAAGAATCTTAGTTAGTCACTCCTTTCCTGAATGTCTTTATATATTCTCAAATATTCTTCAAACCAGCTTTTAAAAATCTTCTTTGCTGATTCTCTCATTAATGAATTAAAGCAAGAATTTTGACACAGGCTCACTATATTTGTTTATTAATTTTGCTTTTAAGCACTAGACTTTGTGATAGCTTATTTCTTTTGTTTCTTATAACACCCCTATAAGACTGATAATTGCTATTTCCATTTTGCACATACGGAGGTTCAGAGAAGTTAAGAAACTCAACAAAATTTACTAATCTGGCAAGTGGCAAAGCCAGGATTAGATCTGCGGTTGTCTCCAGGCAGGAAACCCTGGTTCTGACATGAAAGTGCTTCTCTTCTAGCTGATTTCCAACCTGCGTTTGCAGAGGGCCTGCCATTCCTCTTCTGGCCTTCTTGGTCTCTTTGTCCTTGTCCCCTGCAGTTACCAGAATGAACTTTCTCTCTTGGACTTCTTTCTCCTGTCTCCAGGTCCTCACCCTCACTTGGGCCTGAATTACTATGGTTATTTTTTTTCCTGGTATGAGCAATCCTCCAGACAATGACTGTAGAAGTGGGGATTAGCATTTTGAGTTCCATAAGCTCTTAGGGACTGTCCCTCTTTTTGGGTTGGGGAGTTTTCCTTCCAGTTTTAGGAGTGGTGGAAATTTCCATGTGAATAATTCACTTGTTTGCAAAATCATGGTCTGAACTGGCTGCTTAGGTCAGGGCATAGACCTTCAGCAACTCTTTCAAATGATTTGTAACCATTGCTCTGTCACCGGGCAGACGTTTCTTCTTCCTCCTGCAGGGACCTCATTAGCAGCAGAAAGCATAGAACTATATCCTGCATCCAGAGTCATAGAGTCTTCATCAGCCTAGCCCAGCAAGGGCTCCAATCAGTTCAGCTTGCTCAGCATCTTGTTTTGTTACAGTACATTTCCCTTCTCTGCTTTCTGGAGCAAAATACCAAACACAAATAAAATGCTCTGGATTCCTTTCCTGCTTTGGTCCCAGAACTCTCCACTATAATGTAATTCATTAAGACCCCATCATAAGTGTCATACTTAATGGGAAAACATTAGACATTTATCTTTTTTTTGAAGTATAGTTAATTTACAATGGTGTGTTAGTTTCAGGCGTATAGCACAGTGATTCAGTTATACATACATATATATTATTTTTCAGGTTCCTTTCCCCCCTTGGATATGACAAAATATTGAGTATAGTTCCTGTGTGCTACACAGTAAGTCCTCATCGGTCATCTACTCCATATATAGTTGTGTGCATATGTTAATCCCAAACTTCCAATTTATCCCTCCCCTCTACTTCCCCTTTGGTAACCATGAGTTTGTTTTCTATGTCTGTGGGTCTATTTCTGTTTCATAAATAAATTTATTAGTATCATTTTTTAAAGAGTCCAGAGATAAGTAATATTGTATAATATTTGTCTTCCTCTGTCTGATATATTTCAGTTGGTACGATAATCTCTAGATCCCTCCATGTTGATGCAAATGGCACCATTTCATTCTTTTTCACTGCCAAGTAATATTCCATTATATATACGTGCCACGCCTTCCTTATCCATCACCTTCTGATGGACATTTAAGTTGTTTCCACAGACATTACTCTTTAATAACAGGAAAAACGCAGGGATGCCTCCATTACCACTTCTATCTAATATTAGTATTGTGGGGCCCTAGCCAATGCTATAAGACAAGAAAAACTAAATGAGAGGTGATGGGAGATCTGGAGACACTGAGCTTGTAGAGCAAACCAGTACCCCACAGGGCACTCTTGTCTCTGCATTTCATTACCTGCTCTGTTTCTCCTTCTGAATACCTGCTACTCTTGTACATTTTTTCAGGAATGTGTCCAGCCAAGCTGGACTTAGTTCTTCTCTTGAGGCTATTAATGTCATTTCTGGAAAACACACTGATTAGCTGGTGTTTCTTAGTTTTCTCTGCAGGCTGAAGGGCTTTTTCTGCAGCCTGCATCTGGAACCCTCAGGCTTGGAAAAGAATAGAGGGTGCTATACTCTGGGACTCCAGAGGTCATCAGATATTAATACTGAGTCCCCTCCTCTAGGAAAAGGTTCAGAAATTTAGAAATTTGCAGTCTGAGGTAAGGACCTCAGAAATCATTTCTGATGCACTCCCCTCTTCAGTTACCTATTCTGGGTCTCACAGAGAATTACCTTTTCAATAATTTAAAAAAAAAATGCTTTATCTGCTTTCTTTTTACTCCAGAAATATTCTGCCAACTATTCCATGATGTTGAAGGGTTTGGAGATATCCTGTACAAATCCTTCAAACTCAGCCAATTCCAGCACAGACAGTTGACAGTCAACATCACATCTGCCCCATCAACCAGATTTCTGACACAATTCCAGCTACTGTTTCAAAAAGCAAATGGCTCCAATTCCAGGAAAATCAATTGATCCACAAGGCAGGTGGGGATCTTCCAAGGAACTTCCAAATGCAATAAGTATGATTTAATAATTTACAACTACATGTTTTTCTTTTCCCAGTTAACTGCTCAAGTTTCCACATCTCCTACTAAGAGGGTGTCTGGTGTCTCCTTGAGCCTGGTGCTCACTCAGGCCAGTGGGGAGTCTGAGGATAATTTCTGCTCTCATGAACAGCAGTAGTCTCTTGTGTTTTTTCCTATTTGTTATAAAAGCTGTTGTTGAAGGCCAGTCTGCACAATTCTGTGGATGATGCGTTTCTAGCAAGCTGCTGGGAAGCCCTCTATAAAGGCCAGGCAATGCGACCTTTATGGAGGACACTGTCACCCAAAGCATACGGGAAGGTTGGGTTTGGGAGAGTTTCCATCAGTTTTATTGTTCTTGTGTTTCCTTGTCACTGGCATGATCTCCTCTTTTGCTCACTATATTAATTTGGTTTCAGGAAAGTTTTCCTGCCTGTGGATTTGACTGGGGCCAAATGTCTCTCTTGCCTCATATCTCTAGGAGATTTCTCTTCCCCAATTGGGCCAGTAGTGATGTTGACTAACTGCCTACTGGGGTGGGGGTAGGGGAGGGTCAGGGCGGGTGGGGAGTGTCAGAGGGCAGATATCTCAGTGCCATTGCCCCACGGAGCAAAGCAGAACTGCTTCAAGACAGCTCTCTGTTTTCCCTATTCTGAAAACAGGTAAACAGCTCCTGATTCAGGCTTTAATCCATCTGTATTTGGGCACTTGTGGCTGATCCATCATTCATGCAGTCCTCACCTGCAGGGTTGTGGAATTCTCCAGTTCTGGGGCTCTCCAGGCTGGGAAGGGGCGGCCCTTGCTCCCTCTCGCTTCCTCTCTCGTTCTCTGATGGGGGATGCAGCTGGAGGAAGCAGAGACCTCTTCTGAATTTCTTTTGGATGTCTGCCTTTCTCCGACCTGAGTTTTTATTGCCTTCCTCTAGTGTTTCTGCACTGGAGTAGGAAAAGGCCCTGGTGATTACTGAGCTGAATCCTGCAGGGCTGAAAGCTTTCCAAGAGGCCTCATCTCCCGTGTATGTCAGCCTCAGCTTCTGAGACACTATAGACAGATTCACCATATGGGATCAGGTCACCAGAAAACAGCCACCTTGTCCACAGATAGGTGAGAGGATGGCCATTTTCATTTTTTCAAGGTTTTTAGAAGTTGTCTCAGAAAAAGCTCCTTCTCAGGCCTACTTTCAGAGCTTTGGAATTTCCCATTGACTGATGCCCTGAGTGGAATTCAAAGTCCCAGTCAGGTGCCTTGGCCTGTATGGGGCCCTTAGCTGCTTTCTCCAATGAGATGTGTCTGTCTCTCTTTTCCCTCCTGCCATGGACCAGAGACTCCTGCCTGCTCCCCCACCCATCCCACCTCTAGAACTAGCCTCAGGGACACCAGTCAGTCTGGAGGGCCTCAACCCAGAGACTTTTGTGACAGGTGTCCCCCTTTCCCCTGACTTGAACAGGTCGAGCCTGCCTGGTGCATCCTTGGGCCCTGATGCCTCCTCCAGCAGTTTCTGGAGCACAGTCTAGCAACAACAGTCACCTTCTCAGGTTTCTGGGAAATCCCACTGGGGCCATGCAACTCTTCGCAGCTCCAAGTACACCTTTTGTGGCCTCTGCTTCTCCAGCACAGTTACGGATGCTTTTTCTACATGAAGCCCATATGGTTCTTGCAGAGCCTCTTGACCTCCTTCATCTCTCTCTCTCTCTTTTTTTTTTTTCTCTTACAATTTTCAGCCAGGTTCCCAGTCCTGTCTGGAATGCATGCTCCCCTGAGGCTGTAATGTCAGCTTTCATCAACCACACTCCCTCTTCACAACGAACTGGCTCCACCAATCACTCTAGGTTGGGTCAGAGCCTCAGGGTAGCCTCATTCCCAGAACCCACTGATTCAAGCAGTGTGGGCCTGCCCCCTTCTAGGAAGAGGCTCAGAGTCTTAAGAAATTCAGTCTGAGGTAGAGAGGCTAACAAATCATTCTCCCCCACGCCCTACCCAGCATAAAATGTAGTATTTGCTCTATGTAAAATGACTGATTTTGGATTTCCCTGGTATCCAGTGGTTAAGAATCTGCCTGCCAATGTGGAGGACATGGGTTTGATCCCTGGTCTTGGAAAATTCCACATGCTGCTGGGCAGCTAAGGCCATGTGCCACAACTAAGCTGAGCCCAGGCTCTGAGAGCCCACATTCTGCAACAAGAGAAGGCATGACCACAAGAAGCTGCAGCTGGAGAGCGACCCCTGCTTGCCACAGCCTAGAGAAAGCCCTTGTGTAGCAACAAAGATCCAGGGCAGCCAAAATAATAAATGAAAATTTTAAAAAATTACTGATTTTTTTTTTGTAGTAGCAAATCACTTTTATTTTCATTAAAAGGCATTTTATTTTATTAAATTGAAGGATAGTTGATTCACAATGCTGTATCAGTTTCTATTGTACAGCTAAGTGATTCGGCCATACACACACCCATATATTCTCTTCCCCCTTATCATGATTTTTTTCTCAGGATATTGAATACAGTTCCCTGTGCTACACAGTAGGGCCTTGTTGTTTTTGTCATAAATTTGCATCTGTGAATCCCAAACTCTCAGTCCACGCCTCCCCCACCCCTCCCGCTTGGCAACCACAAGTCTATTTCTACCTCTGTGAGCCTGTTTCTGTTCCATAGGTAGGCTCATTTGGGTCATAGTTTAAATTCCACATGTCAGTGAGACAGTATGGTATTTGTCTTTCTTTTTCTGACTTCCTTCACTTAATATGAAAATCTCTAGTTCCATCCATGTTGCTGCAAATGACATTATTTCATTCATTTTTATGGTTGAGAAGCATTCCATTGTATGTACATACCACATCTTGTTTATCCACTCATCTGTCCATGGACATGTCTTGGCTGGTAACAAGCATTCTTAAAACATACTTGGCTACTCTGCTAGTGTGTCTGGCCACTCTCAGAGAATTACATTTTTCAGCAAACAAAAAAGTTATTTAGTTTCTTCCTTCTCTGCTTTCTGGAATACTTTACCAATCACTTGGTTTCTGTCCGGGGTACTAAAGGCTTCCTAGAGATTCACAGGTATTTGCTGCTTTATTTTGCCTTATAATGAACTTATAAGCTATGTATAGTCTTTCGCATGTCTCAAAATGATATGGAATGCAGTAGTAAGCGGGGGAACAAAAACAAAAAAGAAACGCTCTTCTGGAGTTCTTCAAGCAGTCTTGCCCCTTTGAGCTGTATCCTCCTAGGCAGCAGTGACTACTACTGTTCAGCAGTTTAAAGTGACAGTCCTGTGAGATGAACAAGACCTAGAGATCTGCTGTACAACACAATCAGTTCAGATCAGTCGCTCAGCCATGTCCGACTCTCTGTGACCCCACGGACTGCAGCACGCCAGGCCTCCCTGTCCATCACCAACTCCCAGAGTTTACTCAGACTCATGCCCGTTGAGTCAGTGATGCCATCCAACCAACTCACCCTCTGTCGTCCCCTTCTCCTCCTGCCCTCAATCTTTCCCAGCATCAGGGTCTTTTCCAATGAGTCAGTTCTTCGCATCAGGTGGCCAAAATACTGGAGTTTCAGCTTCAGTGCCTATATAGTGCCTACGGTTACAGAGACGGCATCACGCACTGAATCACAAGCTGGAATCAAGCAGGATTCCTGGGAGAAATATCAACAACCTCAGATATGCAGATGATACCACTCTAAAGGCAGAAAGTAGAAAGTAAAGAGGAACTAAGGAGCCTCTTAATGAGGATGAAAGACGAGAGTAAAAAGCTGGCTTGAAACTCAACATTCAAAAAACTAAGAATATGGCATTTGGTCCCATTAATTCATGGCAAATAGAAAGGGGAAAGCAGAAGTAGTGGCAGATTTTATTTTCTGGGGCTCCAAAATTACTGTGGACAGTGACTGCAGCCATGAAATTAAAAGATGCTTGCTCCTTAGAGCAAGGCGATGGCACCGCACTCCAGCACTCTTGCCTGGAAAATCCCATGGACGGAGGAGCCTGGTAGGCTGCAGTCCACGGGTCGCTAAGAGTCAGACATGACTGAGTGAGTTCACTTGCTCCTTAGAAGGAAAGCTACGACAAACCTAGACAGCATATTAAAAAGCAGAGACATTACTTTGGTGATATAGTCAAAGGTCCATGTAGTCAAAGCTATGGTTTTTCCAGTCGTCATGTATGGATGTGAGAGTTGGACCATAAAGAAGGCTAAACACCGGAAAATTAATGCTTTCGAACTGTGGTGATGGAGAAGACTCTTGAGAGTCCTTTGGACTCCAAGGAGATAAAATCAATCAATTCTAAAGGAAATCAACCCTGAATATTCATTGGAAGTACTGATACTGAAACTCCAATACTTTGGCCACCAGATGTGAAGAGCTGACTCATTGAAAAAGACCCTGATGGTAGGAAGGATAAAAGGAGAAGAGGGCGGCAGAGGATGAGATGCTTAGATAGCATCACCAACCCAATGGACACGAATCTGAGGAAACTCCAGGAGGCAGTGAAGGACAGGGAAGCCTAGTGTGCTGTAGTTCATGGGGTCACAAAGAGCTGGACATGACTGAGTGACTGAACAATGACATCGTGCACTTAAATGTTTGTTAAGATGGTAATCTCACCCTACGTGTTCTTACCACAAAAATTAAAAACAAAGCCAAAGGCACTCAAGGAAGTTTTCAGGGGTAATGGATGTGCTGATGGCATGGTGGTATGGTATTGTGGTGTGGTGTGGTGGTATCACCAGTGTTTGAAAAGGTCTAAATTCATTAAGTTTTACACATTAAATATGTGCAATTTTTGTACATCAGTTATGCCTCAATAAAACTGTTTAAAAAATAGAGTTAATTTCACCTGAAAAAGTAAAAAGAAAGGGAGCAGTGACCTTGGACAGGCTCTGCCACACCCAATTTCCTAACATAATCACAGCCTTGTACCAACATCGGTTGTCTAATTCAGAAGGGGTAAAGTAGCCCATGACACTGAGTAATCTGGATGTGATTTCAAAATAGAATTGTGACATGGTTTGTTCAGTTCAGGATGAACACAGCACTACAAGTCTCTTATTTTATCGCCATTTCATGCTCCTACCCGTCCAGTTTCTCCCCCTCCTGCAGCCTTCCCATTCCCGAAATGCCCAAACACCCCGGTGGCTTTCTTACTTCATTGGTAGGATCTGTTCTGCCTCCACAAGCCAAGGAGATAGGGAGCTAGGGTCTCACTAGTTATCCCCCCGAAGCAATTGCTTCTTGCGCTTGTAAGGTGTAGCCACTGAAACCTCCTGGTCTGGGCAGTTTTAGGGACAAATTGCTAGCCCACTACTGCAGAGATGCGCTACAGGAGTGGTCTGGGTCCTCATTTAGGCAGTACCTGTTGCTATGGTAACCATGTTAACACAAAGCATGTAGTGGAGTCTAGAGTACCGAACGGAGATCACTAGGCTAGATTTCAAAAGATTTTATTTCAGAGTCCTTGATAACCTCTTCCTACCTTGGGGCTTTGATCCTGGTCATCATAGCCCAACTTGAAAGCTTTTCTAACAGCCAAATTTGGGAATTGTGATGGGAAAGTCAGGGGAAGGCGTAGAGGGATTGGTGTCTCAGTTCCTGAAAACCCTTGGATCCCTTTTGACAAATGCTCCAGTGATTAGCTTTGCATTCTAGAAAAAACTGAGGGAGAGGTCTCCCTTCCCTTACAGACAGAAAAGAATTTTGTCCACTTGCCAAAACTGAAGACAAGGCTGATAATTTATTTTGTTCAAACAGCAAGAAGCAATTGCTTGCTTCCCTGCCCTTTTTAGCTCCGTCACCACCTTATCAGAGAGCCTTTCCCATCCTAGAGCTCCAGAGACTGTTCAGTGAGGGCGGGTTCCTGTCTGTTCTGTTCGTGGCTGCTTCCCCCAGTGCCTGGCCAGCAGTGACCAGCAGATATGAAGGGCTAGGAGGTGTTTGCCAGGTGGAGGAACCCACGCTGCCCTTCTGCTCACCACTGCACAGAGGTTAGAGTTGATCTGAGCCTGCTTCCACATCTCCGGGAATGGAATCCCTTTAGACCCAGAACTTTCCATCCTTTAGAGCAGGAGTCCTCAACCTTTGGAACCTAATGCCTGATGATCTGAGGTGGAGCTGATGTAATAATAATAGAAATAAAATGCACAATAAATGTAATGAGCTTGAATCATTCTGAAACCGTCCCCCTACCCTGGTCCATGGAAAAATTGTCTTCTACAAAACCAACTCCTGATGGCAGAAAGGTTGGGGACCACTGCCTTAAAGCAATGTCATCCTCTTTTTCCCCCTCTCCTTGCTTACCTGGGAGTATGTTTCCCTCCCAGAGAAGCATCTTTTAGAGAGGGTGCCTCTGTGAGAGCAAGCACTCGTATTTATTGTCTCTAACCAGAGCTGAAGAGTCGGACACGACTGAGCGAATTCACTTTCATTTTTCACTTTCATGCATTGGAGAAGGAAATGGCAACCCACTCCAGTGTTCTTGCCTGGAGAATCCCAGGGACAGAGGAGCCTGGTGGGCTTCCGTCTATGGGGTTGCACAGAGTCGGACACGACTGACGTGACTTAGCAGCAGCAGCAGCAACCAGAGCTGGGCTCTGGGATAACTTGGAGGGGGATCCCATCTTGGTGGGCTGCAACCTGCCCCTACAGATCACGCTGCCTCACCTTCAGCTCTGTGTGTGCCCCTCCCCATGTCTTGAGTGTGACTAACAAAGTCATTTCAGCGGCTATGAGTACTTTGTGGGTAATTTTAGACTTGGATATAATTTCAGTTTGGTGTAATTTACTTTGATCATTCCAAACTCACAGAGAAATTACAGGTGAAGTACAAGAAATTCCCATATACGCTTTACTCAGATTTATCAGCTTAATTCACTGTTTCTTTGCATTATGAGAATATACATCATCAAGGTGTTTACATGATCACATTCAGTTGAAGTCTCTTGAAGATCTTATCTTCTACTTTGGAGCACGTATTTATTTCTCATTGAGGTTAGAAGAGTTAGAATGAATTCATGGTTTTGTTGGTTACCATTTTCTTTAATGTGCTGGCTTCCCACTGTTGCCATGGTATTTTGACTAACTTCATAGAGGGAGTTGTGCGGGTGAATCTCTATCTGGCTCAGCATTTATTTGAAAAGGTTGTTTCTTGTAGTACAGTATCCTATTACTTTTTTTACATAGTGACTTTAGAGGCAGTAGTATTTTTTTTATTAATAAACTTTATTTTTTAGGGAGGTTTTAGGTTTACAGCAAAATTGAGCAGAAAGTCCAGAGAGTTCTCATATACTCCTTAGCCTTCCCTCCCCCAGCTCCACGGTTACTGACATCTGGCAGAGGATGAGATGGTTGGATGGCATCACCGACTCAACGGACATGAGTTTGAGCAAACTCTGGGAGATAGTGAAGGACAGGGAAGCCTGGCGTGCTGTAATCCATGGGGTCGCAAAGAGTTGGACACGACTGAGCAACTGAACAACAACATTTGCTACAGATGATGAGCCAACATTAATGCCTTGTTTTTGACCAAGGTCCATAATTCACATTACTGTTCCATTTTCGTGTTGTACATTCTATGGGTTTCGACAAATGTATAACGACATGTATCCACCATTGCTGTATCGTCTATGTCAAACTGTCAACAGAGGAGTTGCCCCCCATCCTCTTCATCCTCCTTGGCTGCCATGAGCATCAGCCTTCCTACACAGTCCTGACTTGAGGAGGTCCTGTCGATGGGGAGGCAGGGCCAGCCCAAGGGACAGTCAGGAGGCCACCAGTCTCTGGAATACCCTTGGAAGCACCAAGGCCAGCGGCAGGAGGGAACACTGCCCAGGCTTGGCCTGGCCCCTGGGGGCCAGTCCTACCTTTTCAGCGGGGTCAGGTGGGAGAACGGAGGAAGGCAAGGCAAGTAGCATCACCCTGCACACCAGGACCGTGCCACTCGCCTGCTGCATGGGCTCCCTTGCCTTCTGAAAGGCGTTGCTGGTCAGGCACAGATGCAGGGGCTGGTGCTCAGAGGGGAAGCTGGGGTGTGGCCTCCCCTATCAGTGGACGCTTGTCAGGACACAGGCGAGGAAGGCCTCTGTTCCAGGTCTCCCAGGGTCCAGTGGCGGGGTCCTGGAGGGCTGGCTCTGGACTCAGGTTCATGCCTGCTGGGTTAAATGACCCATATCTATGCTGGGAGGGTAAGGGTAAAAGAAAAACCAACTTAAAGATTGCTGTTTACTGTTTTCAAGCCTTATCTCACGTATTTTATCAGCGAGCCTCAGAACTACTCTGGGAACTAAAGGACGCTGGTGAGTTGACTGACATGCAAATGAAGAAGCAGGCCCGCGGAACTCAAGGGCTTGCCCAAGGGCACACTGTGGCCCCTGGCACCCTTCTCACTGTGGCCTGCCAGGCAGTCCTGGTTTGCCCAAGGCCCCATTCCAGTGTGGAATGCAAGTCACTAGTCTTGGCTGGATTAGTGCTCAGAAATCTCCCACCTTCATGTGCGGTGAACTGTGTGTGTTATGATTCAGGAAGGTGTCTGAACCCATTAGACTCCAAATTCCTGGAGGGCAGCCACGGAATTCATGCTGCTCTGTGGCCAAGTCTGGCACAGTGAGTTGGGGGTGTGGAGGGGCGCAGAAGAAAGGATTTTTAAAAAGGCGAATCAAGAATTGGCTGTGTTAAAAAAAAATAGAAGAAAAAGATCAGTCTGATACAAGTTGGCATCATTTACCAAAAATTAGTTTTTTTTCCTATAAAAAGTATGAGCATGTATTATTTTAAAAACATATATTGAGAAACATATATTGAAAAAACAACCATTCTCATTTTAAGGAACAATTAGAAAACGGCAAAGGTTTTGAAAGCAAACAATCTTGAATTTGGCACTTAGGAAAGTTCCTTAACTCTCCAAACTCCTTTTCTTCATTTTCAAATGAGCAAACCATTAGCACTCACCCCACTGTTGGAGTGAAGAATGTTTGGAGAATTAGGTGAGGGTTTGTGTAAGGCGGTGCCTGGCATGACGTAAGTGGCCAACACAAGCCCACTTTTAAAAGGAGGGGATTTCCCTGGTGGTCCAGTGGTTAGGACTTGGTCACTGCTTCAGCCTGGATTCAACCCTTAGTCGGGAAACTAAGATCCCGGAAGCCGGGCAGCATGGCCAAAAAACAAAAACAAAGACTTCAGACTTTAAAACAAACAAACAGCTTTAGTTGTTTGTTAGACTTTAGTTCAGAAGTATTTTTAGATGTATGGAAAAATTGAGAAAAATTGCGAAAATAATATAAAGAGCTCCCATAGTCCTTCATAGCCTCCCCTATTGTTAGCATTTTACATAGAGTGGTACATATGTTACAATTAATCAATCACTCTTGACGCTTTATTATCAACTGATTTTTAAGCTTTATATTCAGATTTCTTTAGGTTTTTTTTTTGTGTGTGTAAGAAATGGTATTCTTTACTCATAAATAAAAATATATAATTACCAGAAATAGTTTACATAGCCAAAGTTCAGTTCAGTTCAGTTCAATTCAGTTGCTCAGTCGTGTCCGACTCTTTGCGACCCCATGAATCGCAGCACACCAGGCCTCCCTGTCCATCACCAACTCCCGGAGTTCACTCAGACTCAACGTCCATCGAGTCAGTGATGCCATCCAGCCATCTCATCCTCTGTCGTCCCCTTCTCCTCCTGCCCCCAATCCCTCCCAGCATCAGAGTCTTTTCCAATGAGTCAACTCTTCTCATGAGGTGGCCAAAGTACTGGAGTTTCAGCTTTAGCATCATTCCTTCCAAAGAAATCCCAGGGCTGATCTCCTTCAGAATGGACTGGTTGGATCTCCTTGCAGTCCAAGGGACCCTCAAGAGTCTTCAACACCACAGTTCAAAAGCATCAATTCTTCGGCACTCAGTGTTCTTCACAGTCCAACTCTCACATCCATACATGACTACTAGAAAAACCATAGCCTTGACTAAACAGACCTTAGTTGGCAAAGTAATGTCTCTGCTTTTGAATATGCTATCTAGGTTGGTCATAACCTTTCTTCCAAGGAGCAAGCGTCTTTTAATTTCATGGCTGCAGTCACCATATGCAGTGATTTTCGAGCCCCCAGAAATAAAGTCAGCCACTGTTTCCACTGTTTCCCCATCTATTTGCCATGAAGTGATGGGACCGGATGCCATGATCTTCGTTTTCTGAATGTTGGACTTTAAACCAACTTTTTCACTCCCCTCTTTCACTTCTATCAAGAGGCTTTTTAGTTCCTCTTCACTTTCTGCCATAAGGGTGGTGTCATCTGCATATCTGAGGTTATTGATATTTCTCCTGGCAATCTTGATTCCAGTTTGTGCTTCCTCCAGCCCAGTGTTTCTCATGATGTACTCTGCATAGAAGTTAAATAAGCAGGGTGACAATATACAGCCTTGACATCCTCCTTTTCCTATTTGGAACCAGTCTGTTGTTCCATGTCCAGTTCTAACCAAAAGGGGGCATCAATCAAAACTGTCGAAAGCAGAGCAAACCAAACAGGACACAACGTAAAGGAAACAACTCTGTACGTATTCTTCCAAATGCTGGGCCATTGGCAGCCAGCCTGGGCCAGGGTCCTCCTCTGCGGAAGCACGAGGGGGGCCGCCAACAGGTGAGGAGAGCGGAGCGTCCACGCCCGCGGTGCACACACAGGTGTGCGCCCTCCTGCTCGGGCAGCTGTTGCTCCCACAGCCCAACCTGCCTGACCCTTGAGCTAGCTTTCTTTAGTTTTAAACCAGTGTCCTTTTCCTGTTTCAGGGTTACACGTCCACTTTGATTGTTTTTTATTACCATGCTCATTTTTGTTGTACAGATACTTAGCAAACGCCTCTCCCCAGCCCTTCCCTTTCTGGGTAGCAGCCATGCAGGCATTGAAACTTGTTTTCTTAGCCTCTTAACAGGAAGCAGGGAACAGAGCTCAACCTGCAGGCTGGGTCCTGCCCCAGGGCTGAGAAACATGATGGGCATGTGTGTGTGTGTTGGGGGGAGTGTGGGTTTGGCAGGGATGGGCATTCTGCTTCAGGCTGAGTGGGGGGTGGTAGGTGGCATGTGCCATGGGTGCAATCTGAGCTGCCTGCATTGCAGTCAAAGCCACAGATCTGAAGCTTCTCTTGAGCAACAGAGTATCCACCAGCGCTCACCCCAAAATGAATCAGAGATGTTTCTTCACCAGAGGTCAAAGGTGCAGCCTGATTTATAAAAACCTCCCTAGCCCAGTGCTCCTCACCACTGCTGTGCACACTTCTGGCGTTCCACACTTCTGTGCAGAGGGGTAAGTGTCCTTTCCTTGACTCAGCCCCGGGGGGCCACTTGGCAGGAGGGTGGGAGCTATAGCTCCCTGCCATCTGAACCCCCTCTGGCTGACTGCACTTTGGGACTAAGGGTGCCAGCTCTTGCTCTGATAGGAAGACCCAGTCTCAGGACTTGGGAATGGCCAAGGTGGGTGGGGTGGCCAGCATGTTTAAGGGCCCTAAAGTACCATCACTTGGGGAAAGGAAACAGCCTGGGCAACCACAGAACCCTTCCCAAGTGGGCCTGAGTGGCCAGTACTCTCTGAATTATACTCCCCGGGAGATGGGGGCACCTGGAACAGGTGGCAGTTAAAGCTAATTCTTTGATACTTTAGGTGGTATGCTATGTCTTTCTCCCCTATTCTATCCACAAATAAGAACATTCACCGTGGGTCAAACAGAGCAGCTGACCCGGGATAGTAGCCCTGGTCTAAACCATCAACGAGGAAGGAGGAGATGGTGGAAGCGCAGGGCTGGGGAGGCGCTGCTCTAGACCTCCCTTGTCTCCTGAAGGTGAACGTAGTTTGGCAGGATGACTAAGCTGGAAGATCACCTGGAGGGAATCATCAACATCTTCCACCAGTACTCCATTCGGCTGGGGCATTACGACACCCTCATCAAGCATGAGCTGAAGCAGCTGATCACAAAGGAACTCCCCAACTGCATCAAAGTATGGGAGGCCCCTCTCTTGGCAGTTTCCCACCCTCTTGCGCTGAGGGCAGTGGTTGAAGGATGATGGCGGGGGCAAGGACTGGGGTGGGTTCACCCGAGTTTGCGCTCCCAAGGATGTGCCCCAGCCCCTCCCAGCTGCAGTACAGGGGCCCACCGCTCTCTCTGAATAGCTCTGTCCGTCACCTTAGGCTTCACGCCTTCCTCTCTCTGTAAAGTGGAGAGAGGCAGGGTCGGGCGGGGTTGGATTACTGAGCAATACAACATCTTCTAGGTTAAGACTTGGTTCTAGGATGGTTCAAGACAGCTGCTTCTGTCTGCCTTCCATTTTCTCATATTGGATTCTCCCACATAGTTTTGGCTCTTGAGTTACTGTTCCCGGCTGCCCTGGGCTGAGTTCTGAGGGACGCAAGGCCTGAAGAAAGGGGAACTCACTGCCCCTGCTTTCTCTTTTCCCAGAACACCAAAGATCAACCTACCATTGATGAAATATTCCAAGATCTGGATACCGATAAAGATAAAGAGGTCAGCTTTGAGGAGTTCATAGTCCTGGTGTCCAGGGTGCTGAAGACAGCCCACGACAATATCCACAAAGAGTAGGAAGCTCCTTCCAGCAATGTCCCCAAGAAGACTTTCCCTTCTCCTCCCTGAGGCTGCCTTACCTGAGGGAAGAGAGAATTAATAAACGTACTTTGGCAAAGTTCTCCGCAGAAGCTGTGTCTTTTTTTTCTTTTGCCAAACTCGATCCTTCCTCACCCCTGCTGTTCCGACAAGCCCCATTTAGACCTCTGAGACCCCCTTCTCTGTCTGCTCATTTGTTCACCAACAATTTATTAAATCCTCTAATTTGTTCATTTATTCATTTATTTAACAAATATTTAGTGAGCATCTATAGTAGCCAGAGATCAAAGACATGGAGTCCTCATCCTTCTGGGGTTTTCATTCTAATAGGGAGGGAATTGAAAATGAACCAACCGGCAAGCGACTACGTATTAGAGACCAATGCATCCTGTGATACACTGGTAGGTAATGAAAAGAGATATGTAGAAACCTGACGCAAAGGAATATAGGGTAGAGGGAAGGACAGGGTTTCTGGTTTAAATATGTTGACCGAGGGATGCATCTGGGCAGAGATCTGAAAAGGATGGAGAGCAGCTTGCGGATGTCTGGGAGTCAAGAGTTCCTGTAGAGAGAGGTGGAGGCCCTGAGACAGGCTTGAGCCTGACCTGCTCGATGGCCAGTATGATGGCGGGTGCAGAGCTGAGGTGGGGCTGGTGGGAGATGAGCACCTACAGGAAGCAGGTGTAGGGAGCAGGGGCTTACAGTCTGCGTGGAGGACCTTGGACTTGGTGCCAAGCGTGCTAAGGAGTCACGGGGGTTTTGAGCAAGCAAGTGAGATGATTTCACTTATGCTTCCTGTATGGATCATGAAACTTGGGTCCGATTAGAAAAAGTGTGAGGAAAAGGGAGACAGGAGTGGGAGGCAAGCATGAGGTACGGGGGAGGGAAGACTTCTCAGGCCAGACTCTGCCCCCAACGCTGATCTAGGCCAGGTTCCTCATGACATGTTCCCCCAGGACTGTGCTGCTTTCCTGCCGGGCTCTTCTCTCCTGCTGAGATTCTGTATCCCCTGGGGTGCTTATTTGTTTAACGTCTGTCTCCTGCATTGACGGGGGTGTGTGCAAGCAGGTGCAGCGTCTCTGTCATCAGCACTGTGCTTGGAATGTAGTGTTTATTTCAGAAATATCTCTTATAGAAGTGAACGTATGGGGGCTTCCCTGGTGGTCCAGTGGTTAAGAATCTGCCTTCCATTGCAGGCAGGGGACCCAGGTACATCCTGGGTCTCACAACAGGGCTCACAACAAAAAGCCCTCATCCTGAAACAAATACCCAGTGCAGCTAAAAAAAAAAAAGAAAGAATGAATGAATGGAGATCACTGTTGGTCAGTCACTCAGTCATGTCCAGCTCTTTCTGACCCCGTGGACTGCAGTGGACCAGGCTTCCCTGTCCTTCACTATCTCTCGGAGTTTGCTCAAAACTCATGGAAATTAATAGGATACTGATCTGATCCCCTATAAAAGGTCCAGGGGAAAACAGGAAGGAGCATGGAATAATCTTCCTAGGGGCCAAGTGTCGGGTTCCCTAGTGAAAAGTGCATTCCATCTGAATGGGAAAAAGTTAGTGGGGCCCTCCCTGTCCACCATCCCCTGTCGAGTGCTGAGTCAGGTTTGGGATAGATGGCATGGCCCTTTAGTCCAGATGTCAAGAGGTCCATTTTGTCAAGAGGTCAGAATACCCCCACATTATGGGTGTGTGTACCCTCCCAAATTCATTTGATGAAGCTCTAACCCCTAGTGTGTTGGTATTTGGAGATGGGCCCGTTGGGAGGTAATTAGATTAGTCATGAGGGTGGGACCTTCATGGTAGGATTAGTGCCCTTATAAGAAGAATAAATATTTCTCTCTCTCTATGAACACACATGGAGAGGAGGTCATCTGAGCACACAGCAAGTCTGCAAGCCTGGAAGAGAGCCCTCACCACACCTCCAACTCCACTTGGCAGCCTGATCTCAGGCTTCATCCTCTAGAACTGGGAGATTAAATGTCTGTTGTTTAAGCCATCCAGTTTATGACAAGGCTCCCCAACCTTTAGGCTGTGAACTGGTACCTCCTGTCAGATCAGTGGCAGAATTAGATTAAAAATAAAGTGCACAACAGATGTTATGTGCTTGAATCAACCTAAAACCATCTCCACACCCTGTTCATGGAAAAATTGTCTTCCATGAAACTGGTCCCTGGTGCCAAAAATTTTGGGGACCTCTGGTCTCGGGTACTTGTTATAGCAGCCTGAGCAGGCTGGGGTACAGCCTTAGGCTCTGACAGACCCACCTGCCTCCTCTTTAGCAGCAGGAACAGGCCAGGAGGGCAGAGTTTATGACGCCATTTTAAAAGATTAGGTAACTTGCTGGAGCCCAGGTATGACAAGGAGAGAAACTTCATACTGGGGCAGGGGTGGGTTTGTATTTTGGTGCAAAGCCGGGCAGAGATAATGTGTAGAAAGCTGGGATTCAGTACTGAGGCCAGGAAGTGATAAGTCCTGGCCCCAGAGGCCCCAGGGTTGGAGGTTCGCTGGACTGTCCATCAGAGGAAACCACTCTGTCTGTGATGTGGAGCTGGGGCAAAGTTGAGGCTGGAGGGGACTGTGGAAGGCAGGAACCTGTGGAGACCTCTCCTGGAGATGAGGCCGGGGCAGAGGATGAAGATGGGGATGGAGTGGGATTGGCAGAAGATGAAGGCATTCGGGACCCAGAGAAGGTGGTCTTGGAATGAAGGCTTCCATCACTGAATGAGAAAGGAGGGCCTCTCAGGGAAAGCCCTCGTGTGCTGACTGACCTTGGGAAAATCACTTTGCCTCTCTGGATCTCTGTCTTCTTCATTTTTGAAGAATTCAAAGGAATTTTGGAAATTCATTTGAAGAGGTCAGACTAGGTGAACACTCAGGTATAATTCAACTTTAATGTTCTGAGATACTTGGATGGGATGGAGACCTTTAAGTAAGATCTAGAAAGATGGGCATCAGGGTATGCTTGGGCAAAGAAAGGGTAGTGGCCTAAGTATGAGGATTAAAGTTATATTTCTGGATTCAGATCCTAGTTTTACCTTTTACTAATTGTGAGACCTTGAACTAGTTACTTAAACTCTCGAAACCTCAGTGTCCCCATCAATGAAGTGGAAATAACAGCAGCATCTTTTCCAGAGTTGAAGTGAGGATTAGATAACCTAGCAAAACTTGCAAAGCACTTAGCACAGCATCTGATGCCATGTAAGCACTCAGTAGGTATTAACACAAGTAGTAAAATACTAATTTATATGGGAAGGCCACATGCCAATGCAGGAGACGTGGGTTCAGTTCCTGGGTTGGGAAGATCCCCTGGAGAAGGAAATGGCAACCCACTCCAGTATTCTTGCCTGGGAAATCCCATGGACAGAGGAGCCTGGCGGGTTACAGTCCACGGGGTCACAGAGGGTAAGACACGGCTGTGTGACTGAGCCCGTATTATGTGATAAGGGACACAAAGTGCACTCTTCCAGGTGCCCTGAGTGCGCCCCTGCCCTTCAGGAGGATGTCTTGGGCCGGCACACACCGTGAGCTTACTTGCACACTGGGACTTGGAAGTCAGGAGAAGAATCTGGATTCAGTGAGATGGCCACCAAGAGCCCCTGGGGCTAGCATGGCTAGGACTTGTCATTTAACTTGGCCCATATGTAAAAGTCTTCAATGTTAAAAGGAAGCAAACCAGATTGTGAAAATTATCTGATGGGCAAGACCTGACTTCCTCTGCTTCTCTGATTTCCCTTGTTACTTAACCCAGCCCCAGCTAAGCAGAAGTTCAATTCTTGCCCTTTCAGCATTCATCTGAGGAATCTTTCCTTAATCCTCCTTCCTCCCCACGCCTGCTCCACCCAAGAACACTAATGAAAAGCACCTCCTCTGTGCTCCCAGGCACCCCGTGCTTCTCATCACCTTTGTTTTACGGCCACAACTTAATATGGAAAATAGCTATTTGGGTGTCTGTTGCCCACGTTAGGTTGAAGGCACCTTGCAGGCAGGGGACCTGCAAAGCGTTTGATACAAACATCGGGCTTGGCAAATCCCTTATAACAGCCTCCAGCCTGATGCCTGTTCTCCTACTCTGGGTCCCCAATCCCTTGTCCAGGCAATAGCCAGTGTGACGCCCAAACAAAAGTCACATTGCTCCACTACCTGGTGAAGGCCCTGCAGACTTTCTCCAGCGCTTCTTGTCATCCAGGTCTCATTCTCATTGTCACCTTCCCGGGAAGCCCTGTCTGGGTCCCCAGCCCAGTTAGCAGCTGTTCTGGCTTGTCTTCCTCTTACTGTGGCACTCGTCCACACCTGCAATGATCTCTTCTTTCTTCCTTGGCTTGCTTCTTGCCTGAGTTTCCCTAAACAGAAACTCCAGCCGAGCTGGGACCTGCTCCGTTTTGTGAGCTTGTGGCAGTGTCCTGCCCCTTCTGTTATTCAGGGGTGCCTGCTGGTTTAGTAGAATCAAGTTATTGTTTGCTAACAGAGGGGAACAACAGCTTTTATAAAATGAAAGTGAGATGCTTGTGGCGGTGGAGGGGAGGGTGGGGGGACCCTACGGCAAGTACACCCCATCACAGAGGGCTTTGGACTCCTCGCTGTGGAGAGGACCCCTCTCTCCAGACCTCGGCAATATTCGAAGGGAGTTGTCACGATCCCCTCCAGCTTCTCTTTTCCAGGCTCAATACCCTCAGCCCTATCTATAACTGTTTCCCATTGTAATCTCCTTCCATTGTTAACGGGCATTTCAGAAGCTGAGCATCTTTTGTTTAGGAGGCGTCATCCCTGGTGAGATATGACACTGATTATACCTCAGAGGCATTCCCCTCCCTGACAATACCCTACTTACTTGAGACTGCACCTCAGGCCTGAGATCAAGAGGCAGAAAGCACTACGTGAAGGAGATTCAGAAAGAGACACAGAGAGAATATTGTAGAAAGTGAAGAGAAAGAGAGGAGGCAGACCAAGAGGAGAAGGAAGAGAGGAGGGGGATGGAGGGAAGTGGGCTGCCCTGCCCTGCGCCCCATGCTGGAATCCTGCTGCCCTGGTGCAAACACCCACTACTCTCTGCTTCACCCCTCGCCCGCCCCAGTTTTGGTGTTAGGGGAAACACACAGGCTGAAACTGCCCCCCTGGCCAGGCACTGTGGTAACCATTCCTGTGAGTTCTTTTATGACAGGAGGTCCTGGTAAGGAACATGAAATTAACAAGCCACTTCAAATCAGAAGAATTCAGGAAAGGTCAAAAGGAGAGGAGCGTCCTACCCACCTCTGAGAATCCTCCTCTTTGGAATACATTTTGGCTGAGCAATGTGTGCACCACCAGGAAGGGCCCTGAGTGAGAGGCACTGGCCAGAGGCAACCCGGACACTAATCCCATCACCATGAAACCCACGTGGCAGAGTGGCTCCCCTGGGTGCCCTCGCCCTGCTTCTCTCACCCAGGTGCCCCTTCCCAGTAGAGTCTCTTGCTTTGTCGGAACGTGTGACTCCTTGGACAATTCATTTCTGAGTGTTAGACAACGGCTCCCTTTAGGGCCCTGGAAGACGTCCCCCTTTCCTGCAACACTGGCAAAAATCCCCCTCCTCACTGTGCAGTCTCACGGTACATGAGACAATTCTGGGTCCATGGGCAAGAGTGAGGGAACTCACAGAGGAAAGGGAGACCCTGGAAACACTCACTGGAAGCCAGTCTCTCCTCCCACCCCGGGGACCACTTTCCCTGTTTATTGTGTGCAGGCAGGGACCTCTGAGGACAGAAGCCAGGGGTCTAGTTCAGTGAGGGGATTGACCAGAGTCTTGGGGTAGAGGAATTGTTTCCGCCCGAGTCCCAAGGGGAAGCAGGACTTGAGCAACCAATTGTTTCGGTCCTGCTGTCACTTTAGTAATTGAAGTGTCAAAATCCATGACACAGAGCTTTCCACACTACAGGTTTTCAGCAACTGTGGGAGGGGGCAGGGCGTTGAGGTTGGATTCTGGACTTTACTTCATGGCAGGGCTTGTGTCAGGCTTGTGTAAGATTGCCTCAGCCGGCTGGTGAAAGCGGAGGCCCTTCTTCCCAGCAAGGTCTTGGGAAACATCACACAATCCTCTTCTTTTTCCTGTAGAGGTGGTGAGACATACGTGCCTTGTTGACATGGTCCGGGTAGTTTGAGACCCTGGCTGAAAGCATCATTTCTCTGAGAAGCACCGCCTCGGGCTCTCCTAGCCTCACGTGGACCATCGTGCTGCCTCCTAACCTGTCTCATTTCTGCACCAAATCATCCCCACCCAGCAGACTTTTCCAAAGCATGAGTGTATTCATTTCCCTCCCCAGATCTCCACTGCTGCATCTGCCCTCTGTTTTCTGGAAAGTGTAGCTCCCTGGCCTATATCTCCCTGCTCTCCTCTTCATCGCCTGCATCCTTCTCTTCTACGTCCAGGCCTTTGCACAAGTGCCCTTTTTCTGAGGCACTTGCACATGAGGATGCCTGCAGCCACCAGCCTTAACTCACCCCTCCCGGAGACCACCCAGGCGAATGGCAGCCCTCCCACCAAAGCCCCACAGAACTTTATCCCTCTCTGACCTTTGATTTTCTATATCAGACTCATTTAAGAGACTGTCTTTTTTGCCCTGCAGTCCTGGGAGTTCCTTAAATGACAGAGTGAAGCCTTATTTATTGCAGGGGCCCCTCAGAGCCTTATACAGAGCCTGACATACAATAAGTCTGTAGTTAGTTTCTCTCGAGTGAATAAGAAGACAAGTGAATGACAAACAAATTAATCTCCATGCCCAGTTCTGGAAGCATTTCACACCGCCCAGGTCCCAGAGCATATTCTGAGTATCGTTAAGCCTCTGGGCACTGCCCAGGTCCCAGAGCATATTCTGAGCATCGTTAAGCCTCTGGGCACTGCCCAGGTCCCAGAGCATATTCTGAGCA
This sequence comes from Budorcas taxicolor, assembly GCF_023091745.1. Lineage (NCBI taxonomy): Eukaryota > Metazoa > Chordata > Mammalia > Artiodactyla > Bovidae > Budorcas > Budorcas taxicolor. Next base: position 17,483,786 of record NC_068912.1, read on the forward strand.
TCGTTAAGCCTCTGGGCAGTGTCCTGCAGCTGGGGGTGCCCCTGTACTTCCTCACCCCTCCCAGAAAGGTATGCAGAAGTTCAGGCTTCACTGCCAAGGAGGGCAACTCCCTCTTATAGGAATCGGGGGAATGGCATCTGACAACAGGCTTTCTGTTCTTCAATCAGCATAATGCTGGGGAAACCCCAGCATTTGTTTCTTGAAAGGACTCATTAATCATAGAGGTAGTCAGCATTTCTCACCTGGAATGTGAATCTTAACCTTGACCCTGACGCTCTCATTCTTTGTCTGAGGGAAGAAGATGACTCCCCTCTACTCCATAGAACCACTTCTTTGGAATAGGAGAAGCTAATCAGCTGGAAGGGCTAAGTCACCCTTCCATCAGGTCAGCTCTTTTAACAAAATTCCACAGGGCTCTGCGAGAGCGGTTTGCTGTAACACCTTCCCGGGATCTAGGGCAGCCTGCCCCTCTCAGACCGAGCTAACAAAAAGATAAGGCAAAAGTGGAGCCTTTGGTACCTAAGAAGCTCTGTCCCCTATTGTTTTGAGCCCAGCCGCTCTACCATCTCCGGCCTTCAGGTCGCCAGACCATCGGTACACCCCTCATGCCCAAAGCGGTCCCCACGTCACCTTCTCCCCAAGACAGCCCCAACGTCACCCTCCAGCCCCACGGGGCCCTAGGACCATCATACCTTCCCTTGCTCATTCAAAGTGCTCCTGAGAGTTTATTCCATGCTGGCACCTGGGGGCAATCGCCATTGCCCCTGCCTCTAGATAAGGGGTTACAGTCCCTAGTGCATGTGCAGACATATCGGAGAGTCCTACGGGCCTGGAGGAGCAAGCCCCCGTGTGCTTGAGGAAGGGGGTGGTCAGGAAAGGGGGGGGGGGGCGGTGACACAGGCTCTAGGCCCTCATGGCCATCCAGGGACACACTAGAGACCTCAAGGCGAGGAGAGCATTCCTGGTGTAATTGTGTAGAGCGTGGGGAAGGCCGGGATGTGATTTAGGGAAAATGTTTTGAAGAACTGACTGGGTAGCTGTGTGCATAGATGGAGTTAGATTTATTCTGCGTCCCCAGTGGTGTGGGAGGAAAACAGGGTTAATGCTCAGCAGGCACGAGGAGACAGATTTTGGCTGGTGTAGTGGAAGACTTTCTAAGTGTCAGCACCAAAGGAGGACACTCCGTTTCCTGGAGGAGTTCGGGCAGGCTGGGGCCAACCGCTTGGCAGGGAGAGAATCACTCAAGTGTGAGAGTGGGACAGGGAGGGTTAAACCAGTAATGTTCAAACTTTTCAGGAAAACTCGTTTTTTCAGGTGGAAGCTTCTAGTGTGCAGAGGATGAAGGCAGAACTGGTAAGAACTGAATAAAGCTGGGGAGGGGCTCCAGAGTCCCATTGCCTCACTGCCCTTATCTTCCAGTTGGAGATGCCATGATGATATACAGAACCCTCAATATTTTTCCCTGGTGATCAAGGCTTTGGGCACATTTTGCTGGTTTTAATCCTATGTCCTCTCCTTCCTTTCTTCACATTACCCCCCAAGAAGGGATCGTGAGCATGTAGAGTATTTTAGGACAGCTGTAAAGTCAGTATTGGTTGAGAGCCTACTGTGTATCAGTCACTACGCCAGGTGCTGGGAATAAACTAGAAAATAAGACAGATGCCCTGACTTGCCCTCGTGGAGTTCCCAATGCAGTGGGGAAGCAAAGTCAAGGACATACTTCTGGCACATTGCAATAGGTAACGGTGGATGAAGGGGATGGGGGGCGGGGGCGGGGGGGAACCTACTCTATCCGAGGCCTCTAGTCTGGGCCAGTACCCAGGCTGTGGTTTTTCCTGTAGTCATGTATGGGTGTGAGAGTTGGATCATAAAGGAAACAGCACTGAAGAGTTGAGCTTTCGAGCTGTGGTGTTGGAGAAGGCTCTTGAGAGTCACTTGGACAGCAAGGAAATCAAACAAGTCAATCCTAAAAGAAATCAACCTTGAATATTCATTGGAAGGATTGAAGCTGGAGCTCCAGCTCCAATATTTTGGCCACCTGATGTGAAGACCTGACTCATTGGAAAAGACCCTGACATTGGGAAAGATTGAGGGCAGGAGGAAAATGGGGTCACAGAGGATGAGATGGTTGGTTGGCATCACCGACTCAATGGACATGAATTTGAACAAACTCTGGGAGATGGTGAAGGACAGAGAAGCCTGGCGTGCTATAGTCCATGGGGTTGCAAAGAGTCGGACATGACTTAGGGACTGAAAAAACCTCCCAACTGCCAGGCCAGCTCTTTTTCTCCTGTACCAAGCTGCACAGCAGGGACTTGAGGGTGGCTTAGAATGGCTGTCAGGAGATGTCTCCCCACTTACGGGGTCTCCTAGGCAGGAAAGGGACTGGGACCCTCTGAACCCTGCTCCCCAAGCTCACAGCCTGGAGTGCTTCCTGGAAACACCCCCATACTCTCAGGCAGGAGCCCTGACATCCCTGTTGCCATAGCAAAGGCTCTTAAAACAGGATTTGCAAGGCCCATGGCAGGCAGGCTGCAGGGAGCTGGAATCTGAGCCTGGTTCATTGCTTTGTGCTCAGCATTAGGGAAGGAGCTGCAAGATCCAGGCTGCAGAGAAGATGGATTCAAGGCTCTCTGCCATCTTCACCAGCCATCACTGTCTGACTCTTCTGCACACTGTGCCTTGCTTTCTTTCCTTGTAACCCAGGGGATGGATGCTGTCCATCTTTTCCTGCCCTGTGCCCCATCCTAACCCTGCCAGAGTTCTCTCCCTGCTGAAAGCACAGGCAGGAGGACGACCCTGATTTGGGCTCTGGGGTTTGGAAGGCTCACCCCAGGCCAGAGATGACCCGGGAGAGGCTGCACTCAGGGCAAGCAGCGAGTGCAGGGGAGTCACTTGGGTGTCTCTGAAGTGAGTGCCTGGGTCTGGAGGCTGCTGAGGCAGGGAACCTGGGAGCCAGGCCAGGCTGCATTTCATAGGGCAGTCAGGGCTTCTGCTGACCTGCGCTCTTAGCTACCAACGAGGCCCGGAGGAACTCCCGTCCCCTCCAGGAGCTCAGCTTGCCCTGGAGTCTTAGGATCAGAACCTGCAGGCCCAAGAGGCTCCCTGGACCCAGTGTCCCTCCTCACTGCAGTGGTTGGGCCTCATGGCTGCAGACCCAGGGATGGCTCTGGTTTCTTCCAGTGGACAGGCTGGGCCCTTTTCACGCTCCCATCCTCCTGGAGCCAGGGCCCTGCTCCCTACCTGTGTGCACACCTTCCCTTGTATCCACGGGAAGGACGCTGCGTCTGCTAGAGATGCCCAACACCCCCGTGGATTCAGAACTCCATCTGTCCTTGACTCCAGCGTTCCTCCTCAGACACACTCTGTCTGCGTGTGTGTCTGGAGGACTTCCAGAGGCCTAAGGTTCTGGTTCCCAGGTGGCTCAGTGGTAAAGAATCCACCTGCCAGTGCAGAAGATGCGGGTTCGACCCCTGGGTCGGCAAGATCCCCCAGAGAAGGAAATGGCAACTGGCTCTAGTATTCTTGCCTGGGAAAAGCTCATGCACAGAGGAGCCTGGCAGGCTACAGTCCATGGGGTCACAAAAGGTCAGATGTGACAGCACACAACACTCACACACTTGAGGTTCTAGTAGGAGAGAGAAGGCTGTGTGGGCGGCATTGGGCAGAGAAGGGGAAGGCTGGGTTGGGACGTGGCTGGAAGGCCGAGAGGAAGGCATAACACCTGTTTCTCTCTGCGGTGACAGTGGCCGACTTCACTGGGAGGTCCTGAGCTGGGGTGGGGTAAGGGGCACCTGAGCAGTGGAGTCTGGAGTCGTGGGGGAGGAGATGGTCCAGGAGATGAGCCCAAGGGACCCAGAAGAGACTCACAGTCTCTCTGCTTCTCTCTTTTGTTATTACTGCATGAAGAAGTTGGGGCCCAGTTAAGGCCCGGGACTGTCTGACGCCCAGGCTTCTGGGAAGGTCAGGTTGGGAGGCGGGAGGGGGAAGAAGCACACAGAGCACTGACTTGGAGGAAGACTTTATTTCACCCCCATTGCCCTGCCCCACAGCGAAGGCAGCCCTGAGGCCCTAGGTGGGCAGTGGCTGGCCTCCTGATCAGTGGCTGTGGCCGTGACCGCCGTGGCTGTGGCCGTGACCGCCGTGGCTGTGGCCGTGACCGCCGTGGCTGTGGTCGGGGCTGCCCTGGCCAGGGCACGGGCCTGCGCCACCCTTGTCGAAGCCTGGCCCGTGCCGGTGCCCTCTTCCCGGGGGTGCGGTCCTATGCATCTCCTCGTGGGAGGCTACCGTCAGCCTGGCCACCAGCATAATGAACTCCTCGAAGCTCAGCTGCTTGTCTTGGTTTGTGTCCAGGTCCTCCATGATCTCGCTGATGGCCTCTTCATCCTTATTCTGCTTCTGCAGGAGGGAGACACGGGCGTCAGGGCTGGGTGTGGCCAGGGCTGGGGACAGGGTGGAGCACTGCAAGTGATTCAGTGGCAGAGGCATAGGGACACTGGGCTTCTGGGCCTCAGTTTCAGCATCTATTAGACACTTCCTAATGCCTTCTGCACACAGCCCCGGCACCACAATTCTCTCCCTTATACAGGAGAGGATCCGAGGTCAAGTGACTCGCCCGAGGTCACGCAGTGAGTACAGTGATGCCTCCTCACTGGGTTCTTACAACAATTATAGAGAGACTTGGAATCTTCCTTGAGGAACACTTGAGAAAATGGTCTTGCAGAGGGTAACTAGCTCGTGCAGATTGCCAAGGCTTGGGAGTGGAAGGGAGGACACCCATGTTACAATCTGACCCAGAGCCTGGTCTTGTCCTGTTCTCACTGCTTCTGCCAGAATCGCGCCCTCCTCTCCCCTCCCTCTCCAGGCTAGTGACCCTCATTTCAGCCTGTAGGGTGGGGAAGCATCTGAGGGAAATGAGACGGTGTGATAGGTGTGCAAGGAAGGGCATGAGGGGAGGATCCAGGCCCCCCTGGGCTCCAGCTCTGCCACCCACTGGCTGGGCACTTTTGCTGAGTCTCCTCTTGCAATGCTTCACCACGATCTCCTCTTCTGTACCTCTGCCATTGTCCTGGCAGAGCTCTCACTCCTGGGCAGCCCCCGGGCTGGGGCCTGGCTTTCCCTCCTGGCCTATCTGCTCTGTATGTGGGGGATGGTGGATGGGGTGGAGTAGGGGTCACACAGAGGAGAACCTTGCCCACACAACCTCTTGGCTGTATCGTCTCTTGTCCCCCCGGACCCAGAGTCTGGCTTGCTGAGTTCTGCCCCTGCAGGGAGCTGTCAGCGTCCCCCCGACTCTGTCCACTGCAATTCTCCACCTTACCAAGGTGGGAAGGGGCCCCCGGCAGGGCTGGCCACCTATTTTGGGCTATCCTGCTCCAGAAATGGAACTGAGACTGGGACTTACATGTCCCAGCCTTCTGAGCACAGCATCTATGTCCCCCAAGTCACCAAATTTGGAAAGAAAACAAAAAGATCCAGTGGAATGAATCTTCCTTTTCTTAGAACTGCCGGATCATTTTCAGATCAGGGAAATAAACTAACATGTTATGGAGCGCTTTGTCAACCTGGTGCTGGGCTGGGTCCCTTCCCGCATGCGGTTTATTTGTTTCCTACCAGAGAGCCTTTGGATTAGAAAAGTCCTCTTGGGTCTTCTAAGTTCATCTGATGCTTGCAGGCTCATTAGCTTCCTTCCAAGAGTCGTTGCCACTTGCTTCCCCTAGCCCCTTCCCAACACTCAGGCTTCAGCTCAAAGGTCACCTCCTTGGAGGGACCCTTCACGTATTTAATGAGTTGCCTCTCTCCTGCCCAGTCCACACTGCCCACAGCACTCTACTGGTGGTGGATCTATCTGTGTTCTTGATTGGCCAACACGTTTGCCACGTGTCTCTCCCCTCAAGACAGTGGGTCCCTGTTGGCCACTACGTGCCCTGCCTGGGACGGAACCTAGCACCCTGTACAAGCTCAGGCTGTTGGAGCCACCTACTGTGGACCACCTCTAGTGACAGGGTCCAAATCCTGCTCCAAACATGGAGCCCACTGCCTTTGGAGGCTGGGTTGAGGGGCAGGAACATTTTCCTTGATGGTTGCACATTGCATCCCCATTCTCCATCCTTAGCCCAGACTGAGTCAGGTCTGCCGGGAATCCAGCCTTACCTTGAGAAAGTTTGGCAGCTCTTTTTGCACCAGCTGTTTGAATTCTTTCCGCATCAGGGTTTCTGGGTCCCTTAGCCGTATAGAGTACTGGTGGAAGATGTTGATGATGGTTTCTATGCTGCATTCCATTTGTGACAATTGGTCCGCCATTTTTCTGCCTTCTGTTTGAGCAACGGAGTTGGACGCTTAGAAGACTGTCAAGCTTCCTTTGACCCTCCTACTGTCTGCACACAGGAATGAAGAGGAACATACAGAATGAAAAGAAATTGGGGACTGCAACTGAACTGGGAGATGACCCAGTTCCAGACATGAGAGGAATGGGTTATACAATGTCTAGGCAATGCCCCAAAGAGAGCCTTTGAGGATAGGAGACTGCAGCAGAGCATGACCTAAGAAAAAGGGAAGGAAGCGTTAAAGTGAGCAGTCAGTCAAGGAGGGCTTCCAGCTTTGAAAGGAAGATGGGTAAGGGGAGCGAAGAGTCAGTGGGCAGGCTCCGGCCCCGGGGTAGCTGGCAGCTCACTTACCCAAGCCGAGCCGCACAGAAGGGTTTGACAGCAAGATGCGGGCCCAGTTTTTATACACCACTGATCGAGACACTCAGCCCTGTCGCGTGAAGATTGCTTCATAGGTGAGCCTATGTGGAAAGCCCAGGCTGGGCTGTTTCACTGCCAGGAAGGGGGCTGGGCCAGGACAGGAAGTGTTCACAGAGCTCTTTTTGACTTTTTGTGAAATTCCCCAGCCCTGGCCCGGAGCTGGTTTGGGAGGAAGCTAGTTGCTTAGTCCACTTCCCCTCCACCCCACACCCCTGTCCCCCCTGAGTGAGGTGGGAAGCAGGCTGCCTCTCTTCTGGGACCCCTCGGAAGCCACCGAGGTTGTGCTTCCCACCTGTGATAGCCAGGGACCGGTGGTGGCCTGAGGACCCCTGAGGCGGGCAACCCACTCTGGCTCCCGCTGTGGCAGCCCAACAGGGATGGCTGAGCCTTCCTGCGCCTGTCTGGCCTGGCTTTTAAGAGGGCGAGGGGTCTGCCTCCACTGTGTGAACTGATGGAAAGTGCAGAGGACAGCCTGCCGCCGCCCTGCGTGGTTCCCTCCTCAGTTAGGGAATCTCCGTTTTAGGCTGTCGGGGCAAGTTCGCCTGGGTGCCCCTTGCGTGTGCATCCACAGCGCCCTCTGCTGCCTCTCTCAGGGCATGTTTCGCTCTGGACCAAGGATCCGAGACCCAAGCTCGCAGGAGCTAGAGACCTGGGGCCAAGCGGTGAAGCAGTGAGGGCTGAAGGGCACCCAGAGCACCGTCAGTAGTGCGACTTGTGACAGCAGACATGGGTCTCAGGGTTGGAGAGCCTAGAGAGCGGTGGGGACTGTGGCAAACGAGAGCATTCCTCACTTGAGGGGGCCGCTGTTACTCATCCTCGGGGGAAGGCAGCCGCGTGAGAGAGTGGATCATTTAATGGACCTCCCAAAGGTTCAGGAAATCTGTTTTTTTTTTTTCTGTAAAAACTCTTGCTTATAAGACTCGCCAACTACTTTTAAAGGAAAATAAAAACGTTAACTATGGAACGTGGTATGTGCTGAGCAAAGCACGGTTGCAGGCCAACGCCTGAAGTTCTTGTTTTTCAGGTCTCTCTCCTTGACTCTGCGGAGGCTCCCCGAGCCAGGGGTGTGGCCTGAATCACCTCTGCGGTTCCAGGATGGAGCAAGAGCCTGCTCGGTAGGTGCAGAATGAACAGTTGTTGGATTAAGAAGTGCAGGAATGGGGAAATGAATGAGTGTGAAATACACACAGGCCTGTTTGTTGCCCGGGGACTTTCTGTAGAGATGTTGGCTGAGACCATGCAGTGTTGGTTAGGATGGAAGTGACTGGGTGGGAGGAGAGGAGGGTCCGTGGTTGGTGGAGTGAGCAGCTGGACAGGGCATCGAAACAGAAGGGAGTCCACACTTGGGGGTCCTGCTTTGGCAGTGAGTTCCCTCATGACAGACGGCTGTGGCAGGGGACTTCCCTGGTGATCCAGTGGCTAAGTCTCCATGCTCCCAATGCAGGGGGCCTGGGTTTGGTCCCTAGTCAGGGAACTAGATCCCACATGCCACAGCTAAGAGTTCTCACGCCACAGCTAAAAGACACTACATGCCCCAGTGAAGATCGAAGATCTCATAACTCAGAGCCTGTGCAGCCAAAAGAAAAAGGAAAAAAAAGGCCTTGGTTGGCAGACCTCATGGTCCCAGGCTAACCCAGGCCTGGGTGAGGCTGAGGCTGACTTGTAGAGGCTGTGACCTGGGCAGGCTATTTCTGGCTTGGTCAATAAGTGCCCAGATCCCACCCAGCCTCCTCACTGCCAACCAAGGCCAGAGGTTGGAAGGAAAGGGTGGTGCGAAGTGGGGTCTTCTAGAGAGACATTCAGAGCTGCCTGAGTGGGCATGAATTGGGATAGTTTTCCTGGTTCTGGACAGTGGGCATGGCTTCCTCAGCTGTGTGAAAAACACACGCAAACAAGTGAGGAGGCAGACGCTCTGCAGCTGGAGACCTATCAGTGAGCTTGGTCCCCTGAGGCCATGGCCAAGAGGGGTCAGTGTCTCTCCCCACTCTGCAGGCTTCCCAAGTCTCAATCCTTGCCCCTGACTCCCTCTTGCTGTCTTCACTCATAATCTCTGTGATTTCTGGGGAATTTTCTTTCCCCATTTTCTGTTCCCCGGCTCCCATTTTTCCAGTCCTTCTCCTCTCCTATCTCTTGCGGAACCTGGTTTTTGTTCTTAGTGTGTCGCTGAAGTTCCAGAGCCTTCCAGAAATTCCTGATGAATATCTCAGTGTGTCCCTGTTGACTTCCTCTGCCTCGCGGGAATCCCCCTGAAACAGGAAATAAAGGGCTGTCACATTATCACCACGTTGGCGTTCTAATGGCTGGCCTTGGGGTCCCTCTCCCTCGCTAGCTTATTAACTCCTTTTACTCATCCCTGGGTGATTAACGTCATCGGAGAGGCATCTGATAAACGGCTGCAGAGTAATATGTGACTGACGGCTTTGCTAGAAACTACGCTGAGAAGATGATCATTTCCTGTAATTAAGAAGTTGTGCAGCTCGGGAAAATGCAGAGAAGGCAAGTAAGGAAGTGGGGAGGGGTGAAGGAGACATGGAGACGAGGGAGACTCCGCGGGTGTACGGTAGCCTGGGATGATCAGAGTTCGTGCTGCCCCCTTTTGGCCTACCTGTGTCAGCACAGTCTGCTGCGTTCCTTGGGCGCTGATTCTTAACCTTGCGGTTTTCAAGGCCCTTTCACACTTGACAAATTATTGAGTATCTAATGGGTTTTGATTATATGGGTTACATCTACTATTATATACAATATTATACAATTTAAAATACTTACTAATTCACTTAAAATAGTATCAGTACACCCATTATCTAACACATTTTTAAAGTAAGAAATAATATATTTTCAAAAAAAGCCTAGTGAGAAAAATGATATCATTTGTTACATTTTTTGCACACCTCTTTAATGTATGGCTTCTATGAAGACAAATGGACTTTCCTACTTCTGTAATCAGTGTGTTGTATGTGTTTTTTTCTTTTTCTTTTCTTTTTTAAACTTTATTTTTAATTGAAGGATAGTTGCTTTACGATATTGTACTGGTTTCTGCCATATATCAACATGAATTAGCCATAGGTGTACATATGTCCCCTCTGTCTCGAACCTCCCTCCCTCCTGCCTCCCCATCCCAGGCCTCTAGGTTGTTACAGAGCCCTGGTTTGGGTTCCCTGAGTCATACAGCAAATGCCCATTGGCTATCTATTTTATGTATGGTGGTGTCTATGCTTCCACGTTTCTCTCTCCATCCGCCCCACCTTCTCCTCCCTCCCCACCCCATCCCACGTCCATAGGTCTGCTCTCTGTGTCTGCGTCTCCATTGCTGCCCCGCAATTAGGCTCATCAGCACCGTCTTTCTAGATTCCATATATATGTGTTAATATGCGATATTTGTTTTTTGTTTGAAGATTTGAAGACAATCGAGCCTCACACAGATAAGTAGTTGGAAAGAGGAGAACATATTAATAGTCTTTAAAAGTTGTTGTTGAAATGGCAAACCACTCCAGTCGTCTTGCCTGGAAAATCCCATGGACAGAAGAGCCTCTCAGGCTATAGTCCACAGGGTCGCAAAGAGTTAGATATGACAGCCTACACTCACATAAATAATTACAATAAAGTTTGTTGTGAATATTCTTCTTTGATAATTCACCAAAACTCAACAAGCAAACGTTTTGAAAGGGTTATCCTAGAATCTCAGACCATATTAATCAATTCTTTGTTACATTAGAATTTGTTGGTCTATCACAAAATATAAATATGTCTCTTATGATTCTGTAACTTAATATACTGGTCATTTGGAAAAGATTGATTTACTGGGTTATCCACATCTTCCAAATGCTGGCACATTTCATTATCTAATATATATATACACATATGTAAAAATCACCTTTATTGATATCACCACTGATCTCATCAAGAAAATCTTTACGTTTCGAGAGACTGTTAAACTCATGGTAGCTGAGCCAAATTTTTCAAATTCTAATTTTTGCTCGAAAGTTTCAGTTTTATTGCACTAACATATCCTGCTGGTTTTCCTTGAAGTGAAGGTTTAACTCCGTTCATTTCCAGGCTAGACGTCTGCCTTATATACTGCAGCATGAGTATCCATAATCGAGCGGTTATTTGTTCTTTCAAGTAAGAATGGTGTTTCTATGAAAAAAGTGGCTAGTTCGACTTACCCTTCAATCACACAAGTGCTTTTCCCTGAGATGATTGTGGTGGAGATCTAATAAAATGAATAGCTTCCATCGCTTTACATTTTCGTGTGGAAAGAATACAGCATGAGGAATACAATGGCCGCTGGTGCGGTTTGCTGCCACCTCCCTGGTGCCCGCTAACGTGCTAATAGCCTGACCTGCATTTGTTTTAGGGCCGCTGGTGTAAATATCCGCACGGTAAGGAAGGGGAGGGTCTGGGGATACTTGGTTGGTGGGAGGCTTCTTGTGGTGGGTGGCTCAGGGTATATTATTATGGACTGCAGTGTTATATCATGACTGGAAATAGTCATGACCTCATGGAGCCCTGGCAGGGTCTTGGGAACCCTCAGGTTCCTTGGAACATTCTTCGAGAACCACTGTCTCAGGCAATACGTTCCTTGAAGCAGCCTGTGTATCTGTCTGCTTTTCTTTATCCTTCCTTCTTTTCCACAGAAGTTCTCTTGGAAGAAGCCAGGCTGGATGTGGGGCCTTCTGGCCCAGGTGAGGAGTGAGACAAGGACCCTCAGCAAGATAGCTGCTCTGGCCAAGGAGGGTGAGATGGCCAGGGTGGGGCTGTTCAACTTAGCAGGCCAGTTAGGATTTTGGTCCTGAGCGCAGAGAACTAGAGAGAACTGCCTGCTCAGGTCTCTCTTCCCCCTCCTGACACCCTCTGTCCAGAACAGGGTTTTTCTCTTAGGGAGCCCCTCAGCCTGTTAGTCTCCAGGAATTTGCTGGTCTCAGGATGGACCTGGGCTCACCTGCTTGCCCTCCTCTCTCAGGCAGCCACCACCCACCCAGTCTCTTCTCAGGGTTCCCACCTCCCAAACCCGTCTGCAGAATGGAACCATTCTCCTCTCCCTAACTTGATGCTCTGGGGGCCACAGGCCTCCTCTCTGAGAGCTTCACTCTGGGTCAGGCCTGGGAGGTGGAGGCCTGGGAGACAGTCCACAGGTTCAGGAAAGCCCCAGGCCCTGCAGTGTGAGTCCCCCGGCTGCAGGTCTCTCTCCCCTCATGTATCTCTGGGGCTGCTGCCTCTTGCACCGGTGGCCCAAAATGAGATCAGGAGCGCCCCACTCTGCTGCCCACCACCCCAGGGCCCTTCTTCCCAGCCCTGGGCCTTTGTGGGTCCACAAGGGAGAACAGTAGATGGAACTAAGGTATTCAAGGGGCCCCTTCGAGGGAGGTTTTCTGGGGACCCCAGGCCTCAGGGTGACTCCATAGCTTCACTCAGGACAACCTGTCCAGATTTGAGGTGTTCCCTCAAAAGGGTCCGTTCAGTGCTCTCAGGAGGCTGCTCCAGCCATGGTCCCCATGGAGACACATGTCCTATTGCATGCACACAAGGTGTCTCCTGAAGTTTCCTCCACGAAGACTCAAGGGCTCCCAAGACCAGAGCCTCAGACTGTGAGTAGATGCAGAACATGTGAGGTGATAACTGTGGCTTTGAGCTGAGAGCGGCTGAGGGGCTGGAGTGTCTTGGCTTGCGGGAGGCTTCTTGGGTGGGTGACAGTCTGATGCAGAGGTGGGGGTGGTGGTGGGTGAATGGGCCCCTTGGCCACAGAGTGGGAATCAGTTCTAGCGATAAGGACATGTGTGTGCATCACCTCCCGGGATGTACCTTTCTACTTTATCTGCCGCTGCTGGTGGGGCTGATGGAAAGGGGTGGGAGTGGGGGTTGGGGAGCAACCTCCATCCAGAACCTTCAGACTCCTGGAGCAGATCTGTCCCCACAGGCGGAAAGTTCCCAGAGGTCAGGATGTGACCCTCAGGTCCCACAGGCACCCCTGGGTTCGCCGGGCTTCCTGGGAGCCTTGGGCAGCCGCACCCTTTCCCAGGGAGGAGGTACCTGGGATTATTCACAGGGCGGGTCCCTGCTGTCAGCTCCTCTCTGGTCTCACTAATTCCCTCTCCGTGCTGTAGACGGTGGACTGAGCAGAGCCTGGCCCTCCTCTTTCTCCTCCTCTCCCTCTTTGGTTAGGGCTCCTGGCCTTTCTCTTCTCTCTGGAAAGCCAGGGCCCAGTCTTCTTTCCTGGGGAGAGAGTGCCCTCTAGTGCCTGGGAGGGTGAAGGCCGAGGAGGAGGGCAGGGCCGGAGGCCAAGCCTGAAAGGAGGCCCTGCCAGCCAATGAGGGGTGAGCCGGCTGCAACTTGACCTGCGGAGCTGGGACAGCAAGGGACCCACAGGTATTTCTGAGTGTGTGTGTGTTAGCTGTGTTTCTTCTTGAAAAGCCCTCTCTTATCAGAAGGACTGGACTCCACCAGATGGAGTGTAAAGATCAGTATTTTTGCTCTGCTCTGGAAATAGGACCCTCCCTCTCTTCAACTCTTATATCCCATCCTCTTCCCAATCACAGTCTGTCCCCAGCTGGGAAGAAATTCTCTGCATTAGACCTATCGAAGTGAGTTTGTATTTTTCCATTCTCCTACCCCCTGTCCCTGATAGCTCAACTGGTAAAGAATCCGCTTGCAATGCAGGAGACCTTGGTTAGATTCGATTCCTGGGTTGGGAAGATCTCCTGGAGAAGGGAATGGCTACTTACTCCAGTATTCTGGCCTGAAGAATCCCAGGGACAGAGGAGCCTGGTGGGCTACAGTCCATGGGCTCGCAAAGGGTAGGACATGACTAAGCAACCTTCACTTTCACTTTCACCCCTGGACCTTACAGCCCTCTTCTATAAGAGTGAGGGTTAGCAACCCTAGATTGCAGGCTTGGTGCGAGGATTAAATAAAGCATATGTGAGTGTCTACTCAGGCCTCACACATGGTAGGCACTCAATGAGATCTGGTTGCCCAGGGAAACGGGGGGGGGGGGTGTTTCCCCATCCAATGAGCACCTGACGTGTGCTGGGGACCCAGAGAAGCTTATCCACGTGCTAGCCTTCAGGAGGGCAGACGGGGCCATGCAGTAGGGAGGGGGCTCCGTTTGAGGGGTGAGCGCAGTTGGAGTAAACATCATTGTCTTCCGTAGAGCCGAGGTCTCTCCTGTCAGTGTCCTGGAATCACGTGAAGATGCTGTGGTGGCTTCTTGTCTTCTCTACTCTGGGTCTCGGGGCCTGGGGTGAGTTTTCTTCATTGGCTTAGAGAGTAATTAAGAAGGATCATCCTACAGTCTCATAACAAGAAATCTTTAAATGCCTGGTCTCCCTTAGGAGGCTGGTAGGAAGCCAGAGCAGGAGCAGGAAGACAGCTTTGCATTTAGAGCACAGAACTTGGAGTCCGTAGACCTGGGTGCAAATCCTTGCCCTGCCTCCAGCAATGATTTTAAATAAGTTAGTCACCTCTTGAAAGCTTAATTTTCCCACTTGAAGCCTGAGATAAAGTTATGATCTATATTTATTGTAAGAATAGAATGGGAAAATGCGCTGGAAAGACTTAGTACTTGAGCAATGGGGCAATGATTCTATTTGCAATATTATGTCACCCTATGATTGGGGTTTATGGTTGTCAGTAAGAGAAAGCTCCTTCAGGGTGGGAGTCTGTTGAAATCCCCAGAGTCCCGCCCACAGGAGCATGGGCATAGCAAATGCCCCCAAAATCAATCCCAGAGGAACTGACTTGATTTGTGCAGGGAATTCCAGTCCCTTCTGGGTACAATCGGTCCCACTGCTTCCGTTAGGCAAAATGCATACAAGGAAAGACTTTGTGGTTTTGAAGAGCCTGGATGCATTTCCAGTGGTTTTTGTCATTGTTGATTTTGCCAGTTGTATGTGGCACATGAGAAAAGGACAATATTTCCGACCCCCTGCCCTTGTCTGTTTAACTAACTTCCTAGGACGTTGCCTGGAGGAAACCATGCCTCATGGTACTGCTGGAGGTGGTCCTCTGGCCCCAGAGGGGCTTTCTGAAAGCACTCAGAGATCTGGGGAGGCAGAGGGTTGTGGAGAGGAGCCTGAGCCACTGCCACAGAAAGGACTGGTACTGGGGCTCTCTGAGGGCTGATGCGAAATGGAGTGTTCCTTTACAGGTGATTCCTCCTGGGATAAAACACAAGATAAACACCTGTCCGAGGGACTTCAGGACCTGCTTGGCAACATCTCGCAGCTCATTGAAAAAGACAAACGGGGTCTCAGTGGTGAGGAGGTTTGAGGACCAGCTGGGTTTCTTTTGGGACCAGGCACTTAATGGTGGGATGGGGTGGTTGGGGCTGAGACACAGGAACACCTGCGTGGGTTGTCTTAGGCCTTGGCAGGGAGGGAAGAGGGGGAAGGGGAAGTGGGAGTGCTGCTGGGAGGGACCAGAAACCCAGGAAGGGGAGGTGCAGTCTGTGAATTCAGGCCCCCCTAGCCTGAGGTTGGAGACTAGCACTTTGCCCTCAGGAGTCCTCAGACTGAAGGGGGGTCACTGGCCCTGCCTGGAGGGCCCCCCAGGTTGAGGAGGAAATGCCCCCCTGTGGGAGTGCTGGGAGCAGGGCGAAGGAAGCAGAGTGCCAGAAGAAACTGTCAGTGAGCTTGGAGCACACAGAGGGCAGTAGCGCTGGGGTGGAACGGAGAGGGCCCCTGGGGGCTTTCCCTGGGGCAAATGGTGACACGAAAGGCTTCCTGAAGCAGAGGAGGGAGGGACCCTCAACCAGAGAAGGTCATCCAGGTGTGGGGGCCAAGCACCTAGGCTGGTCTGGGCAGGCACAGTCCCTGCATTGGAGTGAGTAGTGAAATAGAAACGTGGAGGCAAGGAGAGGAGGCTGTGCCCGCCTGCCCACAGAAGGCCTCCTCCTGCGGCTCTTCTGCAGCCACCACGGGGCAGAACTGGCCTCAGCTGGTGCGTGTGGCCCAGGGCCCAAGGTGGCAACAGTGGAGCAGGGTGTGCCAAGTGACACCCGCACGGCTCCCCTGCAGGTGTCTCCACCATGGTCTCTCGTGAGCAGTGGGGGGCAGACGCCATTGGCTGCTGTGCCCAGCTGGCCCTGCCGGTGGACTTCCTTGTCACGCACCACGTCCCTGGGCTGGAATGTCACAACCAGACCTCGTGCAGTCAGAGGCTGCGGGAGCTGCAGGGCCATCACGTGCGCAACGGCTGGTGTGACGTAGCCTACAAGTAAGAGGCTGGGCTGGGGGCGTGTGACCCAGCGCTCCTAAGGGTGCCTCCCTCACCCCTCTCTTCTCTATTTCCTTCATTTTCTGGGTTGTGGTTGTACCTGGTTAATAATGAATGCAATGAAAAAGTATCCTATAAAATTCCAAAGCCTTTGAAATTTTCTGTGAGGTTCTTGACTTTGAGCTCTCTTAAAAGGGAGTAAGGAAGTGTAAGTGATGACTCTACTTTCTGTTCGCCTCTTAATGGTTCACACAGCACA